>NC_060119.1:324272420-324884420 GCF_021461395.2 Schistocerca americana | reverse complement strand
ACCCTCGGAGCGTGAAATGAGCTTCGTCGGTCCACAACACGTTACTCAGCCAGTCGTCATCTTCCGCCATCTTTTGAAACGCCCACACCACAAATGCCCTCCGCTTCATAAAATCGCCAGGTAACAGTTCATGATGCCGATGGATTTTGTACGGATAGCATCGGAGGGTACGCCTACGTGCCAACCAAACAGTAGTGTATGGAATGCCGGTGCGACGTGCGACTGCACGAGCGCTGACTTCCCCGTGCATAGACGAACACGCTACAGCCTCATTTCTTCCTGAACTGTCTCAGCAGTATTACGCCTTGTGCTCGGTCGGCCACTACGGGGTCTATCGTCTAAACAACCCGTGGCTTCGAACTTCGAAATCATTCTCGCCACAGCTGCATTTGTCAACGGACCTTTACCCGTTCGAATCCCCTTCCTATGGCGATAGAATCGTAACGCTGAACTAGCACATTCCCCATTCTGATAATACAACTTCACTAAAAGCGCCTTTTCTGGTAACGTAAACATGCTGCGACAGCTGGCACATCTGATCCTCTCCTTCATTACAGCTCCTTTTATACATGATTGTCATGCGCAGTCCAGCGCCATCTGTCGGACATTTTGTGAACTTTTTTTGTTGTAATAAAACCCCATGTCAGTCCAAGCATGTGTGTCAATTTTTACCTCTCTATCTACATTATTCCATTGTTTATTAAGTTTTGAAATTTATACCGACTTTTTGATCACCCTATACTTGTGAAGAAATGTCCGATCATGTACAGTCATGGAAATGAGTATTCATACAGTAGGTGGTGACAAACTACGATGGTATGATGGGATATTTAAATCACCCACATCGCCCATACGAATAAGTACAATGATGTAGCGTCAGATAACCATTTTCTTGGTAATGAAGCTTCCCGTATGCCATGAATCTATTCTGAGAAAACAAAGTATGTTACACTCCACGGTCTACGACAAGGCAAAATGTATTCATGCAGTGGACTACTTTCAACCAAACAAACGGCTGACGCAGCCTCGAAGTCCATGCCACACTTGTGTAGTCGTGTGGCGGCCGTGAAGCAACAGCACGTCGGACGTGGGTACCGTGGAACAGCAGAATGGGCCGCAAGCGGAAGGAAATGACCATTGAGGAACGAAAGGTCGTTGTCGCCCAATATCTTCAACACAAGTCGTATGCCGAAATTGCGAACATCATAGGACGAAGCCGAGCGACAGTGCAATCTGTCATTAAGCGATATAAGAACAGACATGTAGTAATAGACAATGAACGACACGATCTTCCACAAGAGAGACTAGAATGTTAGTAAGAATCATCAAGCAAAACCCGAAAACGACAGCGTCTGCACTATCCGTATATGTACGTGACCACTTACGAAAGGACATCACTCCAAGGGCAGTTCGTACCATTCTCAATCGTTCGGGCTACAGAGCCAGGGTCCCGAGACGAAAGCCCTACATCAGCAAAAAGAACAGGATGTGGCGGATGGAATTCGCAAAATAACATGTATCCAAGACGGCAGACTTCTCGGATACCGTATTGTTTAGTGATGAAAGCAAATTTAATATCGTGCACAATCATGGTAGGATTTTGGTCTGGAGAAGACCGAATACAGACATCGACCGAAACAACATTCAACCCAACGTGAAGCACGGAGGTGGTGGAGTGATGGTATGGGGCTGTATGTCAGCCTCCGGTGTCGGAAAATTAGTGTTTGTGGAAGGTACCATGGACAGAGTGTTGACGCCTTGGGTCTTCCTAGAAATTATTACTTCCAACAGGACAATGATCCCAAACATACGGCGCAAATTGTCCGGCTGTGGTTGCTGTACAACACACCACACACTACTAAAACACCAGCTCAGAGTCCGGACCTGAATCCCATCGAACACTTGTGGAGTGAGCTGTAAACACGAGTGAGAAAACACGACATCCGTAGTAAGGCCTCTTTGAAAGAGGCTCTCCTTCGAGAAAGGGAAGCTATCACGTCGAAAACTACAAGAAAATTGGTCCATTCCATGCCACGGAGGTTACGAGAAGTAATACATCGGAAGGGTATGCATACGAAGTATTAAACATGTTCTGGCTTTGTTAGAAATGTCATTTTCTGTTGGTGTATGAAAAATACCAGCGCAGTAAACAACATGGTAGACGTTTTTGTATTTTGTTTTGTAAAGGCTTGTTCTTTCTCGTTCTATACAGGGTCCTACAAAAAAGGTACGGCCAAACTTTAAGGAAACATTCCTCACACACAAAGAAAGAAAATATAATATGTGGATATGTGTCCGGAAACGCTTAGTTTCCATGTTAGAGCTCATTTTATTACTTCTCTTCAAATCACATTAATCATCGAATAGAAACACACAGCAACAGAACGTACCAGCGTGACTTCAAACACTTTGTTACAGTAAATGTTCAAAATGTCCTCCGTTAGCGAGGATACATGTATCCACCCTCCGTCGCACGGAATCCCTGATGCGCTGATGCAGCCCTGGAGAATGGCGTATTGTATCACAGCCGTCCACAATACAAGCACGAGGAGTCTCTACATTTGGTACCGGGGTTGCGTAGACAAGAGCTCTCAAATGCCCCCATAAATGAGAGTCAAGAGGTTTGAGGTCAGGAGAGCGTGGAGGCCATGGAATTGGTCCGCCTCTACCAATCCATCGGTCTCCGGATCTGTTGTTGACAAGCGTACGAACACTTCGACTGAAATGTGCAGGAGCTCCATCGTGCATGAACCACATGTTGTGTCGTACTTGTAAAGGCGCATGTTCTAGCAGCACAGGTAGAGTATCCCGTATGAAATCATGATAACGTGCTCCATTGAGCGTAGGTGACAGAACATGGGCCCAATCAAGACATCACCAACAATGCCTGCCCAAATATTCACAGAAAATCTGTGTTGATGACGTGATTGCACAATTGCGTGCGGATTCTCGTCAGCCCACACATGTTGATTGTGAAAATTTACAATTTGATCACGTTGGAATGGAGCCTCATCCGTAAAGAGAACATTTGCACTGAAATGAGGATAGACACATTGTTGGATGAACCATTCGCAGAAGTGTACCCGTGGAGGCCAATCAGCTGCTGATAGTGGCTGCACACGCTGTACATGGTACTGAAACAACTGGTTCTCCCGTAGCACTCTCCACACAGTGACGTGGTCAGCGTTACCTTGTACAGCAGCAACTTCTCTGACGCTGACATTAGGGTTATCGTCAACTGCACGAAGAATTGCCTAGTCCATTGCAGGTGTCCTCG
This sequence comes from Schistocerca americana, assembly GCF_021461395.2. Classification (NCBI taxonomy): domain Eukaryota; kingdom Metazoa; phylum Arthropoda; class Insecta; order Orthoptera; family Acrididae; genus Schistocerca; species Schistocerca americana. The sequence continues at coordinate 324,881,143 of NC_060119.1, read as the reverse complement.
TCGTTCTAGGTCTTCCCCAGTCGCGAGTCATAGGCTGGAGTGTTCCGTGCTCCCTAAGACGCCGATCAATTGCTTCGAACGTCTTCCTGTCGGGACACCTTCGTTCTGGAAATCTGTCTCGATATAAACGTACCGCGCCACGTCTATTGTCCCGTGCTAATCCATACATAAAATGGGCATCTGCCAACTCCGCATTTGTAAACATTGCACTGACTGCAAAACCACGTTCGTGATGAACACTAACCTGTTGATGCTACGTACTGATGTTCTTGATGCTAGTGCTGTAGAGCAGTGAGTCGCATGGCAACACAAGCAGCGAAGTCAACATTACCTTCCTTCAATTGGGCCAACTGACGGTGAATGGAGGAAGTACAGTACATACTAACGAAACTAAAATGAGCTCTAACATCGAAATTAAGCGTTTCCGGACACATGTCCACATAACATCTTTCCTTTATTTGTGTGTGAGGAATGTTTCCTGAAAGTTTGGTTCAAATGGCTCTGAGCACTATGGGACTCAACTGCTGAGGTCATTAGTCCCCTAGAACGTAGAACTAGTTAAACCTAACTAACCTAAGGACATCACAAACATCCATGCCCGAGGCAGGATTCGAACCTGCGACCGCAGCGGTCTTGCGGTTCCAGACTGCAGCGCCTTTAACCGCACGGCCACTTCGGCCGGCTCCTGAAAGTTTGGCCGTACCTTTTTGTAACACCCTGTATACGAGCATAGCTGTATAGTGCATATCAAATTAGTGTTTCTGGTTTCTTATTGTCAATAAAGGCAGTTTACTTTTCCATGCTCTAGTGTATGAATACTTATTTCCATTACTGTATATGGGACTGCAGTTGTGATGAATCATAGGAATTTCTTCTATAACAAAAGAACTCTAGGAGCTGCCATCTGCTGGGCTAGAGGCCCATATTAATTCATCAGGGTGCAGACCGAAAACCCGTTCGGCGTCATTAGACGCAATAAAGCAGTATTCGAAATTCGCCATTTATTACTGAAAACACAATTTATCGCTGCTTCTTCTGTGCCTACTGGTGGCAACTTAATCCGAAGGAGAATCAGATGACTCCAATGACAGACTCACCGCTGCCGAGGGTTTGCCTCAGTTCGCAGTGGAAGTGCATGACTTCCTGATGCGATAGCATTGCCGTCTACTGTGGAGGTAGACACGTCCAGTCCACCGCACAGGTTTCGAAGATGGCGGTGACCACCACGTAAATGTTTTGATTCACACGCTGTTTCTGGCAGTTCTCGATCCCTCTCAGGGCACTGTCCGCCTTGACCCATCAGATGGACTGTGGTGTTCGTTGCCGTGTAGTCACGCTGAATGCTGAACCTAGCCTATCGGTACAGATTTTTGTACTGCTGGTCTTCAGACCTGTCCGTTGCTGGAGTTTAGGGCAACTTCTTCCCTGGACCAGAGTCGTATTGGTGGATCCTCTGTTTGCCCACCAGCGCTGTCTGCTGCGCAATCGTTAGTACTGGATGCTGGATTGCATCAAATGTTGCCTCGGAAGGTTGATCGTCCCTTAGGGCAGCAACTGTGAAAATAAAGCTATAACAAACCCACAGAAATTATGTAACCACGCCACACAGCAAATCGAGTCTGAAAAACATGAACACCGTCGATACTACTAATCGACTGGGAAAAGCTAGTGGGTGTCGGGTACTCTTGTGGCTCAGGAGAGGCTCCTCTCTACGCTGTCATTTGTAATGACAAAATTGATTCCACTCTTTCCGAGTCGTCAGCGGTCTTCAGTTCCGTTACATCTGGTTAAAGAATTTGTTACGGGGTCTTCACTTCTCAGTCAGACTGTCACTAGTCGTTGTTGCGTCCTACCTAGTGTCTCTTGTGTAATGTTGCAGGAGTAACGAAGGCGATTTGGTCTGCTCTGTTCTAACAATTTTCCGCTGAGTTGCTCACAGTCTCTCTTAAAAGTGACGAGGTGGCTGTTTCGCCAGAACCAGTAACGGTGCTGAAATGTTTACGCTTCCCGGCTGGCTGCTGGCTTCACTATCGCGTAGTTGACGCTGTTAGAACCTTGAAATAAATTTTCTCTCACCTTCCCTTACTCTTTTGTCACATAACAGAGCTCTATAATTTTTTAGTTATAATTGGATCCACAATAATCTGCAGCTTTCCTTCTAATAATTGGGATCAGAATGTCCATCTGTCTCCCGCGTAATTTTTTTTCAATGAATTAAATTCAGTACTGCTTCATGCAACCATAACAGTGCTGTTATGCCTATTGTATGAAATGGTTTTGAAAGCACTCTTTTATGTTTGTCAAAAGCCACGGCCAATTTTTTCTCAGGGCGCTATCGCCAGAATTATTATACGTATCCCTACGTGAAGACATCCGTCTTACTCACGACGGATAAAAAATCTTTCTTTAATATTAAGCAATAATCCATTTAAACAATGCAAACAATGCTTAATTATTTTTTCTGTGAGGCTGGGTGTGCCAGGATAGCTGCCTATGTGTAATGGCAGCGTAAGCATTTATAGTTATTACTATTAATAAAAAGAACTGTACCTCTGGCCTAATATCAATTGTAAAATATTACAAGACGCCGATCTCCATTTACTGAGATTATTTCAAAACTGGTTCAAATGGCTCTGAACACTATGGGACTTAACTTCTAAGGTCATCAGACCCATAGAACTTAGAACTACTTAAACCTAACTAACCTAAGGACATCACAAACATCCATGCCCGAGGAAGGATTCGAACCTGCGACCGTAGTACTGAGATTATTCTTTATAATACTTATAGCATTAAATGACTGTTAGAAACGTACATAATTTTTGTCATCAATGGCGTCGCTACAATAATGAGCCTACACAAAACGGCCAAGGCAACATTTAACTATTACATACTGAATTACATGCAGGAGAGGTACTCACTACTGACAAAAACACATATTAAAATTATTAAATTTCATACATATTCAACAAAATTATATTACTACTACAGATAATTGTATAAGTTGCAGACCGTGAACAATCAGCGCCCGTCAGCTAGAACACCATAATCGATAAGACAATGAAACAAAGAGTACGCTCATTCTTCTTGTACAAAGAGACAAAGATAATAATAATTGCTATTCTTACAACGCAAATAGCGGTTCTCCATGGTTGAGTATCGACGACTGATTTATACTCTTTTTTACCGGAAACTATGCTATAAAAGCCGCCTGGAATTCCATTTGCATACTTACGTACAGTCTTGTAAACGGCGTTCCACGATATCACATTTCTTTTTATCAATTGTCTACGTCCAAATACGTGACAATAGATGTATTTGGTTTGATTATGGTATTAATATATTTTAAGTTTGTCTGCGTCCAAACAGATGACTGCAGACGTACTTGATTTAATCATTGCACTAATATATTCTTAGCCTATCTGTGTCCAAACAGGTGACTACAGATTAATGTTGTTGTTGTTGTTTTTTTATCAGTACATTAATATGTTTTAAGTACGCCTGTGTCCAAACAGGTGCCTACATACACATGTGATTTTAATAGGTGTAATAATATAGGTGCTTTCTTGCAATTCTTGCACATGGATGATTTTACTTTAAAGTTGAGTACAGCACTTTTTTAAATTACTTCTCCTCGGAATGATTTCTTTTATGCTCCCCAATTTGGGTAAAAGGCACTGGGAAACCGAGAGAAAAGCAGGGCAGATCTATAAAGACTGTACTCTTATTAAACATTTAAATACATGGATACAGACAATATTGTACTTTAGTTTTATTCGTCGTTAAGTTTTCTACAAAAAATAGAACGTCCATCGTCAATTTTCTTTCTTGGTAAGCTGGTGAAGTGTAGAGGGAGTGGGCGCCGGATTGCGTCCCCTACAGCGCATACTGCAGATTACGATGCCACAGAGGCGAGCGATCAGCTGACGCGCGACGTACTCAACCTCGTACCGGACGTGCGTTGTCTCTTTCCCTCCTTGCAGTTGTTTAACGCCACCGCTCCACAGGAAAATTTCATGAAACACAAGAACAACAGCAGTATCAGTTCGTAATAAATAAATAGATGTTTTGTTCCTGCAGATGGGGAAAACACATGATTATTTGTCCTGTTTTATTGCTTCATCCAGTACCAGTTTATGTCGTTTTGTGTATGAATTAATCCTCCATTCGTTAATACGTACGATGTCCACTGTGTGACATTGTTTAAGTACAGTTCGTCACACTCCTGTTGTAGTTTATATTTCAGTTTCTTATTGCTGTGTGACACTATTCAAATTCACAGTTTGTCTCACATTAACGTTCATACAGTTGCTGTACCCCAGAGTAGGTTCTTTACACATTCCCACTGCTTCTGTTACACACCACACTGTTTGGAATGCCACGCTTGCACAGATTGGCTGTTCTGTGCACTTGCACGGTTAGATTCACATTGTTGACTTACTCCACTCCGAACATTGGCGATATATTGATTTTCTGACGTCCGTTTAGATCAGCTGTTCTTCGACTGCGGCTTTTCGCGGATGATGCTGTAGTATACAGAGAAGTTGCAGCATTAGAAAATTGTTGCGCAATACAGGAAGATCTGCAGCGGATAGGCACTTGGTGCAGGGAGTGGCAACTGACCCTTAACATAGATAAATGTAATGTATTGCGAATACATAGAAAGAAGGATCCTTTATTGTATAATTATATGATAGCGGAACAAACACTGGCAGCAGTTACTTCTGTAAAATATCTGGGAGTATGCGTGTGGAACGATTTGAAGTGGAATGATCACATAAAATTAATTGTTGGTAAGGCGGGTACCAGGTTGAGATTCATTGGGAGAGTCCTTAGAAAATGTAGTCCATCAACAAAGGAAGTGGCTTACAACACACTCGTTCGACCTATACTTGAGTATTGCTCATCAGTGTGGGATCCGTACCAGATCGGGTTGTCGGAGGAGATAGAGAAAATCCAAAAGAAGAGCGGCGCGTTTCGTAACTGGGTTCTTTGGTAACCGTGATAGCGTTACGGAGATGTTTAGCAAACTCAACTGGCAGACTCTGCGAGAGAGGCGCTCTGCATCGCGGTGTAGCTTGCTGTCCAGGTTTCGAGAAGGTGCGTTTCTGGATGAGGTATCGAATATATTGCTTCCCCCTACTTATACCTCCCGAGGAGATCACGAATGTAAAATTAGAGAGATTCGAGCGCGCACGGAGGCTTTCATGCAGTCGTTCTTCCCGCGAACCATACGCGACTGGAACAGAAAAGGGAGGTAATGACAGTGGTACGTAAAGTGCCCTCCGCCACATACCGTTGGGTGGCTTGCGGAGTATAAATGTAGGTGTAGATGTAGATGTAAATAACGTCCTCGTCCGAAACACACTTATTAGTTAGCCACGGTCTGTAAGCTATTTACTACATTTAATCTTAATACACTATAAGAAAATCAACTTATCTGCCATTGTACCGTTTATACTGTTTCATGAGCACTATTCGTTAAACTACACGTCCCGTAAATGACGTTTCTTTAGGTCACACTGAATCCAGTTTATTGACATAACGTTCATTCGGGTCTATGCACACACAGTCACTGTTCCTCACAGTCCCTTGTGGCACATTAAACCGTTCATGAAAACTTCAACACTTTATTTACTTTACGAAACACACAAGGTATTCGTTTGTACATTATAACACATTTCAATGCACATTAGCTGTTGGTGGCATTAGTACCTTCCTGTTACATATGCTTGGCCAATTAGACAGTTTTTTGGACTTTTCGACACCGGTCTGTTTTATACAATAACTCAGCTTGTCACATATTAAGATACGTATAAATACACTGAATACAGGTTTCCTGAGTATGTCTTTGCATCCGTGATATTTTTTTAAAATCACTGTGCTTGACAGTCCGGTTCACTCAAAACGTGAACGTATCTTAATGATATCCTATCTTCATAAATTCGATAGATACAACTACCTAGTTTCTACCTATCGATCTTTAATTTTTTTTCATTCAGTTGATTCATGGCTTGTACCGTTACGTGTACTACGCTCATGAACATTTAGTAAGTTCTTTAGTCTTTTTAATTATACACGTACCATTGCACTTTTCATTACATATTTCTAACAAATTCTATCATGAAGTTAAGTACAAGAAACTTTTACTACTTACTGGGATAAAAGTTTCATCTTGACTACAAATAAATTGAAAATTCAGTAATGAAAAGAAATATTATTAGGCCTAAAATAAGATCTATTACATACAAACACATTATTTATAACATTTCTTCAAATCCTTATATGGGTATAAATCCACTGGTTTCTTATTCTCAGGATTAGTTAGAAAATAACTACATCCATACGGTATCTTTTCGTTTATATATGGTCCACTGTACAATAATTGCCACTTATTATTTCTTTTATTTACCAGAGAGGCCTTCAGGTGGTTCTTTAGAAGTACCATCTCTCCTGCTTCAAACTCTTGTACTTTCCTTAACTGTTGGTCATGCTTCCGTTTCCTAATTTCAACACATTTCTTAGAGAAGTCAAAGCTTTGCTAATCTTCTCTTCTCTAGTTGACTGCCGACAGTTGACCTTTGACAATGAAGTTACCCAGTGATCACTTTCATCCTCAGACAACATCAATTCTATTGGCGTGTATTGGGCGGCATAATGTGGTAAATTGTTAAATATGTTCTCAAACAGGTTTACATATTCAGTCCATTTTGTATGGCTCAAATTGCCCTGAGCACTATGCGACTTAACTTCTGAGGTCATCAGTCACCTAGAACTTAGAACTAATTAAACCTAAGTAACCTAAGGACATCACACACATCCATACCCGAGCCAGGATTCGAACCTGCGACCGGAGCGGTCGCTCGGCTCCAGACTGCAGCGCCAGAACCGCTCGTCCACACAGGCCGGCTGTATTAAGTAGTAACGGGTTGTTATAAGATTACATTGAAGGCTCTACTATTCCCCATTCTGGCATCTGGCATCTTACGTACCTCTAGTTTAACTGCCTCCTTTTTCGACCATGGAACGGAGTAAGTAGCGTTACAAAATATCTTCTGTGGTATCACATCAATATTACACGCATCTGATGACCCCTTGTCTCTCAGAGAATACCTCTGTATGTTCCTTCAATAGCTGAGATGATTGTAATTGTTGCTCGGGTGTCAGATATGCGGATTCCTCTACTATATTGCTTATTGCTTGACAGGACTCTGTGGCACTAACATTCTCTACACCATGATATCTGTGATCTCGCCTCCCAAAACACTGCTACATATGAAGTATTTTTGGTAGGTTACATTTCGCTTTAACATTCTGACAATACCTGCCATGTATAGCTTTACCGCGCAGCAATTCCAGTTTCGCTCTCACTTCTCTATTCTCCAAACTGCAAATGCCTTAAGAGAGGTCCACATAGGCATTCCTTTCTCTCAAGAACTCACAACCCAGAATACAGGCGACTCTCAATCTCTTTACAACCAGGAACGTGCAATTGAATGCTCCATTTCCCATAAATACGTCCACCTGTACCCGGCTCTTCACTACCTGTGCGTGGGCACCAATAGCACCCGACACCTAAAATTCTGAACTGGCAACACTGGCACTTCATGCAATTGGCACAATTATCTATAGAAATCATAACTTATCACATTAACCGTAGTTCCAGTATCAGTCATGATAATGACCGGTATACTAAGAAATTAAGCATGAACCACAGCCTGTATCAACTCACTATCTACTTGGTTACATCTCTTATTCCCTGGTAAAAGTTCCTCTTTGACTCTAACACCATTGTTATATCTTAACATATTCACTACGTCATGTTTCTCCTCACTCTCTTCTGAGCTCTCCCTCCGTCCCACGGCCGACAACGGATAGCTAATTGCGGCCGTCTTTAGTTTGTCAAATAGGTTGATGCAGGACGACTGTCATTCGTCATATCAACTATTCTCACACTTTGATTCTGATTCTCCCAGGCTGGGTTGTTTGAAGTACCTGCTTGACCAAGTGCGTTCCTATTGTTGCTATTGTTGGAGTACCTTTCTGTGTTATTCTGACTATCCTGTCTCTGATACCATGGCGTTGCACGTCTATTCTTCCCCACTGGCCCAGCGTCTCGCAGCGGCTCTTGATGGCCATCCCCTGGGCCATTTACATCGGACTTGATATAACAATAGAACAAATTTAGTTGTAACAAATTAGATATGCGCGCGGCTGTTTTTACCTTATACTACATCGCTCAGGCACGACCGTCCGAACCGGCCGACTGCGAGCTACCACCAAATTGTCTGCTACATGGATTAGTTTCTCTGTAACATCTGGTGGAAGCCTGGCTTTTAATAGCCTGATTAATCACGATTTGAAATTGGCTCGTCCCAAGATCTCGTTTTGTTGATGTACTTTACGAAATACTTTCTTAGGCTTACTTGTTTAGGCCTCTGGACTATGTACTTCCTTTCTAAGTCTTTCCTGAATACTAGGCGACCAGTATTTATTTAGAAATGCCTCCTCAAATTGTTCACAGGTGTAGTTATTTTCAGCTGCATCTGTCGCCCATAGAGCAGAATCTCCTGCTATGTGCGAAACAATAAACTGTTTCTTTTGTTTCTCTGTCCATGCTCTGGGCAGAATGTTTCGAAAACTCTTTATGAATACAACCGGGTGAATATTTTTCTTGTCGGTGGAGAAGGTTTGGAACTGACGCTGTTTAATTATACTCTCCTCCATCATTATTGAAGATACAGTGGGCACAGCCCCCGCATCATTCAACGGTTCACTGTTAGGACTACACGTTCCTGCCCGTCCCCCACAAATTGTATTATAGGTGGCAGAGAACGGCGGATTTTTCGGGTAAAACATGTGAAACAGGTACATAATCGTCCTCCATTCTCATGTTATTTACTCTTTCCTGTTCTGTCTGATTGAGCTGACCAGTCGAGTGAACTACATGAATTGCGCATGTCACTTCTGTTCGTATTTTATTATCTATCGTTTCTCTTCGTTATCTATCCATTTTTCTACTTTCCCTATGACCTTTTTTGTATGTTCCGCGAGGCAGTTCTGTATTCTTTCTTCATTTTCTACCGCTATATTTTCTACCCTCTCGGTTATGTTCTAAATATCTTCCTTCATGCTATTCTGCTCTATCTACATATTTTGTACGTCTGTGGTTAAGCTGGCTGCCAAATTTGGCAAGTCCTGTTACAATTGTTTCAAACCGGCTATGTCTGCTTTCATAACTTGTAAGTATTTAAGCTTTTCATATATTCTGTTTTCCCTCTCTTTTTCCCTTTCTTCCCTTTCTCTTTCTGTCTCCACCTGCTGTCTCTCCCTTTCTGTATTCTTTCCATCTCTCTATCTCCCTCCTCCCGTTGCTTCTGAAACTGATCTAACTTCATTAGAATTGCATCCACGGCGTCGTAAACAGACGCGGCGCACGTAACTGTTTGCTTAGTTGCGGGCGCGGCTGTTTCACCCGCAACAGTTGGCAACACGCTGCTATCAACGCTACGCTCCATTTCTGCGCGCTGATGTGCATTTTCTACTTCATAATCAGTAATATGTTCCTGCACGTTCCTATTGGACGTAGATCCCTCGGAGATTTTCTCCAATTCGTTATCACCATCCTCTCTTCAATCTGCTTCCATATCAACTTCTCTCCTAATCTTATTACATAATGTCTTTGACTCTGAACGAGACATTATTCTATCACAATTATTTTCACGTGTCATTCACCACAAAAATAATAATACCATATAACATTTCTAATTCTACGTAAGTTCACAGCAAATATAAATTTTCCTGCCTACTTGAATTACTGTTTACAAAGCACTATCACGCGGTACGAACCATGAATATTAGCAAACAACACGACACACGAAAGCAAGAGATATTTTCAGAAGCCCTTACCTTCGTTTTTTTGGTCGTCTTTATTCTTATTCAAATATGTGGTTTTTCTCCTCACATCGAAAATAATATTCCTCGTACACATGAAACAGATTACATATAATACATTAATACATACACATATATAAATTTTCTAGAACATCGAGCCCCACTTTGGGCGCCTGTTTTCGTGTAATTTTTTTTAAATGAATTAAATTGAGTACTGCTTCATACAAAGATAGCTGTGCCGTTATTCCTATTGTATGAAATTGTTTTGAAAGTACTCTTTTATGTTTGTTAAAAGCCTCGGCTAATTAGTTCTCAGGGCGCTATCGCCAGAAATATCATACGTATTCCAACGTAAAGATATCCGTCTTACTCACGATGGATTAAAAATCTTAATATTGTAAGTAGGCTCTTTAGGTTTTTATGTTGGTAACGTCACGTAGCGCTCTGTATGAAAATCACTGGCTGTGCTGTGTGCAGTCTGTGGCTGGTTGGCAATGTAGGAATATTCGCTATTGTAGTGTTGGGCAGTTTTGAGAGCGGATGATCTGGACGTGTGTTCATCAGAAAGAGTAAATATGTAAGACTGGATGTCATGAACTGATTAATATATAAAGACTTTTGAACACTATTAAGGTAAATACATTGTTTGTTGTCTATCAAAATCTTTCATTTGCTGACTATGCCTATCAGTAGTTAGTGCCTTCAGTAGTTAGAATCTGTCATTTAGCTGGCAGTATGGGCGATCGCTGTATTGCAGTAGTTTGTGTAACGAAGATTTTCGTGAGGTAAGTGATTCATGAAAGGTATAGGTTATTGTTAGTCAGGACCATTCTTTTGTAGGGATTATTAAAAGTCAGATTGCGTTGCGCTAAAAATATTGTGTGTCAGTTTAACGTTGATCAGACTAAGTAAAGAGAGAAATGTCTGAGTACGTTCAATTCTGCTCAGCTGTTTGTAAATCAAATAACGGAAGGGGTTTACGCGATACTCCATTTAAACTATGCAAACAATGTTTAATTATTTTTTCTGTGAGTCTGGATGTTCCAGGATAGCTGCAATGGCTACGTAAGCATTTATAGATATTACTATTAATAAAAAAACTGTACCTCTGGCCTTATATGAATTGGAAAATATTACAAGACGCCGTTTTCAGTTTATCGAGATTATTCTTTTTAATACTTTTAGCATTAAATGACCGTTAAAAGAACTTACATAATTGTTGTCATCAATGGAGTCGGTACAATAATGAGCCTACACAAAATGGCTGACGCAACATTTAATCATTGCGTACTGAATCATATGCAGGATAGGTACTTACTACTGACAAAAATACATATTACAATTATTAATTTCATATATATTGAACATAATTCTATTACTTCTACAGATAATTGTATCTGTTACAGACGGTGAACAATTAGCGTCTGTTAACTAGAAGATCAGAATCGATAAGATAATGTAAGAAAAAAATACGCTCTTTCTTCTTGTACAAAAGTACAAAGACAATAATAATTACGATTCTAAGAGCGCAGATAGCGCTTTCCATTGTTGAGTATCGACGACTGATTTATACCCTTTTTTACCGGAGGCTATGCTATATATCTTATCTTTTCCACTACTGCACAGTTTCGGCTGAGCAGCTGAGTTGTCATTTTCAAATTTTTGTTATATCCCATCAACCGAACCGGACGTGTTTGTCTGTGACCTAAATATGTCTGTCTGAAGGGTTGCATGACAAATTAGAACATGGCTACTCAGCTGAAACTGAGCAGTAGTGGAAAAAAGTTGTATAATAGGGACACCTGAATGAGGTGGTGCAGCTTTTATTGACCTCATTTTCAGAAGGATGATGTTCGTTGCCCCTGGCCATCCTGATTTGTCTTTTCAATTGTTTTCCTACACCGCTTAAGGCAAATGCCAGGATGGTTTCTTCATTAAGGATTCAACGACCACCTGCGCTTAGTTTAAGCTATTGATTTTTATTGTATTAACGTGAAAACTCGTATATTACGGTTACATGATCCTAGGTAGAAGGAAAGAAATAAATAGAAAAATTCTGAAATGGCAGACTGTTTTGAGACAAAAGTCTCAGAGCCGGACGGTGTGGCTGTGCGGTTCTAGGCGCTTCAGTCTGGATCCGCGTGACCGCTACTGTCGCAGGTTCGGATCCTGCCTCGGGCTTGGATGTGTGTGATATCCTTCAGTTAGTTAGGTTTAAGTAGTTCTAAGTCCTAGGGGACTGATGACCACAGATGTTAAGCCCCATAGTACTCAGAGCCACCCAAAAGTCTCAGAGTAGTAAGGCATGGGTACATCTTAACAACATATTAAATAAGGTTTCCTCGAATGAATTAGAAATCTACGAGAAAGAAAGAAGATTTAGAGCAGTCAAAGCGGAGGCCCAAGTAGCTACCTAGCAGAATTTTGTCGCAGTGACGTAAACATTAGCGTGCGGAAACGAAACTGTAGATGAAATGGCATGTAATAACACAGGACCACTAGCAAGAGGGAGTTGCTGAGTCAGGAGTTCTGAGGACATGGTGCAGCTCACTGGCTGCAACGAAAGCCTCTCGTGGTTCATCACAGTGTCCCGTGTCCAGAGCCGCTGAGCGGCGTCGCCAAGTAGGATCAGGGGACACGACGTACAGTATCTTAAGAAAGAAATCACCAATCCAGCTACTTACGTGATAATGAATCACCTTACTTCGTCTGCGGATGGCGGTCTCTCTCTTGGATTCCACGTTCCGTTTGCAATTTCCAGGATACGACATAATTACGAAAAAAATTCCTCTGGAGAAACTTTCCTATTACTTTAACTATGAAATACGAGGAGAGTGGTTGTAAGAGGTCTATGACTAAGGAATTTATTGCTAGCGAACTCGAGCAGATGTAATTTCGATGGATTGCTCACGCGCTGCCTGCGATATGTAAGCTACAATAGAATCGCAGACCAGAGAGCAGTGTCGGCTGCAGTAGGAGCAGTGTCGGCAGTAGTGGTGGTAGCTCACAGTCGGCCGGTTGGGACGGTCGTGCCTGAGCGATGTAGTATAAGGTAAAAACAGCCGCGCGCATATCTAATTTGTTACAACTAAATTTGTTCTATTGTTATATCAAGTCCGGTGTAAACGTTTTCAAAAATCTTTTAATAATAATCTTTCTTTTAAAATTAACTTTTCACAATCATTCATCTGAATTTAAAGAATTTACTAATTTCTGCAATCCATGGTCATCCCGATTATCGTAAAGAAAAATCAGTTGTTTCTTTTTATGGATAACAAATCTAGTGGCCAGCTTTGCACAGAGCTGTACCAGAAAAATTTCTCATAGGAGCAGATATATATACACGTTATCCGACGACTTCATTGAGGTACGATTTTTCAATTTATTCAGAATGAAATTTTCAGGGCCATACACAGCGTTGCTGACGTCCACATTTACCAGTTTAGGTGCACAGTCAGTTAATTATTGAAAGGTTATATGTGAGCCACAATTTTATTGAGAGATTAGTCACATTTTGTTATTGGTAGGTTACGGAATTTATCTGTTGGGAAGTTACACTTGGCGACAGCCGGCCAAGATCGTATATTTTTGTGAATTTCTGAGAAGTAGTCAGTTATCTATCTGCTCTTATTTACTTAAAGTTAAATGTAGTTTGCATCAGGCTCAAATGAGTCACAGCGGAGGGTCAAGTAGCTACCTAGCAGAATTGACTAATCTGTCACACCATTTTTCCCGGACCATCGGAAATTTATTGCTCCTTGTTGTTAATGTACTTGTTCCATTTTTACTTTGTCTTTGTTTGATTTTGTGCCTACTTTTTTGACTTGTGAAAATGTCGCAAAAAACTGCCAACAGTACATCGCGATGCGAAATGAGTGAAAAAGCCGACTTGAATAATTTGACTGACAATACTAGCGACACTCGGTGTCATAATGATAATTCTCCAATAACAGATAATCAGTGCGTGCCGACCACCAGTAATGATTGTAATCTAAATGATGAACAACCAAATTTATTGTGGCCACACTAAATTTAACGACAATTGATGACGCGGCATGCTCAGCTACAATGAACGCTGCTCAGTTTGATACACCTGATTTCCAAAATTTACACAGTGAACAGATAAATGTTTCTAGCGAAGCTGAACGATGTACTCAAAATACGTCAGATTTGTTTGATTCCGATGTAGTGACCAACAGTGCTCATCCAATTAGCAAACCTTTTCATGAATCAGTCAATGACCAAATGGTTACACAAAACGTGACAAATGTAGATACACCATCACACAGTGCACAGAAGAGAGTCGCAAATTTTGGCATGGATCAAGTTGTGGCATTATTGCTACAACTCAATGAAAAACACAACTATTTCAAACATCTTAATGAAAAACAAGACAACAATTTCCGTGCAATGTCATGATACTAAGGAACAGCTACGTGCGGAAATTAAGGCTTGTGCTAGGAATAGTAGTGAAGAAATTAGATACGTTGCACAAGAATTACGTAATACACATGCAGCCACAACTAAATTACTTAGAGATGAAATTAGTGCAGTCGCTAAGCAATGTTCAGAAAAAGCAACACAGTTACGCGACGAGTTCAATGTCAGCAGAACTTCCACGCGCTCTGTATGCGAAAGGCGACTAGAAATTTGAACAACAGAACAGCCAAATTGACGAACGTTTTAATCACAACCTACAAAACAGTGAAACGCGTTACAGTAAATTCGTACAGGAACAGAATAAAGTAAAGAAACAACTCATGGAAACAATTACTACATAGAGACAGGAACATAAGCGTAAGTTCTTATCGAAAGTAAAAACATACGTAGACACCAACATTGCTACAGTATCAGACGAAATCAATACTATCAAGCAGTTGGACACTGAATTGCATGGTGAAATCTCCGATCTAAAAACAAAAACAGACACTGATAATCAGAATTTGGAACGTAAATGCGCAGTAGACTTTCGGACAATGCCCAACAGACTGGAACAATTAGACTTAATAAATAATCCCGATGCCATGAAATCAGACGTTAAGAAATTGAACAAAACCACACGTAAAATGCAAAAACAAATTAATGCTTGTGCCACTAAAAATGACCATCAGGTAAAAGCACTGACTGAAAAATATGATGAACTGGCCAGTCGTGTTCACGTTTTCGAAAATAACAGTGACACCAAATCAAACGATACGTCACTGATTTCGTTCAATCAAATACCCGATTTCCAAAGTTTACAGCAGACAGTCACAGAGATAGGTTCGTCCAACAATACATTGCGTAGAAAATTGTCATCTTTACAGCATGAAGTGACGAAAAATGTTTCAACCTCTAACACATCACAGCATATGCCACATTCTGAACATTTGTCACACACAGTCATAAGTCTCAGGTAATGTACAGAGAGTACGTGACTTAGATTTCGAACTGACATAGACAAATAGATTCTCATGCAATCCTGCACCTGCTCAGACATTCAGAGACGATAATTTTGATTACAAGCATTTTCTATCCGTTAGGAAATGTAAGGTATTTAATAATAACAGAACATATAATCACCACTTGGATTGCATTCAACAATTTAGCTTTGCTTTTCCACCAACTTGGCCCGTAACGTACAAACTTAAATTTATTTGCAGTTTTTTGGAAGGCGAACCGGCAACTCGTATGAGACCGATCGCGAGACAATGCTACTCGGTAGAAGAATTTCAGAATGCTTTTCTGTCAGCGTATTGGTCGAAGATGACACAGTGCGGAATCAAGGATCAGTTAATTATCTTACCGATTTATGAGAACTCAAATTTTCCCACTGTCACGCAATTTTTTGAACACATGGTCCAACAAAACCAATACTTAAGTGAGCCATACAGTGAATCAGCACTTAGCCAATTATGTATTTCAAAATTACCACGATCCTTAAAGGTATCACTTTTAACAGGACAGCAGAAAGAAATTACTTCGGCATTGAGAGATCTATTACAGCTTTTGGAAGTTCAGCAATCAGATCATTCTTCCATGAACAAAAATTTTTCGCATCATAACCAAGGCCAACAAGCATACATTAATTACCATCAGACACGCTATTTTAATAGCAAAGGTGATAGACGCTCCAGTAATGACAACCACAAGAATTTTAATACAAAACAAAATTTTAATTATCATCAACACCAAAATTATCAGCAACAGCAAACATATTTTGGCAACAATAGAAGCTTTTCCCCACAACAGCAACAAAACCAGTCGGTTAGCACACCTAACCGACAATATGATGAGCAAGGTCAAACAAGCTTTAATAATTCGACGCCTACACGTACATGTCGGCTATGCCAAATAGTAACGCACAGCAACAAGGAAGTCACTACGTACACAAGACACATCATTTCAACTCCTATCGCAACGCGCTGTATAGTAATGACTATCAAGACAGACGTAAATGTAATGAACACAGTTTTCAGCGTACATTTAATAACAGACATATAATAACAGACGGTCTTATCAGCAACAGATTCAACCATAACAACAGATTATCATGAATGAACCAGATAGTCGATATTATCCTGAAGCTATTACGTCAGGACGAAATAACAGAACAGTACAAATAGTCGAAATGCCGCAGCATCCTCCTGCAAATAACAGCACGTCAGATAGAATTTGACTAGATACAGTACAGACTGCATCTTCCAGCACCGTAAGCAATACTTTTGACACACAAAATCTTGTTCACGAAAATGTTATTACTTTTGACGACATCCGAGACATTCTTTTACATGAAAAACCAGTTATACAAAAAAACATTTCCCATCATGTTGATGAAGTAAAGATTGAATCATCCACATTTTCAGCAGTAATCGATTCTGGATCACGTTTGTCAGTTATAAATGAAGAAACTTTCAACGAATGTAACGAGGAGAATACTTATCCGGCGTTACCATTAGGCAAAGCTGAAGTAAAAGGCGCAGTATCTGGTAAAGGAGTAGATGTAAAATTACAGACACACTTAGCATTTTGTATTGCAGGTCATATGTTCCACTCAAATTTTTGGATTGTTCCCTTGTTGACAACAGACGTTATTTTAGGTACGAATTTTCTGGAACAACATGACGCAGTTATTGAGTTTCAAAATTCCTATTTAATGTTAAAGGATGAATAGGTACAACTTGCATTAGAATTTCAGCACGCTTTATCTGCAGAAGAACAAGCAGTTAATCGAACGGAAGTCATTTCTACATCGCGTAACATAGACTTTCACTCCACATTGTTCACAGATACGTAAGTACACAACTACAATACACCAGATGAAGCCGACTATGACGTTATGAAAATGATTTCTGATAAAGTGAGACAGAGCAACGCAAATACAGATGACGAACGTACTGAACTACGCAAAATTCTTTTACAGCAAGCTCCAGTTTTTGACAAAATCCCTGGTACTATGTCAGTTTTTATGTATGAATTTCGAGTTAAACAGTACGACACATTTAAAGCCAAACATTATCCCATTCCATATACCCACAGCGAACAAGTTAAGAAACATTGCAAGCTATGCTGGACCATGGAATTATTGAACCGGAAGTTAATCCATACATAAACCCGCTCCATATTCTTAAGAAAAAGGATGGCTCACTTCGCCTCATACTTGATTCGCGTCGTGTCAATGAAATAGATTATCAATTATTATCAATGAAACAGATCGCCCACAGACACTAGAAGAACTTCTATAGAAATTTCATGGTACTGCTATTCATTCCACATTAGATTTAAAATAGGGATTTTGGAAAATTCAGCTCCATCCAAACTGCAGAAAGTACACAGCATTTCTCTGTTTTGGTGATTGTTATCAATTTTGCAAATTACCGTTCGGTTTAACAATTTCTTCAGCAGGATTTCTCTGCGGTTTGAATACTATACTACCGACAGAACTTAAAGACAGAATCACGACGTATGTAGAGGAATCCTTATCGCAGAAGCTAACTGGTCTGAACACAATTTGATTCTTGAACAACTGTAGCAAATTTGTCGTGCACAAGGACTCACAGTTAATCTTAGCAAATCACACTTTGGCAAGACTTCCATAAACTTTCTTGGACATGTAATATCAGCAGAAGGCATTGCTCCTGACCCTGAAAAACTTCAAGCTTTACGTGACATTACTGTTCTAACGACGAAGAAACAACTACGTAGCTTTCTGGGATTAATTAACTTTTTCCGTAAATTTATTCATTACTCTGCTTTAGACACTCCTAGATTATGCCAGTCGACGGGTAAATGCGTTATTTGGTCAAGGGATAGCCAAGCACAGACTGAAACATTCATTGCTGAACGCACCACTTTTATCACACCCAGATCCTATCAGAAATTTTTCAATTGCCCACCGACAGTTCTAACACCGCCTTAGGCGTACACATTTTTCAGGAAATCGAAGAAGATGGTACTACAGTAACTAAAAACATCGCCTTTGCAAGTCGAATTCTATCACTTGCTGAACGCGATTTACATAACCAGGTATCACGCTTCTTCGAACCCTTCTGAACGACGGTTGAAAGAAATTGGTAAACTATGTAGATTATACTGCCATAAGAGACATATTGATTGGGATACACACATTCTCTTATTCCAGGATGTAATTAACTCCATACCAAATGAATCTACTATGCTATCTCCGACTGTTATATTGAAAAATGTTGAACCACCCAACAAAATTAAAGAGTAAGTATCTTTTCCTACATCTCGTTGACCACGCCACCATGAAATAATTGACATTGCGCTCAACAGCATCAAATATGCCGCAGAGCGCCGGAGAAGACAGCAAAAACAGGTTTCTACACACCGTGACTTTCACATTGGACAGAAGACATTAGTACACACACACTATTTAACAAACTGAGAAAAGAGTATATGCAGTAAATTTGAGATTCTATACGCAGGTCCATATAGAATTCGCAGCATTCCTCACCCCAATGCAGTACATGTCGAAACTTTGAGAATCAGAAGAACCAAGGGCAATCACCATATTTTCAATATTAAACCCTTTATTGAATAAACATACATTACGATTTATCACACTGTAATGCCAATTACAGATATTTATATGAACACTTACTGATGATGATCATATTTTTTCTTGGCAAGTGCCCGGCAAGGTAAGGTTATCAGGTCAATTTTCTTGTAGTTATATATCAGACAGTGCACATTTTTCATTTTTTTGTGTGTATATAATGTTTTTCCTATCTAAAGTAGAATTGTCTCTGTATGCACTATGAAATCTTTAAGATATAACAAACACCAGTTGACTTTGACATTTTTGCCTTATCGTATCTCAATATCTTGACTAATCTACATTTTTTGCTACGACATCATGATATTGTGTGTACATTTTTACATTGAAAATTGTAAATGTTTTCCACCTAATACTTTTCTGACATGCTATGCTGTATGATTAGTTATATCTCTAGAAACAATTTTTCATTCAATGAGTATATGATTTAAATGCACGATATTAAATCATATTCACCATTTTCAGAAAGCCATACCGTGTAAAAGAAATAAAATAAACAACTGCAGTGGTTTACTATGAAATGGACATTTCACAGTTGGAATGAACGAAAGGAAATACAATAACTTGTCATGAAGAGTAAATGGATCAGAATTAACAAGCATTAACAAGAATATACTATACACACTGCCCGATAGCAGTCTTGCCTAATTATTTTCCTTTCAGAATACGGGGCGATTGTGGTAGGCTGTCAGACAAAAATACAAGTGTTAACTTTAGTTATGAATTGTGCTAGAAGTAAGAAACTCTATAATATATGAAAAAAGGAATTGTAATGAATAGTTCTATGAGGAAAATGGCAATATGAATATTATTAATGAATAATGAAGTGACTATTTTTTGCAGATGATAGTAAATGATGATGAATGGTTGTATGAAGAATAAGGTAGTATGAATAATGAAGTTCGTCTTAGCAGATGATGATAATGATGAAGTTCAAATATTTTCTGTTAGTTAAGAGATGCTATGTGCTTATTTAAGTATTTGTTGCAGTTACACTTCTGGAAATTGAAATAAGAACACCGTGAATTCATTGTCCCAGGAAGGGGAAACTTTATTGACACATTCCTGGGGTCAGATACATCACATGATCACACTGACAGAACCACAGGCACATAGACACAGGCAACAGAGCATGCACAATGTTGGCACTAGTACAGTGTATATCCACCTTTCGCAGCAATGCAGGCTGCTATTCTCCCATGGAGACGATCGTAGAGATGCTGGATGTAGTCCTGTGGAACGGCTTGCCATGCCATTTCCACCTGGCGCCTCAGTTGGACCAGCGTTCGTGCTGGACGTGCAGACCGCGTGAGACGACGCTTCATCCAGTCCCAAACATGCTCAATGGGGGACAGATCCGGAGATCTTTCTGGCCAGGGTAGTTGACTTACACCTTCTAGAGCACGTTGGGTGGCACGGGATACATGCGGACGTGCATTGTCCTGTTGGAACAGCAAGTTCCCTTGCCGGTCTAGGAATGGTAGAACGATGGGTTCGATGACGGTTTGGATGTACCGTGCACTATTCAGTGTCCCCTCGACGATCACCAGTGGTGTACGGCCAGTGTAGGAGGTCGCTCCCCACACCATGATGCCGGGTGTTGGCCCTGTGTGCCTCGGTCGTATGCAGTCCTGATTGTGGCGCTCACCTGCACGGCGCCAAACACGCATACGACCATCATTGGCACCAAGGCAGAAGCGACTCTCATCGCTGAAGACGACACGTCTCCATTCGTCCCTCCATTCACGCCTGTCGCGACGCCACTGGAGGCGGGTTGCACGATGTTGGGACGTGAGCGGAAGACGGCCTAACGGTGTGCGGGACCGTAGCCCAGCTTCATGGAGACGGCTGCGAATGGTCCTCGCCGATACCCCAGGAGCAACAGTGTCCATAATTTGCTGGGAAGTGGCGGTGCGGCCCCCTACGGCACTGCGTAGGATCCTACGGTCTTGGCGTGCATCCGTGCGTCGCTGCGGTCCGGTCCTAGGTCGACGGGCACGTGCACCTTCCGCCGACCACTGGCGACAACATCGATGTACTGTGGAGACCTCACGCCCCACGTGTTGAGCAATTCGGCGGTACGTCCACCCGGCCTCCCGCATGCCCACTATACGCCCTCGCTCAAAGTCCGTCAACTGCACATACGGTTCACGTCCACGCTGTCGCGGCATGCTACCAGTGTTAAAGACTGCGATGGAGCTCCGTATGCCACGGCAAACTGGCTGACACTGACGGTGGCGGTGCACAAATGCTGCGCAGCTAGCGCCATTCGACGGCCAACACCGCGGTTCCTGGTGTGTCCGCTGTGCCGTGCGTGTGATCATTGCTTGTACAGCCCTCTCGCAGTGTCCGGAGCAAGTATGGTGGGTCTGACACACCGGTGTCAATGTGTTCTTTTTTCCATTTCCAGGAGTGTATTTTTAACAGTATGTCATATGTTATATAGCATAATGACTGAATGCTTTGTAAAAGACAGCTAGAGTACATACATATTAATTACACGTTTCATTACCTGTTAGTTCGAATTTTACTACTTTTCGGCATAATATGAATACATTTCTTCTTTCAGCTCAATAATCCACTTTGTATTATTTCCAGGAGAAGATTTCATAATATTAATATGTTACAAGCACTTAGTTATTAAACCTGTTCTAGTACTAGCATTTTTTACCCAGTTGTGTCTATCATTCATGAATGTGATCATATGTACTCTACTTGTTTCATAACCTTGCTACAGCTGACTCATGACGAATGATGTTATTAATCCTTATTTCCAGCAATAAGTCAAAAACAAATATTTACGTACCCCAGCAATTGACTATCGATCTCAATGCAATGCATTGCTAGCACAAAAAAATTATTATTACCAGTCCCAACTATTACCAGTATACAACTAAACAATGCTAAGAGTTGAAGATATATTTCTTAGTCCATAACATAATGCAAATTTTTCTAAAGTATTGATTGCATTATGTGTATGTATTATTGGACTAAACATCTTGAGTACTAGTTCCAGTGTCTCACATTTTAAATATGCCTTATGTCACTCGCATGGTATCAAATATACTCACTAGCAGCTTGATGTTACATGCAACAACTCCTGTTTTAAATGATGACTTCTGAATAATGCATAATTCATGCCTTGTGATTAACCAACGACTGCCAATAGTTACTGTAATAAGATGACTTATGATGCCAATAATTACTGTAATGAGATAACTTACGAGTAATGATTTTTAATAGTACACTAATGCTTTGTAACTAGCCAATGAGTGCCAATAATTAATCAAATATACTGATACACTAGTGTAGTTCTGAATAATGTATAGCATAAGACTTAATGTGTCCTTCACTTTCTGACTTAATTACCACCAAATACTGCAATATTCGTATGTCAAGTCCATCCTCATGATCATGGAGCACTATATTTGGTTTTTGCACTAATTCTACGTTGATGTAAGAGTATGTATTCTACAAGAATGTGATGTTGAGGTCAAGCTGTCTACCATTGTGACCGAAGGAGATGTCATTATGGTCCTACTGTTTGGTGTACCTAATGTACTACCAAAATGATAACATACAATATCAATACAACATTTCAGTGTGTTGGATACACTCATAAATACTTCAGGGAAGAGAACTTCAGATTGTCTCATTTGGTGTTGTGCTTCTGTGGAAAGATACGGACTTTTAGTGCAGCTATGTGGAACCTGCTGTGCTACAGCCATGATGTTATCTTTCCCATCCCTTTTCTAGCTCTTATAACATGCTAAAGACTTATACACTGCATGTGCACTCTGCATCATTTTTTCATTTCAATACGTTCTGTACTTACATAATTTATCAAAAATGTTATATATATATATATATATATATATATATATATATATATATATATATATACTCTGTGACTGTAGACTTGGTAAACTAAATACATTATAGAACAAAATTGTTGCTCATGGCTAGTCCAATTGACTCACCATCACTGCCAAATTTTTACCCCCCTCGTAAGAGGTCCATGACTAATGAATTTATTGGTAGCACACTCGAGGATATGTAATTTCGATGGATTGCTCATGTGCTGCGATATGTAAGCTATAATAGAATCACAGACCAGAGAGCAGTGTCGGCTGCAGCAGGAGTAGTGTCGGGAGTAGTAGTGGTAGCTCACAGTTGGCCGGTTGGGGCGGTCGTGGCCGAGCAATGTGGTATAAGGTAAAAGCAGCCACGCTCGTATCTAATTTGTTACAACTAAATTTGTTCTATTGTTATATCAAGTCCGATGTAAATGTTTTTAAAAATCTTTTAATAATAATCTTTCTTTTAAAATTAACTTTTCACAATCATTCATCTGAATTTAAAGAAATTACTAATTTCTCCAGTCCATGGTCATTCCTATTATCATAAAGAAAAATCAGTTGTTTCTTTTTATACATAACAAATCTAGTGGCCAGCATTGCACTGGACTGTGCCAGAAAAATTTCTTATAGTTGCATATATATATATATATACGCGTTATCTGGCGCCTTCATTGAGGTAAGATTTTTCAATTTATTCAGAATGAAATTTTCAGGGCCATGCCACAGTATTGCTGACGTCCACATATACCAGTTTAGGTGCACAGTCAGTTAATTATTGGAAGGTTATATGTGAGCCACAATTTTATTGAGAGATTAGTCACATTTTATTATTGGTAGGTTACGGAATTTTTCTGCTGGGAGGTTATATGGTGACGGTTTAATAGTGGCAATGTTATTTGTTTGAAATGTAACGCTGTTTGGACTATATAAAATTGATCGAGAATGTATGCAAAATTTAGTTTACTAACAACATTTATTTTCCCAAAACAAAGACAGACATAAGGTATGGTAAACAAATTTTAATTGTATACCATAAACAACTAAGAGTTGGTTTAAAACCTTAGTGGACAAGGATACTGGGTGCCAGTAGTGAGTCTAGTACTCTGGCCCTACAAGTATTGATAACGCAATGTGAATATATCTGATGCTGACCAGACTTCGATTGACACTCTACAGAAGTTTCTCCATATAGATGTAGTTGAGTGAAAATGGCGATTGAGACCTGTATGCTCTGACAAGGCTGGAGTGGCAGTACATTACGCTGCTTCGTTCAGCGATGTAACTTGCAGCTAGCGAGATGTGTGCGGCGGAGGCGAGACGGAGGGCGGCACCTGTGAATCGATAGCAGCCACGTAAGAAATGCAAAAATCTCACGGTCTAGCGATCAGGCAGACGGATGGCAATTTACTCTCTACCAGAGGCCTGAAATCACGGTAAATTTTAGTGTGTGACACATCCGTTCACTAGTTGTACTGAGGACCAATTTAGCTCGCATATATGACAGAGTGCACAAGGATACCAAACTTCAAGACTGGTAAACCAAAAACGAATACGTGTGCCCTTGGCAAACGACTATTGCGAGACGTTTGAAGTCATACTGTTCTACACTAAGAACTTCAAAACAGGCTCCCCAGTGCTTCCAGACCAAAATACATTTTCCCGCAAAGTGTATGAGCGACACGGCCTTCACTCTGTCTTGAGCCAATCACAGGACTCTAGAGCCGGTAAATCTCTGCTCCCACGTGACAGCACAGACACATGTCGAACCAGGGCAAGAGTTAAGAAACTAGGATCTCTGAAAAATATGAAAACCGCCAGTTAACGGATTTTTAAATTTTTGTGGAGAAGGAAGACGATTTTCTCCAGAGTCGAGTCGCTTCACACGCCAACAAGTGAATATATACAGTCTTAAAGGTTTTTATCTAAATAGCCTGTGCCTTACACTTTGTTAGTCCTAGCTATGAGCTGTAATAATAATTCTACCTCTAAACTTTTTTCAGACGTTATACAACAAAGGCGGCCGATGGAAGTGGTTCACAGGCCTATTTGCAGTATCGGTGAACACAGAAACTTGTGAGTTTTTATTATATATGGCTCTGCACACAATATCCTGTTTATGACTCTACTGTGTAGACGCATCCCTTCAGTTTGTTGTCCCCAGTCCAGCCTTCGGCTAGTGCAGGTATTGCGACTTTGTTCTGCTGGAGACCTGTCTCGACAAGGGCCTGCTCTGTCTGCCCTGTACGGCTCTGGGCCTGTCCAGCAATATTTACTGAGGGATGGGATCGCCGCTAATTGCTTCCAAGTCCGAACATACCGTTTCTACCAGCTACAAACCATAAAAATACCACATGCTTTCAGCGCCGTACCAGACTCCATCAACGTCTGCTCAGGCCATTAAGTTTCTAGAGTCTCGCTCAAAGAGTTTCAGGATGTATGTAAATCTTCAATAATTTTATGTATATGAAAAATAGCTCAGAGAGTAACTCGTCCTCTCTCAAGTTCTTTCTTTCATATAATTTAATTTACTAAAACATTTAAATTTTTATTTGTATTGACTTCTGACGTTCATTAACTCAGATTTCCTATTAAGCATTGGAAATATTCCATACAATGAACCCAAATTACTATTTTCTGGACACAGGATGACTGATTGCATCTGAGGACCAGACCACAGGAGGTTTGGATAACAAACACAGCTTGCAGGTTAAACAGGCAGTTTCATGTGTTATTGAAAGTATAATTATGCAATTAGAAAATATGATGTGCAATAAGATCTATATTACACACTATTAAACACAATGTACCTTGATAGTAAACTGACATATTATTCTTATATAAAATAGTAGATATCTCCTACACTGCTGGAAAAACCATTGAACATCATTATGATACGAATGGGAGAAAATAAAACTGTTGTTCATCTACGTAAACGATTAAAGTTTCAGATCTATGTGATGCTGGAGTAAGAGGTTTCTCCTCACACTAGCTAAGAAAATCTGTTTCATTTAAATTCAGGGTGAAGATCGTTATAATCAAGCCCATGGTTCAGTGAAACGTGAGGCTTGTGCTTCCTGACATATCACCATATGATTGCTCATAAATTATAAATAGTCACTTTCTGAGATGCCCCAAGGTAAAAGTGAGCTATGGAAGAATCGTTGTTTCCTATGTAGTAGTTAGATGACATTATTTCTAGTGTGTACTGACTGGTTTATTGTTTTGTTAAGAGTGAACGCTGTTAGTGTGTAATCAAATAAATATCCTGTTGTCAACCAGTGGGAAGACTTTCGTTTTGGTGCCACTTCTATGATCTGCTCATTTCATAAATTACTATAGCGTAGCTTTCCGTTTAGGATAGTGATGTGTAGTTGTGGAATTTTTCCAGACCTGAGTAAACTGAAAACAAAATTATGACGGGCACAGGGAATCAGACACGATAAGACATAGCGCTTCACGTAGCACCCTTGCTAACTAAGTCACGGTAGTGGGCAGGCAGCTACTGGCAGTTGTTGTTGTATGACAGATGCGTTCTGACCCAATAGTTAGCTGCTAGTAGTTGCAACTGTGATAGGAAGGTGTCAGCTTCTCACGGACTATGAAATTATCAAGTAGTTTAAAAAGACTTTGGAAATAATTCTGAATTTATTGTGATTATTATGATTCCCATTAATTATTGTAAATTTGTTTATTAATGTGACTGATGGTGTGAATGGAAACCAAGATATTAAATGAATATTGTAACCTCTATTAACAGGGTACAAGCTAGTGTGAGAACTGTGACTGTACAGAGGAACTGAATTGTATGATTACACTGAGAGGAATTTGCAGTGTTCATCTATCCAGTTTCTGGGACTGGGAAAACCAGAAATTTTTTATGATAATTATGTTACTTAAATAAGCAGTTATTTTGATACTTGTTGATTTTGTAAATCTGTTAATTTCGTAAATCGTTCATAAGGGCTTTTAAGTTGTGATTGGTCATATGTAAAAGAATCACGACTGCACAGTTTAATACTAACATCGGATTGGCTATGATATGTATCAACGAATCAGAGAACAATACGTTCGCGCGTATTTTGTGGGAGAAAGGTCTGCTTTGTGAAGTCGAAGAGGCAATTTGGAGCTCAGCCATCATCATGTTTTGATGGAGACATAAGGAGCTCTGACTACATGTGATAATTTTGCAGAATAACGATTAAAATTTGACCATGGGAAGCTGCAAAGTGGATGTGATGCTGTGAGAAAAACGAACATGTGATACTCTAGTTTTAATATGTAATCTGTAAATTTTGAATAACCAAAATCCGCGTGGCATGTTATTGAAGACGTGACGCCAGAATAGTCGTAGTGCCCAAATTGTGTAATATTTGAATGAGATTTCTGTCATAGATAATCCATTTGGTAAGCCAATTGGTAACAGATTTAGTTAGTTACCAGAAACTGCCTATTACGAGTAATAGTGACTGCTTGTGAGTGTGAAAACTCGAACACAATATTAGTACAGATTGGCAGTGTTTTGTATCAAACAAGAAAATCGAATGTCGAGCATTTACATTTGATCAAAGCACATTTGTGATGGCCAAAGGCTAGATACCGCAAGAAAAACCTTTACTGAAACTACTGCGCACCAACATAAGCCATGATCAACTGTAGCAGATGCAAGACAATGAACTTAGGCGAAAGTGGTTACCCACAGCAAAAAATATGAGGTTTAGAATGCAAACTCCCTATGGCAATCGATGTTGACCAAAGTCAGACCCAGCAGACAGTTACATTGCATGCGAGTCTCGACTTGATCCAAAAAGTAAATTTAGTGAAACAGTTCATCTTATCCAGCGTGTATTACATAGTGGCCATTTGGCCAGTACCTGTGCCAATAGTCAAAATTCTACTATAAGGGATTGGGTGTGTCGTATGTCGTGGAAATACTATCAAACAAAGGTACAGCACATTAACACTATCCGTAGAAGGAGGTAGGGTGGGATTAACAGTGACTGACGCAAAATACAAAGCACTATTAGTCCGCAGACTAATGTCCTTAAGAGATCATAATTCAGTTCTACCAAGATGACAAGTCATTTTAAAAGCTTTCAGACAGAAAACCAAGGAGCTCCCATCATTGTTATCAAAATAAATTCAAAGTTCAGCTTTCTCAGAACCACCACAGTAGAGAACATCTACGTAAATCAGGGTGACAACGTTTGCAGTACAACGATATGGTACCGTCATATTAAGAAAAGGTTAAGTCCTAAGAGAATGGAACCTATGTATTCTCATGTTAGCTGACCTGACCCGTGGAAGAACATTCACAACAACCAGCTTACATCAAATGTTAGGACAACATGGCGCATAGTAGTCAATGAAAAGATTTCCGACACGACAGAGCTATATTGCATCCATTTTGCGGATTCGTCCAATTGTGACAAACTTAGTTCAGAGGAAACACCTATACAATGATGCATATGTCAGCACGCACGCGCTATCTTGGATGTAACAAAAACATGGGTCACAATCGAGAACGGCAACGCATTATGACAAGATATTAGAATTTGTGACGCCGGACAACAGCGATATCCAGGCCAGAAAAATAATATGATCCTATCTGGCAATCGTACCAGTTTGTACGTAACGTGATACATCAGAAGCACCAAGTTTATCATAATTTAAATATAGACTGACACTACCCGAACGCGGAATTATCATAAAAATTTTGTAAACCACACAAGAGCATAGTACCCCTGCAACTGAGATATTAGGACCAGAGTATAGAATGCTGAGTCCGCTACTGTTTATATCAGATTTTGGATTAAAACTCTTACTCATTATATTACTTGCGTAGAAAATGCCAGTTACGCACTCGAAGTGGAACAATGGTGGTAAAAAGGAAAAATGCGACAGCAAACAAATATAATTTTATGCACTAATTGTTATTTTATCCCTAAGAACAAAAAGATTATCCGTTATACACATACATCTAAATAAGTTTTACATCACCTCGGTTTCGAGGGTTCCTGAAACTGTACAGAAAATTGGAATAGAGATCAACATAAATATCATTTCCGTCCTTTTATTGCTCATGAAAATCACACATTGCATGTTGTGCCACCATACAGCGAGACCTTCAGTGGTGGTGGTCCAGACTGCTGTAATCCCTGGTACCTCTTATACCCAGTATGACGTCCTCTTGCATTGATACATGTCTGTATTCGTCGTGGCATACTATCCACAAGTTCATCAAGGCACTGTCTGTCCAGATTGTCCCACTTCAATGACGATTCGACGTAGATACCTCAGAGTGGTTGGTGGGTCACGTCGTCCATAAACAGCCGTTTTCAATCCATCCCAGGCATGTTCGATAGGGTTCATGCCTGGACAACATGCTGCCCACTCTAGTCGAGCGATGTCGTTATCGTCAAGGAATTCATTCAAAAGATGTGCACGACGGGGGCGCGAATTGTCGTCCATGAAGACGAATGCCTTGCCAATATGCTGCCAATATGCTGCCAATATGGTGACGATATGTATGTACTTTCGGTCGGAGGATGGCTTTCACGTATCGTACAGCCGTTATGGCAACTTCCATGACCACCAGCGGTGTACGTTGGTCACACATAATTCCACCTCAATACAGCAGGGAACTCCACCTTGCTGCACTCGCTGGACAGTGTGTCTAAGGCGTTCAGCCTGACCGAGTTGCCTCCAAACACGTCTCCCACGATTTTACGGTTGAAGGCATATGCGACACTCATCAATGAAGATAACTTGATGCCAATCCTAAGCGGTCCATTCGGCATGTTGTTGGGCCCAACTGTACCACACTGCATGGTGTCGTAGTTGCAAAGATGGACATCGCCACTGACGTCGGGGGTGAGGTTCCGCATCAGCCTACTGCGCACAGTTTGAGTTGTAACACGACGTCCTGTGGCTGGACGAAAAGCATTATTCAACATTGTGGCGTAGCTGTCAAGTTTTCCTCCGAGCCATGATCCTTAGGTAACGGTCGTCGGCTGCAGTAGTAGGGCGGCCTGTTCGAGGCATTTCATCGACAGTTCCTGTCTCTCTGTATCTCCTCCATGTCCGAAGAACATCGCTTTGATTCACTCCGAGACGCCTGGACACTTTCCTTGTTGAGAGCCCTTCCTGGCAGAAAGTAACAATGAGGACGCGATCTAATCGCGGTATTGAGCGTCTAGACATGGTTGAATTACAGAAAACACGAGCCGTTTATCTCCTTCCTGGTGGAATGACTGGAAATGATCGGCTGTCGCACCCCCACCGTGTAGCAGGCGCTAAACATGCTAGGTTGCTTACATCTTTCGACGGGTTTAGTTACATCTCTGAACAGTCAAAGGGACTGTGTCTGTGATACAATATCCACAGTCAACGTCTGTCTTCAGGAGTTCTGGTACCCGGGGTGATGGAAAACTTGTGTTGAAGTGTGAAGAAGCCGCACCGTAACAAGTGGTGCGACAACTGGGAAATTAAAAGATGTAGAAGATCAAAGTCGCCGAAGGGATCACTTTAGAAAGAGGACAGTGTAACACAGTGAACGAACGATAGCATGGGATAGTGCACGTGAAAGTGAGATGGAAGTTCAACCCCGAGAAGACTTGAACTTTATGACGGAAAATAAATGAGAAGTATCATCAAGACAACGAAGGGCACAGCGTAGAACTGGACAAGGCAGCGGCAGTTGTTGCATCCGATGGGCAGCAGATCAGAGCAGCGCTGATGAAACACACAGAGAACGAGAACCATGAAACTGGTATAGCTGAAGGTGGAGATTGTACCAGGACAGACAACATACTGCGATCACAGCAACCAACACGAGATAAGTGTAGTTTATTTTTTGTGTGCTTTACTAAAAGACTTGAAAGGATGGATGGAAGTGATACGTTCGTAAATGTGAAAGAAGGGGATAAGATACAGTTTAGTATGAGTACCAATACAACAAGCACACCTGCACAATAATGATATTTCAGTTGATGATGTAAGTCAGTTATCTCCATTTCTGAGGTTAGGACTGGAACAAATTTTTCGATAAATGCAACTATGGGAGACATGTTAAACAGTGACAGTAACCGGTTGAGTGATTTTAGTGATAATAGTCTATTTGATGTTAGTCAGTTTAAAGTAAATGAGGAAGAATCACTTGAAGCAGATATCAAGCATGGTATGTTTCCTCTTTCAACAAGCAGAACAGCGAACTGTACAGGGAGGAAATGTTTGCTGCATTGATGGGCACTATGAAAAACAATTTAATGGTAAGGAATGAAAAATTTTCTGAAGTAAAAGGAAGTCTAAATAAATCAGAAAAATGTTCTTGATAAGAAAATCGACCTGTAGTGTAGCAGTACTAATAGTTTGGCTTGTGGACTTACAAATTTTAAATCTGAATTAATGTGAAATTGGAAAACCCGGAGTCCATATTTAAAAAAATATGAAAAAAATGCTTTTGTTTTATACTAAGGTTGACGAAAGGATTTCTCAACTTGAGAAAGATTGAAAGAAAGCCTCAGAAAATGTTGACAGTCAATTACGAGAGATTATCAAAAAAGTGACTATTGGAAACAAATAAAGAGTAGATCAAGTTTTCCAATCAAGCTGAGACAGCAGAAAATAAACTGAAAGAGCCCGACAGTAAATTGTCTAAAGTAGTACATTACCTTATAAGTGGTTCTGACTGTGGGGATTGTAGTTTGGTGACAGAATCTTCTGAAGTGTCTTTTATTACACCCAGACAGTTTTTGTGCTTTGATTAGTCTGGAAATGTGATTCGAAAACAGTTTCGTAATGCTTTTAAAGACGTTTTGCCTACTTTGTGGATATCATAGACAAAGGATAGGTTTTATTGCGTCTAAATTCTTGAGTTAAGCTAGATCATGTGATGTTTTACTGAGCAGTAGATACGTGAGAAAAATTTAAGGAAGCATTTTCCTGAAAATATTTGGCTAAACAGAAGCAAAAGGACTTGGAAATTAGCTTCTGGGCAGGTAAAAAATTTAATCCCTGGAAGAAAAGTGCAAAAAGAGGTTCTTTACTGTTAGCTACTAACTTGTCATATTTGACTCATAAATTAGAGCCGGAACAAATAATTGTGGGACCGTATGTGAAGTTACCTATTAACTGGCGTAACGATGCAATTGCTGCTTCCAAGAATGACATAAAGAAATTTATACTTATTTCGAAATGTTAGAGAAATCATTACACGAAGAGGTAGACGCTAACATGAACTTTTGGCCCCAGGAGAACGTATAAATACGTCAAAACGTTAATGTGATTAGAATGGGCGTGTCTCGTAACGATAACAGGAAACCAGACGTTAAGCGACATATTCCAGCAGATAGATCAGTTAACAGCGAGTATGGATCTGTGCACAGGTGGTGTTCTCCGAGAAGCGACGATGAATATTTTCAAACAGACAACAGGTGGGGGTAAGAGAAGAAAATGAATCACAGTCTCAGAGTACGCTAAACCAGATCCCGTCCCTGTAGGCGCTGTCATTTGCAGAAAGAGTAACAATAATTATAACCCGCAATCAATGCCCTTTTTATATAGTAACAGTCAAATAAACGAATTTGAAGGTAATGATAGGTATCATACAACCTGAAATTAATGGGACAAATGAAGTTAGGACATTCCTGTTCAATGGTGGCTTTGAAGAGTTTCTTAAAGGGGTAAAACCAATGGAACACTGCAATATAGAGAATGTGGTAGATGATTTAAAGTAAAATGATAAATCATCAGACGTACTGGAAAGCGTGTACAGTGAAATCGATGACGAATCTTGTAAAGGAAAAGGGGAGAACACAGATAATGAGCGGTTATAGAGGTGAGGCGAGAAAAAGGTAGGATTAAATATTGGAGGCTGTTGGCTAAGACTTCTGTGCAGCGATAGGAGATGCGCTCTCAGGTTATAACTATAATTGGGGACAGTCAATTAATAAAAGTTTAGGGGAGGATGGAGATGTCGAAGAATTAGTGAAAAAAATAATTACTAAGGAAAGAGAGGAGATGAATGTCAAGAAGTGTTTTGATATGTCATCAGCAGATAGATTAATAAAGTAAAAGAGGGTAAATCCTGTCAATATGTGTGTAATCTCCATACATTGAGATTATTTTGACCGAAGGGGAGTTGGGCACGATTTACTGGAAGAAGTAAATAATATTAGGGAAAAGAAAGGACAAAAAATAATTTGTTTGAGTGTGCAAGGTGAAGAAATACAATGTTTAACTGGCAGTAGCATTGATTTTATACTGTCATTCAGAAACTGTTGGATGCTTTACCTAATAAGGAGAATTGGTGATAATGATTGTCATCCGTATACAAATAATTATAGCCACTGTAAATGAAAGCATCCTATTAAATATGAAGTGATGTTACCTATTAATACAAATGGTGTTCGATTTTACCACAACTTTCCGATACTTTCCGGTATGAGCTTTGACATGTTGAATGAGAAAGATGTCCTTAAAAAACAAAAAGGGAAATTTGATTTCAATGACGATTCGGTGATTTTGGAAGTAAAAATGAGAATAGTTAGTATACTATTTTACAGAAAAAAGAAACTGACCTATGAGAAAAGGGACAATATTCCTATATGATTTTGTAGGAAAAAGGAAGACATGGAAGGTAATGAATGTGGTGAAGAAGTGGATGTGATTCAGAGGAATTAGAAATGATTCATAATGAAATAAAGGTATAAGTGAAGGATTTGCAAGCATAAGTAGCAGCAGAAGGTAAATACCTCAGGGGTCATTTCCTTCTTTGCCATATCAGATGATTGTCGATCAACAAAAACTCGAGTAATTTGCCAGACTGTTTCATTTTCCTATGATATTGTCAGTCATCGTCTTCTGTCATTCTGAACTTGTCTATAATCTTTATCTTCTTCACTGTCCAGAAAAAAGTAAAGGCGTTACGGGGTGTTGTTGTGCTGAAGTTAATTGTTGGGAGTGTAAAGAAATTCAGAGTACAGAAAAGTACTAAGGAATTTTTAAGAGTAGTAATAAGCTGTATGATTAGCAAAGAAAATAATTAACGGGCAAATACAGTAATTTCTTGCTGAGAATGATGGGTTGTGTTGAAAAATAGGCATTGGATACTGTAGTGATGGTTAAAGATCACTACAGGTGGAATGTGAATGAAAGAATTACTAAAAGAAAATTAATGATGGAGTGATGCGACTTGTGGTAGAAGGAGCTGATATTGTGACGGAAAGTAGACAGGATGTTGTGGAACAGTGAAGTAAATCATACCTGACGTGATATATCAGGAAACTAGCTAGTATATGTAAACTAACTAATTATAGAATAAAGTGCCGTTTATAGAAGAGTGTATTGTTATGGACATAAAACCTACTGGATGTCGATAATTTAAATTAACTGAGTAGTATGATAGAGTTTTAGTGGGAACATTGGATAGTTATCCTAATATGAAAAAACCCAAATGTCACATAGAAAGACTGGAGAAAAGTTATACGAAGAATTTTGTAGATAATTACATGATTATGGTTTAATGTCTTTGTGTATTAGGTCAAATATTTTAATGTAATGATTTTGAGAACATCTTGACCTACCTATAATACACGTGACTGTTTATAAACTTTGAAGATTTAAATTCAATGAGGAGAATCAATTAAATGATTTGAAATTATAATTAAAAATAACGAAAAGAATAATTTTAAGGCAAATACACGTACTACTACTTATCTTTCAGGAAGATACTGTGTAAAATAGTGGTCTCAGACGAATAAGTGATTTCAGGTCAGTCGTCATGTAACTGCATCCTGGACTGTATGTTGAACAGAGATGGAGCGTTACGGACGCCACACAAATATAGTGCCTTAACGATGGAAGATAAACGATTCCAAATGTAGGACGCTAGTGAATTGCGGTATATAAGGTAGGAATGTAACTATAATTATTCAGAGATGCATAACTGAGAGAAATATGCAGAGAAACGTGAAGGTGAAGAGAGAAAAATGCAAAGAGTATAAATAAAGAAATATTTAGAAATATTAAAAAAAAACATATTAAGTGAAAATGCCATAAGTGATCCGAATTGCTCTCAAAACAGAACTTAATTTGTTGCTTGAAAAATAAATTGTATATTTATGAATTGGTAAAGAATGTCAGAGAAAATGAGTTTGTGAAATAATTGAGTAGGTTAGTTTAAGAGCTGCCAGTTCTGGAGTAAGAATTACGTATTCCAGTCACTTAAGTTTGTTTCTTGGCATTTATCATATTTGGGAAAATGTAGTTATGTTTTACAATTACTAAAAATTTGTTTGCAAATCTTTCTCCAAACGAAAGGGGTGTGAGCTGTAGCACCTCATATCGCACCTATGTTAAGTAAGTGACGGCAGCAGACAAGAAGCTTCAGACAATGAGTCATGGTTATCGCACGACAGATGCGCTCTGGTGCAGCAGATAGCTGCAGGTAGCTAAGACTGTGACCGAAAGATATCAGCTTATTACGGACTACAAAATTATAAAGTAATTAAAACTTATTTTGGAAGCTAAACTGCAGTTATTGTGATTATTATGACTGTCATTCATTATTGTTAATGTTTTTTATTAATGTTATAAAGGTGTGAATGGAAAATATTGTTATGTCTATTAACTCAGTACACCTTAGCGATAGAACTGTGACAGTCATAGAAAGTGAATTAAACTGTCTGGGGAATTTTGAAATGTACAACTAGCCAGTTTGTGGGACTGGGAAAACAAGAAATATCTTACGGTAATTATGTTATTTAAGAGAAAGCTATTCTAATATTCGTTGAGTTTCCAAATTTGTTCATTTAGTACATTGTTCATAAAAACTATAAAGTTGTGATTGATCAAACGTAAAAGGTGCAGTTTAATACTAATATCGGACTGGCTATGATGTGTATAAACCAGTCAGAGGTCAGTATGTCCGTGTGCATTTTGTTGGCTAAAGAACTGCTTTGTGGAGTCTAAACAGGCAGTTTGGATCTCAGCCATCATCATATTTGGATGCGGATGTAAGGAGCTCTGAGTAGATGTGATAATTTTGCAGAATAATGATTAAAAGTTGACCCTGAAGTGCCACAAAGTGGAGGCCAATGTTTGAGAAAATGGAACACGTGATATTCCCATTTTAATGTGTAAACTGTAATCAACATCTGTGTGGTGTGTTAATTCACACCACCAGTGTATTGAACGCAGTCACGTTTGAAGCTGCGAAATACGGATAAAATTAAATTAAATGTATTTCATAGTTCTGTTCTTGGTAAAATTAATGATCTCTTGTTTTTAACCAGATATTTTGGCAAACTGTGATTCAAGTCAAGCAAGGTGCTTTTGAAATCGCCCACTGAGGAGAAACAAGTCATAGGATACCTTCCAATGTCATGTCGGCCCCCTGTTGTCCGGCGTAGTAGAGCAATTCCACGTGGCATAGACTCAAAATGTCGGAAACCTCTGCAGAGATACTGAGCCATACTTCCTGTATAGCCATCCATAATTGCGAAGCCGGCCGCTGGTGGCCGAGTGGTTCTAGGCGCTTCAGTCTGGAACCACGCGACAGCTTTGGTCGCAGGTTCGAATCCTGCATCGGGCATGGATGTGTGTGACGTCCTTAGAGGTTTTAGTAGTTCTAAGTTCTAGGTGACTGATGACCTGAGATGTTAAGTCCCATAGTGCTCAGAGCCATTTGAAGCATATTTGCGAAAATGTTGCCGGTGCAGTATTTTGTGCCCCAACTGAGCTCTCCATTATGTTCCGTAAACGTTCACTAGGGTTACTGTCGGTCGATCTGGGTGGCCAAACGTTTAACTCGAGTTGTGCTGAATATTCTTCAAATCAGTCACGAACAACTGTGATCCAGTGACATGGGGCATTGTCATTCACAAAAATTCCATCGCTGTTTGGGAACATGAAGTCCATAAATGGCTGTAAATTGTCTCCAAGTAGCCAAAAACGTAAAGGATCCATTCAAATCCATGGAAGCACAGCCCACAGCAGTATGGAGACACCATGTCACACACTGCCTTGTTGACAACTTGGGTCCATGGCTTCGTGGGGCCTCCAAACAACTCGAATCCGATAATCAGCTCTTACCAACTGAAATCGGGACTCATATGACAAGGCCACGGTTTTCCAGTCGTCTAGGATCCAACTGATACGGTCGCGAGCACAGGAGAGGCGCTGCAGGCGATGTCATGCTGTTAGCAAAGGCACTCCCATCTGTCTTCTGCTGCCATAGCCCGTTAACGCCAAATATCACCACAGGTTCGTCATGCGTCCCACATTGATTTCTGCGGTTACCTCACGCTGTATTCCTTGACTGTTAGCACTGACAACTGGATGCAAACGCCGTAAAATGGAGGCCGTTGGCCACTGCGTTGTCCGTGGTCTGGGGTAATGCCTGAAAAGTGAAATTCTCTGGATATTCTTAACACTGTAGATCGCGGCGTATTGAATTCCCTAAGGATTTCCGAAATGGAATTTCCCATCCGTCAAGCTGGAACTACCGTTCCGCATTAAGAGTCCATTAATTCTTGTCGTGCGGCCATAATAACGTCGGAAACCTTTTCACATGAATCGTCTGAGTATAAATAACAGTTCCGTCAATGCACTGCCCTTTTATACCTTGTGTAATGGGTACATACGCCGCCACCTTTTTATGTCAAAATCACTATCACATGAATTTTTTACCTTAGCGTATTGTGGGAAGACCTCTTTAATCTTTTGATATCCGTTACTTAGCAGAACACTGGTAAAATCTTCTTTACTTCTAGTTAAGAGTAACGTTTTATTCACTGGCGCCCTGCTTTAAGATTTGTTTCAGTCATGTTACATTTTCGATCACATTACCCAAGGAAATGTTCTGCTCTGTTTGGCGTGTAAAGTACATAGTTCCTTCATCTTTCTAAGACGTGTTGCAATTGTTTCCTACGAGTGTTATGGACTACTGAAGAGTGTGATTCTTGATGTATCGTAATTAGCCTGTCTGTGAGAGACGGTTTCCTTTTGGAACATAGGATCCAGGGGTTATTTTAAAGCTATTATGAGCAGTTGGATTTCACAAAAGAATTTACCTAATTTAATTTTACATTGTGCATGTCTTTAAGA
This sequence comes from Schistocerca americana, assembly GCF_021461395.2. Taxonomy (NCBI): domain Eukaryota; kingdom Metazoa; phylum Arthropoda; class Insecta; order Orthoptera; family Acrididae; genus Schistocerca; species Schistocerca americana. The sequence goes on along the minus strand of NC_060119.1, from coordinate 324,843,226 downwards.
AAAATAATCGCTTTCATTGATGTTTAATTTAAAGTTATTCGATGAAATAACGTTTTGTAAAATATGTTTATTTCCCGATGTCTTCCACTATGAATTGAATACACTATCTTGTGGTAATTTTGAGATAGTTAGCTAGAAGACTTCTCGTGGCAAGATATGACCTCCTTGCCAGTGATCGTTTGTTTTCAATTTCGTACTTCATTCGTCCGTCATACACTACTTTACTTCCAAGGTAGAAAAATTCCCTCTCTTCGTATACTTCGCGATTCTAAATTTTTACGGTAAGTTTCTCAGTAATCCCATTTCTCCTACTCCTCATTACTTTCGTCTTTCTCTCAATCTGTATTCTGTGCTTAGTAGACCGTTTATTCAACAGGTCCTTTAATTCTGCTTCATTGTCACTGCGCAGAGGCATGTCATGTGAACCTCCGACACTGAGTGATGGACGCGGTTGACTGAAATGCGGGAAGTCCAGAGTTCTGTTCCCAGTACGACCGTGGAGGTTTCTTTGGTGGGGTGATTGAAACTAGATCCACTCAGCCTCGTGTTGTCAGTTAAGGAATTACTCGACCGATTAGTAGCTGTTGCAAGGTGAAGAAACTGAGAGAGGCATGTGCTTACCACATTCCCGTCCATACCGCGTCCAATGACGTCAGGGGCAGAGGTTGACATGGTGGTAGGCCGGATCCTATTGGTCCGGCTAGAGCCAGAAGAGAAACTTTAACTTTACTTTTATAGCAACGTCCTCACCCTGAATTATAATCCCACTCCTGAACATTTCTTTTATTTATGTCATTGCTTTTTCCGATGTAGAGATTAAACGTAGGAGAGAAGGTGTGCGTCCTGGCTTACACGATTTTCAGTCCGAGGACCTTGTTCTTGGTCTTCCATTCTTATTGTTCGTGCTTGGTTCTTATCCACATTTTGCGCTGAAGAGAATAAATCTGGTACACCTGCCTAATGTAGTTTAGGGCACCCGCGAGCACGCAGAAGTGTCGCAACACGACGTGGCACGGACTCGACTAACGTCTGAAGCTGGAGGAAAATTACACCATGAATTCTGCAAAGCTGTCCATAAATCCGTAAGAGTACGAGGGGGTGGAGGCCTCTTCTGAACAGCACGTTGCAAGGCATCCAGATATGCTTAATAATATTAATGTCTGTGGAATTTTGTGGGCAGAGGAAGTGTTCAAATTCAGAAGCGTGTTCCTGGAGCCACTCTGTATCAATTCTGGGCATGAATTTCAGAAGTCCGTCGGAATGCACAATGGACAGGAATGGATGCAGGTGATCAGTCAGTACGCTTATGTATGTGTCACTTATCAGAGTCGTATCTACACGTATCAGGGGTCCCATAGCACTCCAACTGCACACACCCCACACCATTATAGAGTCTCTACCAGCTTGAACAGTCCGCTGCTCATATGCAGGGTCCATGGATTCATGAGGTTGTCTCCATACCCGTACACGTCCATCCGCTCGATACAATTTGAAACGAGACCCGTCCCATCAAGCAACATGTTTCCAGTCATCAACAGTCCATTGTCGGTGTTGACTGTCTTAGGCGAGGCGTAAAGCTTTGTGTCGTGCAGTCAGTAAGGGTACACGAGTAGGACTTCGGCTCCGAAAACCCATATCGATGATGTTTCGTTGAATGGTTTGCGGGCTGACACTTGTTGATGGCCCAGCACTGAAATCTGATGCAATTTGCCGAAGGGTTGAACTTCTGTCACGCTGAACAAGTCACTTCAGTCGTTTTTGGTCCCGTTCTTGCAGGATCTTTTTCCGGCTGCACCGATGTCAGTGATTTGATATTTTACCGGATACCTGATATTTACGGAACGCTCGTGAAATGATCGGATGGGAAAATCCCCACTTCATCGCTACCACGGAGTTGCTGTGTCCCACAGCTCGTGTGCCGACTATAGCACCACCTTCAAACTTACATATTGATAACCTGCCACTGTAGCAGCAGTAACCTATCTAACAACTGCGCCGGACACTTGTCTTTTATAGGATCTGATGACCGCAGCGCCGTATTCCACCTGTTCATCTCTGTATTCGAGTACGCACGCCTATACCAGTTTCTTTGGCACTTCAGTGTATATTACCCGTCTTTACTTAAGTCTCAGACCTATTATTCTATTAATTTCCAACATGTTCGACCATTTTACACTACCGATCGCTTTTTGTAGCTCGACAGTTCGTACTAAAGTGTTTTTATTTTTCATAAGTCTCGCTCGTATTATCAGGCGGAACGTCGGATCTGCCTTTCTGTTGCCTTCAGTTTCCTTAAACCCACACTGATTGTAATCTGTGAAATCTGCACTTTTCATCTCCATTATTGTGGATATTATTCTCATCAGTCTTAGATTCCTTAGATTCATGAGATTTTGGGCTCATTGTGCTTCAGGTGTCACATTTATCTGACTTTTTTTACTTCGAATCTGTGTGGATGATATTTTTTCGTTTCTGAAGAATGTAAACAGATGAACTACATCTCGTGCGCAGTTTTGTGGTTTGGGGAGTGGGGGGAGGGGATTGGCCTTCAGAGGGGTGTGTGTGTGGATGAGGACTTCCTTATTTAAAAATGAAACTGAAAGTATTGGAGATATCAGTTCGCCTTCCCTTACTTAGAGGTGCATTTAAAGTTTTGTTTCTTTGTCTTTTGAAGGCCATGGTGATTACTATACTCCTCAATGGATTTGGAGACTCCAAATCGGAATTCTGGTGCCTCTTTGTCCAGTATGTCTGTCTATATTGGCAATGGCAGCACGGATGTTTTTTTGCACCTACCCTAGGATTAGTGGGCGACTGCTAGACACGGAAGATTTAAGACAGCCTCACAACAGAGTCGCAAGGGATTAAATCTGTCGAGTGTGCCGGTCACTGAAGAACGCCCTTCAAAGAGATGAGGCTGTAGAGAGAAGATTGCGAAGAGAGTCGTTGATGCTACTGCCATATGAGATGGGGTGCCGTTTTTTTGTGGAACCAGACAGCCCCCACATCCATTTTTTCAAGTTGGGGAAGAATCAACTCCTCAGTCACTTGGACATAACGTTCATAAATTATCTTATCAGCCAAATCGTTCTCTTAGAAAAACAATGGGCTAATAATGCAAATTTTGAATAATGTACACCGAACAATCCCACTTTCTGTATGCAGTGTCTGCTCATGAAGATCTCGAGGATTTGTTTATTCACGCATCCAGACAAATGAATATGTGCCTGTTCACTGAAAAACACAAGGGCATCATGAGGTAGGTTTTCAGTCACGACTTCACATGGTGTTTTCGTGAAACAAAACTGCGTCGAATAAGTGTGTGCATCGCTGCCAGTTTCTGAGGATGAAATTTCAAGTCCTGATCAGGAATTCGCCTCACTGTGGAATCAGAAACTACAGGAGCATCTGAATGTTTGCGTGCAAATCGCTTGGGTGAGCTCTACATTCCCGCGCCGCGTAGCCGCGTAGTCTTAGGCACCTAGTCATGGTTTGCTCGGAGATTCGGGTCCTTCCTCGGGCATGGTTGTGTGTGTTGTCCTTAGCCTAAGTTAGTTTAAGTTAGATTACGTAGTGTGTAAGCCTAGGGCCCGATTACCTCAGCATTTTGGTCCCATAGGAACTTGTCACAAATTAAAAAGAAAGGAAAAAGAAAACTATCTCTAAATTGCCATATTTACTTCTGTACGTTTCCTGGCAATTGCTGAGGGTCCTGATTACTTTTTCTACACACTATCAGTATCCATAAACGTGTCCGCTAACATACGATTTTCGATCAGGAAAATGACCTGAAAACGCGATATTAAACTGTTCTCTTTATGCACGCTGGGTTGTGGTGATCGAGCGGCCATTGGGAAAGTAAGTCGCCAAAGCGTGCTCCTATTTTGGCCACTGCATGATCGTTACTAATTTAACCTTAAGATAAACGTTAAGGTCCGACCTTTCAAATCTGCCCAACCTCACACAACAGTGAGTAACGGCCGCTGTGTGGCGCGTTTCAAAGAAGTAAGTTCCCGCGCCGCAGCCTGTACGCTGGGACACCGCTGGACGGCAGAGCTCCGGCTGGCAAGTATTGCAGCAGCCTGGTGGGGCCGTGGCTGAGGCTGCGTCTGTCCGCTCTGCATTCCGCATGCAAAGGCCGCCGTCCCCGCGGAGCTTCCCGAAGAGGCGACCGAGATATCGGAGTTCGGACGCTCCCTGAATTTTTACGCTCCGGACGCGCCGTGGAACCTAACGCACTCGCCGCATATATCAGCTGACGCGCAGCCGCATGCTACGCCGTCTTGCCTTCAACCATGGACATTGGTGAATCTCCGCAAGTAAATATTCACTTTTTCAATTTTTATACGTTCAACTTTTGTGTCCTTGATATGATCCATAAATGCCACGTGTTTTTAGCACGTTCTGAAAAGTATCAAGTAGCTGAGTAAAAATAAATCGAAGGGAACAAAATTACTTTCCCCAGAAAGTTCGCTGAGTGAAAGAGGAGTCGAAGTAAAAAGTAAGTGAAAGCGTCTCTCAGCTTATGTGCAGAGGCTCGATCGTTTCTGAGGAAATGATGGTCAATGTTTTCGAGGTGATGTATGTGCCTCTTCTTCTTTTTTTGAGTCATCTGCCTTCTGACTGGTTTCATGCGGCCCCTCTACGAATTTCTATCCTGTGTCAACGTCTTCATCCCAGAGGTAGTACTTGCAACCTGCGTCCTCAATTATTTGCTGAATGTGTTATCTCCGTCTTCCTCTACAGCTCTCTCTAGTACCAGGAAGTCATTCCCTAATGTCTTAACAGGTCCTATCGTCATGTCCCTCCTCCTTGTCAGTGTTTCCCCTGCCGCCGTTGGATAAGCAGCTGCAGCAGCAAGTCGTATACTCCTAGCTCACTCATTTGTTACATAGTTTAATTCTTAATTTCTTTGCGTGTTTTTGGTACTTGCATTGTTTAATTCATAAATTTCGAGCGTATTATAGTATTTGAGAGTTGTAGCATCGCGTTTTAGTACCTGAATAGTGTAAATTCGCGTAGTCGTTTGTCTACTGTTTTGTTTTGAACGGCCAGTGCCGGTTGGTCGCAGTCAGTGTGCTCCCTGCCGCCGTTGGATAAGCAGCTGCAGCAGCAAGTCGTATACTCCTAGCTCACTCATTTGTTACATAGTTTAATTCTTAATTTCTTTGCGTGTTTTTGGTACTTGCATTGTTTAATTCATAAATTTCGAGCGTATTATAGTATTTGAGAGTTGTAGCATCGCGTTTTAGTACCTGAATAGTGTAAATTCGCGTAGTCGTTTGTCTACTGTTTTGTTTTGAACGGCCAGTGTCGGTTGGTCGCAGTCAGTGTGCTCCCTGCCGCCGTTGGATAAGCAGCTGAGCAGCAAGTCGTATACTCCTAGCTCACTCATTTGTTACATAGTTTAATTCTTAATTTCTTTGCGTGTTTTTGGTTCTTGCATTGTTTAATTCATAAATTTCGAGCGTATTATAGTATTTGAGAGTTGTAGCATCGCGTTTTAGTACCTGAATAGTGTAAATTCGCGTAGTCGTTTGTCTACTGTTTTGTTTTGAACGGCCAGTGTCGGTTGGTCGCAGTCAGTGTGCTCCCTGCCGCCGTTGGATAAGCAGCTGAGCAGCAAGTCGTATACTCCTAGCTCACTCATTTGTTACATAGTTTAATTCTTAATTTCTTTGCGTGTTTTTGGTTCTTGCATTGTTTAATTCATAAATTTCGGGCGTATTATAGTATTTGAGAGTGTAGCATCGTGTTTTAGTACCTGAATAGTGTAATTTCGCTTAGTCTCCTTCCGCCGCCGAGCAGTGTCAGCAGTGCGCAAGTAGCAGCATTACTGCATTTACTAGGCAATCTTGTATTTTAATAACCGTTTAAATTTTGTCGATTTGTTTGCGCTCTGTAGATTAGTTCAGACGTTCTTAGCAAAACAGTTTTTAGCATGGATAGGGACTGCAACTGCTGTGTTCGGATGCAGGCTGAGTTGGCATCCCTTCGCTCCCAGCTTCAGGCAGTGTTGGCTTCGGTCACACAGCTTGAGGCTGTTGCCAATGGGCATCACTGTGGGGGTCGGGATGGGGGTTTGTCGGGGACGGCCAGCTCGTCCCACGCATCCCCTGATCGGACTACGACTGTGGTTGCCCGGGATACTGCCCGCATTGAGGCTGATCCCTCACCTGTGGTAGAGTGGGAGGTCGTTTCAAGGTGTGGCAGGGGGCGAAAGACATTCCGGAGGGCTGAACGGAAAGCCTCTCCAGTTTGTCTGACGAACCGGTTTCAGGCTCTGTCTCAGGCTGATACTGATCTTCGGCCTGACATGGCTGCTTGTCCTGTTCCAGAGGTTGCCCCTCAGTCTGCAAGATCCGGGCAGTCGCAGAGGGTGGGCTTACTGGTAGTTGGGAGCTCCAACGTCAGGCGCGTAATGGGGCCCCTTAGGGAAATGGCAGCAAGAGAGGGGAAGAAAACCAATGTGCACTCCGTGTGCATACCGGGGGGAGTCATTCCAGATGTGGAAAGGGTCCTTCCGGATGCCATGAAGGGTACAGGGTGCACCCATCTGCAGGTGGTTGCTCATGTCGGCACCAATGATGTGTGTCGCTATGGATCGGAGGAAATCCTCTCTGGCTTCCGGCGGCTATCTGATTTGGTGAAGACTGCCAGTCTCGCTAGCGGGATGAAAGCAGAGCTCACCATCTGCAGCATCGTCGACAGGACTGACTGCGGACCTTTGGTACAGAGCCGAGTGGAGGGTCTGAATCAGAGGCTGAGACGGTTCTGCGACCGTGTGGGCTGCAGATTCCTCGACTTGCGCCATAGGGTGGTGGGGTTTCGGGTTCCGTTGGATAGGTCAGGAGTCCACTACACGCAACAAGCGGCTACACGGGTAGCAGGGGTTGTGTGGCGTGGGCTGGGCGGTTTTTTAGGTTAGATGGCCTTGGGCAAGTACAGAAAGGGCAACAGCCTCAACGGGTGCGGGGCAAAGTCAGGACATGCGGGGACCAAGCAGCAATCGGTATTGTAATTGTCAACTGTCGAAGCTGCGTTGGTAAAGTACCGGAACTTCAAGCGCTGATAGAAAGCACCGAAGCTGAAATCGTTATAGGTACAGAAAGCTGGCTTAAGCCAGAGATAAATTCTGCCGAAATTTTTACAAAGGTACAGACGGTGTTTAGAAAGGATAGATTGCATGCAACCGGTGGTGGAGTGTTCATCGCTGTTAGTAGTAGTTTATCCTGTAGTGAAGTAGAAGTGGATAGTTCCTGTGAATTATTATGGGTGGAGGTTACACTAAACAACCGAACTAGGTTAATAATTGGCTCCTTTTACCGACCTCCCGACTCAGCAGCAGTAGTGGCAGAACAACTGAGAGAAAATTTGGAATACATTTCACATAAATTTTCTCAGCATGTTATAGTCTTAGGTGGAGATTTCAATTTACCAGATATAGACTGGGACACTCAGATGTTTAGGACGGGTGGTAGGGACAGAGCATCGAGTGACATTATACTGAGTGCACTATCCGAAAATTACCTCGAGCAATTAAACAGAGAACCGACTCGTGGAGATAACATATTGGACCTACTGATAACAAACAGACCCGAACTTTTCGAATCTGTATGTACAGAACAGGGAATCAGTGATCATAAGGCCGTTGCAGCATCCCTGAATATGGAAGTTAATAGGAATATAAAAAAAGGGAGGAAGGTTTATCTGTTTAGCAAGAGTAATAGAAGGCAGATTTCAGACTACCTAACAGATCAAAACGAAAATTTCTGTTCCGACACTGACAATGTTGAGTGTTTATGGAAAAAGTTCAAGGCAATCGTAAAATGCGTTTTAGACAGGTACGTGCCGAGTAAAACGGTGAGGGACGGGAAAAACCCACCGTGGTACAACAACAAAGTTAGGAAACTACTGCGAAAGCAAAGAGAGCTCCACTCCAAGTTTAAACGCAGCCAAAACCTCTCAGACAAACAGAAGCTAAACGATGTCAAAGTTAGCGTAAGGAGGGCTATGCGTGAAGCGTTCATTGAATTCGAAAGTAAAATTCTATGTACCGACTTGACAGAAAATCCTAGGAAGTTCTGGTCTTACGTTAAATCAGTAAGTGGCTCGAAACAGCATATCCAGACACTACGGGGTGATGATGGCATTGAAACAGAGGATGACACGCGTAAAGCTGAAATACTAAACACCTTTTTCCAAAGCTGTTTCACAGAGGAAGACCGCACTGCAGTTCCTTCTCTAAATCCTCGCACAAACGAAAAAATGGCTGACATCGAAATAAGTGTTCAAGGAATAGAAAAGCAACTGGAATCACTCAATAGAGGAAAGTCCACTGGACCTGACGGGATACCAATTCGATTCTACACAGAGTACGCGAAAGAACTTGCCCCCCTTCTAACAGCCGTGTACCGCAAGTCTCTAGAGGAACGGAGGGTTCCAAATGATTGGAAAAGAGCACAGATAGTCCCAGTCTTCAAGAAGGGTCGTCGAGCAGATGCGCAAAACTATAGACCTATATCTCTTACGTCGATCTCTTGTAGAATTTTAGAACATGTTTTTTGCTCGCGTATCATGTCATTTCTGGAAACCCAGAATCTACTATGTAGGAATCAACATGGATTCCGGAAACAGCGATCGTGTGAGACCCAACTCGCCTTATTTGTTCATGAGACCCAGAAAATATTAGATACAGGCTCCCAGGTAGATGCTATTTTTCTTGACTTCCGGAAGGCGTTCGATACAGTTCCGCACTGTCGCCTGATAAGCAAAGTAAGAGCCTACGGAATATCAGACCAGCTGTGTGGCTGGATTGAGGAGTTTTTGGCAAACAGAACACAGCATGTTGTTATCAATGGAGAGTCGTCTACAGACGTTAAAGTAACCTCTGGCGTGCCACAGGGGAGTGTTATGGGACCATTGCTTTTCACAATATATATAAATGACTTAGTAGATAGTGTCGGAAGTTCCATGCGGCTTTTCGCGGATGATGCTGTAGTATACAGAGAAGTTGCTGCATTAGAAAATTGTAGCGAAATACAGGAAGATCTGCAGCGGATAGGCACTTGGTGCAGGGAGTGGCAACTGACCCTTAACATAGACAAATGTAATGTATTGCGAATACATAGAAAGAAGGATCCTTTATTGTATGAGTATATGATAGCGGAACAAACACTGGTAGCAGTTACTTCTGTAAAATATCTGGGAGTATGCGTACGGAACGATTTGAAGTGGAATGATCATATAAAACTAATTGTTGGTAAGGCGGGTACCAGGTTGAGATTCATTGGGAGAGTGCTTAGAAAATGTAGTCCATCAACAAAGGAGGTGGCTTACAAAACACTCATTCGACCTATACTTGAGTATTGCTCATCAGTGTGGGATCCGTACCAGGTCGGGTTGACGGAGGAGATAGAGAAGATCCAAAGAAGAGCGGCGCGTTTCGTCACTGGGTTATTTGGTAACCGTGATAGCGTTACGGAGATGTTTAATAAACTCAAGTGGCAGACTCTGCAAGAGAGGCGCTCTGCATCGCGGTGTAGCTTGCTCGCCAGGTTTCGAGAGGGTGCGTTTCTGGATGAGGTATCGAATATATTGCTTCCCCCTACTTATACTTCCCGAGGAGATCACGAATGTAAAATTAGAGAGATTAGAGCGCGCACGGAGGCTTTCAGACAGTCGTTCTTCCCGCGAACCATACGCGGCTGGAACAGGAAAGGGAGGTAATGACAGTGGCACGTAAAGTGCCCTCCGCCACACACCGTTGGGTGGCTTGCGGAGTATCAATGTAGATGTAGATGTAGATGTAGATTCCTATCTTTTCCAATTCTGTACAGAATGTCCTCATTCCTTACCTTATCAGTCCACCTGCTTTTCGACATTCGTCTATAGCACCATATCTCAAATGCTTAGGTTCTCTTCTTTTCCGATTTTCCTCCAATCCATATTTCACTACCGTACAATGCTGTGCTCCAAAAGTAGTCTATTTCTGATCTCCCACCTCCGTCCGTCATTTGTTACTTTGCTGACTTCATGACCATCGATACTGATGTTAAGTGTCTCGGTGTTCTCATTTCTGCTACGCCTCATTACGTCCGTCTTTCTTCGATTTACTCTCAGTCCATATTCTGTACTCATTAGATCGTTCATTCCATTCAGCAGCTTATTTAATTCTTCTTCGCTTTCACTCAGGACAGCAATGTCGTCAACGAATCATATCGTTAATATCCTTTCGCCCTGAATTTTAATACCACTTCTGAACCTTTCTTTTATTTTTATCATTGCTTCTTCGATGTATACAGACTGTATAATTGAGACGAAATACTGCAATATTGTCTTACACACTTATTAATCCAAGCACTTAGTTCTTCGTCGTTCATTCTTATTATTACCTCTTGGCTCTTGTACATGTTGTATACTACCAGTCTCTTCCTGTAGTTAACCTCCATTTAGCTCAGAAAATCGAATATCTTGCAATATTTTACTTTGCCAAGTGCTTTTCCCTGTTTGATGAATCCTATGAACGTGTCTTGATTTTTCTTTAGCCTTGCTTCCAATATGAACCACAGCGTCAGGATTACCACTTTGGTACCTTTACCTCTCCTAAAGCGGCCGGCCGCGGTGGCCGTGCGGTTCTGGCGCTGCAGTCCGGAACCGCGGGACTGCTACGGTCGCAGGTTCGAATCCTGCCCCGGGCATGGGTGTGTGCGATGTCCTTAGGTTGGTTACGTTTAAGTAGTTCTAAGTTCTAGGGGACTTATGACCTAAGATGTTGAGTCCTATAGTGCTCAGAGCCATTTGAACCATTTTTCTCCTAAAGCTAAACTGTACGTCAGCTAAAACGTCCCCAATTTTCTTTTCCAGTCTCCTGCATATTATTCATGTTTGCAACTTGGATGCACGAGCTCTTAAGCAGATCGTGCGATAATCTCTCACTTCTCAGCCTTCGGAATTGTATGGGTGATGATTTTCCGAAAATGAGATGGTATGTCGTCAGACTCATACATTCTACACATCAATGCGAATAGTGGTCATTGAAATGTTCACAGTGAGACACTTTCTGTCCTACCTTCCTACTCATAACCAATCCTACTCCCATGATGGCATTTTCTGCGGCTGTTGATATTACCCTATACTCATCTGACCAGAAATCTTTGTCTTCTTTGCACTTCACTTCACTGGCCCCTAATGTATCGGGACGGAGCCTTTCCATTTCCCTTTCGAGATTTTCTAGCTTCACTACCACGTTCAAATTTCTGACATTCCGCGTCCCGTCTGTTACAACGTTATCCTTTCGTTGGTTGTGCAGTCTTCTTCTCATGGTCACCTCCCATTTTGCAGTCCCCTCCCGGAGATCCGAACAGAGGACTATTCCGGAATCTTTTGCCAATGGAGAGATCATCATGCCACTTTTTCAACTACAGGCGCCATATCCTGTGGATACACGTAACGTGCCTTTAATTCAGTGGTTTCCATTGCCTTCTGCATCCTCATACCGTTGATCATTGCTGCTTCTTCTGCCTTTAGAGGTAGTTTCCCATCCCAAGGACAAGAGAGTGCCTAGAACCTCTGTACACTCCTCCTCTCTGTTTGACAAGGCCTTTGGCAAAATGAGGCTGACTTCTTATACCGGAAGTCTTCGGCTGATAATGATGATTACTAATCAAAATTTTAGGTGTTTGGGACCGAGGCCTGAGAATATTTTAAGTGTTAATCGAAGACACTGCCCCTTGATCATGTTTGCCCCTTGGCGCAGGGTAATCTCAGTCTACTTGGTGACACAGTGTCTGGCGCCACGACATCTCAGTTTAGAGCCCTGTGTTCGAAACACGATTAATGTTGTTGTTAATTTACGGATTTTCATTTATCTCTCCATGTCCGTGAGGGATACTGCACTGATGTTTCTTATCACGTTAGGGGAAGCGCATTGTATCAAGTTGTAAGAGGTCCATGATTAAAGGATATGCTGCTAGCGCAATCGAGCAGATGTAATTTCGATGGATTGCTCACGCGCTGCCTGCGATATGTAAGGTATAAGAGAATCTCAGACCAGAGAGCAGTGTTGTATGCAGTAGGAGTAAGTAGTTGCTAGCGAGCAGTCGTGTGTATTGTGTTGGCTGGGCCGGTCGTGGTGGAGCGATGGCGGAGCCTGAGCGATATAATATAAGGTAAAAGCAGCCTCGCGCATATGTAGTATTGTTACATTAAGTCCCATGTAAATGTTTTAAAAAAATCTCTTAATAATAATAATGATTTCCCCAATCCATGGTCATCCCGATTATTGCTAAGAAAAATCAGTTGTTCTTTTTATACATGACAAATCTATCGGCCAGCATTGCACTGGGCTGTGCCACAAAAATTTATTGTAAGAGCAGATATATGTGCGTTATCCGGCGACTTCATTGAGGTAACAATTTTCAATTTATTCGAAGTGGTCTTTCAGGGCCATGACGCAGCACTGCTGACGTCCAAAATTTACCAGTTTAAATTCACAGTCAATTATTGAAAGGTTATAAGTGAGTCACATTTTTATTATTCCTAGGTTACAGAATAATAAACTATTGGAAGGTTACGCTCAATGTGAATGAAATAAATAATTATATTTTTTTTTTTACTGTTGGGAGGTTACGGAATTTATTTTGTGGGTAGGTTACACTTGTTGACAACCGGCCAGGGTCGTATTTTCTTTGTCAATTTCTGAGTATTAGTCAGATATATATCTGCTCTTATTTACCTAATATTAAACGTAGTTTACATCTGTCGCAACGTATTTACTAACTTGTCACTCTTTCTTTCACAGATCATCGGCAATTTATTGCTCTTTATTGTTATTGTATTTGCTACATTTTTGCTTTGTCCTTGTTTGATTTTGTGCTTAACTTTGATTTGTGAAAATGCCGCGAAAAACTGCTAACAGTACATCGCGATGTGCAATGAGTGAAAAAGCCGACTCGAACAATTTGACCGATATTACTAGCGACACTCAGTGTAATAGCGTTAATCCTCTAATTACTTATAATCAGTGCGTGCCGATCACTAGTAATGATTTTGATCCTAATGATGAACAAACAAATTCAATTATGTCAACAGTAAATGTAACAATTGATGACGCGGCACGTTCCGTTACAATGAACGCTGTCCAATTTGACACGCCTGATTTGCAAAATTTACGTAGCGAACAGATAATTTTTTCTAACGAAGGTGACCAATATACACAAAACACGTCAGATTTAGATTCCGGTGTAGTGACCAACAGTGCACATCCGATTAGCGAACCTTTTCGTGAATCAGACAATGACCAAATGGTTATTCAAAACGTGCCACAGGCAGATACACCATCACACATCATAGAAAATAGAGTCGCTACTATTGGCATAGATCAAGTTATGGCAGTATTGCTACAACTTGATGAAAAATTCAGACAGTCGAATGAAAAACAAGACAACAATTACAAACAACTTAATAAAAAACTAGACAACAATTCCAAACAGTCGAATGATAAACAAGACAACAACTTAGTGAACAGATTACAGCCGTTGCCGTGCAATGTCATGATACTAAAGAACAATTACGTGAGGAAATTAAGGCTTGTGCTAGGAACAGTAGTGAAGAAATTAGATCTGTGGCACAAGAATTAAGTAATACACATGCAGCCACAACTAAATTACTTAGAGATGAAATTAGTGCAGTCGCTAAACAATGTTCTGAAAACGCAACACAGTTACGCGACGAGTTTAAATTAATGTCATCAGAACTTTCACGCACACTGGAGGCGAAAGTAGACACAAAATTTGACCAACAGAACAGCCAAATTGACGAACGTTTTAATCACCACCTACAAAACAGTGAAACGCGTTACCGTAAATTTATACAGGAACAGAATAAAGTAAAGAAACAAGTCATGGAAACAATTACGGCACAGAGACAGGAAGACAAGCGTAAATTATTTACGAAAGCAAAAACGTACGTAGACACCAACATTGCGACAGTATCAGACGAAATTAATGCTATCAAACAGTTGAACACTGAATTGCATGATTAAATCTCCACTCTTAAAACAAAAGCAGACACTCACACAGTAGACTTTCAGACAATGACCAGCAGACTTGAACAGTTGGAATTAATACAGGATCACGATGCTGTTAAAGCAGACGTTAAGAAATTAAACACAACCACCCGTAAAATCCAAAAACAAATTAATGTTTGTGACATTAAAAATGACGATCAGGTAAAAGAACTGACTGAAAAATTTGATGAATTGGCCAGTCGTATTGAAGTTATCGAAAATAACAATGATATCAAATCAGACGATACGTCACCAATTTCTTTCAATCAAACACCCGAATTTCAAAATTTACAGCAGAAAATCAGTGAGATAAGTTCGTCCAATAATACATTGCGTAGAAAATTGTCATCTTCACAGCAAGAAATGACTGAAATGAAAAATGTTACAGCCTTTAACACGTCACAGCATACACCACTTTCCGAACATTTCTCACACTCTCACAGCCAGTATAATTTAGGTAATTTACAGAGAGTACGTGACTTAGATTCCGAACAGACACAGACAAACAGATTATCATACAATCCTGAACATGTTCAGACATGCAGAGACGATAATTTTGATTATAAGCACTTTCTATCCATGAGAAAATTTAAGGTATTTAAGAATGACAGAACACAAATTCACCCCTTGGATTGGATACAACAATTTAGTTTTGCTTTTCCGTCAACTTGGCCCGTAACACACCAACTTGAATTTATTTGCAGTTTTTTGTAAGGCGAACCGGCAAGTCGTATGAGACCGATCGCGAGACAATGCTACTCGGTAGACGAATTTCAGAATGCTTTTCTGTCAGCGTATTGGTCGAAAACGACACAGCGCGGAATCAAGGATCAATTATGAGAACTGAAATTTTCCCACTGTCACGCAATTTTTTGAACACATGGTACAACAAAACCATTACTTAAGTGAGCCATTCAGTGAATCAGCACTTATCCAATTATGAATTTGCAAATTACCACGATCGTTAAGAGATCACTTTTAACAGGACAGCAGAAAGAAATTATTTCGGCATTTAGAGATCTGCTACAGCTTTTGGAAGTTCAGCAATCAGACTATTCCTTCATAAACAAAAGTTTTAACGTCATAACCAAGGCCAGCAAGCATACAGTAATTACGGCCAGCCATGCTATTTTAATAGCAAAGGTGATAGACGATCTAGGAATGACAACCACCAGAATTTTAATAACAGACAAAATTTTAATTATCACTACCGTCAAAATTATCAGCAACAGCAAACGCATTTTGATAACAATAGAGGCTTCTCCCCACAACAGCAACAAAACCAGCCGGTTAGCATACCTAACCAACAATGTGGTTTGCAAGGTCAACCAAGCTTTAACGTTCCGCCGCCTGCACGTAGAGCGTCGGCCACACCAAATAGTAACGCACAGCAGCAAGGAAGACACTACGTACAGAAGACACATCATTTCAACTCGTATCGCAACGCGCCGCATAGCAATGATTATTATGACAGACGTAAAAGTAATGAGCACAGTTTTCAGCGTAACAGTCGGTCTTACCAGCAGCAGAATCATCCGCAAAAACAGATTATCATGAATGAACCAGACAGTCGGTATCATCCTGAACCTAATACGTCAGGAAGAAATAACAGAACAGTACAAATAACTGAAATGCCACAGCATCCTCCCGCAAATAACAGCACGTCAGAAAGAATTTGACTAGATACAGTACAGGTTGCATCTTCCAGCAACGCAAGCAATGCTTTTGACACAGAGAATCTTGTTCACGAAAATGTTATTACTTTTGACGACATCCGAGAAACTCTTTTGCAGGAAAAAACAGTTATTCAAAAAACCATTTCCCACCCTGTCATTGAAGTAAAGATTGGATCATCAAAATTTTCAGCAGTAATCGATTCTGGTTCACCTATGTCTGTCATAAATGAAGAAACCTTCAATGAATGTAACAAAGAGAATATTTATCCTACGTTACCATTAGGCAGAACTAAAGTAAAGGGGGCAGTATCTGGTAAAGGAGTAAATGTAAAATTACAGACTCGCTTATCATTTTGTATTGCAGGTCATACGTTCCATTCAAATTTTTGGATTGTTACCTTATTGACAACAGACGTTATTTTAGGTACGAATTTTCTGGTACAACACGACGCAATTATTGACTTTCAAAATTCCTGTTTAATGTTAAAGGATGAGAATATACAACTGGCATTAGAATTTCAGCACGCTTTATCTGCAGATGAACAGGCAATTAACCGAACACAGGTCTTTTCTACATCGCGTAACACGGACTGTCATTCCACATTGTTCACAGATACGTACGTACACAACTATAATACACCAGACGAAGCCGACTATGACGTTATGCAAATGATTTCTGATATTGTTAAACAGAGCAGTGTAAATACAGACGACGAACGTACAGAGCTACGCAAAATTCTTTTACAGCAAGCTCCAGTTTTTGACAACTTCCCTGGTACTATGTCCGGTTTTATGTATGAATTTCAAGTTAAACAGCACGACACGTTTAAAGCCAAACATTATCCCATTCCATATATTCACAGAGAACAAGTTAAGAAAGAATTGCAAGCTATGCTTGACCAAGGAATTATTGAACCGACAGTTAGTCCGTACATAAACCCGCTCCATATTGTTAAGAAAAAGGATAGCTCACTTCGCCTCGTACTTGATTCGCGTCACATCAGTGACATTATTATTAATGAAACAGATCGCCCACAGACACTAGAAGAACTTTTACAGAAATTTCATGATACTGCTGTTTATTCCACATTAGATTTGAAATCGGTATTTTGGCAAATTCGGCTCCATCCGAACTGCAGAAAGAACACAGCATTTCTCTGTTTTGGTGACTGTTATCAATTTTGTAAACTACCGTTCGGTTTAACAATTTCTTCAGCAGCGTTTACTCGCGGTTTGAATACTATACTTCCGACAGAATTAAAAGACAGAATAACAACGTATGTAGACGACATTCTTATTGCAGAAGCTAACTGGTCTGAACACAATCTGATTCTTGAAAAACTGTTGCAAACTTTTCGTGCACAAGGACTCACAGTTAATCTTAGCAAGTCGCACTTTGGCAAAACTTCCATAAAATTTCTTGGACATGTAATTTCAACAGAAGGTATTGCCCGGAAAACCTTTAAGCTTTACGTGGCATTGCTGTTCCAACGACGAAGAAACAACTACGCAGCTTTCTGGGATTAATTAACTTTTTCCGTAAATTTATTCATTACTCTGCTTTAGACACCCCTAGATTATGCCAATTGACGGTTAAAAACGCTATTTGGTCCTGGGATAGCCAAGCATAGTCTGAATTTGTCAATCTGAAACAAGCTTTGTTGAACGTACCACTTTTATCACACCCTGATCCTACCAAAAATTTTTCCATTGCCACCGACAGTTCTAACACAGCTTTAGGCGTACACATTTTTCAGGAAATTGAAGAAGACGGTACTGCAGTAATTAAAAACATCGCTTTTGCAAGACGCATTCTGTAACCAGCTGAACGCAATTATTCTGTTACAGAGCTTCAAACATTATGTGTTGTATTGGCATTTACGAGATTTAGGCATTTTCTTTATGGAAGACATACTACCGTTTACACAGATCATAGGTCTATACAGCTTTAACTTTCAGCTAAATTTACACATGACAGATTAAGCAGATGGAAACTTTATTTACAGGAATTTAATTTTACAATTGTTCACATTCCCGGTACACAAAATATTGTAGCAGGCGCACTATCCCGTTCTCTCAGCAACAATCAGCAAGACATCGCAACCAACTTCTGCCAAGCAAATTCTAGCGTCATGTATATTCAACAAGTCGCATTTGAAAATTTCATTTCATCGTCATTACGAGACATAGCACAAGAGCAGAGCAAAGAGAACGTGTGGAAAGAAATTAAACACCTTTGGCAAGATAAGAATAACGTTACCATCAGAAACCATTACACTGTACGCAATAACATTCTGTTTCGCCGCTCTCACCCTGACAGCAACAACTGGTTATTATGTATTCCTGACGAGTTTGTTAACAAATTAATTTGGTATACTCATTTAAGTTACGCACATTATGGAGCCAGAAAATGTTTTCTTATACTGAGACAGAACCGTTATTTTGCGAACATGGAGAAACGTAATCGACGAGTTTTAGCGTCATGTAAAATCTGCCAGAAAGCTAAATCAGACAGGACCTCACATATTCCTCCGTTACATTCCATTGTACCCGTTAAATTGAGACACATGGCCGCTGTAGACATTTTTGGTCCAATTCCCAGAACTAATAGAGGTTTTTACTACATCTTTGTCGCTGTTGAACTCACTTCGAAATTTGTTACCTTTACTCCGTTACGCAAAGCTGCTGCTAAATCTGTTTCGAATGCACTGGTAAAACATTTTCTGCTGCATGTAGGACATGTACTGAAAGTAATTTCTGACAATGGACCACAATTTCGATCTGCGATATGGACACGTATGTTACGAGCAAGAAACATTTCTCCCATCTATGTATCCAGGTACCACGCTTCTTCGAATCCTTCTGAACGACTAATGAAAGAAATTGGTAAACTATGTAGAATATACTGCGATAAAAGACATATCGATTGGGATACACACATACTCTCATTCCAGGATGTAATTAACTCGATACCAAATGAATCTACTATGCTAGCTCCAACTGTTATATTCAAAAATGTTGAACCACCTAACAAAATTAAAGAATTAGTATCCATTCCTACATCTCGTCGACTACGCCACCATTAAATAATTGACATTGCACTCAACAACATCAAACGTGCCGCAGAGCGCCGGAGAAAACAGCAAAAACAGGTTTGTACACGCCGTGACTTTCACATAGGACAGAAGATATTAGTACGCACACACTATTTATCCAACAGAGGAAAGAGTAGATGCAGTAATTTTGAGCTTCTATACGCAGGTCCATATAGAATTCGCAGCATTCCTCACCCCAATGTAGTACACGTCGAAACTTTGAGAACCAGAAAAAGCAAAGGCAATCACCATGTCTCCAATATTAAACCCTTTATTGAATGAACATACTTAATGATTTATCACACTGTAATGCCATTTCCTGATATATATATGACTACTTATGCAATTATATTTACGTGACTGCTGACTGATAATGATCATATTTTTTTTTTTTTTTTTTTTGACAAGTGCTCGGCAAGGTAAGGTTAGCAGGTCGCTTTTCTTGTCGTTAGACGTCAGACCGTGCACATTTTCCATTTTTTGTGTGTGTATGATTGTTTTCCTATCGAAAGTAGAATCTTTCTCTGTATGCTCTATGAAATCTTTAAGATGTAACAAACACCAGTTGACTTTGACGTTTTTCCTTATGATATCTCAATATCTTGACTATTCTACATATTTTGCTACTACGTTATGATACTGTGTGTACATTTTTTTTGCACTTGAAAACTGTCTATGTTTTTGAGATAATACGTTTTCTATCATGTTATGCTGTATGCCTAGGCATATCACTATAAACAAGTTTTCATTCAATGAGTTTATGATTTAAATGCAAGGTATTAATCCTTATTCATCATTTTCAGAAAGCAATACCGTGAAAAAGAAATAAATTAAACAACCACAGTGGTTTATTATGAAATGGAAATTTTACCATCAGAATGAAGGAAAGAAAATTAAATATCTTGTCATGAAGAGTAAATGGATCAGAATTAACAAGCATTAACCAGAATATACTATACACATCATATTATAGCAGTCTTGACTAATTATTTTTCTTTCAGAATACGAGGCGATTGATGCAGGCTGTCAGACAGAACTACAGATATTAATTTTAGTGATGATATATGCTAGAATTAAGAAACTCTATACTATATGAAGGACTGAATGATAATGAATAGTTGTATGAAGCAAATGGTAATATTAATATGAATAATGAAGTGTCTATTTTTTGCAGATGATAATAAATGATTATGGTAACATGAATAATGAAGTTTTTATTTGCAGATGCTGATAATGATGAAGTTATGATAATATGAATAATGAAGTTTTCCTTTGCAGATGAGAATAATGATGAAGTTTATATATTTTCTATTAGTTAAGAAAAGCTATGTAGTTATTTAAGTATTTGTTGCAGTTCCATTTGACAGTATGTCTTATGTTGCGTAGTATAATGACTTGAATGTTTTGGGAAAGACAGCTAGAGTACATACATATTAAGTACACGTTTCACTACCTGTTAATTCGAAGTTTATTACTTTCCAGTATAATGTACATTTTTTGTTTCAGGGCAATAATCCATTTTGTATTTTTTCCAAGAGAAGCTTTTCATGATATTAGTATGCTATAAGCATTTAGTTATTAAACCTGTTCCAGTACTTGCATTTTCTTTACCCAGTTGTGTATCATTCACTAATGTGATCAGATATACCCTACTTGTTTGATTACCTTGGTACAGCTGACTCATGACGAATGACGTTATTAATCCTTATTTCCAGCAATAAGTCAAAAGCAAATATTTTCATGCTCCAGCAATTAATTATCGATCCCAACGCAATGCACTGCTAGCACAAAAAGAATTATTACCAGTCACAACTATTACTAGTATACAACTGAATAATGGTACCAGTTTAAGATATATTTCTAGTCCTAAAGATAATGCATATTTCTCTGATGTATTGATTCAATTATTTCTATGTATTATTGGACTAAACACCTTGAATACTAGTTCCAATGTCTTACATTTTAAATATGTCTTATGTAACTTACATGATATCGTATATAAACACCAGTAACTTGGTGCTACACTCAATAACTCCTGTTTTAAATGATGACTTGTGAATAACACTGAATAATGTTTTGTAACACTATATGAATACTTTGTAATTGGCCAATGAATGCCAATAATTACTGTCATTAGTTGTCTTATGAATGCTAATGATTACTGTAATATGATGACTCATGCATAAACGCTGTGCCAATAATTAACTCATTTTGAATGATGACTTCTGAATAATGCATAAAAATGCTTTGTAACTGGCCAATGAGTGCCAATAATTACTGTAATGAGATGACTTATGATTCCAATGATTACTGTAATATGATGACTTATGCATAAATGCTATGCCAATCATTTCTGTAAATAATATTTTGTTGCACTCTATATATGTTATGCCAATGATTACTGTAATGGGAAGACTGATGATGCCACTAATTACTGTAATTAGATGACTTATGAATAATGTTTTGCAATACTTCATACATAGTACAGAAATGTTTAGTATAAAACCAATGAGTGCCAATAATTATTCAAATCGGTTGATACACTAGTGTAACTCTGAATGATGACTAGCATAAGACTTAATGTATCCTTCACCTTCTGACCTAATTACCAGCAGTTACTGCAATAACAATGGAGATGTTATTATGGGCCTACTGTTTGGTGTACCTAATGTACTACCAAAATGATAACATACAATATTGATGCAACATTTCAGTGTCTTGGCTACACTGATAAATGCTTCATGAAGAGAACTTCAGATTGTGTCGGAAGTTCCATGCGGCTTTTCGCGGATGATGCTGTAGTATACAGAGAAGTTGCAGCATTAGAAAATTGTAGCGAAATGCAGGAAGATCTGCAGCGGATAGGCACTTGGTGCAGAGAGTGGCAACTGACCCTTAACATAGACAAATGTAATGTATTGCGAATACATAGAAAGAAGGATCCTTTATTGTATGATTATATGATAGCGGAACAAACACTGGTAGCAGTTACTTCTGTAAAATATCTGGAAGTATGCGTGCGGAACGATTTGAAGTGGAATGATCATATAAAATTAATTGTTGGTAAGGCGGGTACCAGGTTGAAATTCATTGGGAGAGTGCTTAGAAAATGTAGTCCATCAACAAAGGAGGTGGCTTACAAAACACTCATTCGACCTATACTTGAGTATTGCTCATCAGTGTGGGATCCGTACCAGATCGGTCTGACGGAGGAGAAAGAGAAGATCCAAAGAAGAGCGGCGCGTTTCGTCACAGGATTATTTGGTAACCGTGATAGCGTTACGGAGATGTTTAATAAACTCAAGTGGCAGACTCTGCAAAAGAGGCGCTCTGCATCGCGGTGTAGCTTGCTCGCCAGGTTTCGAGAGGGTGCGTTTCTGGATGAGGTATCGAATATATTGCTTCCCCCTACTTATACCTCCCGAGGAGATCACGAATGTAAAATTAGAGATATTAGAGCGCGCACGGAGGCTTTCAGACAGTCGTTCTTCCCGCGAACCATACGCGACTGGAACAGGAAAGGGAGGTAATGACAGTGACACGTAAAGTGCCTTCCGCCACACACCGTTGGGTGGCTTGCGGAGTATAAATGTAGATGTAGATGTAGATCATGGAGCACTATATTTGATTTTTGCACTAATTCTACGCTGATGTAAGAGAATGGATTCTACAAGAATGTGTTGTTGACATACCAAGCTGTCCACCACCTTGATCTATGGAGATGTTATTATGGGCCTACTGTTTGGTGTACCTAATGTACTACCAAAATGATAACATACAATATTGATGCAACATTTCAGTGTCTTGGCTACACTGATAAATGCTTCATGAAGAGAACTTCAGATTGTCGCACTTGGTGTTGTGCTTGTGTAGAAAGATATGGACTTTCAGTGCAGCTACGCATAATCCACTGTGCTACAATCATGATGCTATCCTTCCCATTCCTTTCCTAGTTATTGTAAAATCTTAGACTCTTATACAACGCGTATGCACTGTATTTCATTTCCTGATGTATTCAATTCCTGTAAAAATGCTAAAGACTAACACAGTGCATGTGCACTTCATTCCATTTGTTAATATGATCAGTTGTCCTAAATACGATAAAGATATTTACAGTGCATGTGCACTCTATTTCATTTCTTAATATATTCTGCACTTATCAGTAATGTATATACTCTGTGACTGTAGACTTAGTAACTAAATAGATTATAGAAAAATTTGTTGCTCCTGGCAAGTCAAATTGACTCACGATCGCTGCCAAATATTTGCCCCCCCCCCCCCCCCCCCAGTGGAGGGTTATGTAAGAGGTCCATGATTAAAGAATTTGTTGCTAGCGCAGTCGAACAGATGTAATTTCGATGGATTGCTCACGCGCTGCCTGCGATGTATAAGGTATAAGAGAATCTCAGACCTGAGAGCAGTGTTGTATGCAGTAGGAGTAAGCAGTTGCTAGCGAGCAGTCGTGTGTATCGTGTTGGCTGGGCCGGTCGTGGTGGAGCGATGGCGGAGCCTGAGCGATATTATATAAGGTAAAAGCAGCCTCGCGCATATGTAGTATTGTTACATCAAGTCCCATGTAAATGTTTTAAAAAATCTCTTAATAATAATCTTTCTCATAAAAAGTAACTTTTTTGACAATCATTCATTTCAGTACTAATTTCCCCAATCCATGGTCATCCCGATTATTGCTAAGAAAAATCAATTGTTCTTTTTATACATGACAAATCTATCGGCCAGCATTGCACTGGGCTGTGCCACAAAAATTTATTGTAAGAGCAGATGTATATGCGTTATCCGGCGACTTCATTGAGGTAACAATTTTCAATTTATTCGAAGTGGTCTTTCAGGGCCATGACGCAGCACTGCTGACGTCCAAAATTTACCAGTTTAAATTCACAGTCAATTATTGAAAGGTTATAAGTGAGTCACATTTTTATTATTCCTAGGTTACAGAATAATACACTATTGGAAGGTTGCGCTGAATGTGAATGAAATAAATACTTATAATTTTTTTACGGTTGGGAGGTTACGAGGGGTTGGGCTGGGTTGTCTGGGGAAGGAGACCAGACAGCGAGGTCATCGGTCTCATCGGATTGGGGAATGATGGGGAAGAAAGTCGGCCGTGCCCTTTCAAAGGAACCATCCCGGCATTTGCCTGGAGCGATTTAGGGAAATCACGGAAAACCTAAATCAGGATGGCCGGACGCGGGATTGAACCGTCGTCCTCCCGAATGCGAGTCCAGTGTCTAACCACTGCGCCACCTCGCTCGGTGGAGGTTACGAAATATATTTTGTGGGGAGGTTACAAAGTGTATAATTGCAACTGTGTTTAACAGTAAATGTGATATATATATTATGTAATATACGTGTATGATATTTTCAGTGGTCAAAATCAATTTATATTCCCATATTCTTACATTTATTCTTCAGAAAGATTTGGTATATTCCCTTCAGTGATTACGATCGTAGAAATACTCGAAACAGAAATTTCGAACACTATGAGCATCACGCGAAGGCTGGCGCCCCACAGTGACGTTTCTTCATATGAGTCTCACTCGGGAACGTAGTTAGTATTACTGATAATTTCAAGTTCGGCAGTAATTTCGCGATTGACCAAGCGTAAAGGATCACTTTATCGAAAACTGGGGCCGGCCACTGATTATATTATGAATATGCAGCGAGAATTTCACAAAATCATTTCAAATAATTTTCTCATTAATTTATTCATTTATTTTAAATAATTCGCCAAACATAGAGTTAGTAGACGAATAACGGCAACGTTATTTAAATACACATTCGAAATATTTGTGTAGTAATCTTCTATGGAGATTGGTAGACAAATGAAAAAAATAACAACCGGCTGTCGTACATGGGGCGCAAAACTGTACAGCCGCGATGTTAACAATTGCGCCAATGCTTGTGCTGAACAGCTTTCTCGCTAAAAGTCACGGAAAGTAGCTCGATGACTTTGTCCGTCATTTTCTCGGAAACGGTGTAATGCACATCGATAAGCCGTAATACGTGTTCGCTTCGATGTAGCTGACTCCAGCACCACAGAAACTGATACAATTATTTCAGAGTTGCGTTGGTGGTAAGGGAAAAATCTTATGGGGCCTTACCGAGCCATAAATTATATTAATTAAGGTAGAATTTCCGGCAGACACATTGCATCATGAAATGTAGAGGAAAAAATTCAATTTACTGCCATTTACACGAGCAGTTGTACTAGAAGGGAGGGTGAGATGTGTGATTGGGTACGAGAAGGGAAAAGGGATAGTGACCTTGAAATTGGGGGAGATTTGAAACAATGTAGATTGCCTTCAGTCGTTGCCTCCTACTGGTGTTCCTTTTCGCTTCCCTTTTTTGTACACACACAATATAATTGGTATATCTGACCTCTTACTGGTTCTATATTTTTGACTATTATTCTCGAGTGTACACACGTTTCACAAGCGATCCTTGTAGAGAAATCATAGTTACCTACCTTTTTTTACCAGCAAATAACATTGTAATCTGTCTTACTTTCAACTGAGGCTATGGGATCGTTCTACTTCGTTTATCGACACAAAGTTGTAAGAGGTATTCACATAACAACAGCTGCTTCCACTCGTGACTCAATAACAAAAAGGACATCGCTGCTTACATTCCACGCAGTGCACAACAATAGCTGGTCTACAAAGTGTTTTGCTTCTCTTTCTCATTTCTAAAAAAAATCTGATGGTTCCTTTCTTTTATAATTTCACGAGAAAGAGCTATCATATATCGCAGTACAACCATTCTTCGGTGTAAAAGCTATATCGTAGAAGAAGACACACTGTCTTAAAGCATAGTTAACAAGTTCCAAGTAAAATTCAGAAAAATATAAATACAGATCTACGGATGACAGGGTCAAATGACACTTACACGATTTGATCAGTAGGGCATTGAAACAAGTGCTTCTCGTGAAAGACAAATGGTATGCATGAAGGAAAATTAGCAACAGCGTCTTGTCTCTGCTGTTTGTGTAAGTCATCCGTGTGGGCATCTGACTGTTAACGAAGTTCTGTGAGCTAGAACCCACTTCGATGTATAACACCTAATGCTCAGAATCGATCCAAGGCTATGCACGATGCATGACAACAGTCACCATATTTCGGCAATGAACATTTATAGAAGACAGATTTTACATAATAGGCGTTTTACTATTATTTGTAATTTATACCTCGGTTCCATTGCGAAATTCGTCGGGTAAGTGGAAACAGCTGGTCACCGACAATGCCTTTAGGTTCCATTTAAAATGAAATTTATTAATAGGTAATGTTCATTAGGCTACCGGCAAGGAAATGAAAATGTTTGTTTGTGAATAACAGCCAATTTTTCTGGACGAAATTATATGACTTAAAATGTTTACGAAGACTATTCTTATTTCTAGTATTTATTCCTTGAATTGAGCGGTTCATTTGAAAACGAGATATATTATTTATGACTAATACTTTGACGAATAAGTATATACTGGGATGCAGTAGCTACTATCGACATTTCCTTGAACAGGCCTCTGCAGAACTTCCTTGAGTTCGCTGCTCAGATAATCTGTGTTAAATGCTTTTGGATCGGGAAAACCTTAGCTTGACTTCCAAAGTTATTGTTAGACATAATGAAATGAACGTAAACTAAGTATATTAGCTTGTCTATTTTTACATCAGCTCTCTGTGACTGCACCACCATGGCAAATTGAGACTTACGCAACCGACCATTAAAATTGCTACACCACGAAGACGCGAGATTTAACCGGTAGGAAGAAGATGCTGTGATATGCAAATGATTAGCTTCTCAGAGCATTCACACAAGGTTGGTGTCGGTGGCGATAGCTTCAACCTGCTGACATGAGGAAAGTTTCCAACCGATTTCTCATACACTAACAGCAGTTGACCGGCGTTGCCTGGTGAAACGTTGTTGCGATGCCTCATGTAAGAAGGAGAAATGCGTACCATCACGTTTGCGAGTTTGATAAAGGTCTGATTGTAGCCTATCGCGATTGCGGTTCATCGTATCGCTATATTGCTGCTCGCATTGGTCGAGATTCCAGAATATGGAATCGGTGGGTTCAGGAGGAGAACACGGCCTCGTATCACTAGCAGTCGAGATAACAGGCATTTTATCCGCATGGCTGTAACGGATCGTGCAGCCACCTCTCGATCCCTGAGTCAACAGATAGGGACGTTTGCAAGACATCAAAGATCTGCACGAACAGTTCGACGACGTTTGCAGCAACGTGGACTATCTGCTCGGAGACCATGGCTGCGGTTACCCTTGACGCTGCATCACAGACAGGAGCGCCTGCGATAGTGTACTCAACGACGAACCTGGGTGCATGAATGGCAAAACGTCATTTTCTCGGATGAATCCAGGTTCTGTTTACAGTATCATTATGGTCGCATCCGTGTTTGCCGACATCACAGTGAACGCACATTGGAAGCATGTATTCGTCATCGCCATACCGGCTTATCGCCCGACGTGATGGTAAGGGGTGCCATTGGTTACACGTCTCGCTCACTTCTTGTTTGCATCGACGGTACTTTGAACAGTGGACGTTACATTTCAGATGTGTTACGACCCGTGGCTCCACCCTTCATTCGATCCCTGTGAAACCCTACATTTTAGCAAGATAATGCACGACCGCATGTTGCAGGTCCTGTACGCGCCTTTCTGGATACGGAAAAGGTTCGACTGCTGCCCTGGCAAGCACATTCTCCCGATGTCTCATCAATTGAAAACGCCTGGTCAGTGGTGGCCGAGCAACTGGCTCGTCACAATACGCCAGTCACTACTCTTGATGAACTGTGGTATCGTGTTGAAGCTGCATGGGTAGCTGTACCTGTACACGCCATCCAAGGTCTCTTTGACTAATTGCCCAGGCGTATCAAGGCCGTCATTACGGCCAGAGGTCGTTGTTCTGGGTACTGATTTCTCAGGATCTATGCTCCCAAATTGCGTGAAAATGTAATGTCAGTTCTAGTATAATATTTTTGTCCAATGAATACCCGTTTATCATCCGCATTTCTTCTAGGTGTAGCAATTTTAATGGCCAGTAGTGTATTTAGGGCCTCGACAGTCCTTCCCAGTTTAATTTTTTATCAGTTTTTAACTGCAAGAAATTAACATAGTAAGTTTCATCTGTCTGCTGCTCCTCACGTTCTTAGGAATAATCTTACAAGTTTCTGACTGTATATATAGGATTTTTTCCACATTTTCGTGGTAAATTACTAGCTGAAAGCCATCTACCAACGTCCTTGAAAATTTCATTAAACGATCTTTGTAAAATTAGACTTGATTTTCTATTTATTGCGAGGCATGTATCATCTACAAACGAAACCTACCTGGTAACGTTACCGACAAAAGGTCATTAATATACAAAATAAAAAGGGGCCTAAAATGGAAAATTATAAAACTCCATTTGTAATTCCTTCCCTGTTGTATGTACATCTACATTCATACTATGCAAACCACCATGAAATGATGGCAGAGCATCCCACTGTACAAGTAATCAGTATTTCTCCCCGTTTCATTCACGTATGCAGCGTGAGAAGAATTATTGCTTAAGTGCTTATGTGCGTCGTGACGACACCTATGGAAGCGTCACGTAGGGCAGTATATTTCTAATCATCATATAAGTATGGTCCTCGAAACTCTGTATGTAGACTTTCTCGAGGTAGTTTGCGTGTATCTTCAAGAGTCTGCCATATCAGTTTCTTCAGCATCTTTGTGACACACTCCGACAGGGTGGCCTAGCGGTTCTAGGCGCTACAGTCTGGAACCGCGCGACCGCTACGGTCGCAGGTTCGAGTCCTCCCTCGGGCATGGACGTGTGTGATATCCTTAGGTTAGTTAGGTTTAAGTAGTTCTAAGTTCTAGGGGACTGATGACCTCAGAAGTTAAGTCCCACAGCGCTCAGAGCCATTTGAACCATTTGAACTATTTATGCTACCCTTCCCTGTATACCCCTGTTAGTCCTACATGCTACGAGTTCCATACACTTGAGCAATATTAAAGAATGGATTGCGCGAGTGATTTGTAAGCAATCTCATTTGTAGACTGACTACATTCCCCCTGTATTCCACCAATAAAACGAAGTCTACCAACGGCTTTACTCACGACTGAGCCTGTGTGATCATTCTATTTTACATTCCTTCAAAGTGTTGCACCCAGGTATTTGTATGAGTTGACTGATTCCATCTGCGACTCATTGATATTATACTCGTAGGATATTATCCTTTCTTCGTTTTGTAAAGTGCACAGTTCTACATTTCCGATCATTTAACGAATTTTTCCAGTCTTTGCACCACTTCGAAATTGTACCAAGGTTTGACTGAATATTTATGCAGCTTCTTTCAGACAGTACTTCATTACAGATAGCTGCGTCACCTGCAAGAAGTCCGAAGTTACTATTATTATTGTCCGTAAGGTCCTTAATATATGAATAAACAGAGCCCCTAGGGTGTGATGATGGCTTATAGTTTGATACGGTATTCTTTTCTATTGACACTTTATGTTTTCTGTCAAATCATACGATTCGAACCTTTTTGCAGTACTTTCTGTCAAACCGTAATATTCTAATTTATTTGAGAGCTTATAGTTATTTATACAGACAAGCGCCTTTGGTACATCTGCATGTCCGTAATTCTGCACATTACAGAACTCTCCATTCTCATTCACTTGGTCCATTGGAAATGGAAATGAAGTCCCACGCTTCTTGACAGAGCGTAGGGGAACGATACAGGAGACCCGCACCGCCGTACTAGGCAAGTTCCTAATGGAGGTGGTTTGCCGTTGCTTTCCTCCGAACATGATGGGGATGAATAACGATGATGAAGACCACCAGTCATCTCGGGGCACGTGAAAATCCCTGATCCCGCCGGGACTCTAACTCGAGTCCCCGGGCTCGGGAAGCGAGAACGC
This sequence comes from Schistocerca americana, assembly GCF_021461395.2. Classification (NCBI taxonomy): domain Eukaryota; kingdom Metazoa; phylum Arthropoda; class Insecta; order Orthoptera; family Acrididae; genus Schistocerca; species Schistocerca americana. Next base: position 324,813,452 of record NC_060119.1, on the reverse strand, counting down.
TACCGCGAGACCACAAGCGGTGGACTTCGTCCAATCGGAAATAAAGTCCTGAAACCTCTTCTTCGGATGAAATTATCAAGTAAACTTTTATTATTCCATTGATTCTACAGGGTCGTTTCTTACATAATGCACAAGTTGGCAGGAGTAATAACTGAATAAACCACAACAACGATATTTACGTAAGCTACAACTGAAGCTACAAGAAGATGCGACTTTTCACATCACTAAACGCGCTCCATTTGGAAGCAGCTTGAAACTGAGCCTTAATGAATCACTGAGAATGTTACTGTTGAAAATACAAGGCCGTACATGAAGTGCAAAACTTTGCATCACAAATGCACATTAATAACACCACTACAAAGAAATGTGCGAACGTGGGTCGGGGCTCATACGTCTCACATCTACAGCAGAGATATCTGTCCACCAAAATTACGAACAAAAATTGTAATTTTAATGTTTAAAACTGAAATTGTTCACGCAGTAACGACCAATATATTAAATGGTTTTGAGCAATAAAAAGATTGGACGCAGACAATCTTGACTTTGAGCACACTCAGACAACAATAAGAAGTAAATACGGGACTAAGAAGACATGTATCAACATTAAATTATAATAAAAGCTTAGACTTTAACATGAATGTAAACCAAGTCAACGTTGCTTGATTAAAACCTAAAACCATAAACTAATCAAATAAATTTTTATGCGAAACTTTATACTTGTATACTATTTTATTAATTGAAATGAATTATGAAACGTACACAGTGAAGATATTTAGAAATAATGCCTAATTCATGATTTATTATTCAACTGTATATTAATCGCAATGCACGGTGTGTGTGAAGTTAACAGGTGTTTAGTGCTGCTGGTAGACACAGACGTGCTCTTAACCCATTAACGCTGTCGATCCCATCATCGTTAGACAGTTATTAAGGACTCATGATTGATGTGTATACATCATCCGATCTGTCAGTAATAAATATGTTTGTAGTTAATGTTTTCGTTAATTTTTCAATTCCACCGTTGTCGTAGTACCTATTAGATACTCACTGTGCAGAAGGTAAATGGAAGTTGCAGCACGCTCTTGGCAAACAGGTCAACACTTTCTTTGCTCCTTTTGCCAATGTTGACTTGTAACAAAGGGAAACAGTCTGATTCATTGTAATCATTTTTTCTGCCAGATTCGTTAGGACGCCTTCCAATGAATTGTGAATTCCGAGTTAATGTATATAACAGCGATAATTTTTTGCGATGCCGTTTATAAAAGATAGAAACATTAAATAAATTATCACTCTTTCCTTACAATATTTTAAAAATTGCATACAAAAGTATAAAAGTATGTTCGATATTCCTAGATTTTTTTAAAATGTTTCGATGCTTCACCAGATTTCGGGTTAACGGGGACAATGTGATAATGCGTACGTCTTCCTAAAACAACTTGCGAATACAAGTAGGCATGTGTTCCAATTAAATGTGGTATTGTGACTTTTATTCTGTAAGTGTAGGATGATAAGATACACTTAATTAAAGTTTCTAAGGTGTTGTAACAACTTTTGTCATGTAAGTAAGAAAGCATCGTCAGAAAGTGCGATTTTTGCTGTATAAAAAGAATAAATGCGGATGAACTCTTCCAGTCTGGCACGTCTGTTGAGTTGGGGTTCAGCTGCTCGAATTGCAGTTATGAACAGAAGATCCCCTTGTTTCCTTTGGCATATAGTAAAATAGATACTTCCCGCTTCGTAGAACGATCTAAAGGGCGTTCATAAAGTGACGAGGTTCGTCCGAATAGCTGCTCCCGACAGAGTGCATACCGAGTGATGAAACTGAAGAAGTGGCGCAGGGAATCAGGCGGGAGGCGGCACGAGCAGTCACATGTAACTACGTGTATCTATCTGGCACAGTAACGTCGCACAAAGTGTAACGGGTTTCCCAACGTTGTAAATGGCCAATAGCAACGCTGGCGAAGCCAGTTGTCTATCTGAACAACACCACACGGACAAAACAATACTGAACTAAGTGGGTTATCAAAACTCGAAGCATACCACATTGAATGTCTAGCGAAAATAATCGAAATGAATAAAGTCGCTACTTTAAAACAAGGTCTCAAGATGTTACGCAAGTTTTACTGATGTGCATTTTGTTAAATATGATAATTAATTGCTGTTGTTGAAGTATAATACAGGACCGTGCTATATATTAATTGGAAGGTATTCTCGTTTACAACAACGTGTCATTTCCAGATATTAACTGACATTATTGTTATTTAAATGTTGATTGCAAGAGCTATTAAAAGTTGTGCTAATTTAAAAGTGGTCAGTTGCATGTACTAGTGGACCCCACAATTGAAAAGAGAACCAAAAAGTTCTTTTGTCTGGAAGGAATAAATAATTGGTTAAATAATATTTTATGAAAATTCGCTGCCATTTAACGCGAGCGCATTTGGCAAAGTATTGTGGCTTATTTATTTATGAGCAATACTTTATCTGTAATTCTTGTGAATGATCAGAATGTTATCGCATAATTATAACATTAATTTATTGAAATATTGTTATAGTATATTAGCTTAGACCGTGAAGTGAAGTTGGGTCAATAGATGTCTGCAGAACGCTCAAACGGTGTTTTCTGGTGGGGATGACCCTCAGCCAATGGAAAAGCAGACAGTAGAGGAAAACTGTGGAAATCAAGGGGAGACTGAGATTTTGGAGCGAAGACCTCAAGGGAGTGATTCCGGACACTTTACGTCAAGTGCTGGAAGAAGGCAGACCTGCCTATATATAGTAAAGTGCGTGGTTCAGACGTATTGGTGATTGAGTCTGCCAACTGAACTGCCGCTAAAGTACTCTAACTTCTCTTGGGGCTTTATACACTCATGCTCATAAATTAAAGATAATTGCAGAATGTGGTGCCACACAACGTGGCACTAAACAAAACTGGCGCTAATAGCATAGGCACATAGGGAACACACACGACACAGATCTGTAAGTCTACGATATTGGTGATAAGTTGAGAAAACCGTCCCGAAACACATGTCCTACAAAACGCCACTGTTTCCTGCGCATGTACCTCGACATCTATATCGGATATGATAGCCACGCACACGTACACAGGCGGCACAATGGGTTGGCATACTCAGGATCAGGTGGTCGAGCTGCTGCTAGGGTATAGCCTCCACTTCATGCACCAGTGCCTGTCGGAGCTCCTGAAGTGTCGTAGTGGTTTGAAGACCTGCTGCGATACGTTGACCGAGAGCATCCCAGACGTGCTCGATGGGGTTTAGGTCTGGCGAACAGGCAGGCCACTCCATTCGCCTGATATCTTCTGCTTCAAGGTACTCCTCCATGACGGCCGCTCGGTGGGGCCGTAGAGAAAGGTGGGACCCACTGCATCCCTGAAAACGCGCACATACTGATGCAAAATGACGTCCCGATACATCACACCTGTTACAGTTCCTCTGTCATAGACATGCAGAGGTGTACGTCCACCAATCATAATCCCACACTATCAAACCACGACCTCCATACAGGTCACTTTCAAGGACATAAAGGGGTTGGTATCTGGTTCCTGGTTCACGCCAGATGAAAACCCGGCGAGAATCAGTGTTGAGACTGTACCTGGACTCGTCCATGAACATAACTTGGGACCATTGTTCCAATGACCAGGTACTCTGTCCTTGACACCAGGCTTTACGGGCTCTCCTGTGACCAGGGGTCAGTGGAATGCACCTTGCAGGTCTCCGGGTGAATAAACCATGTCTGTTTAGTCGTCTGAAGACTGTGTGTCTGGAGACAACCGTTCCAGTGGCTGTGGTAAGGACCCGAGCAACGCTACCTGCAGTACCCCGTGGCCGTATACGGGCACAGATGGTGAGATATCGGTCTTCTTGTGGTGTTATACACTGTGGGCGTCCCGTACTGTAGAGCCTGGACACGTTTCCTGCCTGCTGCAATCGTTGCCATAATCGTGAGATCACACTTTGTGGTACACGGAGGGCCCCTGCTACGTCCTGCTGTGTTTGACCAGCCTCCACTCGCCCTAGTATTCTACCCCTCATAAAGTCATCTTCTCTTTGAGCCATTTTCAACACACAGCCACCATTAGCACGTCTGAAAACGTCTGCATACTTACTCGCTGCACCGTACTCTGACATGCACCAACACATCTCTGCGTGTGTGGACTGCTGCCAGCGCCACCGTGCGACGACCGCAGGTCAAATGCACCGCATGGTCATACCCCGACTTGATTTAAAACCTCAAACAGCCCACCAGAGCGTTGTTTCACCATGTATCAGCATTATCCTTAATTCACGAACATGGGTGTATTTCTAAGGGTCTGGATGCTCTCCAGAGTAGGATTCTAACTTTTCCCACTTGTATTACGCAACTGAAGACAGACAGAGTATAAGTTTCTACTCATTGTATCGTGTGTGATAATCTGTGAATCATCATAATGAACTCTGAACTGTTTTGAGCTGGTGAATATTTCGTACTGCTGTAATTATGAAACTGACTTAGTTTCTGCCTATCTGCGATGACTGTTTAGTTTGGGGATTGTGCTGCCATTCTCGTAATGTTCTCGATGTAACTTTACTGCATTTGATAAGGATATTTTCTGTCTGTATTTTCATCGATTATCGTAGGAATGAGCTGCGGGGCATGAAAGCAGACGCGCCCATCTCGACTCTATGCGTGACAGACTGTTGCGATCCGTCGCTCGCGTATGGGGCCACTTAGAACGGGGATTATTTCTTTTTAACTTTAATTTGGTTTTACAATAATTAGAACTGTTAATTATTACCAGTGACTTGGAAGCGAAGAGTTTAATGGTGTTTGCTGAAGTTCTTTGACTCGAAGATTGTGGACACATAATTATGTGTGCCGTACTGTGAGACAAATGGCTGATTGTTTAGTTGTCGACAGAGAGAAGTATTGGGAAACTACAACTGAGTACTTGGATTTTATGAGAGGAGTATACTTAACTAGCAGAGGGAGGACCAAATAGAAATTATGAACTGTGTTATAACTCTATTCAAATGTGTTCGACCATAAACTATGTTTTCAGATTTATGCTACGTGGAAACGGAAAATAAAGTCTAAGAAAGAAAACGTGCATTGCAGCGGCAGTTTAGTATTATAAATTCAGTAATTTTACATGTTACTGGTTATCGATTGGAGTAAATGTGCAAATTTCGGAATGATGATTTGAAAGTGGATATACAGTGTCTCAACTGACTTACAAATCTATTAAAATCGTTCTGACGTGTTCTGTTGCTACGGAAATCTTGAATAAATTGAAAGGAGATTCAGTATAAGCTACACAGCATTGATCTATATCAAATTTAAATTTTCAAGTAATTTTGGGTGACCGTCATTCTCTTCGATTTAGCACAATACACGGATACACATAATCAGTGAGTAGTCGCCGACCTATATGAAGGTATGTCTTTGCAGTTCCGTCACTTCTCTTGAGCTAGCAGCATCAACGTCGTCAACAGCGTCACGTTATGCAACAGCACTGAGTATTTTCCTTTGGTGTTTGAATACTTGCTGACACTTTCGAATGAGAGATTCCAAAAATTAACGGAGCTCGCGGATTTCTTACAGTTTTTTATCCTCATCGTGCACGATATAGTCAAATAATGTTACAAAAACTAGTGCACGGATTGGAAAAAGTAATTTAGAATCCCCAGTCCCGTCTAAGGTTTCCGGAAATTTCCCGGGGTTCTGGCTAATGCTGGAAGCGATATTCCTCCCCAACCCTACCAAACATTCTCAACTGGGATCCCCTCTGACCCATTCCTAGCCTTCCGGAATATTTTGCTGCAAGGAAGGAGGTTGTGCAACAGCCTGTCGAGCTATGGTGGGGAGGTGAATAAGAAGCAGGTGAATTCAGAAACGGGAAGCCCCACTTAAGTGTTCGCAATTTTAAACCCTTCCTCTGCGGAACAATATCATACAATAGCCCGAGAATCTCTCATGATCAGAGACTGGGAAAAAGGAACTTTCCGTAACTTATTTCAATGTACATTGTTGCATCACTTACGTGTATAATTCACCTGCCTCATCATAAAGCAATACATGATGACTGTATTTAATACGTTTTGTTTTTACTTTATTACTAATAAAAAAATTAATGTTCATGCTTTGTCGATTGATTGACAGTATGAATTGGATATGTGTGTGTGTGTGTGTGTGTGTGTGTGTGTGTGTGTGTGTGTGTGTGTGTGCGTGTGCGCCACTACTTTCGACTATAATAACAACCCAGAAGAGTTATAGAAACAAAAGCTGAGGGTACAATTTGAGTCGCGTTGCCGTATAAAGTTTCGTGAAATGTGTCGAGTACTGAAACATATAGATATATCAATTCTGTTATATTTAATAAAATTGTAGGCGAAGACGTCTCGTTACATGCGTTTATATTTATAACAAAGGCCCCTTTATTTAACAGATATAAAGATGTTTTATTACTCGCACTAAATTGCAAATGTACACGTTCCGAAGCATCGCAATAGTACATTACCTTTCTTTTAATACACTTATTGTGCAAACTACACTTGGCTATTCTAGGCGCTCTGCAACTTTCTTGCAATCCAAACGTTAGAGCTAAGACTGTTTATGACAGAAATATCTGAGCTTTTGTGAAATGATAATTAATAAACTAAATTGTAATTCAAAAGTGCCGAGTGAAATTATAAAATGTTAATATCACTATATATAGAGAGAAGTCCCATTTTCAATTGGCACGTCATGTGCGTTTACATGACCATTTTAATACAGCTTCATATTGTTTGAAACATTTCGTGTGAATCCAGTTTTTCTTTAATCACCTGAATATTATTGTGTTATGTGAAAATGATCAGCTTCACATGCAGCTGTACAAACAAAATTTTTACACTTATTGAAATATTTGCATGACTGAACGTTTATACTAAAGAAAAACCAAGAGCCGTCGGATTGTAGAGAGGAAGCCTCGTGTACAACCACGAGGGCTAACTTACGATGGCCACTGCAGTTTTTGACGTCTTTTGAGATTGTGCTTCGGAGTCAGTTTCTTGATGCTGTAGCGGAGGACAGGAACATTAGGATACATTGTCCTGTCGACGATTGTGTCTTTGGAGAAAGAAGGGTGGAAAGGAATTCAAGAGTGTACTTTTCGACGATATTATCCTGTCATTTACTTTCGACGATTTACAGAACAGGAGAAACCTTGAGTCTCGATAGAGAGGCGGAGATCTGAACCGCCACATTCTCGAATAGGAGTCCAACGTGTTAACAAAGGCTTCTTCTCACCCACTGTGACGTAGCGGCCTCGCATTCCAAGACTTAAAATTTGCTTGAACCGTAATGCAATTCAGACACTTGAAAGACTTACAGAGATTTATCAAACTGTAGGTAGCTATATATCGGTATTTCATTTTATAGCGATTTAGTCGAAAAAAACCTTGAATGCCTGCGGTCCAAAGTGATTGTAGTATTAAATTGAGATTGTAAGGCCAATATTCGACTTGTTAGTGAGTTCTGACTTATGAATGCGTTCTTATTTATTCAAACACTAATCGGATGAATCGATTATAATTATTTAATAACTTGTATTGCAGATATTTTATTTATTGATATTTATGCAATCGAACATTGATTATTCATACATTTCAATGAGTGGCTCAGTTATAGATTTACGAGTTCGTTTGCCGCACTAATCGCAAAGGGTTTAGTCACAAGACAAATGAACAGAGAGACAACTGCGTACAGGGTTCCTAACTTCTTCCACAACCCGAGGCACTTACGTGTATATTGGTACTGCTGTTAGTGGAGATAGACTTACAAGTTCAATACGCCAGTCGAGGAGGCGAAGCTGATCCATCCTCACTGCATATGCAATTTATCCTAAAAGATGGTGAAGGCGGTCTGTTAAAGAATGCAAGCCAACTCTGGCAAGGTGCCAGATTATCATGCTATCGGCAAGTACATAACTTTGATGAATCGGTGGTTTCAGAAGAAGGGGTAATTTTATATAAGTGATGTAATTACGGTTTAATAATTTCAGGCAAACGTTAATGCTGAAAAATAATATTTGCTTACCGCTATAGCCTCTGTAACACTGTACCTGTATTTAAAATCACTTAATTTGCTATAAGCATATAGAGAATTATCCGTTGAAAATACTTTGAAATAAAGTCACATCTCATAACTCAGGAAACCTACGAACACTGAAACGAAATATTATTCCTGTAACGGGTGACAGCACCTGTTAAATTTGGTACACATCAAGCTAATGTCTAGAGAGAAATCTGGAATACGATAGTAGCTCTGTTGACAAGTTTGGGAAGTCAGCGGCGTCGCTGTAATCCATACCGTTGTAGTAGGCAAACCAGAACTCCACCGACAAACTTTCAGAGGCGGTTGTGTGGAACAAAACTAGAGAAATATATCTAAGTAAACGTGGGCTCTAAAATGTGTGTGTGAGGAATTATGAACACAAATTGATGTTCGTTGCCTGAAACACATCTGAAAAAGTGGCCACAGCTGATAAGGCATGCATTTTTGCTTGTTTTGTACCATATTATTACCTCTGAAAATTAATTGGTGGAGTTGTGGTTCGCCTTTACAACAATATATAGGAGGACCAACTGCTGCTGAGAGAATTCTAGGCAAATGGTGAGCACTTGTACAGGAGATCGTCAACAAGTATTCGTCTGATCTGCCCATGAGAACGGTCTAAGTGATTCAAGACTCACAAAATGAACTGTACATGTGTAAATCAAGGAGATTGTTTTGGGCACACGAAGTTGCTACATAGAGGATATTGACTGGATAGTTGATGTTCCTCAGTCGAAATTCCGTTGCGTACGTTAACAGCACACAGACAACGAAACAGTTCTAGTGCCCCCACTACATTTCCCAAAATAGTCCACAATAATACATGAAGAAGAATTAAGTGGCGACAAATAGATTGTCATTTCTTGCTTTATTCAGTGCGTGATTCCATCTGGAGACGAAACAAATGACAAGGATACGATGTATCATCCACTACGCACTGTACAATAATTCGTAAAATAGATGGTTCAATGTAAAATGTAGACAGGTGAAGATTATTACATATTGGAAGAAGACCACAGTATCTTCATGGCGCTTTTCGTTTTTCCATATGGTGAAAACAAAGAAATTACATTTTGCATTGAAATTAAAACGGAAAATAACTCTAGAGATAACTAGCTTTGTGTAAGAAATATCACTGGAATTGTATATATTATACTGTCAGTCCCTTCAATATAAAGGCTCTTCGCACTCGTATTTGGATTCAAATAAATTAAATTTTGAGTTTTACTTTGTATATTAACGTCCTCATCAGCAGCAAGTGAGACACCCTGTGTTTTTGAGCAGGTTGTGAAATGTAGAAAATCTGTGGTAAGGACTACGGGACCAAACTGCTGAGGTCATCGGTCCCTAGGCTTAAGCACTAGTTAATCTAACTTCAACCAACTTACGCTAAGGACAACACACACAGCTATGCCCGAGAGAGGACTCGAACCTCCAACGGGGGGAGCCGCGCAAACCGTGATAAGGCGCGTTAGACCGTACGGCTACCCCGCGGTTGTTATTTAAGGGGCTGACGAAATTCTAATTTAGAAGTGCAGGGTTCTCGCTTCCCACACCCGGGTTCCCGGGTTCGATTCTCGGCGGGGTCAGGGATTTTCTCTGCCTCGTGATGGCTGGGTGTTGTGTGGTGTCCTTAGGTTAGTTAGGTTTAAGTAGTTCTAAGTTCTAGGGGACTGATGACCATCGATGTTAAGTCCCATAGTGCTCAGAGCCCATTAGAAGTGCAGGTACGCGATGTAGTTATCACGGCCCAATTTACAGCCGATCTGCACACCCCCTCCACTAGCCAGTGGCAGCCAATAATATTCATTCTCTTTCCGGACGGCTAGCAGAGAGTTACAGCCAGAGAGCGAGAATCTCGCTCCTGCACGCTGCACTGTTGCCGTACTTCCCGACAACCAAATTATTCATTCAACTGTCAGTTATTTTTGTTTCCATTTCGCCTGCAGCAGAATGTGTATCTATAAATGTTTAAGTGCGATAAAAAGAAGTCAGATGACGGAAATAAATATGAATGCTTGACAAGCGCGCGAGGTGGATTATTTACCGCATTTATAACTTTTTAAAACTTGAATTTGAAAGCGGGTCTCACACTGTTGACATTTGGAAACACAAGAACGGACTGCAGAACCATGTGGCGTCGGCAAGAGAACTGTAAAAAGAATTGTGAACGGAAGTGTCAGAGCTTTAGTTTGTTTCGTATCGCCTGGAAAGCATCGAAATCGCAAGGTACCTGTAACACAAATGGATAGGTTTAACAAAGATGTTTTAAAGCGCTTCATGTGAATGATGAATGCCAGACATCATAAAAACGTGTTACAGTTATGTAGCTTCGTCAATGTAAAGAATTTTAAAAGATTTTGGTTCCAGATACATTAAGAAGAGAGTTTTTAATTCAAAGAAGTGACAAAGGTGCAGCACAAACTATGGCCCATATAAAGATTCACGATACAAGAGAAGGAGGTAGTTCAGCAGCGTTTTATCTTGATGAAACATTGGTCAATCAGAATCATTCGAAGAAGATCTGCTGGAGAATGAGTGATGGTACTGTCAGTTTTAAAGGTCTCATAGGAATAGGTTCTCGGATAATTAATAAACTCGTATTTACGTGTAAGAAAAACAGCAGTGATTACCATTCGAAAATGAACACTGTCGTTTTCGTGACGTGATTCACATATATTGTCGTGACCAAAGTCGGTCATTGCGAATTATAATTCAGATGTTATAGAGAAAACATCAAGTACAAACACCAGAAAAGCGGATATTTTCCTCGGCTCAAAAATAAAAGTATGAAGCACCGTATAAACCAGAGTCGTGCCCATCCCCTGCAGCCCGTTAATTTATACAAGTCAAGTGACCAAACGCACAAACTTGACTTCCTCGCACGTGAACGGGGTAACACAGTTTTGCATTTATCCAAGTGTCACTGTCAGTGTAGCCGATAGAATTAGTTTGGGCTTTGTGGGAGAAAAAAACAAAACATTCGTAATAACATACAGCGAATAGCTTGTGCATGAGACAATAGACAATGTGGCAATAGACAGCATTCCACCTGCCGCGTGCGCACTGTCGGTGCGGCATGCTGAAAACCTTCAGAAAGAAGAATTTGACAGGGAAGTAAGTGATGATGGATATAAGCCTTGAATCTAACATCGTAAATTTACAATCAGATTATTCAGAAACAGATTCAAATAGAAGTGACGATGGTATTACGGTATACGCTTTGAAACACAGTAATAATATTTCTTAGTTCCACAGACTCGTTTAAAAATCTGTTTTTCAACATATCAGTTGCATACAGAATAATGAGATCTTCCTAGCCTTTTTGATTAGGACTTTGTATCCTTTTAGTTATGCAGACAATAACGTTCAAAAAAATTGCCCAACGAGAAGTTAAGCTTCTCCCATCATGTTGTATGCTTGATCAACACGCGAGAATAAAGCTGGATAAATTCGTCAGAAGTCCGATATTTCCACGTGTAAACCTCTGTCATTTTCAAGGCACGAACTGGATAAGGCCCTAAAATGACACTAACTGTTACTTGTCGAGATATCGGTGGTTTTCGACCTTATCAGTCAGCACTCCCTGGAGTTATTAGCAGATAATGGTTAATTGTTTGCTTGTTCAATGGATTATAAATGCGATCTCTCACTGTAATATCGAACGTGTCAGTTTACACTCATAATACCCGTTAACAGCGAAAAGTATGACAACTTACTGATAATTTTTACGATAGTCTTTTACATTAGTCTTTTCTACCACTAATTCTTTTCTACACGCAGCGATTGAACTCAACTATAGCCAAACACACGCATCCACAAACACCTCACATATTTTTAAAAATTCTATTAAGTAGAAGCTGTTGTCAAGCAAATATAATGATTGAATTTGTGATTGAAGTTCATTTGGTTACTTATAATGCGGTACAAATCGTAATACATGGTAATTATTGCAAGCAGTTTAAATGGTTTTATACTTAGACAAATGTCATTTTGAGGGAAATTGTACTTCACGTCTTGATAAAACTGTGTCAGCTGTTCTCGCCTCCCATCACTCAGACTAAACCTGTGGAGCGGTGGACGCAACGTCGTCAAGACGTGAATTAATATTTCTCTCATGGCGATTGATCGAAATCGGTTTTAATATTTAGTATTCCTCTCGTAGATTTGAACGTCTAACACAATGTACCGTAGGTAAACGAGCCTGGCTGCTGCCTTCAGCAACCTGTTCGGCAACGTGGTCTTGGTTTGCCCGTGCTCTGCTGCCTTGCGTGCGCCGTTCTCATCCCCTACACGCTTCCTTTCCGCTTCGCCTCTATGCGCGGAAGCGCCGTGCTAGGTGAAACGGGCTTTAGTGTATATGATGTTACTGTTCGCTAAGGAGTGAGGCAATACGCACATGTATCTTCTTTTGAAAACAAGACGAAAAACTAGACGAAAAGTTGTTTTCGAGCCGTTCGTGCACCCGCCAAAGCTTAATTTAATTTTCTTTCCTTGTTCCACTACTAAATTTTGGAACTGGTGTGAGGGTTGCTGCACAGATGTTTCCATTGCATACTGTGCTCTCTTTACCTCGGCGACAACTGCTTTATTGTTCCCGACACACTTTCGTACACATTCTGGAGTAAGTTGCTTCGGAAGTTTTTCAGTAAGACTTCCGTTAATCTGATCTGCCTATTCTTTTGCTACTTGATCCAGTCTCAATTTAAACTGCTCTGCTAATTTTATCTGATCGGCCTGTTCTCTGGATACTTGATCAAAAAATTATCTGTCAAACGCGTATCGCCGCGCGGGATTAGCCGAGCGGTCTTACGCGCTGCGGTCGTGGACTGTGCGGCTGGTCCCGGCGGAGGTTCGAGTCCTCCCTCGGGCATGGGTGTGTGTGTTTGTCCTTAGGATAATTTAGGTTAAGTAGTGTGCAAGCTTAGGGACTGATGACCGTAGCAGTTAAGTCCATTAAGATTTCACACACATTTGAACATTTTGAAACGCGTGTCGAGACTGTTTACTAATGTTTTTAATATTTTTCATTTGATATGATTGATCCATGAATACCTGTTTTAAAGTTAATTTAATATTGTCATCCTGACTCTTACCAATTTCACTCAATTTCGTGTCAATGTCCTGTGAAATACGTTCAAAACTACGCTTCGTCACATTTCCTAATTTCTGACGTAGCATCGTGAATGGATATGTTACCGGAGATGATTGTTGAACTGTTTCAGTGGCGACGGATATACCTGTACCTCGCTCTCTGTCGCGGCCGCATCTTTAATTTCAGCATCACATTCCGCTATGTAGCTGATTTCGACATTTTTTGGATTAATATTTCCCTTGAGTGCCTTATTTTCTGTATTTTACCGATTTTTGTCGTAACGTAACTAAATGCTCCAAAATTTTATGTCAATTGTCTTATTCAAGCTTGCCTACGTATGAGCAGTGCCCTTACCTATAACGAAATTCGTCACAGAACTTTCAGCAGAAGCTTGCCACGTAAGACAACAGAGCAAGGCTGTGCCGACAGTTGATCCGCGCACTGCAGAAGCAGCCATCTTAGGTCACAAACCTCAAACACACATCAATTACCACAATACCATATTTTTCTGATTTGCAAGTTGTAAAGAAAGTACCTCATGGATTATGAAATGAGTGCGGTAAAATCTCAAGATTTACTACATTAAAAAAAACTGTGTCTTCAAGCATTACCTCACCTAGTATTTTTGGTGGTTGTTGAGATGGTTGCAGTATTATCGAAATATAGAGTAGTCTCCTCTTTAAATTCCAGTACTTACAAATTGTTCCTTACTTTGATTTCCTTTTATTATTACTTTCTCTCTGTGTTTTTCTTTGTGTATATGGCTCATCAGAGTAATACAAATAACAAAGGAAGTTTTTAGAACGAGATTTCCACTCTGCAGCGGCGTGTGCGCTGATATGAAACTTCCTGGCATATTAAAAACTGTGTGCCGGACCGACACTCGAACTCGGGAACTTTGCTTTTCGCGGGAAAGTGCTCTACTATCTGAGCTACCCAAGCACGACTCACGCCCCGTCCTCACAGCTTTACTTCTGCCAGTACCTCGTCTCCTACCTTCCAAACTTAACCGCTCCCACTGGGAGCGTTCTTAGGCATAGCCTTTGCAGTGTAGTGAGGCAGGCCAACTGCTGGTGTTTCTTATTCGTTCCAGCACAGCTGTCCCTGCATTGGCGTTCCGTTTTCGATCTGGTGCGGTCCTAGGTGTCCCCTCTGGGGTCTTCTCCAATTGTAAGCGTCGTGCGACATTCTGTCTTCAATCTGGTCAACCTGGCGATCTGCCAGGGTTAGTTCCCTATGTCCACACTCTCAGTTGTTCATTTTGTGGGGTGTTGCTGCTGCCTCTCGTTGTGCTTTGAGCAACACCGGGCCAGGATTCTAGTCCCCACTGAGTTGATGCCCAGCGTCACAATTCGCGAGGTTTTCTGCTACATTTATCTCTGTAGACTCTTTTATAACACTGTGGCAGTATCGTGTTGGCAGTGGTAGAACTCTCGTTTTATCATTCCTCATAGTATGGTTGACTTCCAGACACTACTTGGCAAGGGCTGACTTAGTAGCCTGTGTTAATCGGGTGTGCCTCTGATGTTCTTTGCATCTGATGTCCACTGTCCAAGTTCTTTATAGTGCATACATGGCTAACAAACCCCAGACAGAGCATCATCAGCACTGGAACGAAAATGGAACATCGTAGGACGCTTCCAGCAGGGACAGACTGCAAAGTGGAAACCTGGAATCTCAGTGGACTGAAAACTAAATACCAGAGTGTGGACAGGTCCAACGCTCGGGAGACGGAACACCAGCGCTCGGCCTGGTGCATCGAACCAAAGGTGTAGCGCCTGATAAGGTCTCCCGTGGGTACGGATCGCAGGGGAAGAACCCAGAGCCGCGCAGGCCCTAAAATGGAACGCCAGCTGGTTGACAGTCGCACCCGACAAAAGATGGAAAGCCAGCCCTCAGCATGGCG
The DNA here is from genome assembly GCF_021461395.2 of Schistocerca americana. Taxonomy (NCBI): domain Eukaryota; kingdom Metazoa; phylum Arthropoda; class Insecta; order Orthoptera; family Acrididae; genus Schistocerca; species Schistocerca americana. The sequence continues at coordinate 324,798,360 of NC_060119.1, read as the reverse complement.
CACGAGAGCGAGGAGGGAACGCCTAAGGACGCTTCTAGCGGGAGCAGACTGCAGACGGAACGCCCGGAAGCGACCATGGAGGGGGGAGGACGTAGGTATAAGTAATGGACAGCTTCGACTCGCCAAGCAATCTTCGACTACGCCGCTGTGGTTTGGGGCAACGCTGCAGCGACCCAGGTCGAACGACCACAACGGCTACAGAATCGGATCATGCGGCTGGCACTTCACTTGCCTCGGGTCTTCCCGTCGGCCGACCTCAACCGGGTATCAAACATACCTACCGTCCACGATAGGTTCCACCAAGCTGCACAGATCTTCTATGAAAAGACCGCCCAGTCCACAGATCCACTCCTCCGAGCATTGAGTCACCGCGTGCAGCGTCGTAACGCAACCAGATGGCCCCACCTGCTTCGCGACCAATAAGTCGCAAGTAAGTTAGGAAGACACCGTCGCCCAGCAAAACCAGTTGGCACTTGATGAAGACAAAGAGTCATGTAGCCCAGAAGACGCTGATATCTGGCAGGACAAATGATTCACATGGCTCTGAGCACTATGGGACTTAACAGCTGAGGTCATCAGTCCCCTAGAACTTAGAACTAGTTAAACCTAACTAACCTAAAGACATCACACACATCCATACCCGAGGCAGGATTCGAACCTGCGACCGTAGCGGTCTCGCGGTTCCAGACTGACGCGCCCAGAACCGCACGGCCACACCGGCCGGCTCTGGCAGGACACCCAGCACACAAAGATGTCGACATATCTCCAGGAAAGTTTACCCAATCAACCTTAAATGCTTCTACATCTGAAGAGTTTGTATTACTTATTAAAGTGCAAATGCTAACCTTACCTTTAATTCGTCAAAATACATAAAAATTGGTTCATTAACATTACAAAACACATCAGCCCTATTGGTGACATAATTTACAGTTTAAAGCGGATTAGCCGATAAGAACTACAAAAGAAAACAATATTATTCTCACATTTAAATTCACCAGAAACTCATTTTCTGAAGTGAAATGAAAGCATCAGAATCCTATACCGTTCCATGCAACAGAATTAACTTCCTATTGAAGAACAAAAGGTTTGTTTTCTTCTACTTATACTGCTAACTTATGTTGTCACACAGTGGGCGCTACAGTGGTAAGCAGCCAAGGCAGTGATAGATGGTGCAAACAAATAGGCATTCAGAAATTTAAATGGTATTCTAGAACCAGAAGATGACAGTGTAGGTGCTGCAACTTTACAGTGGATGCCACCTACTGGATCTTAAAACTGAGCTGTAACAAGTTAGCAGATAATGCATATGTGTATAGGGTGTCAGCTCCTGGAGTTGTCAACTACAGTGAAACTATTACACGTAGCCTCAGTGAGACTGTGGCAAGGTGTCCACGATGTTACAGCATAACTATAAGAAATTGCCCCATATTGCAGTGAAACTCTAACTAGTAGCTTCGATGTTATAGCGAAACTGTACATTTTGTTTCATGCTACTGCATTTTACACAGTAAGCAATATCCATTTTCAGATGTAACCTCTTCCCAGTTTAAACACTCCCTAGTCTAATCGTTTTCCGGTGTCTCCACAGATACTGTTGACATGGTAACTCTCATCTGAATGCACATGTATATACCTTGATTCGGTTAGGTGTGACATGTTTGAAGAATGTGTCAATGTGTATGTGTACATGGCATTAAGTGTAATACTGATGTCAACTAGGAAAGCGTAGATATGCTCTCGCAAGTTGGAACTTGTTCCATCAAAAACAATTAACATTCTGCACTTTGGCACTGATTGACACCAACATGTCAAGGCTTGTTCCTACAAGGAAAACAGAATACCAACCACTGCAGATGACAGCTATTAAGGTGGCAGCTCCAGGGTATGGCAGCTTCTGGGGTCATATACAACCCGATAGAGTAACAAGTTTCCATGAAACTGTTACAAGTTGCCCTGAAACTGTAACAACTTGCTCTGAAATTTGGGAACTTGCACCAAAACTGCAGCAACTAATCCAAAAACAACAAGTTATTACAGTTTCAGGGCAACTTGTTACATCCGTTATTATAGGTTATCTGTCTTCAGCTGACTGCAATGTAATTAAGAAAATTACACCAGACGCATTTCGCTTTTCTTTATAAAGCATCTTCTGTGGCATTCTTTAAATTGGAAACATACGTTTGCACATCTATTTTTCGATTCTTTTAGGTTAAGAACACCGTTCTATTTATGAAGCTAGTGTGTAAGCTACTTACGGTGTTTCTTTATTTGGTCTGCACCTTTCCCTCTTGCTAGAAATGGTTGATGTCGATAGACCACTGCTAGCAACGCCACTTCCTTCATGCAGGATGAACTATTACTTGTACGGTTAAATGAAATTTCATAACTCAAGTCGCTCTTGAGAGTGCTATGCATTACATGACTGCTCATCCGTGACAGCTGCAAGGAGGGTGATTTGGACTGTTACGATTTGTGCCACCATGATTGCAACTGGTAAGAATTTGTCTCTGAAAAAACCTTGTAACTGTGCTCAGACCCATGTGTGCTTGTAATGCCCCTGGTCGTGGTATGACATATATTTCTTCCGTCCCAGTCTGCTTACCCAAGGAAACAGTATATTGATCTGTTGGCTGGCATGCAATTAGCTTTTACCTTTATTTGACTTTGTATGGAACTATCTCCAGCTGTCATTTTCTGAGTTAGTGTTCTGCTTCAGCTACCTTTTAATGCCAATGGTTCAGAACAGTGATAAAACTTTGTTGTTTGTTTTGTTTCCGCAATTCCGAAGTATCTCTTGGGAGCTGTGATTGCCGATCTGCTAACTTGGTTTTTTCTATATTGTAGTAACTGAAGTGTCGTGTGAATCTTTGTCTGTATTAACCTGGATCTTGGACCTCACGTACTTGTAAGCTCCAAGCAGCGTGCCTACTTTCTGCTTATTATACGGAAGCCAGTTCATTCACTGCATTGGTTCATGTAGTCATTATTATTAAATTTTCTCACTGTGTAACAGAATTATGTTCCGTTAAATGTACCAGAAGCTTGTGTACAAATTTCTTAAGACCGGTTGGAAGTAATGATTCAAGAATCTTAAGTTCAAGGTGGTTAACTAAGATTTAAGTACGAGTAAGTTCATATTGAACATGAAAGATTCACTAGAGTCAGTTTGCGTTTAACAGGCAATTTTCTAAAATTTCTGTCTCTAGCTTTAGCTGAAATCTTGTATTTCAAATGAAGATAAAAGAAGTAATAACTGAGCTCAGTTTGTTGGTCTGCTACTTTAATTATTATGAATGGAACGTCAATTTTATGTAGGGGTTAACTATTCTGACAAATTCTCTAAAAAAAGGAGAGAAGAAACAAAACGATTCTGGAAAGTAAATATATTACAGTCTGATAAAAATATTTCTTATCGAGATAACCAGCCCATGCCACTTCCATGTTCATGCATTTACAATCCTAAACCATTTCATACACGTTTGAGACAACCATCGCACCATAGTTCCAGCAGGTCATTACGGAAAGTTTGTTTTTGTTCATAACCTCTAGTAGGCCTAGTTCGAATGCAAATTAAGAGTATTATTAGTATGTTACTGTTATCGATTACATTCTTCTGTCATTGAATATTTTGGATTAACTTCTTCCCCACATAAAATAGTGATTGCTGAGTTGAAACATTGCTTGCAAAAACTTGTAGAAACCCCCATGTGATGGTAGTTTGTCCAGTGGACCACAAATGAGTTAGTACGTGTTTCAGGTGTGGAGATTCCACTTAACTAGCACTGTACAATACGTTACATGCATAAATATTTAATCTGTTGGTGCACTGTGCCTACGCCAAGTGTTGGACTATCAAATGGAATTAAGCTGCATGCTTGTGTGCTTTGCAATTTATTTTAGGCAACATATGTTTATAGATTTGGTCAGGAATATTTGCTACATCACTTTATTTAGGTATAAACTTAATGTAAGACTTGCAGGCCGTGTAGAACAGATTAGATGTGTAAAATATTTAACTTGAGAGTCTGTCCTGTCTTTTACCAAGCATTATACAATAACAGAATTATGAAAGTTTTGAAGTACTCGTACTTCTCTCAGTTGATGACAACATACAACAGGAGCATAAAGCAGCAGCTGACTTCATTCAGAAACTTTTCTGAACAGCAGTTACAGTAACACTAAACTCCAGGAACTGTGTATTTCTATCATTACTTACTCTGTTTAAGTAAGTTTGGTCTTTTAACTATTTATGGGAATGTGTTATGCTCATTCTCATATTCTGTAGCGAATGTTATACAGTGTTCATGAAAATTTACAGGTGCAAGTTGGTATTTATTAATGTATCTGTACAGTATTTGAGGGAAGCTAACTTCTTTTTAGTGAAGTACTGTAACAGAGTTAAGAAAATTTTTTGAAGTTGTCGCCATCATGTGCAAATCAGATGAAAGTTACTTTTTCTTCAAGTGAGTGTGTATTCGAGTTGTATTTTAGATTTTGAAATACTAGAAGTTATACCCTTCACGTAGTTTTTTGACAAATACTTTTGAACATAGTGCAGAAGGTTGCGACTTTTTGTATGCTTTTCAGCAGAATCAAGATGGCTGCACTGGGGCATACTGTCATTGGTTGCTTCATTTTAACGACATGTAAGGTGTGGACAGTATGCTACCGTCCTGTGGTTGGCTTTTATGTGATAAAATACTGCACTGTGACTGGAGGAGAGGCTCGTGACTTACTGTCATCCTGGTTTGTGATGTCACAGTTACGGAAGAGCGTGATGTGTCACGTGTTAGAAAAAGGGGGTGTAGCTTGCCACCATCTTTAACATCAGAGGTCCATTGCTTCCACACGCTGTTGTCTGAGCATTCACATAACACAGTCCAATGAACGACCAGTGTGCATATTTATTCGAGAGTGTCCATTGTCTTCCTACTAATACTTCACTATGTGAGCAAAAGTACATAGACCCCTGGCTGAAAATGGCTTACAACTCCGTAGTTCACCCCCTCCCCCCCCCCCCTCCATCGGTAATGCTGGAATTCAATATGGTGTAGGCCCACCCTTAGCCTTGATGACAGCTTCCACTCTCGCAGACATAAGTTCATTCATGTGCTGGAAGGTTTCTTGGGGAATGGCAGCCAATTCTACACGGAGTGCTGCACGGAGGGGAGGTATCGATGTCCGTCGGTGAAGGCCTGGCACGATGTCGGCGTTCCAAAACATTCCAGAGATCTGTTATAGGATTCAGGTCAGGACTCTATGCAGGCCAGTCCATTACAGGGATGTTATTATCATGTAATCACTTCGCCACATACCGTGCATTATGAACAGGTGCTCGATCGTGTCGAAACCTGCAGTCACCATTCCCGAATTGCTTTCCAACAGTGGGAAGCAAGAAAATACTTAAAACACCGATGTAGGTCTATGCTATCACTCAAAACAACAAGGGGTGCATGCCCCTCCATGAAAAACACGACCACACCGTAACACCACAGCCTCCGAATTATATTGTTCGCACTACAAACGCTGGCGGATGATGTTCTTCGGGCATTCACCATACCCACGTCCTGCCATCGGATCGCCGCATTGTGTACCGTGATTCGTCACTCCACACAACGCTTTTCCACTGTTCAATCGCCCATTTTTACGCACCCTACACCAAGCGAGGCGTCGTTTGGCATTTTTCGCGTTATGTTTGACTTATGAGCAGCCGGTCGACCATGAAATCCAAGTTTTCTCACCTCCCGCCTGTCATAGTACTTACAGTGGATCCTGATGCAGTTTGGAATTCTTTTGTGATGGTCTGGGTAGATGTGTGCCTATTACACATTACACACATTACGACCCTCTTCAACTGTCGGCCTTCTCTGCCAGTCAACAGACGAGAACAGCATGTACGCTTTGTGCTGTACGTGTCCCTTCGCGTTTCCACTTGATTATCACTTCGGAAACAGTGAACCTAGGGATGTTTAGGACTGTGGAAATCTCGCGTACACCCAATCAGTTGACCACTTTCGAAGTCCGTGAGTTCGGCGGAGCGCATCATTCTGCTCTCTCACAATGTCTAATGACTACTGAGGTCGCTGATATGGAGTACCTGGCAGCAGGTGGCGGCACGATGAACCTAATAAAAAAAAACCGAATGTTTTTGTGGGCTTCCGGATACTTTTCATTACATTGTGTACTTATCTTGTCTAGTATCCCGGTTATTTACTATGTTCATCTACATCTTGGGATAACATTATATGAGCCATTTGGTGATCGCGTGGTAGTGACTGCATTTCATCTCTATCGCCATGCATTTCATTTCATAAATTGCATCTAATGTTTCTAAGAATGTGAGTCTGGTTTGGATGCATGCAGTTTTCATCTAAGAAGGTCGGTCTTAACGACAGACACTGATCGGGCACAGACGGTGTGCATGATCCTGAAAATGTGCGTTTATACATCTTTTGTAAACTACCTAAAACATAGTATTATACCGAGGTGTCTGGCACTTCTTCATATATAATGGACATTCAAATTTTTCGAGCACCAACTTCAGTCTACTGGCTTTAATTCGTATTGCTAGGAGTTATGCGGTTTTGGACGTTTAGCTACTATGTTCACAGTCTTTATCGACTGTAAGTTGCCCACAACAACAATTCAGCTATTTTTGGGATCCCTTGCCTGATTTTTTATGTGTATCACTTTTCAGTTTCTGGTACTATGCATGCTCTGTATTGCGTATTGCGAATTTTGTAAATGTCCGCTACTGAATTATCTTCTTTTACCTCGATAGTCACATTGCAGTTATTGATGTATTATTTGGGTTGCTGGTGGACCTAACAAGGGACAATTTTTTCATATCAGTGCATGTTGAGTTTACTATGCATTAGTATAACTATTTCTAAAAAGTGTAGCCGCCTTACAACCTTTAGAAAATGAGACTGTCCAAAACTACCAATTTGCTACAGAGTTATGGCTAGAGGACACATGTAAGGCTACAGAATGGCGTGTGACAACAGAAAAGATACACACCACTTAAAGGAAAATAAAAAAGATGTTTGGAGAAAAGGCAAAAAACTTTATGGTTACCAAGAGTTCACATTCATGCCAGCATTAAGTAAAGACCAGAAAACTAAAAGATCGTAGAATATGCGGGAGATCCCAGAAATGTTGCGACAAACTTCTAGGGAAGATGGGGCACATCATAAGGATTGAGAATTGTATAGCAAACCATGGCTGCAAAGTCAGGGGTAAGCGGTAACAGAGGTCGAAGATCGGAAAGGAAATAAGAGAGAGATTCGTTTAAAACTTTTATTGGCAATAATGGTTACATATGCTGCACGACTTGAATACGGCTCTAATGCTACAAGTCCGCAGATCGTGGTCTCGCAGTCTCGTTCTCGCTTCCCGAACACGGGGTCCCGGGTTCCATCCCCCGGTGGGGTCAGGGGTTTTCACCTGCCTCGAGATGACTGTGTGTTTGTGTTTGTGTTGTCCTCATCATTGCATCATCGGTCATGAAAGTGGCGACATAGGACTGAGCAAAGGTTGGGAATTTGTACGGTCGCTCATAATCGTGCAGTTGAGCGCCCCACAAACCAAAACATCATCAACATCATTATCTAATGCTACAACAGATGCTCGAAGTTTGCACCATCAGAAACCACGCGTTCCTGACGTCTGCGGAACCCTGACTGCCGCACACGCACAGTATCTTGGGATCACACGCTGCGTCCAACATTTGCTGGAACATCTTCAAACAAATCGGAAAGAACCTGAAACCTCCTGCCAGATTAAATCTGTGTGCCGGACCGAGACTTGAACTCGGGATCTTTGCCTGTCGCGGGCAAGTGCTCTACCAACTGAGCTACCCAAGCACGACTCACGCCCCGTCCTCACAGCTTTACTTCTCCCAGTACCCCGTCTCCTACCTTCCAAACTTTACAGAGGACGGGGCGTGCGTCGTGCTTGGGTAGCTCAGTTGGTACAGCACTTGCCCGCGAAAGGCAAAGGTCCGGAGTTCGAGTCTCGGTCCGGCACACAGTTTTAATCTGTGAGGAAGTTTCATATCAGCGCACACTTCACTGCAGAGTGAGAATTTCATTCTGGAAAAATCCCCCAGGCTCTGGCAAAGCCTTGTCTCCGCAATATCCTATCTTTCAGGAGTGCTAGTTCTGCAGGGTTCGCAGGAGCTTCTGTAAAGTTTGGAAGGTAGGAGACGAGATACTGGCAGAAGTAAAGCTGTGAGGACGGGGCGTGAGTCGTGCTTGGGTAGCTCAGTTGGTAGAGCACTTGCCCGCGAAAGGCAAAGGCACCGAGTTCGAATCTCGGTCCGGCACACAGTATTAATCTGCCAGGAAGTTTCATATCAGCGCACACTCGGCTGCATAGCGAAAATCTCATTCCGGAAAGAACCTTTTCCAGGTCACAGGTTCAGCCAGACCAGGCAGTCGCCGACCAAATGCACCCACACATTAACTGGGAAACGATGTGGTGCTGCGTGTTGCCGCACAGCGTGGAGCTTTCCTAGTGCCCACAAATGTTCACTGTTGTGATTGAATAGACAATTCCTAATAAATGTCTACTTGTCGTAGGGATCACTGCGCAAAACGCTCGCGTGCGTGGAGGTCATCGGAGTGCAGTAACTGCACTCTTTCGAGACGAAACGCGCGTAAGGATGCAGCGTTCGAAACACGCTGGACACTGCTATGAGACATTCTAGTCTCCACAGCATCCAAGATACTTTCTTCCCTAACAAGCGACGATCGAGTCCTTACCGTCAATCGCCCTGCCACTTGTTAATGAGCCGTACGCTTAGAAATTTCGATGCTGACGCACAAATAAACCGTGGTGCAATTGAAATCTCTCTGGGAAGCGTTCTCAATAAATGCATCGAGCGGCTTGTCCATTACACTCAGCTACTCCATACAGTAAGTGCATGTGTGCAAGCCCACCGTTTGTATACCGTTCAATGCTGCTAGTATGCTGGCTAGCACTCAAATGAGGAAAATCTGGAGTCCCCCACACCCCCAGTACTCTCGTGTACAGCACCGCCTTGCAGTGCTCCTCTCCAATAAAATAGTGTACAGCACCACGTAACGGCAACGACGACGCGTTGCCGTGCTGCAGTTCTCAGTCCTTACGATGTGCCCCTCGTCGTCTAGAAGTTTGTCGCCACATTTCTGGAACACTCTGTACAGAAGAGCTTTACGGGTAAAATGAAAGTGAAGACTATAGTGTGAGATGAAAGATATTATACTACGACCGGAATTTGACCAAGCACTGAACGAAATACGTGGAAACAAGGTTCCTGGGGCAGACAACATTCCCTCAGAATTGTTGAGATCACTAGGAGTGCCACGCACTGACGAAACTGTTTCACTAGACGAGCAAGATACATGACACAGGCGAAACGCTCTCAGACTTCAAGCAGTATACAGGGTGGTCCATTGATCGTGACCGGGCCAAATATCTGACGAAATAAGCGTCAAACGAAGAAACTACAAAGAACGAAACTTGTCTAGCTTGAATGGGGAAACCAGATGGCGCCATGGTTGGCCCGCTAGATGGCGTTGCCATAGGTCAAATGGGTATCAACTAGGTTTTTTAAAATAAGAACCCCAATTTTTTATTACGTATTCGTTTAGTACGTAAAGAAATATGAATGTTTTAGTTGGACCACTTTTTTCCCTTTGTGATAGATGGCGCTGTAATAGTCACAAACATATGGCTCACAATTTTAGACTATCAGTTGGTAACAGGTAGATTTTTAAATTAAAATATAGAACGTAGGTACTTTCGAACATTTTATTTCGCTTCTTCCATTGTGATACATGTACCTTCGTGAACTTCTCATTTCTGAAAACGCATACTGTTACAGCGTGACTACCACATTAATGCCATAAATGCTCAAAATGATGTCCGTCCACCTCAATGCATTTGGCAATAGGTGTAACGACACTCCTCTCGACAGCGAGTAGTTCGACCTCCGTAATGTTCGCACATGCATTGACAATGCGCTGTTGTCGGTGGAGCGGTTCTAGGCGCTACAGTCTGGAACCGCGCGACCGCTACGGTCGCAGGTTCGAATCCTGCCTCGGACTTGGATGTGTGTGATGTCCTTAGGTTAGTTAGGTTTAAGTAGTTCTAAGTTCTAGGGGACTGATTACCTCAGAAGTTAAGTCCCATAGTACTCTGAGCCATTTGAACCATTTTTTGTTGTCGGTGGATCACGATAGCAAATATCCTTCAACTTTCCCAGCAGAAAGAAATCCGGGGACGTCAGATCCGGTGAACGTGCGGCCCATGGTATGGTGCTTCGACGAACAATCGACCTGTCATAAAATATGCTATTCAATACCGCTTCAACCGCACGCGAGCTTAGTGCCGGACATCCATCATGTTGGAAGTACATCGCCATTCTGTCATGCAGTGAAACAGCGGTAGAACACTACGTAGGGAATCAGCATACGTTGCACCATTTAGATTGCCATCAATAAAATGGGGTCAATTTTCCTTCCTCCCATAATGCCGCACCATACATTAACACGCCAAGGTCACTGATGTTCCACTTGTCGCAGCCATCGTGGATTTTCCGTTGACCAATAGTGCATATTATGCCGGTTTACGTTACCGCTGTTGGTGAATGGCGCTTCGTCACTAAATAGAACGCGTGCAAAATATCTGTCATCGTCCCGTAATTTCTCTGCCACGCAATTCCTGGTGCATAGAAATATGGTACGGGTGCAACCGATGATGATGTAGCATTCTCAATACCGACGGTTTTGAGATTCCCGATTCTCGTGCAATTTGTCTGCTACTGATGTGCGGATTAGCCGCGACAGCAGCTAAAACACGTACTTGGGCATCATCATTTGTTTCAGGTCGTGGTTGACGTTTCACATGAATCTAAACAGTTCCTGTTTCCTTATATAACGTAACTACCCGGCAAACGGTCCGGACAATTGGATGATGTCGTCCAGGATACCGAGCAGCACACATAGCACACGCCCGTTGGGCAATTTGATCATAATAGCAATACATCAACACGATACAGACCTTTTCCGCAATTGGTAAACGGTCCATTTTAGCACGGGGAATGTATCATGAAGCAAATACCGTCCGCAGTGGCGGAATGTTACGTGATACCACGTACTTATACGTTTGTGACTATTACAGCACCATCACAAACGAAAAAGTGGTCCAACTAAAACATTCATTGTTCTATACGTACTACACGAATATGCAATAAAAATGGGGGTTCCTATTTAAAAAAACGCAGTTGATACCCGTTTGATCTATGGCAGCGTCATCTAGCGGGTCAACCATAGCGCTATCTGGTTTCCCCCTTCAAGTTAGATGAGTTTCGTTCTTTGTAGTTTTTTTGTACGATGCTTATTTCGTGAGATGTTTGGCCCGGTCACTATCAATGGAGCACCCTGTATATTTATTTTTATATTTACATGTCAAGTTCGATAGGACCAAACTGAGGAGCAAATCTCCAAGGTCGTGGAACGTGTCAGTACATACAATTGCAACATAAAAGTAGTGACGATGTAAAATATATATTGGCTATGGCAAGAAAAGCATTCTGCAACAGAGAAATTTGTCGTCATCGAAGGTAAATTTCAGTATAAGTAAGTCCTGTCAGAAGGTATTTGTCTGGAGTGTAGGCTTGTACGAAAGGGAAGCGTGGACAAAAATAAACAATTCAGAAAAGATGATAATGGACGTTTTTTGAAATGTGGTGCTACAGAAGAACGTTGAAACTCTGATGGATAGGTCGAATTAGTGAATGAGGAGGCACTTACCAGAAGCGAGGGAAAAACACATGGCGCACCGAGTCTAGAAGAAATAAGCGGTTGATTGGACACAGCCTGGGGCATCAAGGAATCATAAATTTGGTAATGGAGAATGTGGAAGGAGGTGAAACTGTTCAAGGATGACAAAGCTTCAATGCGAAATGCCGGTTCAAATGGATTTAGACTGCGAAAGCTATGTAGAGATAAAGAAGCCTGTATTGGACAGACAATCGTTGGCTGCATCAAACTAGTCTTTGGGCTGAAGACCACAACAAAATTACGTTACTTACCTCAATAACTGATGGTCAGCTGGGGCTCTACTAGTTTGTATGGATGTGACACTTCTTCAGAGTCCATCATATTTTTATATGAAGTATATTTGCCAGGACATTGTTTAATGTGATTGACGTTATCACCTTTGCTGGTCACTCTATAGTAGTTCGCAGTTTAGGTTGATAGCGTTATGCCGAGAAGCCCTGCAGTGGACGCTGATGAAAGCTGGCGATAAGTTTTAATTGCATTATCGTTGTGTCGGAAACGCGTCAGTTTGTAATTAACAATCTATGCTTTGAAACTTCCTGGCAGATTAAAACTGTGTGCCCGACCGAGACTCGAACTCGGGACCTTTGCCTTTCGCGGGCAAGTGCTCTACCAACTGAGCTACCGAAGCACGACTCACGCCCGGTACTCACACCTTTTACTTCTGCCAGTACCTCGTCTCCTACCTTCCAAACTTTACAGAAGCTCTCCTGCGAACCTTGCAGAACTAGCACTCCTGAAAGAAAGGATATTGCGGAGACATGGCTTAGCCACAGCCTGGGGGATGTTTCCAGAATGAGATTTTCACTCTGCAGCGGAGTGTGCGCTGATATGAAACTTCCTGGCAGATTAAAACTGTGTGCCCGACCGAGACTCGAACTCGGGACCTTTGCCTTTCGCGGGCAAGTGCTCTACCAACTGAGCTACCGAAGCACGACTCACGCCCGGTACTCACAGCTTTTACTTCTGCCAGTACCTCGTCTCCTACCTTCCAAACTTTACAGAAGCTCTCCTGCGAACCTCTTTACAGAAGCTCTCCAGAAGTAAAAGCTGTGAGTACCGGGCGTGAGTCGTGCTTCGGTAGCTCAGTTGGTAGAGCACTTGCCCGCGAAAGGCAAAGGTCCCGAGTTCGAGTCTCGGTCGGGCACACAGTTTTAATCTGCCAGGAAGTTTCATATCAGCGCACACTCCGCTGCAGAGTGAAAATCTCATTCTGGAATCTATGCTTTGTCACTCACTTAGGGTGCTATCACGCAGAATCGCTTGTAATACAATTCGCATGAATAATTCATAGACAATGCGATAATATTTAACCCAATTTTGCGCACATGAGTTTGAATTACGGCATAGTTAATCCCATTATTTACCGTACGTGGTGTCGAATAAATAAGATCTCAAATATCAGTCACATATGAATTGCAGCATACTGTCCTAGAAATTAGATTAATGTGGCGTGGCTATTGCATTGACGTCAGAATGCTTTGCCGGAAAGAAAAATCGATTGTCCTGCCATGTATCACAGCATACCAACTATTTACGACTTCAAATTAACATAGGGATTAACCAAATTTATGTTGTCTTAGTATAAATGATTCAGAAGGATAATGATTACCACTGAAGAACGTTTTCGCCCAAAGGATGTAGAAATTGATCCGTATATGACATAAACATCTAGATTAATTTCGTTTATCAAATATTGTGTTAATAAATAGGCTATAATACTTTTGACATTTCAAAATAAACGATATAGTAATTTCATTATTATTCAGCAATATCATTACTATTCATTATTCAGCATCAAATTATGCTGACTGAAAGGCATTAGAAATCTGCTCGCCCTCATCCTTTATGCATGAGCACCTATTCGAGAACAGAAAACTCATAAAAATTCATGTGCGTAAAACAGATAGTAGAAATTAAACTTCTCGCACAGGTCGAAATAAAATCTCGACGTAACAAATAGAGAATTACTGGACAGTCAGAGGCGTTCTGCTTGTGATTCGCGTGTTTTTTTTTTTTTTTGTTTTGTTGTAGAATAATACAGAGAGAACGAGAGAAAAGCTACTTCAGATGTTTGCTAACAGCAGAAAATGACTTACTTACTTACTTACTTACGTATCCGTGGCTTGGTCCTTAGTGGCCATATGCCTGCTCCACACTCCTCCACCATCGTTCCCGGTTGCGAGCTTCTTGCCACCACTCGCCCGCTCTTAGTCCATGTCCTCGGTGTCCTTGTCAATATTGTCCTTCCATCATGTCCGCGGTCGTCCTCGGTACCTCCTTCCTGTTATAGCTCCCAGAAACACATCATGGGGTATCCTCCATCCATTCATCCTTGCTACATGTCCAGCCCAGCCAACTTTCTTATTCTTTTTATAACGTCAGGCTGTGCGTAAAGCTCTTTTAATTCTTGGTTTTTTCGAATTCTCCATTCTCCTGTTTGTGAATCTATCACAGGACCATATATTTTTCGGAGGATTTTTCGTTCGAAAACAAGTAGTTTCTCTTCATCTGTTGTCCTAAAGGTGAGGCTTTCACAACCGCTCATAACTACTGGCATTATCATACTTTGGTACAGCATAATCATAAAACTTCTTGACATGGATCTTTTCTTCAGCACATTCTGAAGGCTAAAGTATGCTCTGCTGCCTCCAACAGTTCTTGCATTTATATCAATTTCACAGTGGTTCTGATCACTGCAGAGACTGCCATGGTATTTGAAAGTATAACACCTTTAGAATCGGAAACTGTCCACCGTGAGCGGGTCCCCACCTCTCATTGACTTGCAGGCGTGCCCTCCTGGCAGTACGAGCCTACCATTCTTCTGAGCTTTTCTCTACTACCGCTGATTATGATTGTATCATCCGCATATGCCAGTCGAGTCAATGACATGTTGTCTAGGAATATTCCAATGGGGTCAGTTTTCCCCTGTCTATTTTTTCTAGCACAAGGTTGAATAATATAGGGGAGAGGGCGTCTCCCTGTCTGAGGCCGGTTTGAACTTCGAACTGTTCTGATACACCGGCACTTACAGAGTGTTTGTTCTAGACACATTGCCACAAAGCGGATTATTTTAGATGGAAACTGAAATTTCTTTAGTACTCTGATAAAAAAAATGTCGTGGGACGAGGGCGTCCCGTCGGGTAGACCGCTCGCCTGGTGCAAGTCTTTCGATTTGACGCCACTTCGGTGACTTGCACGTCGACGGGGATGAAATGATGATGATTAGGACAACACAACACCCAGGCCCTGAGCGGAGAAAAATCTCCGACCCAGCCGGGAATCGAACCCGGGCCTTTAGGATTGACAGTATGTCGCGCTGACCGCTCAGTTACCGGCGGCGTACAGTACTTTGATTATAGAAACCCTGTGTACTCTATCATAGGCTTTTTAGACGTCAATGAAGAGCATGCGAATGTGTGTATTATATTCCCAGTATTTCTCCGTTGTTTGACGTAGGGTAAATAGGTGGTCCACTGTTGATCTGTTGCGTCCAAACCTATATTGGTAGTCTCCTACAGCTTCCTTCAGCACGTGGAAATATCATATTTATGAAGCATAGAGAGAGTACTTTAAAGCTGACATCTAGCAAAAATATTCCCTGTAATTGTCACATACCAGGGGTCATTCGTTTTCAGTAATGGACAGATGATGGCCATTTACCAATCCTCTGGGAGACTTTATTGCTCCAAGACCGTCCATATAAAGCTTGTCGTGGTTCTTACAAGGTCAGGTCCTCCACTTTTTATGAACTCTGCAACGATTTAAGTCTTCCACGGCCGCTTTATTGTTTTATTTTTTTATTTTTTGAGTACTTGGGTAATTTCATATTCAGTGGGAGTAGTCACTTCTGTGTCCATAGTTTATGGGGAATCAAAAGGAAGAAGTTCTGTGGAGTCTTCGCAATTTAAGAGCTGCGAGAAATATTCCGCCCATCTTTGCCGTATCTCTTTTCCATTCACTAATACTCTTCTCTTTTCATCTTTAATCAACTGTTCTATCTTTACATACTTTTTGGTACATTTCTTCACGTTTCATATATTTGTCTAGTCCTGTGGTGAACGAGATCCTCCTCCGCCTCGTTAAGTACGTCATTGTATTATTTCTTTTTCTCCTGTCTAAGCACTGTTAATGTTTCTTTCCTTATTCTTTAAGTTCTCTTTTAGTTGTATATTGTTCATATTTTCTAACCACTCCTTTCTAGCTCTCCTTCTTTCCTCAATTTTTCTTTCGCATATCTGGTTGAACCATAAGCGGTTAGGTTTTTTCCGTTTTCCCAAAACTTTTGCGGCTGCTTCATTGAGGGTGGTTTTGATTTTTGTCCAGTCTTCATGTATATTATTGTGACCAGACTCCATTTGCTCCACAGTTGTTATTTTCCCATTTAGTTCTGCTACAAACTTTTCCTTTTCTTCCTGGTTCCTTTAAAATATTTGCATAATGGGTTACCCTTCTGGTCATTTTCATTGCGACTTTCTTAAATTTTACTGTCATTTTAGCTATTACTATAAAATGGTCAGTGTCACAGTCTGCTCTCCTGTATGACGTGGTGTCCTAGGTACTATTGGCAAAACGTTTTAGGATACATACATGATCTGTCTGGTTCACAGTTTGGCCATCAGGTGATATCAATATCCCCTTATGAATACTTTTATGTGGGGACATGATACTAGATATGCATAAATTATGTTCTGTAACGAATGTAATCAAATGGCTACCATTGTCATTATTTTTTTTATATAACAGGCCTCTAAGTTGTCTTCCTTCCTAACTTAACATTGAAATCCCAAAGTATTATTTCGACACTATGGTATGGCAATGAGTTATATGTGAGATTCAGTTGACTGTAGAATTCTTCTTTCATGAGTTCATCTTTGTCTTTACAAGGAGCATGTGCATTAAGAAAGGGTACATCCATACTTTGTCCACCAATTGTTGTGAATGTAATTATGTTATTTATGGATCTGAATTATTTTACCTACTTTAGCATTGTGCTACTAAAATAAAAGCCTGTTCCAAATTCTCAGTGGTCACCACAATCTCCATGTAGAATACTTCCTGTACTTGTTCTTACGGACCCTGTTCCTGGCCATCTGATTTCCTGCAGTGCTACAATTTGTAGTGTGTATTTTTCTAGTTGGCTGAGTAGAGTTTGCATGCTTCTTGGTCTGAACAAACTTCTTACATTCCATGTTCAAAATCTTAAGTCCTGTTTTCGTTTCCGAGTTCTGTTCCAATTAACACAGTCTTGTTTCCGAGGCAAATGTAGAGTATCTTATCCAAATCTTGTTTTCCATCAGAGGGGAGGTAGCCCTCTGCACAACCCCCAACCTGGAGGACGAGAGACATTGTATTTGGGGGTATAGCCCTAGGAATATTGCCTTCTCTATGGCTCAGTGACTTGTCCTCGCCACGCTGGTTTTGGTCTACCCTGGGTATTTTATTTCCCTGGTACCCGCCACATCTGGTGAGTGTTCCCCTATCCGCCAACTTGGGAGGCGCCTAATGGGTGACTAGGAACCCCAAACTGAACAGAAGAAAATGACAGCAATGATATTCAGCTGGAAAAATAAAACCGTACTACTAAGCAATTGCCATCTCCTTGTTGGGGCAATTACGAAACATAAACGAAATTTTAAAACCAAGTTCAGAAATACAGTCAAGGGAGACCAATCTGAAGAATACTAAAGGATCCCTATAATATAACCATCCTGCAGTTAAAACCATCCTATAGTTAAAATCATCCTATAGTTAAATAGAAAGAGTTCACATGCACACGTACTCTTCTTAAGGACATTAAAGAAAGAAACGAGTTACATGATCATTATGATTTCGGGCAAAAAAACACTATAAATAGAACTTCAAATAAAAGATTCAGCTGGAGAAACTGCAGCAAGTTAAAACTGCTCTCTGTAACTCTCTAAGTCAGAGGCTAATTTACTTGTTTCTTGTTCATTTGATAGGTGTTAGTGACTGTATGAAGCGCTGGTTTTATATTTTCACCACTTTCTCTTGTAACAATATATATTCTATGTTGAAAACGTTGTCTGCCATAATCATGAACCAGATGAAAAGCCACAATGAGGAGAGAGTAAAAATTTTTGGCATTAGGAGCCAGCTGATCCTAAGGAAATAAAGGCGAACCATTGGAAAGAGCAACTAAAAATGGCATTACCGACTTGCAGCACTTTAAAGATAGAAATAAGAAGGCGTGGAAGAAATACCTTCAAGACAAGCAACGCTAGAATATAATTCAAATTTACAGAACATTAGGCAGGAAATGTTTCCAAAATCAGAAGGTTTCATCGAGGAAAGTCCTTGTTCCAGGAGTATGTAAGTCGAGACAACTGTGTTGTTGTTGTTGTGGTCTTCAGTCCTAAGACTGGTATGATGCAGCTCTCCATGCTACCGTATCCCGTGCAAGCTCCTTCATCTCCCAGTACCTACTGCATCCTACATCCTTCTGAATCTGCTTAGTGTATTCATCTCTTGGTCTCCCCCTACGATTTTTACCCTTCACGCTGCCCTCCAATGTTAAATTTGTGATACCTTGATGCCTCAAACATGTCCTACCAACCGGTCCCTTCTGCTTGTCAAGTTGTGCCACAAACTCCTCCCCAATTCTATTCAATACCCCCTCATTAGTTATGTGATATACCCATCAAATATTCAGCATTCCTCTGTAGCACCACATTTCGAAAGCTTCTATTCTCTTCTTGTCCAAACTATTTATCGTCCATGTTTCACTTCCATACATGGCTACACTCCATACAAATACTTTCAGAAACGACTTCCTGATACTTCAATCTAAACTCGATGTTAACAAATTTCTCTTCCTCAGAAACGCTTTCCTTGCCATTGCCAGTCTACATTTTATATCTTCTCTACTTCGACCATCATCAGTTATTTTGCTCCCCAAATAGCAAAACTCCTTTACTACCTTAAAAGTCTCATTTCCCAGTCTAATGCCCTCAGCATCACCCGACTTAATTCGACTACATTCTATTATCCTCGTTTTGCTTTTGTTGATGTTCATCTTACATCCTCCTTTCAAGACACTGTCCATTCCGTTCAACTGCTCTTCCATGTCCTTTGCTGTCTCTGACAGAATCACAATGTCATCGGCGAACCTCAAACTTTATATTTCTTCTCCATGGATTTTAATACCCACTCTGAATTTTTCGTTTGTTTCCTTTACTGCTTGCTCAATACACAACCCTGTCTCCCGCTCTTCCCAACCACTGCTTCCATTTCGTGTCCCTCGACTCTTATAAATGCCATCTGGTTTCTGTACAAATTGTAAATAGACTTTCGCTCCCTGTATTTTACCCCTACTACCTTTAGAATTTGAAAGAAAGTATTCCAGTCAACATCGTCAAAAGCTTTCTCTAAGTCAAAAAATGCTAGAAAAGTAGGTTTGCCTTTCCTTAATCTTTCTTCTAAGATAGGTCGTAAGGTCAGTATTGCCTCACGTGTTCAAATATTTCTACGGCATCCAAACTGATCTTCTCCGAGGTCGGCTTCTACCAGTTTTTCCATTCGTCTGTAAAGAATTCACGTTAGTACTGTGCAGCGGTGACTTATTAAACTGATAGTTCGGTAATTTTCACATCTGTCAACACCTGCTTTCTTTGGGATTGGAATTATTATATTTTTCTTGAAGCCTGAGGGTATTTCGCCTGTCTCATACATCTTGCTTACCAGATTGTAGAGTTTTGTCAGGACTGGCTGTCCCAAGGCCGTCAGTAGTTCTAATGGAATGTTGTTTACTCCCGGGACCTTGTTGTGACTCGGGTCTTTTAGTGCTCTGTCAAACTCTTCACTAAGTATCGTATCTCCCATTTGATAATATCTCCTATTTCATCTTCATTTACATCCTCTTCCATTTCCATAATACTGTCCTCAAGCACATCGCCCTTGTATAGATCCTCTATATACTCCTTCCACCTTTCTGGTTTCCCTACTTTGCTTAGAACTGGGTTTCCATCTGAGCTCTTGATATTCATACAAGTGGTTCTTCTCTCTCCAAAGGTTTCTTTAATTTTCCTGTAGGCGGTATCTATCTTAGCCCTAGTGAGATAAACCTCTACATCCTTACATTTGTCCTCTGGGCATCCCTGCTTAGCCATTTTGCACTTCCTATCGATCTCATTTTTGAGACGTCTGTATTCCTTTTTGCCTGCTTCATGTAATGCATTTTTATATTTTCTCCTTTCATCAATTAAATTCAGTATATCTTCTGTTACCCAACGATTTCTACCAGCCCTCGTCTTATTACCTAGTTGATCCTCTGCTGCCTTCACTACTTCATCCCTCAGAGCTACCCATTCTTCTTCTACTGTACTTCTTTTCCCCGAGACAACTGTAGCGGAACATATTATAGTAAGTCTACACACGCAGAAAGCTTGAACATTTTTCGAAGATAGCCTATCTTAAATTATAGACGTATGAGAGAAAGTCTTTATTCACAGTAATATAGAAAAGATCTTAAGACGAGGACAAGAGCGAATTAAACTTCAATGTTGTCTTCTACTTGCCACGAAGAGCGGAACAAGTCCAGAAGTGTAACAATGTTCTTCAGAATACGCTTGGAAACAGGAGGGATGCTGTGGATATAGCGATAAAGACAGGAACAGCAGAAAACGAAGACGAAGAAGATGAAAAGGGCCATCACGTAAACCACGTCACTTTTCCGGAACTTTTGGGTAGTGTGAGGAATCATACTGAAAATTTTGCAACTCTTGAATCCAAATATTATCGCTCTGGAACAAAACGAAAATTTCTACATTCATCACTTAATATCAACCAAATATATGTGCGTACCGAAAATAGCTTTGGTACAGTTAACTCCCGTATTTAGATGAGTACAACCACGGTTTTCATCATCCCAAAAAGACCAGTGTTGTTTATGATAGCATACAATATTTGTGGGGCCTATAAAGATGAAATTACATTTGATAAAAGCTCTCACCATTCAGCAAGAGAAGAAGAAACAAGTCAAGGAGCAAACACAGATTTCAGATGAGACTTTTGTAAATTACAACCTCGATCTCCAGGACATTTTGCTGACACCAGATGATCCCATCAACAATTCTTTGTTATATAATCAACAACTGAAATATTTTCATTTTAGAGTGTAGGGCGTAAAATAAAACCATGAAGGTTATTTCATGCGCTCAGAAACAGAGGGAAACGACGAAGCTATGGGACAGCAAGCTGTTTCTACGAACTTTCAAATCTCTCTCTGCAATGGCGAACGACATGTTCTTTTTTAGCGATCACTGTGGAGGACAGACTCTAAATACATTTGTTGCCCAAACGTGTTTGGCATTTGTTCAGGAAATACCTAACACAGATACCATTAAATTTAAAGTTCATAGTTGTGTATCATAATGAAACGGAATGCACTGACCAACAAGCACAGAACAAAAAATGGGTCGGAAAATTTACCTTTCTGCTGACTGGAAGATCATTGAAGGAATTACGAGAAGAAACGGTGACAAACCTTATGAAGTTCACTAAACAACATATGAGAAGATAATCAATTGGAAGTATCATTTGAATCGCCAGACGACTATTAGGAAAGAAAAATTGAATTGGAAGCCAGTCGGATGTCAGGAACAGCATCCATTTGTTATGCGAATAAAATAATAATTTGACGAGGAGTTTAGAGCTCTAGACAGTAACAAGGAAACAAGAAAAATTTACAAGACGTCTTTGTAAGACACTAAATATTTTTTATGCGTTCGTCCGCCTGCAACAAAGTACATTGACTTGATGTCATCGCTGAAGTCAGTGCCTCTCACACCAGGACCGGAATATCTACTATTTTACGTAAACATAGCACATCAAGGAGATTTCAAAGGATGTGAATCATCACCTGAAAATGCGGTGAGTGACTCGCGACAATGTTTCTCAAATTTTGTGGCTAAATAAATTTCTGTGTATTTCTGAATATTCGACATTACAGCATGTGATTCTTGTGTATTTCATCACTACTATGTATTTCTCTGAAAATAAATATGTTTATTGTAGGCAGCACGTTGTTTATTTTGAAATCACAACTAAGTAACTCCCTATCCTGAAAAGTGCAACAAACAGATATCTACGAGGGATGGAACTTTAATAGTGGCAACTATTTGTTTACAGCTCCCACAAAATAGATACGTGTTTCAAAGTTTTACTGACCTTCAAAGTAGTCACCAGCATTGTGTATAACACGTTGCCAGCGATGTGGAAGTCGTAGGATACTCGTAGCAATGCCAGTTGTGTTGACAGTTCGAGCGGCGCGGTCTGGCTCCAACGGCTCTGAGCACTATGCTACTTAACTTCTGAGGTCATCAGTCGCCTAGAACTTAGAACTAATTAAACCTAACTAACCTAAGGACATCACACACATCCATGCCCGAGGCAGGATTCGAACCTGCGACCGTAGCGGTCGCTCGGTTCCAGACTGTAGCGCCTAGAACCGCACGGCCACTCCGGCCGGCTGGCGCGGTCTATTGCTCGACGAATTTGTAGCAGTTCTGAAGCGAATGCCGTGAAGTGTTTCCTTCAGTTTTGAAATCAATTTAAATTTACGAGGGCTTAAGTCAGGGGAGTGCAGTAGGTGGTATAGCACTAACAGCCCCATCAGTCAAACAAATCAGTAACATCTTGCACTGTACGTGCTTGAGCATTGTCCTGCAAAATGATGGTCAAGTCCTGCAGAAAGTGTCATCACTTCTGTCTCGAAGCTGCTCGTAGGCTGTGTTCCAAACGAGCTGTAAATAAATAGTTGCCACTATTATAGTTCTTCATAAAAAGAAAAAATTTGAAAGGGAAACCGGAATACATTTAAAAAGACTGATCTTTTCAAACTAAATAAGCACATGAAATCAGAATTATTTGAAAAACTTTGTGTACAGAGAATGTTTAAAATTCCGAGAAATTTTCAAGCGTATTCCTTTCAAAAACAGGTATTTTAACTTACGTAGGAAGATGACGTTTCGATTGATGAAAAAGCTATGAAATAAGTCACTGGCGCTCTTTACGCAATACACGACTACAGGGCGAATTCATGACAATAAACGTCACGAGACCTTTCAGCGTTGGTATTGGAGGTCTACGCCGAAATGAAAGCTTCTGTTCCCTGAAGAGACAGGGGTAATAGAAAGAGCAATAGTCGTATTGCTTGATGCTTCGTGCAAGAGCGCTCAAAGAGACGTATGTGTTCTAACGACATACACGCCTGGTTACGGAACGCTAGTGGACATGAATGTGAAGTGAAATTGTGCCTAAACCGATAGCAGTATCGATTTGCCATTACGGCAGATGGGTGGTCGTTAGACGCGGCTGACAGTGCTATCACAAATGGAAAGACTCGCCGATCAGTGCGGCGACGCAGCGGAGCTTCTGGCGTGGCGTGAAAGATAACAGAGGCGCTCGTGCTGCGCGGCTAAAAACGCCAGCGCGGAAATTACTGCATCCGTGAGAGCAAAGGGCGCTGTATTGCACATGTACTGCAGCAGTTACAGTTCTCTCGAAAACATAAGAAAGCGACGGCACAACACACAAATGAATTCTTACTCGTTTTTCGTATGCTGCCAAATCACTCTACATCTGTTTTACCAAGGAGGTTAAAATTTGGAAACGGTCTAAAAGATTGCTAAAAACTTCCCAAGACCAAGAACGTATGAATTTTCCTTTATTTAAAACGACCGTTTCGACAGACTTTGCTGTATCTTCATTGTCTTAAAAAATGATTATGTTATGAAACGTGTTCATTTTAAGGTGGACCTTACGCCAAGTTGTCATGTGGATGAGATATGAAGACGACAGCAAAGTCTGTCTAAACCGGTTGTTTCAAATAAATATCTGTGCGATCTTGGTATTAGATGGTTTACAGCCAGTAAAACAGATCGTTCCTTCTGTCTTCTCAAAATGAGAAAATTCGATCAAATCAGGCTAAAATATTCTAGTTTGGCATTGAAGTAATGATTGTAGTCCATTTCAGACGTTCAGTAATGTAGTTATTAACACCAGCAATAAAATTTAGGAGAGGAATGTGATTGAAATTTTTCAAACAAACAACAGAAAGATTAAAATTTTGGTTGTAGACCCTACACGCTTCACCAGATGTCATCTCAAAATATTCAATATTTAAAGCAACATATGTTACAATATAACTGTACGAGCTGGAAGGAATGAGCAAATGTGTCTGGTTTACAGCTAGTATAATAAATTTATGAACTAGACTTCCTCGGCACTATTTGTATGGACCTTAGAAGCGATACAAAATCCTGAAACATTTACAACGTTATTTACGTACCTACTGCGAAAGGACATAACACCGCCTTCCCACGAACCCGTAGGCGTAGAATAGCGTCCCGATCGGCGTGAACTTTTTGATATATTACACTCACTGTGCTGGAACTTTGAAGATGAGCGACTAAGAGAAAATGGGAAATTTGATACCTCAAATGCAGCAAATCAAATTAGGTAGCTTTAAGATCGAATATAATGCGGTATCATAAATTGTCAAACATTCGGTAGGCGAATTTGAAACTAAAGACTCCTTTAGGAATACGTTAGCGGCGGCAGCAGAAATGATACACCTGTGTCAAGCCAGTTCATGTAACTTGTTTAGACGTTTAGATTGGCCTCGCAGAGGTGAAAAATTCCCACTACCACATAAAAGGAAAGACAGCACCGTGCGCCCTGTTGTTCAATGTATTACATTTATCATTTTGATTTGTCTCTGTTCTGTCACCCTTCGAGACTGCAGTACGAGGATTCAGTGTTTTTTTATCGTAGAGGTGTATCTACGATAAAAATAATCACTTTAAGACTTTTTTGGGTAGTTTTTCTTCTGGATCTTTTTAAGAGCTCCGTCACGAGTTCCACTCCTCTGCCAGTTTCTCTCTCTCATAGAAGAACTCGCATGCAACTTTGTCAGTTGTATATTGAAGGTATTCCAATATCTGTCTTCCCCTACAGCTTTTACGCGCTGTAGTTACTAGGCCTACAAGTTACTTCTAGATCTATTAACACATGTCCGATCACATTACCTATTTTCGTACACAGTGTTTTCGACCTCTTCTTTTCCTAGCAGATTCTGCGGGAAGCTCCATATCTTCTCTTATCAGTCCACCTTATTGAGAACATCTTTCTACAGCATCTCAAAAAATGGTTCAAATGGCTCTGAGCACTATGGGACTCAACTGCTGAGGTCATTAGTCCCCTAGAACTTAGAACTAGTTAAACCTAACTAACCTAAGGACATCACAAACATCCATGCCCGAGGCAGGATTCGAACCCGCGACCGTAGCGGTCTTGCGGTTCCAGACTGCAGCGCCTTTAACCGCACGGCCACTTCGGCCGGCGTACAGCATCTCAGCTCAAGCTCTTCGATCCTCTTCCAGTTCAGTACAGTGCTCTGCTGTTAACGTACATTCCAGAACATTCTTCATGAAACTAAGACCAATGTGTGATAACAGCAAACCAGGACTGCTCCCTTTGCCTGTGATTGCGAGTCCTGCAAATCTCAGTTCTAATAGTGAATGTGGCTTATCTTCCATATCAACTTCCAAGTCTTCCGTCGCGTCACCAGATAGATATTCCCCCAATAGAGGCCTTCAGTAAACTACTTCCAACTGTCAACTCACCTCTGCGTTTCGCTGCCGAATTCCTCTTGCGCTCTTTATGTTGACGGATTTTCATCTAATTTTATAGACGGTGGTTCTGAGTATTCTATACGCTGAAACAACCTTCCGAAGACCATTTACTTCTCGAATTCATCACATTTCTCCTACAGCACCTTCACCTTGGCTTCCCTGTTCTTCCGACTTCAAAAAATGGTTCAAATGGCTCTGAGCACTATGGGGCTTAACACATGTGGTCATCAGTCCCCTAGAACTTAGAACTACTTAAACCTAACTTACCTAAGGACATCGCACACATCCATGCCCGAGGCAGGATTCGAACCTGCGACCGTAGCGGTGACGCGGTTCCAGAATGAAACGCCTGGAACCGCACGGCCACTCCGGCCGGCTCTTCCGACTTGTTCCGTCTTTAGCGACCCATATTGCGGTACTTCTGAAAATGTTCTACCTCCTTGTTTCGTCGAGTATCTGAAATGTTTCATCTCCTATTCAAGGTTTCTTCGCAGTCACAGTCGCTATACCTACGAGAGCTGTCCAGAAATTAAGTTCCGATCGGTCGCGAAATGGACACCACTGGGAAAATCCGGTAAAGCTTTGCGCAGATGTATTGTGCAGTGTCTCTAATATGCCCGTGGATCATGTCGCATCGCTCTTTTCAGTTTTGAGTGAATAGTGAGCACGTAAAGATGCGTAGGGAATAGCGTCTCCTGCCAAGTATGAGGGCCTGGTTAGAGATTTCGTCTGTGTCATGCAGCCCAGTTAACACAACTGTCGAGCAGTTCCTTCTTCATGCTAATTCTCGGCCGCACACTGCAGGGGCAATGAAGACGCTCCTGCTGCGTTTCCGATTAGAAGTGTTTGATCACGCACAATACAGTCCGAAATTGGCTCCCCGTGAGTCTCATCTGCGCTCACAAGAACCGCTGACTATGAAGACAAAATTTTTCCACAGACAACGAGCTGCAGACCAATGCAGATAAATGGCCGAAAGCACAGGCGGCTGCTTTCTATGACGATTATCTTGGAAAGTTGACAACACTATCACAAACTCTAAGATGGAGCGGCGACTATGTAGAGAAGTAGGTGGAAGGTGTTTCTAATTGTTGTTCTGATTTTCACTGTGGTTTCCATCGGAACTTACTTTCTGCACAACCCTCGTATATCCGCTTGCCTCAACTCTGTGATTGCCGTTTCAGAGTTGTTATTTCCTCTTCTTCTGAATTGACTGTTGTGGTGTTCACTATCGCTATATCTATAGGTTTCGAGGACTCCAGACGAAAATAATTATAATACAGTACTTCTATATCTCATGTTTTCCACGTGGATTCACCTGGATGATTCTCTTAAACTTTCGTCTGTTCTACATCATTACTGAACTGTGATACGAGTCTACATCTGCTCCTGGATATGGTTTACAATCGAATACCTTGTTTCATAATCTCTATCTGATCATGATGTAATCCGTCTGGAATCTTTCTGTGCCTTCTAGCGTTTTCCACGTACTGTACGTCCTCCTGTGGTGATTTTTGAACAGGTTGTTAGCTGTGAATAGTAGAAATTTATTGCAGATACGATTAGTTTTGCTCCTTTCTCGTTTCTGCTAGTGAGCCCTTTTTTCTGATTCATCAGTATTCAGACTGGTTAGATGCAGTCCGCCTCGGTTTCCTCTCTTGAACCTATCTTTTCATATCGGAGCGGTACATGCACCTAACGTCCTCAATTATTTATCGAATATACACTGATGGATAAGAATCGCAAAACCAGAAAATAATGTCGAGGAATGAAATTTCGAGAATACATTTGGCTAAGGACATACATAAGTGACTGACTTTGCAAATTCACAGGTTAATGAAACCGTAGAATAAGTCATTGCAAATATGAAATTCTGGTACATTAAAAGCTTGTGTGACCACCATAATGTTGAATGCAAGCATGCAAACGTGCTTTCATTGTGTTTTGTAGGTGCTGTATGTCAGTTTCTGTGATGGACTCCCACGCCTAGTGAACTCGGTCGGTAAATACAGGGGCTTAATGCTGTTTGTGGATAGCGCTGGAGGTGTCATAGGATGATGTCCTACATGTGCTCCATTGGAGACAGATCTGGTGACCGAGCAGGCCAGGGCAACATGGTGACACCCTATAGATCATGCTGCGTTACAGCCGCGCTATGTTGGCGGGCGTTATCCTCTTGGAAAATACCCCTGGAATGCTGTTCATGAAAGTCAACACAACAGGTCTAATCACCAGATTGAAGCACAAATTTACAATCAGGCAGCGTGGTATAACCGCGAGAGTGGTTCTGCAGACCATAACGCCAGGTATAGGGGTCCAGTGTGTCTGGCACGCAACCAGATTGGTTACAGGTCCTAGACTGGCCTCCTCCGAAGCAACACTTGGCAATCGCTGACACCAGGTAAAAGCAGCTTTCATCAGAGAACACAGCAGTCCTACACCTTGCACTCAATGTGCCAGTTAAGTTGGCACTACGACACCGACACCGATAACAGCGCCCTCTAGCCGGCGCTGGAGAGCTCTACGAGCATCGCTACAGATTCTTCCCATTTCATCAGGAGCAGCTAGTCAGGAAACTTCGCTTCAGCTTTTCTCTACATACGACGGATCTAAGACTTCGCATCTGTACTAAGTATTCTTCTTCCACCAATTAAGCACTTTTACTCACTGCAGTATCGACGTAGTTTTCCTGCTCCTGCTCCTACCCACGCGCCGCCTTCCAGGCGGGATACAAAATAATGAGCTCTCGCTTGGTACTACGACGTCGCAAATGGCGGTGTTTTGGGGACAGTATAATGGCCGTTCCAGATCGTCTGGCTCGGAGCTGTTCCGGAAGTAACCGGTTTGTAACAGTTCATCGTGTCAGTCTGGTGCCAACTGATACTCAAATTGCTGCTGCAGATGCAGTAAGTTGCGCAAGAGCCATACGCCGAACACGATGGCCTTCTCTCTAGGTGATGTCACGTGGTCTTCCGGAGCCCGGTCTTATTGTGACTTCACATTCTCGTGACCATCGCTGCCAGCGATCATATACAGTGGCTACATTCCAGCCATGTCTTTCTGCAGTATCGCAGAAGGAGCATCCATCGTCTCGTAGACCTATTACACAACCACGTTCAAACTCAGTGAGTTGTTGATAATGGCGTGGTTGTCCTGTTAAAGGCAATGTGGACTACAATCAACTCAACACGTCCCATCTCTACGGTAACTAACGCTCACGACTGTTGACACAGAAGTGATTATCATCCTCATAGTGGCACCACTAACGCCGCCCTTACGTGACAGCCGCGAAATTTGAACAGGCATGATCTGTCTCACGTAGAAACATGCTTACTAACTTTCGTTTATGTCGCACAAGTTCTTCTTGGTATTGCGGTTCTCTGTCTGTCACTGTATTTAAATCTTTGCCTTCCCCTATAGTTTTCACCCTCCACAGCTGTCTCAAGTACCATGGAAGTTATTTCTTGATATCTAAACATTTGTTTTATTATCCTGTCGGCATTTCTTTCCATTGTTACCCCACAGATTACTTTCTTTGTCTATTCAGCGAAGAAACGCGACATTTCTCGCTTTTTATGGGAGTGTGATATGAAATGACACTACCTGAGAAATTAGAACTGTGTGCTTTATTAATTCTTATAACATTTCTGCCGGGGATAGTGGTTTTTTAACCACTTTAAAACGAACTTTAACAGTCACCACCCGGTTTCGGTCTGTTTTTAGACCATTTTCAGCCTCATACCGTGATAGTAGGAGATGGCGATAAACGGATCAGGTGCCACATCTCCACGAACGCTAACTGCTGTTGTAGCGCTTGTTCCGTTCACCGCCAGCGCCTACCATCATCGTATGACCTAAAAAGGGTTTTTGCGGCTGTAGCTGTTTATGTTCACTTTAATGTGTGCTTCGTCGTAGGTACACCTGAGTTAGCCGGCCGCAGTGGCCGTGCGGTTCTAGGCACTACAATCTGGAACCGAGCGACTGCTACGGTCGCAGGTTCGAATCCTGCCTCGGGCATGGATGTGTGTGTTGTCCTAAGGTTAGTTAGGTTTAATTAGTTCTAAGTTCTAGGCAACTGATGACCCCAGAAGTTAAGTCGCATAGTGCTCAGAGCCATTTGAACCATTGGAACACCTGAGTTACATTATGATGATGTAACCCTATCCTTCAAATCTTCACAGTAACTAAATCTCTGATCTACCTTCCTGTTCATGATGCATCGTACTCCAATTACTCCGTTTTCTGTTGCTGTAGGAATTAGCGTATATTCGTCTGTCCATAAATCGCTATCTTTTTCCCTTTTCACTTGAGTGGCTCTGTATACATCTAGGCACAACACTTTTATTCATCTTTTCATGTTCTTTTGCTTCCACCTCACATTCTAGTCTCGGACTTTACACGCTCCGGCTTGGTTATTCAGTCTTTCTCTGACGGTCACCAACCTCTTGAGAGTCCTGTCTCAGAGCCGAAAACTGTACTACAATCGAGCATCTTTTTCCAAAGGATAGATTGTCGTAACAATTTCTCATCCATAGGCCCTGTGCCATGTGGATACCCATTAAGTGTTTTTAATGCAATGATTTCCATTGACTTCTAAATTATAGTGCCACTGAGCATTGATGATTCTTCCGGATTTTTTGGGCGATTTCCAACACCAACGACGTTTTCCCTAACCTTCGTCGGCTTCACCGCCCTCGTTAAGAAGGCAGGACGATGGAGTATTCAATCGTCAATATTGATGGTTTTCATTCGGAAATAAAGCTGTGGTTTCGATCGTACTGGTGGATTATGATACTTTATTGGACATAGATGTTACCTCTAGACCACAGTTTCTACCACCCGTAGTTACAAATCGCGCAGGATCATATACAATCGTCCTTCCTGCGCTCCACACACGACACGAATGGAAGAACTCTCAAGGTAGGGTAGAACGTTATGTGTTCTCTGCTATGCACTTCACTGTGATTTTACAAGGTATATAGATTTTGACTTAGATAACACTGGAGTGACATACCATATTATTGACAGATGAGGGAATATTAATGTGTAGTAGGTTGTTGAAGAATAAAACGAAATTCAGGTACATATAGGAGTGGGTACTGTAAATGTTTATTCCTGACATAATAGCGTAGTACTAATTAATTCTTACAGGTTTAGATCGAGAAAAACAGTAATATCAGATCGAAAACCGATTTACAGCGTTTTCCAAACCACATAGCTTTTTGATAACTATATGTTTGTTTTTGTGTTTATGTAGATGTCTAAACCAGTAAAAGGTAAAAGCCAAGTATTGAACGATGAGCACTGAAACAGGAATGCAGTGAGCAGCAGCTCGCCTGCCAGCCACGTCTCAAAAATGTTGTTTCAAATTAAGGTCAGCAGTTAGTGTGCGCCATTTTATTCGCTGAATTGACTGCTGATTAGGATGGCCCGTAGCGTCGGAAATGCATATCCTCCTATTTTCATCTATTGTACTATAAAGTTTTTTCCTTATTTTGTTACCTGAAGATATGACATTTCTGTGTCTTTATATATTGTAGTTGGTTTACTATATATATATATATATTGAAAACGGAAACCACGTGTGTACGTTTACCTCACCCCTCATGGTAATGTACGTGTGCGTCAGTGAAAAAGACCAATAAAAAGGTATTAGCATGTGGACGTAATGTGCTGTTCCAGTCTCTTCTGTACCTAAGGTCCATCACCGTTCCCTTTGGATCTCTACGTAATTCGGTGCTCTCCGATACACACGATCGAACAGCGGAGGAGTGGTACTCAAGCGTCAACTTTAGTTTACAATATCTCCGGATGTAATTAACCTTTTACAATGCAACAAACGGCACTGATTACGTATTTGTTTATATGTTCAGATGTGCTAACAAAACTAACGTGGTTCCATTTAAAAAAACGTAGGTCTGTGTAAAAAAAAACGTACTTCCGTGCATTTTTGTATGGTTTGTATTAAACAATTACACTAGCCCCTCTCCTCACGTTCGGTCTGTGGAATCGGTTCGTCAGTATTTGATGTGGTTTACGAAATATATCCAGCGGTAATGTTAGGTGACTCACCCTGTATATATATACACTCCTGGAAATTGAAATAAGAACACCGTGAATTCACTGTCCCAGGAAGGGGAAACTTTATTGACACATTCCTGGGGTCAGATACATCACATGATCACACTGACAGAACCACAGGCACATAGACACAGGCAACAGAGCATGCACAATGTCGGCACTAGTACAGTGTATATCCACCTTTCGCAGCAATGCAGGCTGCTATTCTCCCATGGAGACGATCGTAGAGATGCTGGATGTAGTCCTGTGGAACGGCTTGCCATGCCATTTCCACCTGGCGCCTCAGTTGGACCAGCGTTCGTGCTGGACGTGCAGACCGCGTGAGACGACGCTTCATCCAGTCCCAAACATGCTCAATGGGGGACAGATCTGGAGATCTTGCTGGCCAGGGTAGTTGACTTACACCTTCTAGAGCACGTTGGGTGGCACGGGATACATGCGGACGTGCATTGTCCTGTTGGAACAGCAAGTTCCCTTGCCGGTCTAGGAATGGTAGAACGATGGGTTCGATGACGGTTTGGATGTACCGTGCACTATTCAGTGTCCCCTCGACGATCACCAGTGGTGTACGGCCAGTGTAGGAGATCGCTCCCCACACCATGATGCCGGGTGTTGGCCCTGTGTGCCTCGGTCGTATGCAGTCTTGATTGTGGCGCTCACCTGCACGGCGCCAAACACGCATACGACCATCATTGGCACTAAGGCAGAAGCGACTCTCATCGCTGAAGACGACACGTCTCCATTCGTCCCTCCATTCACGCCTGTCGCGACACCACTGGAGGCGGGCTGCACGATGTTGGGGCGTGAGCGGAAGACGGCCTAACGGTGTGCGGGACCGTAGCCCAGCTTCATGGAGACGGTTGCGAATGGTCCTCGCCGATACCCCAGGAGCAACAGTGTCCCTAATTTGCTGGGAAGTGGCGGTGCGGTCCCCTACGGCACTGCGTAGGATCCTACGGCCTTGGCGTGCATCCGTGCGTCGCTGCGGTCCGGTCCCAGGTCGACGGGCACGTGCACCTTCCGCCGACCACTGGCGACAACATCGATGTACTGTGGAGACCTCACGCCCCACGTGTTGAGCAATTCGGCGGTACGTCCACCCGGCCTCCCGCATGCCCACTATACGCCCTCGCTCAAAGTCCGTCAACTGCACATACTGTTCACGTCCACGCTGTTGCGGCATGCTACCAGTGTTAAAGACTGCGATGGAGCTCCGTATGCCACGGCAAACTGGCTGACACTGACGGCGGCGGTGCACAAATGCTGCGCAGCTAGCGCCATTCGACGGCCAACACCGCGGTTCCTGGTGTGTCCGCTGTGCCGTGCGTGTGATCATTGCTTGTACAGCCCTCTCGCAGTGTCCGGAGCAAGTATGGTGGGTCTGACACACCGGTGTCAATGTGTTCTTTTTTCCATTTCCAGGAGTATATATATATATATATATATATATATATATATATATACACTCTATGCTTCTGTACCTAAGGTCCAACACCGTTCCCTTTGGATCTCTACGTAATTCGGTGCTCTCCGATACACACGATCGAACAGCGGAGGAGTGGTACTCAAGCGTCAACTTTAGGTTACAATATCTCCGGATGTAACTAACATTTTACAATGCAACAAACGGCACTGATTACGTATTTGTTTATATGTTCAGATGTGCTAACAAAACTAACGGAGTTCCATTTTAAAAAACGTAGGTTTGTGTTAAAAAAACATACTTCAGTGCATTTTTGTATGGTTTGTATTAACCAATTACACTAGCCCCTCTCCTCACGTTCGGTCTGTGGAATCGATTCGTCAGTATTTGATGTGGTTTACGAAATATATCCAGCGGTAACGTTAGCTGACTCACCCTGTATATATATATTACGCTGGGTCTGGCCTAGGGAAAACTATGCTATCGAACGATTATATCGATAGGTCGTGTGAAGAACCAAAGTGTTTAGGATCTTTGGTAGTGTTAACTCTGCCGCATGGAGCGCGGGCAGAGGGAGTCTGGCTGGAGTAGGGCGGCGGAGAGGCGTGTTGTGTGACGCTCCTGCGAGTTGCCGCGCTTTCGGGGTTTGGCGGCATGTAATTGCGCTCGACTTGCTATGATTGTTTCTGACACGGTGACGCGGACGGGAAGCATTAGCTGGCGCACACCAAGAGCCCATTTCGCCTGGTGACCGTGTCGAGAAGAAGGCGCGCCAACACCCAGCTTCTGCAACAGCGACGGCCGACAATGAGTGACTGTCGCCACCTCCTCGATCGACGACTTCAAACCTTCAATCAACTAACAAGGAAGACTGGAAGCACGTAAAGTTTTAGAACTGTATGGCAGACCTCTGCTTTTCAAACTGTTTCAAAATTACAGCAACGTAGCATGAACCTTTGTTGCTCATTGTCCCAATTGCATTACCAAGCAGGGTGCCTTCCTTTTCCGGAATGAACCCGAGTGTCGTTGAAATTCAAACGCCAGCATTAAAGTAATATCATTCCATTTCACTGCTTTAATTTCAAAATTCAGTTAAAGTATTCATAGCTGGCTACAATATTTAGATTACACAAGCACAAATTAAGAGTGCGAGTTTTGTTACCATATTTTAGCTTACCTGTGACTGCAGCTCAGCTTAGTACGTACTAAATTTTACTATTGTTAATTGTTCTGAATCATTTAATTTAAGTTCAGAGTTAAATCTCTTATTTCTAAATTGCGTAGATTCAAGTAGCTTTTGAAATGATTGTTGAGGTAGCCCAAGACTAACCTTATTTTATTGAATTTCGTAGTGCTTCAGAAACAAAGTTCACTATTAATTTCAGTCACTATATTAACTTTCAGTTTTCCGGTTTTATTAATTCTTTTACTAAATTAAGTCAGAGTGTGGCGAAATTTATTACTTCTAACAAACATTCAGTTTTCACACAACTCGTGTCAACCTTCAGTTGCCACGCTTTTAGTGCTAAATATATGTGCATTAATCTTTCATTTTCAGTTATTATAGTAGTTGTCCATGGGACTGGCGACCGTAATTTTCCTCAAATCTCAAATATCTAATTAACGCCAATTAATTGCTAACGTAACGACCGCACATTTACTATCTTTATTAACTTTACCCCTTTTCAAAATTAATTTCCACCAATTTCATTTGCATTTTTCCTTTCATTTAGATGTAACCCTTTCCTCCCTCTTTACCGACAAATTAACTTCGGTGACGATTGCTTTTCCTAAATTTTCATTAGGTGCATGCGGTTTAATTTTTCACTGTCATTAAGGTCGATAAGTGAGGGGGAGGTTACAGGCTGTCCACAAAAAGTGCCAGATGGAGATGAGAGTATTTCTGTTGTAAAGCGAATTGTTCTCGTGTTAAAGTGTCAACAAGATGTACAGTAATCTCAATGTCACTGCTACTTGCATAAAATTCAATCCATAGGATCCACTACCCTATGCAAATCTGCCACCTTGGTTGACGCAAAGTACAGGGTGACAGGGTGACAATTATTGTACTATGTGAAATAAAATCGTTATAACTTATGACAGGTTTGCATTAGGGCGTTCAAACTGCATGGTTGGCCGTGGGGTATGATAGGAATTGTATGGTTTGGTTTGGCGACGAAGGCCAATTTCATTTTGATGGGTTTGTCAAGAAGTAAAATTGGCGCATTTCGCGGAGTGAGAATCCGCATTTCGAAATCGAGAAGTCTCTTCACACTCAATGGATGACTGTGTGGTGTGCAAAGTCCCGTCACGGAATAATCGGTGCGATATTCCTTCATGGCACGGTAACTACTGAACGGTACGTGAAGGTTTTGGAAGATGATTTCATCCCCATTATACTAAGGGGCCCTCATTTCGACAAGATGTGGTTCCTGCAAGAAGGAGCTCGACTCCATCGAAGGAGGAGAGTGTTGATGTCCTGGAGGAGCACTTTGGGGACCACATTCCGGCTCTGGGGTAACCAGAGGCCACTGGCATGGGCCTTGATTGGCCGCCATATCCTCCGGATCTGAACTCATGCGACTCCTTTTTGCGAGGCTATATTAAAGACAAGTTGTGCAGCAATAACCCAAAATCCATTTCTGAGCTGAAAACAGCAATCCAGGAGGTCATCGATAGCACAGATGTTCTTACACTTCAGCGGATCGTGCAGGATTTCGCTGTTCGTCTGCGCCACATCATCGCCAATGATGACAGGCATATTGAACATATTACAAC
Organism: Schistocerca americana; assembly: GCF_021461395.2. NCBI lineage: Eukaryota > Metazoa > Arthropoda > Insecta > Orthoptera > Acrididae > Schistocerca > Schistocerca americana. The sequence goes on along the minus strand of NC_060119.1, from coordinate 324,762,595 downwards.
GTAAATCCGGATATCTGTAGTGACGTTTACATGTTGATGTTGAATAAAGTGAGTGGACGCCGTAGTTTGTAACTAACTGACATTTTTTTTCATGCAGTTCAATAATTGTTACCCTGTACATGGTGATGTTTGATGGTTGATTATATGTCCTGACATGTAATACCTCAAAGGTGCGTTACCATAAAATGTCATTGAGCTGTGAGTTTCATAACACGTAAGGTGTACGAAAGTGATGTATGTTCGGGTTAAGATTACTCAAGAAGCGTCGTTTCAGCATAGTCTCCCACACAGAGCGATAAATTTGTTCTGCAATAGACGATTTCGCCACAGCTCTTGGTTGCTGCTCCTCTAAGTGACATGCGGGTAATTATTTCAGCCGGCCGCTGTGGTCGAGTGGTTCTAGGCGCTTCAGTCCGGAACCACGCGGCTGCTACGGTAGCAGGTTCGAATCCTGCCTCGGGCATGGGTGCGTGTGATGTCCTTAGGTTAGTTAGGTTTACGTAGTTCTACGTCTAGGGAACTGACGACCTCAGATCTTAAGTTCCATAGTGCTTAGATCCCTTTGAACAATATTTTAAAATTATTTCAGCATCATAGTAACATCTCGGACCTAATAAATTTACGCGTCGTCCATTGAGGATGTGGCTCACATTCGCTTGAAAAAGACCTTCACAACAGTCATAACCTATTTTCAATTTAATATGATGATGGCTGCATTTAAACGTTTTCTTCGTTCAGCTACTGTTTGAGAAGCCTCGCTGTAAACACTAACTTGGTCAGCTCTCTGATGCACTGACCTAGCTTCGCAAAACTCGACGTACAAGTAATAAAAGTTTATAGAGGTAATATCACCCGATAATATATTAGTTACCCTTTAGAAGAGTGTTTTGGCCACTTAGATGCGCTGAGTAAGTTTCAGAACTTGTACCAGTCGATCATAGTTCAGGGCGTTGAGGTGATGTGTATGTACCGGTTGGGCTTACGGAATCAGAGTAGAAAGGGGGCCAACATGAAGACGTGACAGTTTGAAGGAAAGGCGCTGTCGTCCTTGGAAGTGCCCAAGACCACACGTCAAGTGAATTTTGAGCGGTTTGTGTTTGCATCAGCGTTCTAGAGGTATACCACTCGTAGCCATGAAACACTGCGTACGAAAAGTGGGAGTAAAAAGATATGAACCGGCAGGGACCGCATATGGCTCTTACGCTCTGTCAGTGCTAGCCTATTTGGAAACCAGCGGGAATAACGACTCCTTTCAAGTCACGTAAGGAGATGAATGCACCAACGGTACAGTGAGGTAATTAATACTCAGGAGGTGTGGCGCATGAAGGTCTTGTCGGACGTGGTTCTGTGCTGGTTTGGGGCTATTCTCCGTAATTTGGGCACACTCGTTCAATTCACCGATAAAATGAACCAGGATGTTTACTTCAGTATTCTCGGTGACCAAGAGTTGCCTGTGCTTGTACATCTTCATTAGGAGTGTGCTATGAACACTCTAGGTATTTTAGTTCTGTATAACCAATATTGTTTGGTATTTTTTTGGTTTCGGGTATAACGGCTGTTCCTTTTTCTTACTGATAACCGTGTAAAAAAACCGAAACATAAAATACCCACAGCAGCACTGCTAAAACTTGTAGATTCTAAATAAACCTGATTAAAATTAGCCACAGCTCTAAAATTTGTGGTTTTCAAATAAATCTTGTTTTAAAAAATGACTAATTTTATTCGAAAAATTTCCATTGCTCTGGAGCACTACTTTATGATAGAAAATGATGAAAGCGATTAGTCCTATTTTAATAACAATACCAACAGAAACGAGCAACCAACACATGGCATAAGTATTTGCTCAGCGCTGGTGGGACAGTAATGTACCTATTGCCATGTGTCATGGCCTTTTACATGGTACGCTTCCAATGCAGGTTTTAAAACTGGTCCCATATGATTTACACTCCTGGAAATTGAAATAAGAACACCGTGAATTCATTGTCCCAGGAAGGGGAAACTTTATTGACACATTCCTGGGGTCAGATACATCACATGATCACACTGACAGAACCACAGGCACATAGACACAGGCAACAGAGCATGCACAATGTCGGCACTAGTACAGTGTATATCCACCTTTCGCAGCAATGCAGGCTGCTATTCTCCCATGGAGACGATCGTAGAGATGCTGGATGTAGTCCTGTGGAACGGCTTGCCATGCCATTTCCACCTGGCGCCTCAGTTGGACCGGCGTTGGTGCTGGACGTGCAGACCGCGTGAGACGACGCTTCATCCAGTCCCAAACATGCTCAGTGGGGGACAGATCCGGAGATCTTGCTGGCCAGGGTAGTTGACTTACACCTTCTAGAGCACGTTGGGTGGCACGGGATACATGCGGACGTGCATCGTCCTGTTGGAACAGCAAGTTCCCTTGCCGGTCTAGGAATGGTAGAACGATGGGTTCGATGACGGTTTGGATGTACCGTGCACTATTCAGTGTCCCCTCGACGATCACCAGTGGTGTACGGCCAGTGTAGGAGATCGCTCCCCACACCATGATGCCGGGTGTTGGCCCTGTGTGCCTCGGTCGTATGCGGTCCTGATTGTGGCGCTCACCTGCACGGCGCCAAACACGCATACGACCATCATTGGCACCAAGGCAGAAGCGACTCTCATCGCTGAAGACGACACGTCTCCATTCGTCCCTCCATTCACGCCTGTCGCGACACCACTGGAGGCGGGCTGCACGATGTTGGGGCGTGAGCGGAAGACGGCCTAACGGTGTGCGGGACCGTAGCCCAGCTTCATGGAGACGGTTGCGAATGGTCCTCGCCGATACCCCAGGAGCAACAGTGTCACTAATTTGCTGGGAAGTGGCGGTGCGGTCCCCTACGGCACTGCGTAGGATCCTACGGTCTTGGCGTGCATCCGTGCGTCGCTGCGGTCCGGTTCCAGGTCGACGGGCACGTGCACCTTCCGCCGACCACTGGCGACAACATCGATGTACTGTGGAGACCTCACGCCCCACGTGTTGAGCAATTCGGCGGTACGTCCACCCGGCCTCCCGCATGCCCACTAACGTCCTCGCTCAAAGTCCGTCAACTGCACATACGGTTCACGTCCACGCTGTCGCGGCATGCTACCAGTGTTAAAGACTGCGATGGAGCTCCGTATGCCACGGCAAACTGGCTAACACTGACGGCGGCGGTGCAAAAATGCTGCGCAGCCAGCGCCATTCGAAGGCCAACACCGCGGTTCCTGGTGTGTCCGCTGTGCCGTGCGTGTGATCATTGCTTGTACAGCCCTCTCGCAGTATCCGGAGCAAGTATGGTGGGTCTGACACACCGGTGTCAATGTGTTCTTTTTTCCATTTCCAGGAGTGTATTTTACGAAATGTGCGATCACTGAAGTACAATGCTCTGTTTAGTCGACATAAAAGTTTTCTGGGTGTGATACCGTGTCATAATGTATAAAACTACTGCTGCTGTCACCAGTAGACCCAGAAGGCCGCTGCAACCGTGGCCGAAACGTTGGTTTTTCTCCAGCAGCAGTAGTTTTTACATTATGATGTGGTATCACACCCAGAAAACTTTTATGTCGACTGACTCTGGCCGCGGAAGCCTACGCATTTATATAATGCTCTATTTGTTTCAAAATATTAGAAATCGGAGCGAAATACAATAAACTTGCGAAATCGTATGAGGTGAAAACTTAAAACTTAACAATTCATTCACAGTTTATGATAAAAGTAGAAAGTAGGTGATGTGCTGCCTGCGTCTACATAGTATCGCTTTAGCTGCTTGTAGCCCTTGAATACGGACAAATAAACACGAAGAATAGAATTCTCCGACCTCAGTTGTCTCCATTTAGCTCTGACAATTCGTAATGCCCAAATAGTGGTACGATCCCCGAGTAAGATTTTTGAGTGTGAATTTAGAAATGTTAGAATCAGTAATCAATCACTTATCACCTTTCGAGAAAAGCAGCGAACGGTGGGCGGGGTTAGGTTTCTCTTATGTATCTACTTTATTTCATGCTTTGATTCTATTTATCTTGCAACGAAGGGTGTCAAATATTATCACTCCTTCGAGTTCCATGTTTATCATTGGAAATAATAGGAATAAACGAAAATCAGTTATTGTAGAAACTAGCCATTTTGGATGGTTTTAAGAGTCAGGTTAAAGGTTAAACTGGCGTTGAATAAACTGAAATAAGAAAAACCGGTTGTTTCAGCGATAACCGCCATACGTAGGGCATTCTCATCTTCCAAGTTGACGAAATCACTGTTCACAGCCAGGCACACATAGGTTCCTGGTTTTACTATGACTCATACAGCCTGTCGCAGCTCTACTGTCCCGATAAATTACACATTCTTAATTCCAAATTAGATACCTGTGTCTATCTGGTAGAGCGGATGAAACGTAGCAATGGTAATCCTCGGAATTTGATAGCTCTAAGGGAAATAATCGTCAATGCGTGGCTACAGCTGGATATGGCATACGTGAAGAAACTTGTTGACTCTGTTCCCCACGAAATGGAGGCCATTACCAAAGTCGAAGGCCTTGTTACAGGTGATGTCTGCAGCAAGCGACTGTAGTCCGATTAAAATTACTTTACAGTTCACTTTTGAAATTTATTGTTAAAGTGTTGTCACATCAGCTGACAGCTACAGCTCGGTAATAGGTGACGCAAAAACACGGCGAGTCCCTTAATGTGTAACGCGGAGCAATTTGTGAAGAGGCTGCTGCTTGGCATGCTCTGTCGACCGCTGATTTTTAAGTGTCCACTGACTGAACTGCGGCAGACGACGCGTTTTGTAGCTGTGAGTGTAAACTTTTGTCCTAACCTAACCTCAGCCTTGTGATATCCAACAAATTCGAGGAAACGGTGGTCGACAGTCTGCGGCAGAACCTAAAATCACGCTCGCTTTGTCGATGGCCATTAAAGCTAATCTCTACGAGCAAATTCAAGACAGAAAAAATTAAGTTCCGTTGATAAAAGGAAACTGTAAGTTCTCGCTATCATTGGTTACCTGAAACAATCATCACAGTGGCTGCACGACCTGCAGCATTACCAACAGCTGCCGCGCGGGATTAGCCGAGCGGTCTAGGTGCTGCAGTCATGCACTGTGCGGCTGGTCCCGGCGGAGGTTCGAGCCCTCCCTCGGGCGTGGGTGTGTGTGTTTGTTCTCTGGATAATTTAGGTTAAGTACTGTGTAAGCTTAGGGACTGATGATCTTAGCAGTTCAGACCCATGAGATTAAAAAAAAAAAAATTACCAACAGCTGAGCGGCTCTCATTGGCCGTCGGTTGCAGATCATAGGCAACGCAAGCGGATTTCAAACGAAAAAAGGATGTTAGGAAGAAAAATTAGTTCAAAGAAAAAAAATCAGTAAACAATGAAAATGATATGGCAAGGAATTAGCAACAAAAAGTTACATTTAAATGAATTAATTGAATAAAAATTATTATCAAATTCTTTTGATTAGATTTAGAAATGAAAAGTTTCATTAAATTTGATGAAATTCGAACCTACCACCTCCTATACGTCAAGTTTATACGATAAACATTGGGCTACGCTACACTTTGTTGTGTACTTATGACTGTGGTGATCGGGTGTCAGTGCTGAATTTTTGCCTTCAGCCAATGTCGTGCGAAACTTATCTAATGTGCTCTTGATAACTGTGTTAAGTGACGATGAACCGCGTATTTTTCAGAAGCAACCAGCAGTGTTCGGTTAGTGCTGTGTATGTAACGCACGTTTCGTTATCTGCGTGTGTTTTTTGGTGTGGTTATCATGGGTGATGAAATAAAAAATAAAAGTGCCAGACTCAAGAATCAGTATTTAAACATAATCAGAAAGAATAACAGACAAGGAATTCGAAGCGACCTGATGAACTGTTGTAGCATTTTGGCAACGGCGAAAGGTTCGCACGTGACGTTGAGTGGTCTCATTGGAGGAATCCAGCTCCAAAGCGTGCACTGTCAACTGTCAAGTAATTTTATTCAGACTATAGTTTCCTTGCCCCGTGTTCTTATTATTGTTTGCAGTTTGGGGCATTATCGACAAAATGGCTCTAAGCACTATGGGACTCAACATCTGAGGTCATCAGTCCCCTAGACTTAGAACTACTAAATCTAACCAACCTAAGGACATCACACACATCCACGCGCGAGGCAGGATTTGAACCTGCGGCCGCAGCAGCAGCACGGTTCCGAACTGAAGTGCCTAGAACCGCTCGGCCACCGCGGCCGGCTCATTATCGATATTCTGACACCATAAGCTACTGCTTAACTCGAAAATTCTGAACGTAACTCAAGAGACGAAAACGGATTGTAGACTCACAAATGAAAAAAATGCCGAGTTCTGAGAAACTAATTCCTTTTGAACAGATTTCTTTCTCCTTGAAAATTCGCTAGACACTCCCTGTATCGGCATTATGCATCATTCCGAGCGCAGCAGCTGATAGCCCCGAAATGAGCAGTTTTCGGAACTGCGTGCGGTAATAAATGCAAATAGGCATTTGTTCTGGGGATAGAGCCCAGCCGGCAGACACGCCAGCTACCCCACGCCACGCCGTGCCACGCCACGCAGCGCTCGCATTCGCCGGCCGCGCACAGACGGGCTGGGACCCGAGCGGGCTCCGTCCGACAATCAGCATCTCATTACCCGGACGCCGCGGCCGTTTGAATTATTTACTGTATGCAAATTGCGCGCTAATATACCAGAATGAGACCTGATGGAAAGTACGTGTTACCACCGAAAACCACATTCCACTTTCGTATGTGTACTCGAGCAAAAATAACGTTTTCCATTCGCGAGCCTTACCCTCACACAACGATAATCAACGAGTTACGGTATGTTAATATTTTCCATACTCCACATGCAACGAGTCTGCAAGGTGAGTTGCATTTTCACCGTGTAACTCTCTAAGAACACCTGAAACGAAGAAGGAAGGTCAGAGTTTAACGCCCCGTCGACGACGAGGTCCGAGACAGAGCACAAGCTCGGTTTGGAGAACGATGGGGAAGGAAATGGGCCTCGCCGTCTCGAAGAAACCTTCACTGCATTTGTACTAAGCTTTTAGGAGAAACTACGGGAAATCTATATTTTGAAGGCCGGATATGAAACGGTACCCTCGCAAATACAAATCCAATGTCTTACCACTGGGCAACGGTCATTGGTCTGCGATTACTTTGGATTACACTTTTCATTCACGGAGTGGAGGAAGCAGAACGTCCCATAAAACAAGGAGCCATCTTACATATTTAGAAAAGAGATATCCTTATCCTCGTGTTACACATCCTGAGTGAATTCACAGTACCCATACGTGCAGAATATACGTGCGGAATAAAGACACAAAGGAATTAAAGTCATTAGCTGCCGCTGCGAACTGATTTGTATCATTATTAACCGAATTCGAGCCAAGGTACCCTGACAATATTGCCGGATCCAGACACAATGGGCATCACAAACACACAAACTATCTTAGCACGCCTCTCGTGCCGGCCGCGGTGGCCGAGCGGTCCTAGACGCTGCAGTCCGGAACCGCGGGACTGCTGCGGTCGCAGGTTCGAATTCTGCCTCGGGAATGGATGTGTGTGATGTCCTTAGGTTAGTTAGGTTTAAGTAGTTCTAAGTTCTAGGGGACTGATGCCCTAAGATGTTAAGTCCCATAGTGCTCAGAACCATTTGAACCATTTGAACGCCTCTCGTCAGACCAAACTTTCCAACGTATGCCACACACTAATCATAAACTGCCCCTCGTATATATATACACCACTGGCCCTTAACATTGTTACACCACGAAGATGACGTGCTTCAGACGCGAAATTCAACTGACAGAAAGAAGATGCTGTGACATGCAAATGATTAGCTTTTCAGAGCATACACACAGGGTTGATGCCGGTGGCGACACCTACGACGTGCTGACATGGGGAAAGTTTCCACCCAATTTCTCATACACAAACAGCAGTTGACCGGCGTTGCTTGGTGAAACGTTGTTGAGATGCCTCGTGTAAGGAGGAGAAATGCGCACCATCACGTTTCCGACTTTGATAAAGGTCTGATTATAGCCTATCGCGATTGCGGTTTATCGTATCGCGACATTGCTGCTCGCGTTGGTCGAGATCCAATGACCGTTAGTAGAATATGGAATCGCTGGGTTCAGCAGGGTAATTCGGAACGCCGTGCTGGATCCCAACGGGCTCGCATCACTAGCAGTCGAGATGACAGGCGTATTATCCGCATGTCTGTAACGGATCCAGCAGTCACGTCTCGATCCCTGAATCAACAGATGGGGACGTTTGCAAGATAACAACAATCTGCACGAACAGCTCGACGACGTTTGCAGCAGCATGGACTGTCAGCTCGGAGACCATGTCTGCGGTTACCCTTGACGCTGCATCACAGACAGGAACGCCTGCGATGGTGTACCCAACGCCGAACCTGGGTACACGAATGGCAAAACGTTATTTTTTTGGATGAATCCAGGTTCTGTTTACAGCATCATGATGGTCGCATCCGTGTTTGGCGACATCGCGATGAACGCACATTGGAAGCATGTGTATTCGTCATCGCCATACTGGCGTATCACCCGGCGTGATGGTATGCGGTGCCATTGGTTACACGTCTCGGTCACCTCTTGTTCGCACTGACGGCAGTTTGAACAGTAGACGTTATATTTCAGATGTGTTACGACCCATGGCTCTACCCTTTATTCGATCCCCGCGAAACCCTGCAGCTCAGCAGGATAATGCACGGCCGCATTTTGCACGTCTTGTACGGGCCTTTCTGGATACAGGATATGTTCGACTGCTGCCCTGGCTAGCACATTCTCCAGATCTCTCACCAATTGAAAACGTCTGGTCAATGGTGGCCGAGCAACTGGATCGTCCCAATACGCCAGTCACTATTCTTGATAAACTGTAGTGCCGTGTTGAAGCTGCCTGGGCAGCTCTAACTGTACACGCCATCCAAGCTCTGTTTGACTCAATGCCCAGGCGTATCATGGCCGTTATTACGACCAGAGGTGGTTGTTCTGGGTACTGATTTCTCAGGATCTACGCACCCAAATTGCGTGAAAATGTAACCACATGTCAGTTCTAGTATAATATATTTGTCCAATGAATACCCGTTCATCATCTGCATTTCTTCTTGGTGTAGCAATTTTAATGGCCAATAATGTATTTGGGGTAACGATCGATTAATTCAGCAGGACGATGGCAGTGCAATAGGCTGTCGAGTCTTCATAAAAACAGGAAATTCGTAGTTTTATTTCTTCTTCTTCCAGCACTTGTCTGGTATCATCATGGGCTTGGCATGTTAATGTGGATCTCGCAATGTTAGTGGTAGATGTGATCAGATGATCTTACTGTCACCAGTTCGCTTCCGGCAACGATTGTCGTTAGAATTCTGAATCTAACGTTTGCACGCAATTCAATTGAAAAAATATTAATAGCTTGCACGTCCCCTGTAGTTGTTCAATAATTGTTGGAGAGAGCAAACAAGTAGGAAAAATTGCTTCCCAGAAATCCTTGTCGCTAAACAGCGAGGCAGCGACCGCTGAGTGAAGGGAACTAATGAGACGTTGCCTTTAAACATCGATGGCAATATCAGCGTAAATATCTTTTTCTTGTTTACTGCTGGCATGCAATAAATCATTTATTCTAAAATCGTATTCCATTAAAATTTCCACAGTAAATATTAACTGTGCAGTAAATATTGATATTGTCGTGTTTCCTGGCGACCACAGTAGAACGTAACGACAGGACCTGATGTTCACGTGACATCCCTCCTTTTCCGCTTACTATCTCTGTGCAGTTATGTTCAGCTGTACAAACCTCATACAATTTCTTTCAACCGCATCATATACTTTCGTATCACGTAATTAGTCCTCAAAGCCTCAACATTTACCTTTTGTCACTCTTTGTGGTGTACATCAGCACATGGAAGGCAAGTTGATGTCGCTGTCAAGGAGACAATCATCGCCCGTTGTCTGAATCCCAGACGTCTAGAAAAGATGCGCGACCTAACTGCCATTGCCGTTCAACCTGTGGAGAGGCACCTGCAGTTAAACAAGGATTTACATCAGCAGAACTGGAACACCACCCCCTTTACGGTCTCCAACCGGCTCACCAGACATTAAAGTCAAAGGCTAAGTATCCTAAGATCGATGGATGATAAGGAAGAACCTAAGACCAGTGCGGATCTTTGGAGCAAATCATCAAAGCAACACTGGATGGATCCGACAGAGGAACTAACACCAAGATGCAATGAAAAGTTGGGAATCTGGAAAGAATCAAACAGACTACGTTACGGGCACCGCGAGGTCGAGAGATACACTTAATAAGTGGGGCTACGCCGTAGACTTTAACCCCTGCGCGCGCGGATTGCTACAAAATACGCTTCATACGTACGCCTGTCCACTGTCTCCCATCAAATGCGCTAGATTGGACTTTATCGAAGCAAAGCCAAATGCAGCTGACGTCGACCGTCTCTGGGCAAGAAATGTTTAGCTCTAGGTTAATGTCACGATATGTATTTTCTATTCTTGTATTTAATATGCTGTCTTCCATAGTCTTATAACTACAATTCTATGTTCTCTTTCTTTGTGGACAGTGCAAACTCTAGTGATTGATCGACGAGAGGATACGGAACAAAAATGACCTAATGAACTTCGTAAATGCATGGTTTCCATGCTAGAGACCAATTTTTCAATCATAGTTTCATATAGAGGCTGCGGTCTAATACGCGCCTTACTATACAGCCGCAGTTACAGTATGCATGGGTTTCACCTAGAGGAAGATGCTGTTCCTCATACGTAGTGTCCTAATGTCCTCTCCTGCCAGTCATTGGTAATGTTGTGTCCGATTCATTTCTCTTGCTGACTCACCTTAAACTGTATTTGATGCAGCGTTGTACACAGTGGTTCCGTATTCGAATCGAGAGCTTGCCGACGTATGTAAAAGCAAATGGCAACGTGCGGCAGGCAGCGAGGCTGTATCAGGAGACGACACCAACTACGGAATTCAATGATTGCAACAGCGTTTCGCCATTTGCCTGAGACAGTGTCGTTTCTGGACGCAAGAATTCATGAAGGACGTACCAGAAATGTTCGGACACCAGCTTTGAAGGAAAATGGGATTATCACTGTGGGAGGCGACCGGCATGTCAGGATCCGCTAGTTGTTGCCCCCCCCCCCCCCCCCCCCCCCAGCTCAGACGACTGTTTGCAACATCACTCAGGACAGTTTTTACTACCGTTATCACTTACACCGTGTTGAGAGGTTAGTAGCGACAGACTTGCCACATTAGGTGCAGTTTTTTCTCTGGCTTCTTAAACAGGCAATCATGAATACGGGATTTGTGTCATCCGTCCTATTCACAGATGAGCCCATCTTTACGCAATCTTCAACTTTCATAACAGTCATCTGTGGTATGGTGACAGCGAATCATCAGCATCGGTGAAACCTAAATTTGTGGGCCGAGATAATTGGCGACCGTATTTTGGGACGTCTTCGTTCCGCGTCACCTAACAGCCCGCAACCATCAGCGTTTCCTGTGGTTGCCTTTGTCTGCCCTCCTGGAAGAAGTGCCGTTGATGATCCGAAGAGTCATGTGACTACCGCAAGATGATGATCCAGGCCACTTCACCGTTAACGACCGGATGTATCTCAACGTGACTATGGACTAGATGAGGGGTCCAGTTTCGTGGCATGCTCGTTCACCGGATCTTAAACCCTTCGATTTCTGGTTATGGGCCATCTCAAAAGTATCGTGTGTACAGAGCCCACTCCAGATGTAGAGACTCTGGAGCAGCGTGTTCATCCTTCCTTTGACACTGTTCGGATGCAGCCTGGCCGATGTGAACGTGCACACGTATGCGTTGAGGCACATGGAAACCATTTTCAACACATACTGTAACTGTGTCTGCGTGGTACAGCGCATTTTAGACCACAGCCACTGTAACAATGTACGATTGAATAAATGGTCTCCAGCATGCATTCCAGACATAAGCTCATTAGATCTTTCTTGCACCGTATCGTTTCATCGATCAATACCTAGAGTTTGTACACGATGGAAAAAATCACCCTATATGTGAATATTCTGCACACAATAATAAGCAACTCGGTGATGCTTCTGAAACGAATAAATAAATACAATCTATTCAGTAATACGAAAGTACTTTCCTTTGTTGAAGCTGGATACTGCATAACAATACTTTGAATGAAACACCTCAAACATCAACATGTTGTAAACAATTATCCACTAGACTCTCGTGCAATATCGTGCAGTAATTGGTGTTGTTTATGCAATAACAGTCTCAGCGTAACACGAAGAAGCTAGTAAAAACACGTGATAGTATCTCGAACTCCAACCTCTACGTCCGGAATGCCTCACTCACAAATTGAATATTTCGGTGCCACGCAAGGACATGTTAGTGAGGTGCGTAAAAACATAAAAAAACAAACCGCGAACGACTAATGCTATCGATGGTTGAAGAAATTCCTATCTCGATGTGGCAAAAGCAAATAATGTTTTCTGATAAAACACAGCTTCTCCTAATGGGCTTCGCACAGAGTAAGTCACTGATAGCCTTGGCGCAAGTAGGTTCTTAAAGTGGTCCCCTCTTTTCACGTTAGTGCTTCCATTTTCCTATTTGAATTATTTCTAAATAACTCCTTATTAGCTAACATTCATTCCTAATTAACATTCTTCCAGTCCGTTAAACCATGAAGTCTAGTAGACGTCCACAGATGTTCTATGGATTTCTCCATATTCCATCTCTTTAATATGTCGTTGTAGTCATCTTCTTTTGCTCATTTTGTAACACGCATCCGTAGTATCATATTCAAGTTTCCATCTTTACGGCTTTCCCATTGTCGATACCTAACTCTAGTGCCGTACTTCAGATATAGTATTTCAGCCATTTCCACCAGTTCCATGCCAGCAATCCATATCAGTTATCCATTAAAAACTGCTTTCTCCACTTTTCCTACTCTGTTGTCCATGAGTCCCTACTTTTGTGTATGTTGTACAACCTTAATTCCCACATTATTATTCCTTTCTTCTACTGTGTTTTGCCTGATTTCCCTGTCTCCTTTCTACTGCTTCTAATTAATCTAAACTTTATTTCCTGTAATTGCTCTTTCTGAGTCATTTGCCAGTCGTCAACATTCCATTACAATTCAAGGATTATTATTCCTGCTCAAGGTGTTCTTTACTTTCTATTTCTTTGCCTTTTAGCATCGAAATCAAATTAAAGTGGCAGTTGGCTAGAACCGTATTTCACACGCCATCTTACTTGATTCTTCACTTAAATCATGCACGCTTGGTTTTCGACCTTATCATCTGTCTGATAGCGTATGTCGATTGTTAACAGAATCTTACACGTGTTTTTACTCTATCTCATACTGTCGAAGGTATGACGTCCTCCAATACCATGGACACTCTTTCTTTACGGTTCTTTTATTTATTACTAAGGATTAGCTCAGAATAATTTATGTGGCATCGTAACTTACTCAGAAGCTGACCTGTACAAGTTCAACATTCAGAATACTGCAATTTTCTGTCCTTTTCAGCGGCAGTAGTACCATTTTGAGAACTTATTCACTGCACAATACACGTATCGCAAGCTACCGTTCCACGCGTCTTCTCGAAACAACATTAAACTTTTATGGTAACAAGTATCAGACCGAGAAGCATAATGGCACATAGACGTGTTCGAGTGCTACGGAGAATACGAAAAAACTACCCGGGCGGCGAGTAAAGGAAACCAGTTTCTAATCGCTGTCTGAATTGATGCCCTTAGCATTTGGTGCCTCGGTACACCGCTCCAATTTCTCCGCCGCAAGTGGCTACAGAAGCGCGCAAGCGCTGGGAAGTTTTATCGCCACGTGTGGTGAGGGGCGGCGTTTTGGCAAACCCTCTGCCTGCGCCCTGAGGGCCAATCACAGGGCACGAGATGGTAGCAGCCCAGCAAGCACAGCGAGGCGGCGGAAGAGGTCACGCCAGGGCAGCGCAGGCCGCCCAACACCGGGACTTTACTTTTATTGCGGCCTTAACAAAATAGGACGGCGCCGTCTCCTCGGTGTAATTTTCCACTAGATGGAGAGGATCTCGCAGTAAATCTTTATGGGGCGCCGAGCTCAGAAGCTGCAAAGATCCTAATCGCCCGACACTGTTTACCCGCTATCTGCAGAAATAATCGCCGGCAGCATCGTGCTGTGTAAGGAGACGCTTTGTTTGGGAAATCCCTTCCTGTCCCTTCGTTGGCCATTCCTGAAAACGTTAATACTGCTGCGTACCTAAGGTTCAAGAGTAACGGAGACACTTTGCGAACACGAAATGAATTGCTCTGGCGCATTAGATAGTGTAATTTATATATTATTTACGATGAAACTACTCAGAGGTTTTTCCTTAACTGGGAAATAAATTAAAGCGTTCTTACGAAAAATAAAGGTGACAATGTTATTCACGAAATCCTTAAGTGCATACGTATCAAAAGATATAAACAATTTCCTTTAAGTTTTCCATGGACTACTGCACTACTGTTGAATTTTCTAGCTCGCGGTCTCTTCCTCAACAGAACCTCTACTCTATTTACCGCAGGAGGATCTGCAGCGAATTGACGGATGGTGCAGGGAATGGCAATTGAATTTCAATGTAGACAAGTGTAATGTGCTGCGAATACATATAAAGATAGATCCCTTATCATTTAGCTACAAAATAGCAGGTCAGCAACTGGAAGCAATTAATTCCATAAATTATCTGGGAGTACGCATTAGGAGTGGTTTAAAATGGAATGATCATATAAAGTTGATCGTCGGTAAAGCAGATGCCAGACTGAGATTCATTGGAAGACTCCTAAGGAAATGCAATCCGAAAACAAAGGAAGTAGGTTACAGTACGCTTGTTCGCCCACTGCTTGAATACTGCTCAGCAGTGTGGGATCCGTACCAGATAGGGTTGATAGAAGAGATAGAGAAGATCCAACGGAGAGCAGCGCGCTTTGTTACAGGATCATTTAGTAATCGCGAAAGCGTTACGGAGATGATAGATAAACTCCAGTGGAAGACTCTGCAGGAGAGATGCTCAATAGCTCGGAACGGGCTTTTGTTGTTGAAGTTTCGCCGGCCGAAGTGGCCGTGCGGTTAAAGGCGCTGCAGTCTGGAACCGCAAGACCGCTACGGTCGCAGGTTCGAATCCTGCCTCGGGCATGGATGTTTTTGATGTCCTTAGGTTAGTTAGGTTTAACTAGTTCTAAGTTCTAGGGGACTAATGACCTCAGCAGTTGAGTCCCATAGTGCTCAGAGCCATTTGAACCATTTTTTGTTGAAGTTTCGAGCGCATACCTTCGCCTCCTACGTATATCTCGAGAAGAGACCATGAGGATAAAATCAGAGAGATTAGAGCCCATACAGAGGCATACCGACAATCCTCCTTTCCACGAACAATACAAGATTGGAATAGAAGGGAGAACTGATAGAGGTACTCAAGGTACCCTCCGCCACACACCGTCAGGTGGCTTGCGGAGTATGGATGTAGATGTAGATGTAGAAAGCATAGCGTGGGGTGCGTCTAAAGGCATATATACTGTATTTGTCATTCACTTGTCGTCGACATCTGCATAAACCCTTACTCAAGACTTCTACATCAATTGCTGTCTTCAGCTGAACACATTCATCTTCGTACTACATTTTTGTCTGCTCACTTTCTATAAGTTCTTCGTCCACGTAATTTCTTTTGCCTTGCAATCCGGAAAAGAACTTGCGAGAACTTAATACGATCCTCCAGGTTAAGTGTCCTGCCCACACTCATTTCATTTTCAGTATAGTCTTTATCACTTCTCCGACTCTGTTTCTTGATCCGTGTGTGACTAAGGCCTCCCGGCTGGGAGACCGTTCGCCGGGTCTTTCGATTTGACGCCACTTCGGCGACTTGCGCGTCTATGGGGACGAAATGATGATGATTAGGACAACAAAACACGCACTCTCTGAGCGGAGAAAAACTCCGACGCATCCGGGAATCGAACCCGGGTCCTTGGGATTGACATTTTGTCGCGCTGACCACATTTTTTTTTGCGCAGCCGCTTTTTTTTTTTTTTTTTTTTTTTTTTTTTTTTTTTTTTTTTTAGGTGGGGGAGGGCGGGGAGGCAGAGCGTTCAGGGGTCGTAACCCGAGGCCCGGTCACAGTGTCCCCCTCTTCCGTTAAGGAATCAGGGATGGGAAGGGGAAATCTTTTGTGGAAATTATTATTTGTTTATTTTTATTTACTGTTTTTAATACATTCTTAATGTGGTTTTCCTTTATACCACAACAAAAATAAATGTATCTAGCATCGCATCGTGCTCTGAGAAAAAGAAAACAATATCTCGGCACGTTCCTACACCGAGGTAATGTATATGGGGAAAACGAAAAAAAAGCGCTTCATACAGGATGCAGAAGGGTGTGTCGCTACTCTCCTTACGCTTCATCATCCAGGTACGTCTTCACGTATATCATGTTATTCCACCGAGAATCGAACTTAGTCTTGTCAGCTCACTCAATGGGTGACTTCTCCTACGTGTTGATGATCCAGCTACGTGGAGGGTCGCGTAGGGCACTCCCTAAGTAATTAGAAAAATACTGTCTGTATTTTGGGTTCCGTATCATCTTGCAATGACGTTGTTGTAGGTAGTTTCAAAAGTCGAATACATCTTTAGGTCCATCGTGAAAGAAGTAGTGTACCGCATGCGCACGGATCCACGTGACAGCGTTGGTCTTGGCGCGCGGGAAATACTGTTGATCCGGAAATAGTAGAAACCGAGGTGTAATGTGTTCCGGAGTCACTCGTAGAAAATACGACAAAATTTGTCGCACCAAGCGCCATACGTCTTCTGCCGCGCCACATGTGAGACGGTGTTCGTCCGTGTCTGGTATACCGCAGTCTACGCAGAGAGGCGATTCCGCCATGTTTATCTTGTGGAGGCGTGATCGGGTGATCTGTTTACCATTGACTGTGATGTACCATGTGGATCGGGCGGCTGTGTCCAGTGTAACCGCGTGAATCGTCTTCCACACCACCTTCAAATTAACCTGAGGGCTTTTGGTCTCCACGATGTTTGGTGGGCGCCTCTGCTGTAGGACATGATATATATCCCGCGCCGATGCCTGTTTCGTCTGTGGTACTGCGACACGGACGTAGCTGTGTTCAATGTAAAATTTTCCGAAGTAGTAGAAGGGTGGGGGTATGTCTTGCGTCGCCAGTGGGGGCATAAGGGAGGGTGGAGCTAAGGACTCCAACAGCAAACCTGTCAAACTTTCCGGGTGGTGGCGCCACAGCTTAATGTGTGAGCTGACATACAGGGCCACAGCTCTGTCGTGGACATGGACTAGACCAAGACCTCCCCTTTCTGGGGGAAGGGTCAATGACTCATAACTGACTTTGAAGAGCATGCCTGTACTGACGTAGGCTCCGAATGCCGCTAATAGACGTCGAGCCATCAGTAACGGTACTGGAAGAACACGCGCTATGTGTGGAAGGCGCGATGCGAGGTAAACATTGACGAAGTGTGTCCTTTGGAGAATGTCGAGGGTCCGCAAACGAAGGTTGAAGATCTGGATCCGAATTTGTTGTAACAAGCGGCGGTAGTTAAGAGCCGCAGTGCGCCGTATGTCGTCGTGAAACTCTATTCCGAGACATTTGATAGCGCCACGAAGCTGTAGGGGTTCGACAAACGCTGGGGTCAACCCGTCTCCTATGGCCATGGCGACCGATTTGGCGACGTTGAGACAGCTACCGGAAGCCACACCGTACGTGGTAATCCATTCAAGTGCTCTGTTGACATCGTCGCGATTGCGGAACACGAGAACCAGGTCGTCTGCATATGCTGTACAGCGAAATGTGACGTCACGTAGGGTAAGACCGGTGAGGCGTTGACGGAGGCCACAGAGGAGCGGTTCCAGTGCCAGAGCATATAGTAACGTCGACAAGGGGCAGCCTTGACGCACGGAGCGGAAAATCGGGAGGGACTGCGAGAGACGCCCGTTAACGAGCACTTTGGAAGTCGCCCCTCGGAGGAGGCGCATCATGACGTCTGTGAATTGCTGTGGGTACTGCATGTGCTGGAGAATGGACGTTAGGTACGCATCATCCACTCGCTCAAAAGCTTGGCTAAAATCTAGTGATGCCAGGCTCCCGGGATGCGGCGTGCCCTGGCTAGGGCTATTAAGTCACGGTATCGACACAGTGCTGTGTGGATGTTGTTGATACCCCCTAGGGAAGTCTGATCTGGCGAGATGACGTAAGGTAGGGTCGGTCGTAGACGGTTTGCTAATAGTCTGGTGAATATCTTCATGTCGCAGTTGACGAGTGTTAGCGGGCGGTAATCTTGTATTCCAGCCCCACCTTTAGGTTTGTGAACCGGTATAATTGTTCCTTCTACGAAGGTCTCAGGGAGCGGCACCGCGGGGGACATACGCTCCCGACAGATGTCTGTTAACTTGGGAGCCAGTAAATACTGGAAAGTTCTATAAAACTCCACAGGGAGCCCGTCGGGGCCAGGAGACTTATTCGCCGCTCCTTTATCGATGGAGTCGATAACTTCGTCTCCCGTAATGTCGTTCAATAATTCAGTTTGTAAATCCTGTGGGACAATGCCGTAAACCAGTTGTGAGACTGCTGTCACCGTCGCCGGGTCGGAACATTGAGCAGAATAAAGTCGTGCGTAATGGTCGAAGAAGGCTGTAGCAATATCGCGTTGTGTGGCGTGATGACGACAGTCCTCAGTGGTGATGGCATGTATCAGCGCCCGTCTTCGCAGTGTACGTTCTCGAATGACGTGGTACATGGTGGGTCGTTCCGTTGCGAGACTGTCTTGTGTTCGCGCTTGGACGATCGTCCCTTCGAGGTGTCCGCGCATATGAGCTACGATCTGTGCTTTCGCACGCTGAACTGTCAACTGTCGTTCCGGTGTGGGTGGCAAGGAGGCGCATTCGCGACGGCCGGTGAAATAAAAATCAAGGGTCTGCCGCCTCCAAGCAGCAGTCTCACGACCATACGTAATAAAGGTTCGCCGTAGGGCCGGCTTGGCGCAGGTTAACCACCAACTAATCGACGTAGGATACGTTGGGAGGCTGCGGACGCAAAAATTCCACGTGTCTTCGATGGCGCGTCGACAATCCGGAGAAGCGAGATGAGCAAGGTTTAATTTTCAGGGATGTCGGCTGCGCCACACCCGTTGGCGACGAAGGGTGACGTCACATACATAGGGCTCGTGATTAGAAAAGGCTACTGGCCTCACCTCCGCGTCACTCACCGTTGCCGCGAGAGAACGGGAGACGTAAATCCTATCGATGCGACTAGACGAGTGACTCGTGAAATGGGTGTATCCCGGTCTATTTCCTCGGACATGTTCCCATGTATCTACCAGCTGGAGATCGCCGATGAGTGTCCCAAGTTCGGGGCACGGTGAATGGCGTGGCAGCTGATCTTTAGGTGCTTGGGTGCAATTGAAATCACCCCCTAATACAAGTCATCGTGCCTGCCCTGAAAAAGCGGTGCTATTCCTTCTGCGAAGAAGAGCGATCGGTCACGACGGCGATTCGTTCCGGAAGGGGCGTACACATTGATAAACCGGACGCCTTGCACCGTTACGGCCATTCCTCTAGCGTCGGGGAGATATCGGACTTCGTCCGCCTCGAGGCCCTCTCTGAGGAGAATTGCGACTCCACTGTTAGTTGGCGAGGCGTGGGACACATGAGCCGTATAACCATATATACCCGGGAAATCGGCGACGAAGACTTCTTGGAGAAAGACAATGTCAACGTCTGCTGCATTGAGCATGTCTTGGAGCAGCGACAACTTCGTACGTGTCCGAATGGTGTTAATGTTGATGGTCTTAAAGCGATAAGTCTGTAGATCATCTCCTGCGGTGGGTGGGGGCCGCCGTCAGTGTCGCCGTAAAAGGTGGGGCCTGTGATCTGCTGGCCGCGTCCGCGCCGTCATCTGTTGCTACTCGGGAGGGGCCGAGGTGTGGGAGGAGAGACCCCTCTCCTCATCCACCACAGCGGCCGTAGAATCGTCTTCAATGTCATCAGCCCAAGGTCCGTAAGTTAACAGTGGCTGCGGTAAAACACTTGTGGGCTGAGTGCCTAAAGGTGAATCCGCAGTTGTTTCCGGTTGTGTACCAACGGCGGGCGCTGTGCTGGCCATCCGTTTGCCCGAGAGAGAGGAATCGGGTTTGTCAAAATCAGACAAAGTGACAGGTGAGGGCGATCTCGTGTCATCCATTTTCCTCGCCGTTTCGTCGGCCGTCCGGTCGTCAACTGGAGAAGACGTCCGCTGGAGGCAATCGTCTGAGGGTGTGCGACGTCGCTTTTTATGTTTTCTCGGTGACCTTTGTCTGCGGACGTGGGTTTCTGTGTCCGAAAGAGTTTGTGGTTCCCGTATAGCACCCCTCTCAGGTAGAAAGGCAGAGGTCGGTACAACCCTAGCGTCGAGTTCCATTCTCGCGTCCGAATCTTCATGTGCAGTCGATGGGCGGCGTTCTTCAACCTCTGCAGACACCGTAATGGTGTTGGTCAATCCAGTACCGGCGACATGTGCGCATTCTAACGCTTCCTGTCTTCCGTGGGGGGTTGTCGTCTGTCATGACGGTCGATCGTGTCACCTCTGCGTAATTGAGGGGGAGGGCCGTGGGCGTAGGAGGTGGTGTCGTGTCATGTAATGGAAGTTGTGTAACCCGACGTTGAATACACGCCGAGCGCACATGATCCTCCTGGCCGCAACCAGAATAAGTACGAGGTTGTCCGTCGTACATAACTATTGCTCGACAGCCACCTACGACTAAGTAGGACGGCACATGTTTCTTTAATTCAATTTTCACTTGTCGGACGCCGTTGAGGACCTGGTACGTCTCGGAGGTGTTCCATTTTTCGGCCACGTGGCTAATTACCGTCCCATAAGGGCGGAAAGCTGAGGTAACGACGTCCGGTGGTACTTCGAAAGGGAGTTCGAAGACTCTTAGTGTGCGTAATCCTAGTCTAGCATGGTCAACAGTAACCTCTCCGATGTGACCATCGGAGTGTTTGAACTTGAGAGTGTTCGCGCATCTGTTCACAACTGCGTGACATAACTCGTCATCGACCATCTTGACGTAAACGACGCTACTTGTGATGGATAGGTGGATACCGATGATGTGCTGTGTTGGTATTTGAACTTCGTCACGGATGAATCGTTCGACTTCAAAGGCTCGTGGTCGTGCGTAGTCGGGCTTGAAGCTGATCTTGATGGTAGCTTTTCTGTACGATTGAGCCATGGCGACTCGGTGTTAACGGACGCGAGTATTAGCTGCGGCGAGGAAGTAAACAAACTACGCGCGCTCGCAACTCTGCGGACGGGACGTAAACGAGACGTCCTCGCCGCTCACCGGCCGAAAGCAGACTGACCACTCAGCTACTGGGTGGGGGGGACCCTGGATCCGTGTTTTTGTATTACCAGCACCAATCTGTCTCTGCTGTTCACTGAGCACCCATCGATTTTCGAGGGCTTTTAGGATTAAAAGTACACGTTTCATCGCCGCAAGGTAAATCTTATGGAACACATGAATCATAATTTCCTATTTCAGTTATGTCTTCAGATTTTCAAGCTTGTATTTAGTTTACCAAAAGCACTCCAGTCAATTTCAGATAAATCAATTGCCCCTGGTGGTCAACTGCTTCTTCTAATTTATTGGGAGCTGCGACTAATTTCTTTCTATGTTTTCCGCAAATTAGGTAAGTCTTGTTATAATTGTTTTGATGTGCTATTTTCCAACCGTCTCCATAAAATGAATCCATTGTTTTGATGATCTAAGTCATCAATAGAGCCAAACATTATTAGCAAAACGAAGATCCTTTTGGTGTATTGTGACAGTATGTTTTTCTTCTTTTTCTCACTTTTGATCTGAAAAACTTCTTCTTTGATGAGAATAATTTTAGTAATAATTTTTTTCCTTGTAAGATTACGAATTTGCTTTTCTTCTGATCAACTAAAAGCAACAACGCCTTTTGAAAGCTGTCTGCTGTGTCCCATCACCTTTCTGGGGGGCGCCCGGAATGTTATTAATTTTCTTCCGATATTTCGACTAGCAACCGAATAGTCAGCCTCAAAGTAACTCGCTTACAACATTTTTAATCACTTTACACAACACTGTGGAGCAAATGGGCATACAACAGAGATAACACTGTAGGTAACAAGAGCATAAGTCATACTTAAAGCTTACGTGGCTCAGAGTCAAACAAATCAAGCGCAGATTCAACAATTCCACAGCGCTTACCAAGTTAATAAGGACGAAGTATGTTGGAATGCTAGGCACTGAAGACTTACAACAATCTCTCTTTTGATAGTGCAGACGTGAAATGAGGGGATTCCTTGATTTGTCGAGCTGGAAACCCTCGTCTCAGTTGAGCAGGTTTTTTGCAGATTGTAAATTTGGGGACAGATTCCTTACAACAAAACAAGACAAAAGTACCCGGTAAATATGAGCTCCAAAACGCGTATCTTTCTTTCTTCCATATTTTTGGAGGAAGTAGTATGCACTAAAAAACGATAAAATGTCCTCTAATTTTGGGCTCTAAAGTGCATAGCTCAAGAGCATGAGCAGTTGTTCTTCATCGCAAACGTGAATCACATTATTTTCTACTAAACCAGTTCCCACAGCTTTTAAAGAATGCGCTTTAGAGTCCATATGTACTTGGACTTGTTTTTTGTTTTGATCCATAATAATTACTACCTCTCAGATTATGGGAAGCAATGACCTTGCAATAGAAGAGATTTGTTTCACAGTATCAAGGATGAACAAGTGCTCATAGCTCTTAAAGTATGGATGTTACTGTACATAATTTTCATGTTTTGATGTAAGGAGACCTTCCCCAAATTTTTGAAACCTGAGATACCTTTTACACAGATGTCAGTAACTAATTCTTACCCACCACCCTTTATACACTACTGTGATAGAGATTCTTCTACAGAATAAAAGAGACTGTCGACGAGGAGCTCTTTCAGTTAATTTTCAAATTTTAGTTTGCTGTCTTTCACACATTTTATATTATTAGGTAAGTTATCAAAAATTTTGGCCACTGCACTGTGCACCGCTCTTTGTGCCTGGACAATCTTAATGTCCAGTAACGAGTCTCATTTTTCCTTCTGCTATTGTAATTGTGAACATCATTGTGACTTTTAAACTCTAGTGGGTTATTTACAACAAACCTCTTGAGGCAATAAATATGCTATGAAGTTGTAGTCAGAATGCCAGGCTCCTTAAACAGATGTCTACACAGTGATCGTGATTATTTTTACAGCACGTTCTTAAGGAATGAAAACTTTCCGACGGTACCTAATGGTTACTGCGAAGTGTAGTTGCTCTTCCAAACAGCATACATACGATCAAACCAGTTGCGACTACACCTTATATTGCTTATACTTTAGGTATCGGAGCTATGAACGGCTCTGTTGTAAAAGAATAGCTCGATCTAGTCACAGTGCTGAACCATACACGTCTGATTTCGTGCGCCGAAGCTAATTTACTGCAGTTAATAACCTGCAGCTGTGATACTGCAGTCAAATTATCTATGCATTGGCTGGAAGTGCTAGTTAATAAAAGACACGAAATATAAAAGATAAATGGAGAATTTAATTAAAAGGACCATATTCTAATGTCTGTAATTAATGTACACGACAGGGATTTGTGCTGAATATTGTTTATTCACGAAAGAGTATACCGAACAAACGGAAAGTGGTCGTACGATATTCAGTGAAAATATAGACAGAAAATACCATTACCAAACGCAGTAAAATTGCGTTGACAACGTTACAAGCACCGTAGCACAATCCTCAAACTAAATAGTCATCGAAGATACACGAAAACTAAGCCAATTTCGTAATTACAGTACCAGCTCAAAACAGTTCAGAGTTCATTATGACGATTCACAAATTATTATACACAATACAATGAAGAGTAACTCATACCGTATCCTCAGTTCCTTAATAGAAGTGCAAAAAGAATCTTACTCATCAGCATATTCAGACACTTTGGAATGTAAAGTTCCTTCAAAAGTGAGAGTACTACAGCCACAGTTCAGCACCCAGGATCAATCACCTGTATGACTGAATCACATACGTTATCACTGACGGGTCAGCTTTCTTCCAGCACACGACACTGATAGTCCAGAACCGCTCCCTTGAGCTCTTCACTCGGAAAGTCCAGTCTCCACTTGACTCTCGTAGTGCTCCACTACTATCTGATTTACTATTGGCCGAAGGTCATCCCCTGAAAGAAAACATAGTTCTTACATACTAAAGACATGATATGACTCATCTTGACCACTTCCCAAACAAAGCTACTACAATACGCAAACAGAGAAAAGTCCAGTCTCCACTTGACTCTCGTAGTGCTCCACTACTATCTGATTTACTATTGGCCGAAGGTCATCCCCTGAAAGAAAACATAGTTCGTACATACTAAAGATATGATATGACTCATCTTGACCACTTCCCAAACAAAGCTACTACAATACGCAAACAGAGAAATGGTATAGATCAGATGTTCAGTGACACTGATCTTGACCACTTACCAGACAAAGCTACTACAATACGCAAACAAAGAAATGGTATAAATGTTCAGTGACACTCAGATCATTTACAAAAATTTTGTATGAAAAATACAAAAACATCGTATCAGGAAAAATAACTGCGAGAAGTAACACAACTGAGTCACTGACGTAAATAATTTTTCAGTTGTGAAGCAGCTAGAATAACACGAACTCCAACTTTTCATAACATATAAAAACAAATACGCAAAAAAGAACCACCACAAGGGGACTCCGAAGTAAGGTTCTAGGTTTAATTAATATGCGATGTAATAGATTGTAGGCAACAGCAATCTTCATATTACTCACTATACTTAGTCTCATGTGCAGTTAAATTGACCGATCTAATACACGTTGCTTTGCCAGAATTTTTGTTTACGCTCTCACTGCTACAGTTCCATTCCATGCTTCATCCAGCTCTCATGTACTTCACATCCTACTGCATTCCGCTTGCGCGACAGTTGTACTGAGGCCCTACTTTACCTTCCATATTCAGATTAATTGTAAAGATACCTCTAGTTGTAAACATACCTTTCACAGGTAGCGACCCAGCGCTCTCCTAGTCATAAGTATATGACGTCGCACTGTCCACGTAAATAGCGTCTGTTCGGCAGCCTGCTAGTCTCTCTTTGTCGTTCGTGTGGGCAGCATTTGCATTGCCCTGCACTGAGCTGCCTTGCTGTCACAATGATGACACTGCTACCTGATGCTGTCCGCATAGAAATTTGCATAGCGCTGCAACTAACTATGTTAGCAGTGACAATTTTTTATCGCCAGTCGTCCCCATTTTAAAAATTACAGCATCCACTCGCTATAAAATATATTCTTTTTAGATGCAGACAAATTTTAAAGGATGGAGCACGTCATCTTTGTCTTTCGCTCGCCATAGTATTGACGACATTCTCTGAACAGCAAATTTTAACTAGGAGCAACGGCTATGCGTATGATCTTTCAATTTTGTGAATATATTTTAGACATTCCTTTAATAATTTTAATATCCGTAAGATGCGGTGACAATATGCTTTGCTTTTTACCTGACGATGCGGATTTAAGTCGCGAATCCGGTTGTGTTTTAATTAACAAGTTTACCAGCTGTAAGCGGAGTTCTTCCAAACACCATATAAATATACTTCTAACTGTATTACTTTCTTTTAATCTCGCACAATATATCCGAGTATGTAACATGTGAAACTTCTGATCTTGTATACCGACTGTTTCATTTAAAGTTAATTATTGCAATTAAAACATGCCTTTAAACAGATTATTGCAGAAATTCATTCATTTGCGTGTGAATTTAGTTATGTTGGATCAGTAGTCTCCTTACACATTCGCCTTATACAGATTGTTAATGTAGACAGACACCTCATAACGTAAGTAATGTTTTTCACTTTCCTCTACGGAAAACCGAAACAAGAATATAGGCAGAGATACATTTTCTATCGTATGTGTAGCTAACATTATCTCAGGCTGAGTTATTAAAAACTTTACGAATATAATACCTAGAAACGACAGTGTGCGGAAAGTTGTAAGGTGCACCTTACAAGCACATACTTTGCCGTGATCTACATCCACATCAGGTATTATTTGAAAGGTAGTCGATCGTATGTATGAAAATATAAAGGACACTGACATTGGCCCGTACGCCTTGTAAATAATTGTTAACGCTTATTGTATGAAAGGTGACGGAGTGAGTGTCTTTATTATCATACTAGTTGTGGTTGGAACAACAGTGGAAATGAAATGGCAGGCGGAACTCAAGCCCTGGGTGAAAAGCTGAGGCCTGGGGCACAATAGAGCCGCGACCGGCCGAGGTTGTAGCCGGATGGGAAGGATTATACTTGGGAAACTACGAAACTCTTGGACACAGCTGAGAGAAAACAGGAAGCGTCACCTCGGAAATCACGCAGGCTGGGTTATTTCCAAGTAATCAGAAGCGTCCCATTGTACGCGTATAGGTTTTTCCTCGCAAACTTTCCGCGCTGGACGAAAAAAGACTAAAATATGGTTAGTCGGCGTTCGGAAGATTCTGTAGAGAGGGAGAATATTCCGTGGTTTCTGGAACACGATTCGTTTTCGGAATTACGAGAGTGGGGAGCCCAGCCTTGCTGGGAGGTCAGCGGTGGAGAGACGAAGTCTTCCGTTGTGAGCGCCCTTGTGTGACGGTCGCTCAATACCAGCTTTCCTGGTACGGACGGACTTGCTGTCTTTGCTCTCAGGAGAGTTTGTAGTTAGAACAGTTAGGCACTGTACTGTACGAACCTATACTATTCTGGACTTCACCTCCGGTTTGGAAGTCGTAGTTGAGTACGCAGCGTTCGGTAATTGAGAGCACTTCATCTGCCTATACTTATGTTGAGACGTTATCTGAACTCCGTCCTTGTGGCTTGGAGTTCGCGTTTTACGTCTGTAGAACACAGAGAGGAGAAGACAGTATTATAGTTTATTAGTCAGAGAACCGCCTTCTGCCGTCCTAGTGTTTGAAAGAGTTTATTTGTGGCTGGAGTTCTTCCATCGTCGCAGACGAGTACGAGAACCATCACTTCGACGCACTGGACGCAGTACATACGGTAATATCGCAAATTGCTTCGGCTTATTAGGGCTATAAAAGCTAAACAGCTGTGATCACGTTACTTTATTTCTACTGAGGTTCCACACCACCGTAGATCATCTTAGAAGGTAGTGTCTTGTAGTGTTTGGTACGTAGCGGATGTCAGTCATTTCGCGTTATTGATGTTAGATCGCGCAGTCATAATAATGGGCAGAGTTGGGCAATTGATTAGTAATTTTAGGTAGGATATGTAAACTTTGTAATATAAAGTTTTTTTTAATCTGCAATAAATATATAATCAGGGACAACGTTTATCATTTAGTAGTGTTAGTTGTCTTAATTATTCACTTATGTTTAGGTTGTAATTTATACGTTAAAAACCATTAAGAGACCCTAAGATCTGCTCCAGGGGGTAGTCAGACAGGGAAAAATCCTCATTTTAGCGTTTATGGCCGGCCGCGGTGGCCGTGCGGTTCTAGGCGCTGCAGTCCGGACCCGCGGGACTGCTACGGTCGCAGGTTCGAATCCTGCCTCGGGCATGGATGTGTGTGCATGTCCTTAGGTTAGGTAGGTTTAAGTAGTTCTAAGTTCTAGGGGACTGATGACCTAAGATGTTAAGTCCCATAGTGCTCAGAGCCATTTGAACCATTTAGCGTTTATGATATTCCGTTGCGTACATCCATTTTACACCCGCCTGGACTAGCATCTTGGAAAGTATGACAAGTTTCCCGTCAAGGGGAAAGGTTTGGGTCCAAAACTTAGGTTAAATCTGCCAAGAAACTTCATAGTGACAATTCAACCAGTAGAGCAATTTTTCTCAAGGGTATTTATGATCAGTGATGTTCACGTTTCAACATCGT
This sequence comes from Schistocerca americana, assembly GCF_021461395.2. Taxonomy (NCBI): domain Eukaryota; kingdom Metazoa; phylum Arthropoda; class Insecta; order Orthoptera; family Acrididae; genus Schistocerca; species Schistocerca americana. The sequence continues at coordinate 324,734,595 of NC_060119.1, read as the reverse complement.
GTGACGAAGAATGGCGCTCTGTGTACACCTCGTAAATGGTCTGTGACCCCTTATCCAAAGATAAACACATTTTTTGCCTCATACAGATCTATGGTAGGCAAAATGTACTGTCAAGCGCCGCCAGCGCTGAGTGAGTGGAGTATCAGTCAGTCGAGCCTGAGAGTCTTTCGAGTCTGAGACGAGCTTTGAATACGCACCTTGGCTGACTGTGGCCGCACTACCTAGGGCTGACGAATAGTGAACTGTGATGAGATTAAGCCTAAGTAGAATCTACCTTATACTGCGTCTAAACAGAAAACATCCGTCAAACAGTATAAAACATCTTGGCACTGGCTATTGCAAAAATCTTTTATCATTGTGTTGAACATTGTTGAGCAGCCGTATTCTGTTAGAAACGACTCCCGAAGCAGCCACATCCTATTGGTACTTACCTACCAGGTCACGATGACATCAAAATGAAACCTAGGGTGCCAGCCGAAGTGGCCGCGCGGTTCTGGCTCTGCAGTCTGGAACCGCGAGACCGCTACGGTCGCAGGTTCGAATCCTGCCTCGGGCATGGATGTGTGTGATGACCTTATGTTAGTTAGGTTTAACTAGTTCTAAGTTCTAGGGGACTAATGACCTCAGCAGATGAGTCCCATAGTGCTCAGAGCCATTTGAACCATTTTTGAAACCTAGGGTGATATTTCGGTTGATGACAATCGACGTAATATTAATCGAGAGTATTTCAACCTCTACAAACGCGTGAGCCCCCCGAGACGTCAAAGCAGTCGCCGTTTTATCTCTGAACATGTCTACTTCAGTTAGGTACGAAACGTTAGGGAGTAGTTGTACATATCGACCAAGGCGTCTTTGCTGGCGAGTTTAATAGAAGCGTAGAACCTGTCAGCAAACTGAAGACAAATTGGCGAGTTCCGACTCTCTGTATCCAGTGAGAACAAGAAGCTCCTAATGATAGTTCCACTATGTTATACCAACGCTTCCACAGCGAGCCTTTAAAATAGACGGCGGTACAGTGCGCAGACACGACCAGTGTGTGTTTCTTTTCCACTACATGCGTCATCAGTATAAGGAGTATATAATTAGTGATTCATACAGCAATCGGAATGAACGCAGACTTCGATTATCTACGTAACCCATCGATTGCGGTACTCCATTGATAAACGGCAAACGGACTTGTAATAGCCCTGCACGGCAATTGTAGCGTTCTTTCGGGAAAGGCCACTTCCTCCACCACATGCGCTGCACACCCTTCAGTTTATACACTACTGGCCATTAAAATTGCTACACCAAGAAGAAATGCAGATGATTAACGGGTATTCATTGGACAAACATATTACACTAGAACTGACATGTGATTACATTTTCACGCAATTTGGGTGCATAGATCCTGAGAAATCAGCACCCAGAACAACCACCTATGGCCGTAATCGCGACCTTGATACACAGGGCATTGTCAAACAGAGCAGGGGTGGCGTTTACAGGTACAGCTGCCCATGCAGCTTCAACACGATACCACAGTTCATCAAGAGTAGTGACTGGCGTATTGTGACGAGCCAGTTGCTCGGCCACCATTGACCAGATGTTTTCAATTGGTGAGAGATCTGGAGAATGTGCTGGCCAGGGCAGCAGCGGAACATTTCCTGAATCCAGAAAGGCCCGTACAGGACCTGCACATGCGGTCGTGCATTATCCTGCTGAAATGTAGGGTTTCGCAGGGATCGAATGAAGGGTAGAGTCACGGGTCGTATCGCATTTGAAATGTAACGTCTGCTGTTCAAAGTGCCGTCAACGCGAACAAGAGGTGACCGGGACGTGTAACCAATGGCACCCCATACCATCACGCCGGGTGATAGGCCAGTATGTCGATGACGAATTCACGCTCCCAATGTGCGTTCACCGCGATGTCGCCAAACACGGACGCGACCATCATGATGCTGTAAACAGAACCTGGATTCATCCGAAAAATGACGTTTTGCCATTAGTGCACCCAGGTACGTCGCAGGCGCTCCTGTCTGTGATGCAGCGTCAAGGGTCTCCGAGCTGATAGTCCATGCTGCTGCAAACGTCGTTGAGCTGTTCGTGCCGATGGTTGTTGTCTTGCAAACGTCCCCATCTGTTGACTCAGGGATCGAGACGTGACTGCACGATCCGTTACGGCCATGCAGATAAGATGCCTGTCATCTCGACTGCTAGAGATAAGAGGCCGTTGGGATCCAGCACGGCATTCCGTATTACCCTCCTGAACTCACCGATTCTATATTCTACTAACAGTCATAGGATCTCGACCAACGCGAGCAGCATTGCCGCGATACAATAAACCGCAATCGCGATAGGCTACAATCAGACCTTTATCAACGTCGGAAACGTGATGGACGCATTTCTCCTCCTTACACGAGGCATCAGAACAACGTTTCACCAGGCAACGCCAGTCAGCTACGGTTTGTGCATGAGAAATCGGTTGGTAACTTTCCTCATGTCAGCACGTTGTAGGTGTCGCCACCGGCGCCAACCTTGTGTGAATGCTGCGAAAAGCAAATCATTTGCATATCACAGCATCTTCTTCCTGTCGGTTAAATTTCGCGTTAGTAGCACGTCATCTTCGCGGCGTAGCGATTGTGATGGACAGTAGTGTAGATAGAATATACCGTCTCTTGTAATGGATGAGCCGAACTAGCATGTTTTGGCCTTCTCGAAATGTCTGTTGACTGTGGTTCCACTCTTTTCAGTATCTCGCATGGGAATGTGGCATCTGAAATTTGCTCGTTCTGAAAGTTTTTCACTCGGCACTCCCCTCTTTACGTGACAGTGAGCACACGCCGCTTGCGATTTACTGCTGCTGTCGGCGTCTGCAAAGCAATCTCATGCGGGGACGGCCAGAAGGGGCGCCGTGGGAGGGAATGTGGAACAGCGTAACGCGGCGCCAGGCGAGCGGAAGGGACTCTGGGCGGCGCGCCGCCCCCAGGGACTGCGCGCCGCCCTCTGGGGGCGGCAGGGGCAGCCTGTGGCCGCGGCGGGCACCGCGGGCGTCGCCCGGCCACCGGCGCCGGCAACGGCAGCGGCAGCGACGCGCGTCTCCGTTTTATGAATGCGCGCCGCGAGAGTTATAGCGGAGCGAGGCCGCCTTCGCGTCCGGGCCTGTGAGCGACCGTGATAAATGAACGGCGCGCGGATAGTCGGGTCGGTAGGCCTGTACACAGTCTGAAATATGGGCCGGGAGTCGAGCCAGCGTCTCCGCGTCCCGGGTCAAGGCTGGCCGCCCGTAGCTGACAAATGCGTGCTGCGACAGGTACGTGACCGGAGTTGAATAGCTGAATCTGTTCAAACGTACATTGTAAATGGCCACTGTTCACTCATCTGTAGAAGCAACATTACCGCTAAACAAAAATACCGAGAAATACAAGGAGGAAACGGGAGATTAACGATGATGAGTGTATTTCTATTTGGTGTAAACTGCGGAATTGTGGAAAATGAAATACGAACACAAAAAATTCAGGTCACATTCCTGATACGTGCAGGCAAAGAATATGTTACATGGAGATGAGTCCGGAGACGCTTTTCTTCCATGTCAGGGCTCATTCTGTGCTTCTCTTCATAATCTCGTTAACTATGGCAAATAAACAAAAATATACCGTACGAGCGTTACACGAAACGTTTTCTTCAAGAATACGTTCCACTCTTAGTGATGTTTGGGCTTGGCTGGTTCAAATGACTCTGAGCACTATGCGACTTAACTTCTGAGGTCATCAGTCGCCTAGAAATTAGAACTAATTAAACCTAACTAACCTCAGGACATCACACATATCCATGTCCGAGGCAGGATTCGAACCTGCGACCGTAGCGGTCGCTCGGTAGTGATGTTTGATTACAATGCATAGAGCACTGTAATGCTTAGCTTCACTGATAGTGTCTTATGATTCAATTGAACGAAGTTATCGTTGTCATGTTACTATAAATAAGTCTAATTCTTATTGTCCATGTATTACGAAGCACAATTATAACACTGTAGTAACTGTCTCGTAGTTTAAACATTGTTGAAATATGTAGAAACGGCAACGTGATTATATTTGCACATAAATAGTACTTGTCTTGCAAAGTTAGTCTCAGTGTAAGAGGTGCTTCTCTTTTTCTCGTTCGGCTTACTGAAAAGATTTTGTACGGTTCCTAAGATCTGTCGGCGTGGAAAAAGCGTTCGATAATGTAAAATGGTGCAAGATGCTCGAAATTCTGAGATAAGTAGGGTTAAGCAATAGCGACAGACGAGTGATACACAATATGTACAACAGCCAAGAAGGAATATCGCCACTGGAACCTTAAGTTGCTTTTAATCATTTTCTTCTTTTATTTGCTTGATCTTGTAACACCGTACCAAGCTCAATAGAAGCCAAGCCCACTCTGACGCCTCTGGTGCCAAAAATTTGTGTATACATTAGAGATATTACAAACCCACTTCCAGTACTTTCTAGTACAGGATGTAATCAAAATTAGTATTAAGATGAATGTTTTAGTTGAATTTTTGCAGATTTAATTCATGTATTGTTTTCTGAGAAAAATTATTTCTGTAAGGGTTTATGGGCCTAATAGTTGATAACAAAGGTTGCAGATTTTGAAAATATGAAAAATAGTAGCTTCCTCTTATTTCATAGAAACGATTTCGCTATTATTATGAAGACGGGATTTTTGTTTACATCAACACTAAAGCATAATATTGTTAGATTTAATGTAAATTTGTTTTAAGTGACTTAAATTGGCAACTGTGATTTATAATTTTCATGACACGAGATGGATACGAAGAAATTGATCGATATGGTAAATAAAATATATTAATAGAAAAATAGATTTTTGGCAATCTGATACGTTCTGAGATATTTTCAGATGAAATGTATATAATTTAACTAAAATAATTAACCAACTCTGACCATAATGTATGTGGAGTCGAACATATCGGTTAATATCCGAAGATTCTGAGGTGTCAAGGTTCACTGTATGGCTCACTTCATCTCTTGTGTTCACAAACATTATCGAGTATGTTAACGTGACGCTAACTTCATTGCTCTGGTAGCAATCTTTAGCATATTTAGTGGTCATTAAGTGCCCCACAAGCATGTAGCAACAACTGTGAGTGTTCATCACGGACCTGGTTTCCGGTATAGTGCAATGGAACTGTACTCAAATGCGGAATTCGCAATTGCTCATTTCCTGTATGGAACAGTAGATGGTAATGGCCGTGGCGCTCAACGTTTGTATCGGGAGAAGTTTCTAGAATGACAAGGCCCCGACAGGGGGACCTTTGAAGCACTGATCGTCACCTTATAAGCTATATAACGTTTAAGCCTGGAACTAGCGACTGGGTGAGAATCTGAAGGACGAGGACATCCCAGCTAGGGAAAGAGCACTCATGATAGCGCATCTTGGATTCAATGCGGCGGGATTTTAAAACTTGCATTTAGGACACTGTTTCATACTGTTCCGATACGTTCTCATCCTGTGTGTTGCCCACAATTAATGTGTTGCAGAGATGTACAGGCCGAACTCTAACATGGAAATGACGCGCAACCGGACCCATATTCATGTACCATATTTCCTTCCTCTACGTTTGTCCACACCTTCTCGTTACGCCCAGTATACACTCACGTACAGTTTCTCAGAGAAACGAAATAACTGAACATTGCCGACTTTCCTGAAGCCCGGTAGTTGCCCGCATCTCGTGGTCGTGCGGTAGCGTTCTCGCTTCCCACGCCCGGGTTCCCGGGTTCGATTCCCGGCGGGGTCAGGGATTTTCTCTGCCTCGTGATGGCTGGGTGTTGTGTGATGTCCTTAGGTTAGTTAGGTTTAAGTAGTTCTAAGTTCTAGGGGACTGATGACCATAGATGTTAAGTCCCATAGTGCTCAGAGCCATTTGAACCATTTTTGAAGCCCGGTAGTTACATACTTGGCGATTTTAGTTGCACGCTCATTAGGCGATGGTTTAACGTATATTTCTGGGCCTCATTCTGGAGATACCATACGCGGGTGTAAATTCACTGCCAGTGTTTTCAGACTTAAAAAATCTCACCAACGATGCCACCATGATAAACAAAAGAAATTTAAAAATAATTAATAACAGCGTCGATGTGGAAAGTGCGTACTATTCAGACCACAGACGACAACCTCGGTAGGCTTCGGATGATTTCATAGTCCCCAGTCACTCGAAATGTCTAGCCTAAAATCCGACGAATGCGTTCACTAGACACTACTGCCTACGTCCATCTACAAACTGGGGCCTCTCAGAGATTCTGGTATCTTCTGTAGTCAACGGTGCATCAAAACGTTCTTGCGCATCGCTAATATAGAGATATCCATCCTTTGTGTTAAAAAAACGCCTACGCTGATCAGCCAGACTATTATGACCACCGACATAATAGCCCGAATGTCCAACTTTGGTATGAATAACAGCAGCAATACACTGTGGTATGGAAGCAATGAAGCCTTGGTAGGTCGCTGGAAGGAGCTGCCATCACATCTGCTCATAAGAGTCACCTAACTTCCTTAAATTGCGGGAAGTGGGGCGACGAGCTCTGACGCTGCGTTCCTTTTCCGTGCTCCATGGGATTCATGGGGTCTTTTGTGGGTCTTTTGTGAGTTCGTGCGTGATGCACGCGAGGACCTGAGCTACTGCAGCCCATTCTTCCTTCCTGGACTACATTTCCTTATCCTCTATCCTCTTCTTCATTCCATCCCCTATGCCCCCACCTTCCCCTCTTTTGATGTTCTTACTTACGTCGACCTTACTATTGTCTTAATTTCATGTATTCGTTGCTGATTTATTCCCCTTACCTCTTCTTTTTCATCCCTTCTTTTTGGATTTTATAGTTCCCGTTTGGGATTTGACCACCACTTCTAAATTTTCTCTCCGTTGTATGACCTTACCTAACATCTCTTGCATGGGTGCCTCTCCCTCTTCCTTCCCCGCTATGGCCACCTTCTACTATGCTAGGTCACCAGCCTGTGTAGCCAGTCTGCGTGGTAGGGCTGTTAGGAACCAATATGGCTGACGATCAGTTTGGCTTTAGAAAAGGTAGAGGCAGCAGAGGGGCAATTCTGACGTTGCGGTCGATAATGGAAGCAAGACTAAAGGAATATCAACAAATGTTCATAGCATTTGTTGAACTGGAAAAAGCGTTCGATAATGTAAAATGGTGCTAGATGCTCGAAATTCTGAGAAAAGTAGGGTTATGCAATAGGGAGAGACGGGTAATACACAATATGTACAAGAGCCAAGAAGGAATAATGGAAACTGAAGACCAAGAACAAAGTGCCTGGATAAAACGGGTAAATGAAATGTCGTGTGATTAGGGCCTCCCGTCGGGTACACCGTTCGCCGGGTCCAAGTCTTTCAATTTGACGCCACTTCGGCGACTTGCCCATCGATGGGGATGAAATGATGATGATTAGAACAACACACCACCCACACCCTGAACAGAGGAAAGCTCCGACCCAGTCGGGAATCGAACCCGGGCCCTTAGGATTGACAGTCTGTCGTGCTGACCACTCACATACCTGGCGCGGACATAAAAAGGTGTAAGACAAGGATGTAGTCTTTCGCTCCGACTGTTCAGTCTGTACATCGAAGAAACAATGATATAAATAAAAGATAGGTTCAGGGTTGGAATTAAAATTCAAGTGAAAGTGAAGAAGAATTACATGATCTGCTGAATGGAATGAACAGTCTAATAAGTACAGAATATGGACTGAGAGCAAAGACGAAAGTAATGAGAAGTAGCAGAAATGAGAACAGCGAGAAACTTGACATCAGGATTGATGGTCGCAATGGAGATGAAGGTAGCAAAACAACCAATGACGGATTGAACAAGGAGGACATCAAAAGCACTCTAGCACTGTCAAAAAGGGCATTACTGGCCGAGAGAAGTTTACTGGTATCAAACACAGGCCTTAATTTGTCGAAGAAATTTCTGAGAACGTACGTTTGGAGCACAGAATTGTGTGGTGGTTAATCTTCGACCATGGGGAACTGGAACAAAGAATCGAAGCATTTGCGATGTGGTGCTACGACTACTGTTGAAAATTTGGTGGACTGGTAAGGTAAATAATGAGGTGGTTCTTCGCAGAATCGGAGAGGAAGGAAATACGTGGAAAACATTGACAAGGGCAAGAGACAGGATTGTACGGCATCTGTTAAGACATCAGGGAATAACTTCCATGGTACTACAGGGGGCTCTGCACGCAAAATCTCTAGAAGGAGGCAGAAACTGGAATACGTCCACCAAGTAAATGAGGACGTTGGTTGCAAGTGATACTCTGAGACGAAGAGATTGTCACAGGAGAGGAATTTGCGGCAGGCCACATCAAACCAGTCAGAACACTGATGACGCAATAGAAAAAAAAATAGTGAGCCCCCTCACCACACAGGGGTCACGCTTCTGATACCAGAGCTGTTGCCTCCCCATGTATGTTGAAGAGTATTTGCATGTCATTCTGGAGTATTGGACACCCGTTTCTGTGGCTGTGTGGAGTCCATCGGGAGAGCCCCTGATCAGAGTGGAATATATCTCGTTCGTAATGCATCATTTAATGTTGCTTGTTATGCACCTGCAGCCTTCTGCACCATGGAAGCACCTTGGGAGGAAGGCCCGGCTCGCTGGCATTGGGTGAAACACTTTCCCCACTACCTGGTCTGTACTAGAAAGGACGGGGACATGTTTACCGCCATGAAGCCGTTTTCTATAAAAAATATCGACAAGTTTGGGAAGGTGGAGTCTCTCAGTAAGATGTGATGGTGTTCCTGCTGGTCCAAACTTCTTCTTCAGCCCAATCTGCAGCCCTTCATGCATCATACTTGGCGACGTCGCAGTGTCCATTACTCCTCACCTGTTCAAAAAAATGGCTCTGAGCACTATGGGACTTAACATCTGAGGTCATCAGTCCCCTAGAACTTAGAACTACTTAAACCTAACTAACCTAAGGACATCACACACTCCATGCCCGAGGCAGGATTCGAACCTGCGACCGTAGCAGTCTCGCGGTTCTGGACTGAAGCGCCTAGAACCGCACGGTCACCGCGGCCGGCTCCTCACCAGTCTTTCTATGTATTTCAGGGATCATTCTTTATAGATATCTCACCCTTAAAACTGATGAGGAATACAGGGCCAATCTGGACGAAGAGGGCGTTCAGTTTTTGATGTATTCAGTAAGGTTGTTAGGACAGTTGCAGCGACACTGGCAGGTTTATTCTGGCATTTGAGTGAGATAATCTCTCAAAGAAGATCAAGGTTATGTGTTATCGGTGTGATGTGAATCTGTGCAGCTTGTCACCCGTGAGTTGCGTTCAATTCTTGCGTTATGGGCACATGTCTTCCCACGGTTACTGTAGACACCCATTCCAGTAGAGGAGCCTCTGCGTCCCGCCACCCCTGTCTCACAACCGTCAGTTTTCATGCTCGTCAGATTGCCCAGCTTACGGAAAAGAAAGGTAGGTACAGGAGGATGAGCCCTTCATCGTTTATCTTAAGCTGAGAAATATTACCTCGCCTCTGTTACATCCTTACCCCCTCCCTCCTCTTCCTTATTCCAGACACACCCTCTCTCTTTTCCTCCTCCCCTGTGGTTCCCACGTCCTACACTCTAGAGGCCTCTCCCTCTCCTTGGCCAGAGAAGTGTCCGCCTTCTTTGGTGCCTGCCAATGATGGGGCACCTTCCTAGGGACCTAGCCCCAATTTCTACTCAGCAGCTTGTGTTGTTCTCTGGGGATCTCATTTACTGATGCTTACTCATCAGCCCTTCGTTGGTTCTGTGCTTTCTGTCAGATACGCATCGACCCTTTGAGGGCTTCCAGTGCGAGTTCTAATTTCTCTTATGTTATTACAGTTGTAATATCATCCTTTTCATGGCAGTGCCCAGAAAAACTGTTTACATTTGAAGGAGAAATATGGTAGTTGTAACTTCGTAGAAATAATGTGCCACAATGAAACAGCGTTTGTTTTAATATTGCGTCCCAAACTCGTTTCCCTGCCCCCTCCCCCTCCAACCTCAATGAAAAAAAAGAAAGACATCCGCAACACACTCTCCCCTTATTCGCTACACTACAAAATCAACTTCTTTCAACGTTTTCGCTGTCCTCCCTCAGTCCTGTCACGCAATGGTATCGCAGTCCTCAGCAATTTTCCAGAAGAGGTCGACCAACCATAGTACTGGCAGTCTCCATAGTAGACTTCATGGGACTTCTAACGGATGTGTCAATAACCCAACACTTGTATCGCCTTTGCCACAAAGTGTGATGTTACACAGTTACTTTGTTTATATTTGAAACCCCAAGGGCGTTCATTAGATCTACGAGTATAACGCTCAAATTTGTTTTACTTACCGATTTCTCGAACCTTGACGAAATCATCTTACTAATCATTAGGAGAACTCCACACGATTTATAAATTAGAGTCAATCGCCACGTTTTGCACCTTGAAGATGTATTTTCAACATCACTTTGCTACTCGCTTTGGTCTTCTGAGGGACTGACTAAACGGCATTAACTGCCACAAATCTAAGAGAAATCTTCTAATTGTTTGCTAAATAGTTTTTATGTATTAGAAATAGTCTACATCACTTTACTTGCAGAATCACACTCATAACTTCCATTTCACTAGGTGACGTCCCGTCAGTTATTGCGAACTGTGATATTCCAGACAGAAAATCACGAATCCAGTCGCACATCTGAGACGATAGTCCACAAGAAAGCAATATGGTTGGAGGTCGCTTAAGAGGAATGACATCAAGAGACTTTTTGGAGCTCGATAAATACGGAATCAATTTAAGAACATCTGTATGCAGTACAGTGTGTGAATAAAGTTCCAGCTGTGTCTCACAGAAGCGATGCTATCCAAATCAATGCTGTTTTGATGTCAGTAGGTAATACAATTAGGGGAATTCCGTAATGGTGGAACTAAGTATTTGTTCAGACATCCTGCTACATGTTGATATCAAAGAAATGCATCTCTAACTTAGTAGGTTAAGTTTATTTTCTTTGGTATGTACTGCGATGGTCTGTGCGGCTTTCCAGTCTTCTCCCTCTCCATAAATATTAGAATACTCGTCATGACCTCGTAGGAAAAGAAACTAATCCGCTGTATCATCATGCTCAAGATGCTCTCCTAAATTATTACCCCACTCAAGAAAGACATTGCCTGTAGAAACATAACCGTTCCGCCACGACAGTGATAGAGTCGTGACAACATAGTGGATCATGTCTAGTGATGCTGTGATTGTTTTGTTAGGTACAGTAAAGACAGAGGGTTATCTTTCAAGATTCACTTGATATATTTGTAGTATACGAATCAAAGATTCTGAAAGAAATCCGAATTGGTGTGTTATCGACTTATCAAATGTATGTTTACAGACAGCGGAGATTACGTTCAAGCAACAACTACAACAAAGCTCGTCGTCGACATTGCGAATTATCTGTATCAGCCATCAAAAGGGCAATAAGGAGGCGATGAACGCTGCAGTTGGTCGCTTGCTTCATGAAAATATCGATGCACTGTAAAGAGTAAGAGGCAGCAGTTTTCAATTCCAAATTGGTGCGACAGTAATATTTTCCCTCATCTATGACAGTGGTACAATCAGCTATATTGAAATTTGTCATCGTAAAACCTCTCGCTACGTTCAGTAACCAGTACATTTAGGGCTAAGAAATTTAAAATACTGCGGAACTGCTACTGAAAATACACAAATATGTTAATAAAATAGTATCAATGAATATTCCGTTAACTATGATTCATTCAGCGACACTGCCGTATCTACGTTGTAGTCCCGTAAATCTACTTTCTGAAAGAAGACTCAGGTTCAATTAGGATAGCCTTACGTTGTATGGCATTACGGTTAGGCACCAGTTTTATTAATGTAGTGCATAATAACATATTTCTCGTTAGGTTATTGAACAAACTAGACAAAAATCTCAGGGAAATTGTCAACAACATATTGTACATCTATGTCGAAAAAGAAAAATTATGTACAGGTAGTTTTTAAATCCTACGCATGAAGCGATGGGAGTCAAGCCACGTTTGAAGCACAATCGCCAAAACAAAACAAGCAAAAGAAAACAAGAATTAACTTTCTTGCAAGGTGATAAATGAGGGGCGAGAAAGATAAACATATGCAGGTGCCAGGTTAGAAGACACGAGATAAACGTGTTTGCCAACCAAGCTCTTTGTGCTGCCTTCCTAGTCGCATGTATCACTGCGACTGCAAGGCATCTCATTTGTTGACAACACATGTCAACTGCGAAGAGCACATCCTCGTGAAGCAGTTCGTAACACAAAACGCCGTCTTTGTGCCACCAGATGTACATCAATAGCGATTCATTTCCTGGACGTATACAACCAATAGTTTGAGACGATATTTCTTATGGCTTTCTCATTATTTTCTCGTTATGAAGTAACCATGTTGTACTTCGAATCGCCATCAGGCTGCACTGACTTACGTTTATGGTGACCTCCTTAAATCAATTACTGCTAATGACAGGATCAATCCTTTGAAAAGATCCCTTCCCCATCCTTCCCAGTTCGAGATTCTGCCTGACTTTACTGAGTCTTGGACTTCGTTTTCTAATGAGTAAACGACGCTCGTCGTAACATCGCCGCGCGGGGTAGCAGTGCGGTCCGGGGCGCCTTGTCACGGTTCGAGGCGGCTCCCCCCGTCGGAGGTTTGAGTCCTCCCTCGGGCATGGGTGTGTGTGTTGTCCTTAGCGTAAGTTAGCTTAATTAGTGTGTAAGCCTAGAGACCGACGACTTCAGCAGTTTGGTCCTCTGGAACCTGACCACAAAATTCGTAACGTCAAAAGTGAGAAATACTCAAGTTGTCATGACCAACTAAAAGAAAATAAGCTCACAGTTAAATATACTTATGGTAACATGCCATACAAAATCGCCACAGAGCAGGCTGAAACAAACATAGTATTGTATCATACGCAATGTTACTTAATGCTATACTTGCTAATTCGAGGGCAGTAAAGTATGCTGGAGATCACAGGCTCTATGATCGATGCGTCGCGATCGCATGGGCCGATGATGGTCTGTTTCAAGCGGCCGCTGTCTGATGGCGCGGAAATTGCTCTTGCCATGGCAGATACCCACGAGCTCTTTCACAAACATGTTTCCACAACCTCTGACCTGTCATACTAATGTTAGTAGCAAGCAGACGAAATACGTCTCAAGAAAGATAGGAAATACACTCCTGGAAATTGAAATAAGAACACCGTGAATTCATTGTCCCAGGAAGAGGAAACTTTATTGACACATTCCTGGGGTCAGATACATCACATGATCACACTGACAGAACCACAGGCACATAGACACAGGCAACAGAGCATGCACAATGTCGGCACTAGTACAGTGTATATCCACCTTTCGCAGCAATGCAGGCTGCTATTCTCCCATGGAGACGATCGTAGAGATGCTGGATGTAGTCCTGTGGAACGGCTTGCCATGCCATTTCCACCTGGCGCCTCAGTTGGACCAGCGTTCGTGCTGGACGTGCAGACCGCGTGAGACGACGCTTCATCCAGTCCCAAACATGCTCAATGGGGGACAGATCCGGAGATCTTGCTGGCCAGGGTAGTTGACTTACACCTTCTAGAGCACGTTGGGTGGCACGGGATACATGCGGACGTGCATTGTCCTGTTGGAACAGCAAGTTCCCTTGCCGGTCTAGGAATGGTAGAACGATGGGTTCGATGACGGTTTGGATGTACCGTGCACTATTCAGTGTCCCCTCGACGATCACCAGTGGTGTACGGCCAGTGTAGGAGATCGCTCCCCACACCATGATGCCGGGTGTTGGCCCTGTGTGCCTCAGTCGTATGCAGTCCTGATTGTGGCGCTCACCTGCACGGCGCCAAACACGCATACGACCATCATTGGCACCAAGGCAGAAGCGACTCTCATCGCTGATGACGACACGTCTCCATTCGTCCCTCCATTCACGCCTGTCGCGACACCACTGGAGGCGGGCTGCACGATGTTGGGGCGTGAGCGGAAGACGGCCTAACGGTGTGCGGGACCGTAGCCCAGCTTCATGGAGACGGTTGCGAATGGTCCTCGCCGATACCCCAGGAGCAACAGTGTCCCTAATTTGCTGGGAAGTGGCGGTGCGGTCCCCTACGGCACTGCGTAGGATCCTACGGTCTTGGCGTGCATCCGTGCGTCGCTGCGGTCCGGTCCCAGGTCGACGGGCACGTGCACCTTCCGCCGACCACTGGCGACAACATCGATGTACTGTGGAGACCTCACGACCCACGTGTTGAGCAATTCGGCGGTACGTCCACCCGGCCTCCCGCATGCCCACTATACGCCCTCGCTCAAAGTCCGTCAACTGCACATACGGTTCACGTCCACGCTGTCGCGGCATGCTACCAGTGTTAAAGACTGCGATGGAGCTCTGTATGCCACGGCAAACTGGCTGACACTGACGGCGGCGGTGCACAAATGCTGCGCAGCTAGCGCCATTCGACGGCCAACACCGCGGTTCCTGGTGTGTCCGCTGTGCCGTGCGTGTGATCATTGCTTGTACAGCCCTCTCGCAGTGTCCGGAGCAAGTATGGTGGGTCTGACACACCGGTGTCAATGTGTTCTTTTTTCCATTTCCGGGAGTGTAGATGGGTTTGATACCATAGCTTAGCGTTCGGGCTGCATGAGGTTGACTGATAGAGCATGGTTAGGTTATTCACAACAACCGCTCAAATTGAAGTCAACGCTTCTCGTACCGCATCCAGTTTACATATTATGGCAAAAACATGATGCTAACACATAAAATTCGGTGGTTGGTTGTACTGAGCCTAGCTTGTGTTGGCTAAAGTGCTGGCTCGATTCCCGAGGGGGGTACTACCAGTTTTTAACAGCCACAAACGAACCCTCTTCACCAGTAACGCCAAGTAAAGGACGCAGGACTGGCCGTGATTCCTAATGATCATCAAACACGTCCATTTCCCACTGACTGGAACAGAGTTTGATTAGTTTTTTTATGTCAGAGGCAGAAGTCGTAGCTTGCAGAAACTGTGTCTCTATTAATGTTATTTTAGATCAGGTACCAATCGTCAAGTATCACAGGCCTTTTATTTCTTATTTTAAGTGAACTCGATATTTTGTAAGTATTGGCACTGGAGTGGGATTCCAGCTCCGATTCCAGTTTGTCTCTGTATTTGAACGCGTCGAGATGGTACTGTCCCATCATTACGTCGTCAAACTCCTCCAGGTCTCTACTAGTGTTGTGACTTGGCAAGACAGCCAAGTCACTATGAGGTGAAGCCGAAAGGCACGCGCTTAAGCTCACGCAGATTGGCGTGAGGTCTGGAACAAGGTAAAGTAATTATCCTATAAAGAAAAGAACGTAGTTCTTGGAATACTTAACTTTAATCCACAATTGGTGTACATCGCTCTTGACGGTACATGTTATAACCTCAATATAAACTGGTAATGGCGCCTTGCTAGGTCGTAGCAAATGACGTAGCTGAAGGCTATGCTAACTATCGTCTCGGCAAATGAGAGCGTATTTGTCAGTGAACCTTTCCTAGCAAAGTCGGCTGTACAACTGGGCGAGTGCTCGGACGTCTCACTAGACCTGCCGTGTGGTGGCGCTCGGTCTGCAATCACTGACAGTGGCGACACGCGGGTCCGACGTATACTAATGGACCGCGGCCGATTTAAAGGCTACCACCTAGCAAGTGTGGTGTCTGGCGGTGACACCACAACTAGTGGCAAGGAATTCGATAGTCGGCACTTCGTCTTGTAGGGTCCACAACGACGATGTTCTCGGAGTTGAAGTCGCAGGCAGCACAGAACCATACGTTGCATTATCTCTAGCCTAACATGTTTATATATCGCTACTGGTGAAGAAACAATATATATTTCATGTTTATTCGTACCTATGAGACAATGGCAAAGGCGCCGTAATGGAATCCTTGCCAGACAAAATTCATTTATATCGACGTTTCAGGTTCTAATCTGTTGCTACTGGTCAACATACGTAATATCTGATATCTGTTTGTGCTTATTCAACAACTCAGATAGGTACTGGGTACTAATCCTCATCCATCACCACACCTTTACTTCATGACACTTCACACTTCTGTATTGCACTTTATTACATACCTTGCTTGGATACATCTCAGGGGTTTTATAACCATGTCGTTTCTAACGCAGTGGTAAACATATCGTCATTTATTTCAAGGTTCGGACATCCGGCCTCGTACACTGATACTACTGATCACTTCGATATTTTACGTCCCTTTGTGCCTAGTCGGTCTCGATCAGACACACATGCTTTGTTTGGTTAACAGTTGGTTCAAATTCGGATCAAGAACAACAACTCGTCATGTAATTTAATGAGTATGATAAGACTTCTGCAGTGTGTCTTATTGTAATGAAGTTAAATATACCAAGAATAAGATTTTCACTCTGCAGCGGAGTGTGCGCTGATATGAAACTTGCTGGCAAATTAAAACTGTGTGCCCGACCTAGACTCGAACTCGGGACCTTTGCCTTTCGCGGGCAAGTGATCTACCATCTGAGCTACCGAAACACGACTCACGCCCGGTCCTCACATTTAAGTGCCTGGCAGAAGGTTCATCGAACCACCTTCACAATTCTGTCTTCACAGTTTCTCTGTGCTCTGTCAAAACATATGTTTTTAGCGTTTTTGAGGTTGGGTTCCGTTTTGGAAGTTTTAACTCTTGTATTCCTTTGTTGTAACATTATTCACACCCGTCTACTGGTTGTTTTCATTTCTGTGAGACGTCCATTTCGTATCTCGCCTGCTCTCACTACTCATTACGTTTACTCGCAATTGTAACATATTCTTACCACGTGACATATATCTACTGTGTAGTATGACAACTGCCAAGTCTACAGAAAGAGAACAGACATTTCAACGACCGGACGGACAGTTCATAATATAGTGAAAAAAAAAAGGACCACTAGAGAGATTTGGACACAGCTCACCCTCATGGACATGGCAGTCCAACACCGTGACCACTTAACCATGATACCATTGCTGTTTTAGTTTGCTCTGTATTGCACTTCTGTTCCTTCGACCGTTTACTGTTTCTATTTTGCTTTTATTTCACAGTTCAGTTGACCTGCTTCTTGTTTTTATGCTTGACCTGTGTTCAGTTTTTGACGGGGTATCCACTGGTCCACTGAGCCACCTTACCACTAAATCTGACGGCGGATGGGGGGGGGGGGGGGATGGGGAGTGTCCCTTGTTAGTAAATTTCTCTATTTTATACAATCTGACGATATAACTAAGGTTAAGTCACGACGGCCACAAGAAGGTTCTATTTTAACCAGCTGCTAAATGGCCGGAATAATTAATATCAAATCCTTTAATCTCATACCCACAATTGATATCTACCGTATGTAAAATTTGAAACAAAGCCCAAGCACCGCAACTCCAAGAAAACTGCATTTTAAAGAGCAGTTAAAAGATCAGAACAAATAATCTCAAAGTCCTTGAAGATAGCAAGACTCCACATCTAGTGTACATAACACTACCATAAAGCTAATCACCAAGGCTCGAAGAAAAACATAATTACCAATAGAAAAAACAGTAGATTACATTTGCTGGCTCACTAAAATTGCGCGAGAACTTGTCACACCGATCTCTTAGCAATTATTAAGTAAACAATATTTGTGACTCCAGTTGGCAGAGTGATATAACTAGTCACAAATTTTGGATGTTAAAGAATACTGAAGCTTCAGGCTTATAACACAGCCCAGGCTAATACAACAAATCCGATAAATCATAATGATCTAAAAAGCATAGTTAATTATAACTTTCAGTGTTATCGAATGCCAAAGTTCAAAATGGCTCTGAGCACTCAACATCTTAGGTCATAAGTCCTCTAGAACTTAGAACTACTTAAACCTAACCAACCTAAGGACATCACACGCACCCACGCCCGAGGCAGGATTCGAACCTGCGACCGTAGCAGTCCCGCGGTTCCGGACTGCAGCGCCAGAACCGCACGGCCACCGCGGCCGGCGAATGCCAAAGCCTCAAAAAATTTCTTTTAATTATACTGATGCAATAAATAATGATATATAGTTTATAATCTCCGACCGGCAGTATTCGCATGAACTGAACCATATACTATACGATCGGCCAAGCTGGGAATGGAGCCGGGCTCGCCAATACCCCTAGGTTGTGTGGATACAGAGGGCATTTTGAGAAACACAAGGCACAATAACTTATGACATTGTGGGACCTTCCAAATTAGTTCGAAAACGATTAGTCAAAATGAAATAATAATAAAACATGTTTGCTTACAACACGTCAGTCTGGTAACTTTATGAGTAACCACGACATATCAAATAAATAAGTTGTCATGAGTCTATCTTCCCTAGGGACATAAGTAATTACAGAAGGTATGTGCCAGTAACAGAGAGCTATGTTAGCTTGAATTACAGGCCTTACAATCACTCTCATTTCAGTTCCCATAATTCCCCTTTATCAAGCCACAGGCAAAACTTACTGTAAGTCGGTAATAATGCAAGATCCAAGAATGGTGCTTATACGTGGATCAACAACTTATAAGTAATTTCAGGCACCACCTTTACAAAATATCAACTGACGTAATTCTCAGTGGCCTGGGCACCGTACAAGCGGGATACACAGCTGTTAGCAGATCGAGCGCGAACACTGCCAGACAAATAATATAGAAGTTTCAAGGTCTCCACTGCAGATACAAACTGACATGGAGAGGAGAAAGTGTCCTCACAACTGAAGGAACAAACTTCGCCTTAAATTCTCTCGCAGCACACTCCTGACAACCTCAGCCTTTCAAAATAACAAATCTAGCTATTGCGCCCAAACGGCCAACAGGTATCAGGAAAGCGATCGTGAGAACCCCCACTCGGGTCCACGTGGGCAGACGTCGTGCTCCTCCCGGTCTCTCCTCCGTATTCGTCGGCCGGCCAAAACCCACTCACTTCCGTCATGCTCGACAGGGCCGTCACCGACCACAGAGGAAGCCACCATCACGCCAGACCAAAGATAAGCGACTGGAAATACTGTTGAATGATTTACATGGAGCGGCGCTTTCTGTCCACTGACGACGCACACCAATGGTAGCCACATATTTTTTTTTTCAGTAACACCATTTCTTCAACATTAGCGCGGGAAGATACTCTTAAGCCGCGGACACCACAAAATCGACAATAAAATCCCAGCAGAAAGGTCGGAACGTCGATCGTGTAGAAGAAACGTGAGCAGACAAGCAACCCAGAAGATTTTATCTTCGGTTTATTGATTGCCATCAATTTCTACACTATCCTGGCATTGTGGTTTTAAGTACCGCGTGGCAGAAAGCATAGATCATACATACTACACAGCATAAAAGTGTCGCGTCATCTTAAACTTGTAAATTCATATATGAGTAGCTGTTTAGGTAGGGACAGAAATTCCGTGTTGATAGGAACTAGTTACACCACCGTGACATCCGTGAATTCCGATAAAAGCACTTAACGAATGCACTTAACGAATGCTCGCCTACAATATTTCTAAGACACACAGCCTCAACAGTATATTAACGTTTTAGATTTATTTGATATTCATTTACGGGTGTTGCTGTATTAGAGTAATTCAACATCATAACTCATATGTTGGAGTGCAGTGTACTGGCAGGTGCACTGAAGGTAAGCTTAACAAGTTGAGGAGGTGCGGATAGGCATTAAAGATGCAGTAACAACGGGTAGAACTGCTGTTGATTTATATTTGTGTAATTTAGATTTGCGTTATATGTGAGTCGCGCACTCCTGTTATGCTTCACTTCCTGGTACAGGCTGTTTGCTCCGTATTGCTTAGTTGGTGATGGTTTGGACAGTTATTTTCTCTCGATGTCATCCGATGTGGTTTGTTTCAGTTATGACCAAAAAGTCTTGCTTCAATTAAAACGTGAGAGAAAGTAGCGAAAATTTTCCAGAGCGTATGAGAGAACTTCTGCGTTCTACCTGGCGGACTTGATGCTTTACATTAGAACATTCTTTTATACTTCACTTCTTAAAAGTTGTCTTTAACCTTCTTGCACTCCGTATCTACTTTCCCTACACCTGATTCTTTCTCATTGATCTGACATGTTTCTCTGATGTTTTTATAAGCTCGATTATTTCTTCACCTCTGATTTCAATATCGTGACTTAATGATTTGCTCCATTGTTACATTCCATTCCTCAATTACTCTCGACACTTTCCCTTGGGTTATTGGTAAGTGTCTTAGAGAACATCCACTTGGTCTCAGTCTGTCGTACATTATCAGTACTCCAAAACATAGCACACAATTTTTCCTTTATCCTCTTCAATCGACTGTTCATCACAACTAGGTTATGGCATGATTTCATGTCAGAACCTGACTGTGTTTTATCAGTGTAAAAGTTAATTATGAAAATGATATTTGTGAGATCGTGCACTAAGGACGATGTCTTAAAACAAAGAAGCAACAGAAGTCTAGTAACAGTAAAAAATACTACTATTAGTGATGCACATAATGTGAGTGGACGTGCTGTGATTGTTGGGTTGTGATTAAAATTTTCTCCCCCACCTGGACAGCGCCGTGTGTTATCACGCCGTTTCCAGGATTCGGACAGGCGCAACTGTTCTCTATCGAAACCTCCCGGCGTAATAACGAGGAGGGCCTGTGTGCCCGCCGGCCTGGATGCGTTTTTAGGTCGTTTTCCACATCCGACTAGGTAATTATCGTGCTGCCACCTACGTCCCACCTCAGTTACCCACTCGCAAACATTTAGGAAACGTTCGCTCAGCTTCACATGGATAATACCACACACAGGCAGGTGAGGTACAGAAATATTTTCAAGGGGGGAGGAGAGGCAGAGGGATGGTGACAGGAGGGGCATTAATAACGCCAAATCCGACAGTAAACATGTTGATCCGTTGTAGGTATGGGTAAAGGCAAAATAAAAAGAAGAAGAGATTCCACAGTCTCCTCGTCAGGGCAAACACTGTTGAAAAGAATAATGGTAAGACGTGTACAACGTCCGATATGTTAAATCTATTTTGATGCAGGTGCTACCTGTGAACTTATCGCATGACCTCAGATTTTCGCTGTCAATGTAGGCAACAATTTAAATTATTCGCCACCTGTTGGCTAAGTTGTGTATTCCAGTGTCTGGTGACCGCTCAGAATGAACTGATTACCAGTGTCTCCGTGATCTCTAGTGAAATAAAAATATGGCAATTATCGTCTGTAGAAATTGTATTCAACCAAATACATGCAACGCGACATCTTTGTTATTGCAGTGGAAGTTACAAAGCTCGCCTGTTGGATCCAAAAAGGGAGGACTTCTAGTCGTGTTGCTGCAGATGCTAATGTGTGTCCGTGTCTCACCCATAGGTCATGCACACGCTGCAGAGAGAGAGGTCAGTACATAAGGTGCGTTCGACAACATCGTCGATATATAATAACTTCGCGGAATGCCCGATATCTGGCCATCGCTGTTGCGGTATCGTACGGATAAAGCCGGAGCGCTGCATCACGATCTCAGCAGGGCCATTGTGTGTGTGTGAAATCTTATGGGACTTAACTGCTAAGGTCATCAGTCCCTAAGCTTACACACTACTTAACCTAAATTATCCTAAGGACAAACACACACACCCAGGCCCGAGGGAGGACTCGAACCTCCGCCGGGACCAGGGCTATTGTGTCCGATTGGACTGTAATGAACACATTTCGAGTAAGGACCTTACGAGACGGACAAACTGTTCGAGTACTCCTCTTGATACGAGAACGTCTTACAGCTCACCTTCAACTTTGCCGCTCCCATGTCAAGTGGCAACTTCGTCACTGGTGAAACCTGTTACTACACAAACGAGTCGAGAAATAATCTGATGCAAGGTGATTGCGATGTTCTTGTGCGGGGACCCATGCTGAGCGGTACCTGCAAAGCGAAAGACTTTTCTGGTTCTGGATGTAGGGAAGTTACAGTGTTGATAGCCATAGAGATCTTGTCGTTGTTCATGGCGACGTTACAGTCAGGCAGTACTTTGAGCAGATATTCTTGGACCAAATGGTTGCTGCTGCATTCGTTAGTGGCTCTGAATGACAGAGATCATACGCGGATGTCAGCGGGGGTGTCTGGCGAAGCCTGGATATTGAAATAATGGAATGGCTGACAGTGAGTCCCGACCTAAGTCTCATCGTAAATATGTGGAACACGCTTGACTCTTGTGTTCGTGGTCGTCCCGCGCCACCACAGACTCTCCAAGAACTCTTCTCGGCTCTCGTTGAAGAATGGGAACGGATACCACAGGGTGACCTCCATAGACTGATACGGAGCATGCCACATAGGTTTGATGCAGTGATTATCGTTCACAGAGGGTAAACGCGTTACTGAAGCTCTTAAATACCTATAACAAGCATCGAAGATGACTGGGAGAATGCCTGTATCCTCTTTGTTTTCGGCTCCTGTCTGACGTTTCAGTACTTGTTATGTAAATGATCGAGGATTTAATGATATTTTATTGTGTATTTGATTTGTGAAAGCTGAATTTGGCAACAAACTAAGTCCTCAGTTTTTGGGGATTTTCTCTGCCTCGTGATGACTGTGTGTTGTGTGCTGTCCTTAGGTTAGTTAGGTTTAAGTAGTTCTGAGTTCTATGGGACTGATGACCATAGATGTTAAGTCCCATAGTGCTCAGAGCCATTTGAACCATTTGAACCTCAGTTTTTGGTTTCTGGGTTATGGCAGAAACCCATATCAAGTTCCCCCAATTCTTTTGAGCAGTGAGTCTATTCTATCGATTGAGCCTTGTCCCGCAGTTACGCAGGGTCAGCCATCGTTAATCGGATTTGGCATGTTAATGTTTAAGGGGTGGCCGGATGCCCTTCCTGCCGCCACCCCGTACCCCCCGGGACGGAATTAGTGTACCCCAACTATCTGCGTCAAGTGTAATCCATGGAATAGTGCAAATGTGTTCAGATGTGTGCGAGCTGTGTAACTGAGGCGGAACATGCGGACCAGCCCGGTATTCACCAAGCGGTATGTAGAAAACCGCCTAAAAACCACATCCTGGCTGGCCGGCACATCAGCCCTCGTCGTTAATCCGCCGGGCTGATTCGATCCGGGGCCGGCGCAGCTAGCCGAGTCTAGGAATGAGTGCTCTAGCGCTCTCGGCTACCCTGGGGGGTTCTTTTGAGCAGTGTGTCTTTATGACTAAACTCGTATAGCGGAATAATCTTGTGCTAATGAGATTATGATATGTTAGTAAGTTTGTCGATGGCGCCAGCAGTTCTCTGCAGTAGAGCAAACACGTTCGGTGTCGAGTGGGAGCGTTGCCTGCCGCGTGGAGGCTTTGCGGCCCACAGTTGTCCACTGGGCCCGCCGGCGTCTGGCGCGGCCAGATTGATGTCGCTATTATAACAGGGCCAGGGCCCGCATCTGAAAGTCAATGAAGGCGTGCCGGGCCGCGCCGGGCAGGGCCGCCTTCCGGCCGCCGTGGACACCGGCGACCAGCGCCGGCATCAAAACAGATCGTTGTTTATTCTTGACCTGACAAACAGGGGCCCGCACCCCCAGCGGCGACCTCACCAGCTGCCACATTCCAAGTTGCGTGCCTTTACGCAAAGGTGATACACAAAGGTCTTGACGGTGCTCTGCCCAAGTTCTTATCCTCGACTACTTCTTTCTCTGTGAGCCACGTGAGTGAACTAATTTAAAGCAATACTGACTGTTCCACACTTGATGGAGGCAACAAGTCAGTTATAGCGAAACATGCAGACGAAATAGGACACAGTTGAGTCTTTAACAGCGATCTTACACTACTGCATACCTGAGAGAAGACATGAAAAATAAACATCTTGGAGGGAGTGGAGATATTGATCCACGGTCAAATGTGGAAAATGAGGTTTCCGAACGTAATAACAGAGTTCAAGAACTCAAAATTTTTCGCCAGTTTCAATTCAGTACTCTTAAAATATAAAATACATAAAAACGGAGAATATACAACACTGTGTTCCAGAAGTATCTTTGTAATGCCTCAGTGTTTATACTGGCAGTTTCAACATCAAATTATCACAATCTCCCTCCTTGTAATATACTTTGCAGATCAACATCACGGGTGTGACAGCAAGATGTGTAGAACACGTTGCAATGAGTGACAGCGTCAGGGTTTACGTATCTATAGGTAAATCGAAACAGTCTTTTTTTTTCAAACCATCTTCATCTACATCTACATCTACCCAATTACTCTGCTATTCAGAATAAAGTGCCTTGCAGAGGGTTCAATGAACCACCTTCATGCAGTCTACCGTTCCACTCTCGAACGGCACGCGGGAGAAACGAGCACTTAATTTTTTCTATGCGAGCCTTGATTTCTCTTATTTTATCGTGATGATCATTTCTCCCTATGTAGGTGGGTGCCAACAGAATGTTTTCTCGATCGGAGGAGAAAATTGGTGATTGACATTTCATGAGAAGATCCCGTCGCAACGAAAAACGTCTTTGTTTTAAGGATTGCCACCCCAATTCATGTATCATACCTGTGACACTATCTCCCCTATTTCACTATAATGCAAAACGAGTTCCCCTTCTTTGTATCTTGCGTTTAGTCCACAGTAGAGCGGATTATAATGTGTTTTAAGCATCTTTCGTAAGTTTATGAACAGTGGTTAGTAACATCCAAGGAGCCATAACAATGTAGGAACGCACAACAAGAAAAGAGCCGTTTTACATTAAGTCAATCCTTAACTTTTTTTATACTAACAGCAGACCATCATTCAAATGCATATTAACTCGTATTAGATCTACCGGATGACCACAGCACTTTCCAAGAACGCACAGAACAACTTTAAGGTCTTTGTATAGTTACGTTAAATTTATATATTGTCCTTCTGGAGATGAGATTTATAAGTCGAAGCATGTTCCTACGGCAAATAATTTATGCAGTCAGCAAGTTCTGTGGCTGGTAGGGATATATGAGAAACATTTTTACTTGATGGTGACCCTCATATCGCTGGCCACTTTCGCTCCCCCTCCCCTACCTGCCCCACATCACACCCCGCACCACACACACAATTTCTTTGCCCAGAATTTTATCTAACTCTGAGCCGGGTAGAAAAAAGCAGAGAATTTGACGTATTTTACGTATTGTACATCACCCCGGTTGCAATAGAGATCAACATAAACACCATTTCCGCACTTTTTATTGTTCATGAAAACCACACACTGCATGTTGTACCACCATACGGCGAGACCATCAGAAGTGGTGGTCCAGATTTCTGTACACAACGGTACCTCTAATACCCAGTAACAAGTCCTCTTGCATTGAAGCATGCTTGTATTCTTCGTGGCATACTATCCACAAGATCTTCAAGGCACTGTTGGTCCAGGTTGTCCCACTCCTCAACGGCGATTCGGCGTAGAGCCCTCAGAGTGGTTGGTGAGTCACGTCGTCCCTAAACAGCCCTTTTCAATCTATCCCAGGCTGTTTTGATAGGGTTCATGTCTGGAGAACATGCTGGCCACTCTGGACGGATGGAAGTCTTTCACAAGATGTGCACGATGGCGGCGCGAATTGTCGTCCATGAAGACGAACTCCTCGCCAATATTCGGCCAATATGGTTGGACTATCAGTCGGAGGATTACATTCACGTATCGTACAGCCGTCACGGCGCCTTCCATGACCACCAGCGGCGTACGATGGCCCCACATAATGCCACCCCAAAACAGCAGGGATACTCCACCTTGCTGCACTCGCTGAACAGTGTGACTATGGCGTTCAGCCTGACCGGGTTGCCTCTAATCACGTCTCATCGGTGAAGTGAACTTGACGTCAGTCTTGAGCGATCCAGTCGGCCCATCTGTACGGCACTGCATTGTGTCGTGGTTGCTAAGATGAACCTCGCGTTGGACGTCGTTAGTGAAGTTGCGCGTCATGCAGCCTATTGCGCAGTTTGAGTCGTAACACGACGTCCTGTGGCTGCACGAAAAGCGTTATTCAACATGGTGGTGTTGCTGTCATGGTTCCTCCGAGCTATAATCCGCAGGTAGCGGTCACCCACTGCAGTAGTAGGCCTTGGGCGGCCTGAGCGAGGCATGTCACCGACAGTTCCTGTCTCTCTGTACCTCCTCCATGACCTAACAACTTCGCTTTGGTTCTCTCCGAGACGCCTGGACACTTCCCTTGTTGAGAGCCTTTCCTGTAGCAGTGCGGACGCGATCGAACCGCGGTACTGACCGTCTAGGCGTAGTTGAACTACAGACAAAAGAGGTGGCGCAGTGGTTAACGCACTAGCGTTCGGGAGGACGACGGTTCTAACCTGTGTCCGGCCATTATAATTTAGGTTTTCTGTAATTTCCCAAAATCGCTTAAGGCAAATGCCAGCATCGTGAATTAGAAGATTTTCATATTTTCACAAACAAGCCGTTATTTCACACGTACGCAGCCACCATTACTTTGCTGAGCAGTAATAGAGATTTACCGAAAGCCAAACGAAGTTAAGCGGCATAAAGCAAAGATTTAAAATTTATAATGGAAATCTTCAGCTGCCTTTTTCTGCTCAGTACTGCTAGTTTCGGTCATACACATCTTCGTGGATACTCTGCACGTGACCGGACGGTGCGTGGCGGAGGGTGTACCACTTCTAGCCATTTCCATTCCGAATCCATTCGTAAATAGAGCGACGGAAAAGCGACCATCCGTATGCTCAATATGATCCTTACGCGCATGGTATGTTGGCGGCGGCCGCGCGGGATTAGCCAAGCGGTCTGGGGCGCTGCAGTCATGGACTGTGCGGCTGGTCCCGGCGTATGTTCGAGTCCTCCCTCGAGCATGGGTGTGTGTGTTTGTCCTTTTTCTTGTGGCAGTAAAACCGTTAGGCAATAGCTTCAAGTGCTGATTCTCTAAATCTCCGTATTACCTGCGTGTTGTTAGAACCTACCGGTAACAAATCTAGCAGCCCACTTTTGGATTGCTTCGATGTTGTCCTTCAACATGACCTGCTAAGGACCCGGAACACTCTAACAGTACTCAGGAACGGGTCGTACCAGCGGTGTCCTTTGCAGGTGAACTACTTTCTTTTAAAATTCTCCCAATAAACCGAAGTCGACAATTCACCTTCCCTACCACAAGTCTCACATGCTTGTTCGATTTCATATCGCTTTGCAGTTTTATACCCAAGTATTTAAATGACTTGACTGTGTGAAGCAGGACACTGTAAACAAACAATGTACGAGTAAGTATGTTCTTCATACTCATCCTCACTAACTCGCTGCGTGTCGTAGCCGCTTGGCGCCTTGCCACGGTTCGCGCGACTCTCCCCGTCGGAAGTTCATGTCCTTCCTCGGGCGTGGGTGTGTGTGTGTTGTCCCTAGCGTAAATTAGTTTAAGTTGATTTAAGTAGTGTGTAGGCCTAGGGACCGATGTTATCAGCAGTTTGATCCCATAGAAACTTACTACAAACTTCCAAAAATTTCCTCATTAACTTACATTTTTCTACATTTAGAACTAGCTGCCATTCATCACACGAACTAGAAATTTTTTCTAAGTCGTCTTGTATCTTGCTACAGACACTCAACGTCGATACACTACAAGAGCAAACAACCACATGTTGCTGCCCACCCTGTCCGCCAAATCAGCTGTGTGTACAGAGAACAACAACGGTCCATGTGGTATCGATAGCAACGCATAGTTTCGAAGGTTGGCACAACCACGAGACACAGACGACAGCGCCCTCTAGCTGGTGCTGTCGAGGTCTACGAGCTCCGTGACTGCTTCACCCCATTTCATCAGGTGCAGACAGCCAGGACACTTCGCTTCAGTTTGCTCTCCATACGACGGGTCGAAGACTTCGCATCTGTACAAAGTTATGTATTCTTTCTTGCTCCAGTAAACCATTTTTACTCACTTCAGTACTGACGTATTTTTCCTGCTCCTTCTCCAACCCACGCGCCGCCTTCCAGGCAGGATACAAAAGTCCACATCATTTCCTCCTGACGATAACCTCGTCTCTGATGAACACATGCCGTTGAGGACAGTATACCGGGTTCTATTAAGAAGTCTTCGAACCATTCACATATCTGTGACCTTATTACACATGCACATACCTTCGTTAACAGCCTGCAATGGGGCACTTTCCGGAAATCTGGAAATGTGGCATCTTCCTGTTGCCCTCCATCCATAAAACGCCGTTTGAACAGGCCTTGAGGGCCATTCATCTACAGTTCGAAGTACATCGTGTGAGGAAAGCCAAGCTGTTTTTAGCACTAGCGGTGCTTTCTAGAACCATGCTGATTCTTTGACATAAGCTTCTCAGTCTCAATAATGTTTATTATATTCGAATTGAGAATATGTTCAAGGATCCTGCAGCAGACCGAGGTTAGGCATATTGGTCCGTAATTTTGCAGGTCTGTTCGTCTACCCTTCTTATATACCGGAGCCACCTGCACTTTATTCCAGTTGCTTGGCACTTTGGGCTGGGCGATAGGTTAACGGTAAATGTAGGCTAGGTAAGGGACTAATGCCGTAGAGTGCTCTTTGTAAAACCAAACTGGAATTATATCTGGAACTGGTGATTTATTTTCTTCCTAATCGATCAGTTGTTTCTCTATGTCAGGGATGCTTATTGCTATGTTGTCCATACGGGAGTCTTTCCGATGGTCAAATGACGATAAGTTTGTACGATTCTCCTGTGTGAACGATTTCTTGAACGTGGAATTTAATACTTGGACTTTCATTTTGTTATCTTCAACTGCTACAATAGATTGGTCTACAACAGACTGAACGGAATCCTTAGACCCGTTTTGCGATTTTGCATAAGGTCAGAATTTTCGCGGATTATTTCTTGGGATCTTTTGTCGTTGTATCACAAAGGTAGCTATTGTATGCGTCGAGCATAGATCTCTTCGTAGACGCACGAACCTCTACTAACCTTTGCTTGTGTCTTTTGTGCGTTGTCTTTTGAACTAAGAGTGCAGCAGCCTCTATTTATCCAGCAGACATTTCCAAGGCATAAATTGCATCATGATATAAACTGTTACAAGTTGCTGTTCAGGCAAACCATAGCCAATAAAAATGACAGTGAGTTAATAACTCTACAGATCAATTGTCAGCAGAGTGCTTATTCACATCGTTTCGGAAGATATCACTCAAAATGCTTCCCGTGAGCCCGGGCGTCGACACAAGGCCGTATGGGGAACAGTTCACAGAGGAGTACACTTTACGTGTGTCTACTGCCGCCTGCTGGCCTCCACCGAGGTGCTATAACGAGTGAGCAACTTTCTAAATGGTTAAATTATGATGGTACTGACAGTATGGCGGGCATACTCATGATTAACCGTTGTTAATGTTTTCCAGAGAACCACCTGTATGAACGTCAAGAGCTCAGATGGAAACACGGTTCTAAGCAAAGAAGGGGAAGCAGAAAGGTGGAATGAGTATATAGAGGGTCTATACATGGGCGATGTTCTTGAGGACAATATTATGGAAATGGAAGACGTTGTAGATGAAGATGAAATGGGAGATACGATACTACGTGAAGAGTTTGACAGAGCACTGAAAGAACTAAGTCGAAACAAGGCCCCGGCAGTAGACAACATTTTAACTAACTAGACAACGTTTTACTAACAGCCTTGGGAGAACCAGGCCTAACAAATCTCTACCATCTAGTGAGCAAGATGTATGACACAGGCGAAATACCTTCAGACTTCAAGAAGATTATAAGAATTCCAGTCCCAAAGGAAGCAGGTGTTGACAGATGTGAAAATTACCGAACTATCAGTTTAATAAGCCATGGCTGCAAAATACTAACACGAATTCTTCGCACACGAATGGAAAAACTGGTAGCAGCCGACCTTGGCGAAGATCAGTTTGGATTCCGTAGAAATGTTGGAACACGTGAGGCAATACTGAACCTAAGACTTATCTTAGAAGCTAGATTAAGAAAAGGCAAACCTACGTTTCTATCATTTGTAGACTTAGAGAAAGCTTTTGACAATGTTGACTGGAATACTCTCTTTCAAATTCCGAGGGTGGCAGGGTTAAAATACAGGGAGCGAAGGGCTATTTACAATTTGTACAGAAACCAGAAGGCAATTATAAGAGTCGAGGGGCATGAAAGGGAAGCAGTGGTTTGGAAGGGAGTGAGACAGGGTTGTAGCCTATCCCCCATGTTATTCAATCTGTATATTGAGCAAGCAGTAAAGGAAACAAAAGAAAAATTCGGAGTAGGTATTAAAATCCATGGAGAAGTAGTAAAAACTTTGAGGTTCGCCGATGACATCGTAATTCTGTCACAGACAGCAAAGGACCTGGAAGAGCAGTTGAACGGAATGGACAGTGTCTTGAAAGGAGGATATAAGATGAACAACAACAAAAGCAAAACGAGGATAATGGAATGTAGTCAAATTAAATCGGGTGATGCTGAGGTAATTAGATTAGGAAATGAAACGCTTAAAATAGTAAACGAGTTTTGCTATTTCGGGAGCAAAATAACGATGGTAAAAGTATAGAGGATATAAAATGTAAACTGGCAATGGCAAGGACAGCGTTTCTGAAGAAGAAAAATTTGTTAATGCCGAGTATTTGTATGGAGTGTAGCCATGTATGGAAGTGAAACGTGGACCATAAATAGTTTAGACAAGAAGAGAGTAAGAGCTTTCAAAATTTGGTGCTACAGAAGAATGCTGAACATTAGATGGGTAGATCTCATTACGAATGAGGAGGTATTGAACAGAATTGGAGAGAAGAGAAATTTGTGGCACAACTTGACAGAAGAAGGGATCAGTTGGTGGGGCATATTCTGAGGGATCAAGGGATCACCAGTTTGGTATTGGAGGGCAGCGTGGAGGGTAAAAATCCTAGAGGGAGACCAAGAGATGAATACACTAAACAGATTCAGAAGGATGTAGACTGCAGTAAGGTACTGGGAGATGAAGAAGCTTGCACAGGATAGAGTAACTTGGAGGGCTCGATCAAACTAGTCTCTGGACTGTTGACCACAACAACACAACAACAGTGTTTTCCTTTAAAGAATCGCTCTTTTCTCTCTTTGCGTTTATTAGGCCCTATTTTCAAAATCGCTTTCTGCTTTTATTGGAGAAATCGCCGTGTTGTCATTATCCGACCAATGAGTACAGGGTTGCGTCCAGACGAGTGGGCGATGTCGGCGTTTCGGTCGTGTCTCCTAGGGTACTACGGGGGATCCAATTTATTGTTTATAGCTCAATTATTAAGCTTTACTATAGTAGTGATAATGTTGTTGGAATCGTGGGTCACACCGGGAGATAGAATAAATCGTGTTGCTCTTGTGAATGATGTTGAGCTTCCACTGCCCAGTTCTTCCACTCCTTAAGTAACAACTGATGGCTGGCTGCGTACCAGATATTATTAGACAGTAAAAAGTCTTAATTAATTGTATTAATTAAGTAATGAATCTGGCCACTAGAGCACAGGAGGTGCACTAACATACATGGCTACTACTTTAAAACATTTAAAATTGCAGCAGAATACAAACAAAGGTAGTTATGGTTAAGTGCTTTTAATTATAGCCTGCTTTTGCACTCCCGAAATCGGCATGACCTAAGAACATCAAACATCAGTTGTATTAAAAGGATTCCACATCTGAGGTAATAATAAAAACGGAAAGACAATACTAAACCGGTATCCTGCGACTCAGTGAAATATCAGTTCGTGTTATCACTCAGGATAAATGACAGTGGTGAACACAGACACAAAACGTCCACCATGGTTGACGGCAACAAGTTAAAGTTCAATGGCAATCTCTGGTGGGATCCCGAAAGACATAATTTAACATTAGATTCTCATTAAAATAATTTTATTATGTGACCATCCTGGAATAATGAATTCATAGCCGTCGGTGTCGTGTGCCAGTGTTAATGCACTCGGCGCACTTTCTACTTAAGACGCTTCTAGAAGTTTACGAGACTTTAAAGCGGGAAACGCACCAGAAACAAAGGGCACAAGTAAAGGCCTCCTGTTCGGTGACAACAGTGGGCGATATGACCAAGTAGCACACCTAATCAGGGAGCCGGTACACCACCCGCACTTTTTGCAGCACAGGACTGTCACCGGCGAGCACGACCGCTCCGCTAAGGTCAGCAAGGTTGGTAACACGCACTCGTCACTGTAGCGACGATACAGTCACACACACACTACAGCTCAAGTCAATCCTCCTCCCCTAAAAGTAAAACGTAGATAGAATGAGTAGAACACTGGCTAGATCACTATACCCTGTCCGACTTCAGTTTTTATCTGGCTGAAATTAAGTATATGTGACCTTAAACAGGGCACTGTAAGATGTTGCTTAATTTTCACAATATTTTAATGATCGCTAAACTCCAACACAAAATGAATAATGTTAATAACGGATGTCTGCAGGGACCTGGTCCTGGAGATTACAGTTCTTAAGCTCCACATCGTATTTAGTACGATAACATACTCCTCTTATTGAGACAATACTCCTGACGGAGCTGATTTTAATATCACTATTACTTTGATCCCGGTGTTGTTTATCGGCAATCATTTGAAAAAGGGTGGGAATCTCTGTCAGAATGGCACAACTGAACTCGAAACCCCATTCCTCTTGCAACGGCTCGTCCCCAAACTGACCCTGCCAAAAAAAAAAAAAAAAAAAAAAAAAAAAAAAAAAAAAAAAATAAAAAAGAAACGACTCAATGAATCTACAATGTGGTTGTGACTTTCTCTTATGCGACTAACCAAAATATGGTAACCGGAAATCCCCACCGCACGGTGAACTGTCTCTCTGGTTTTGTGGTGATGGACCAAGCCCCAACTGATTGCTTAGCTGTTTAAATTAAGATTCGTGTGCCCCTGATGGAATTTAAATTTCTTCAAGCGAAAGAGTAGGGCCAGCACCTCCAGCTCATAGGCCAAATACTTAAGCTCCGTGGTGGAAAGAGCTCTCGATGAATACCTATCCGCGAATAGTGTCCCTCGTAATCTTGCAACACGGCAATGGCTTACCTGATTTGGAAGCATCAGTCTGCAAACAAATAAAAAAAAATAGTTGTCATG
The DNA here is from genome assembly GCF_021461395.2 of Schistocerca americana. Classification (NCBI taxonomy): domain Eukaryota; kingdom Metazoa; phylum Arthropoda; class Insecta; order Orthoptera; family Acrididae; genus Schistocerca; species Schistocerca americana. Next base: position 324,701,551 of record NC_060119.1, on the reverse strand, counting down.
GCAATTAAAGATGCTATTCCATTCTTATCTTTCAGTGGAAGAAAATTGTAAATACCACTATTACGTTTATAGTCAGTCTTCATTCCTTGAGTGGACACAAGATGACTAGAAGAAGATAGTTCCGTATGACTGAGACTGACCTTGCTAGGTTCCATAGTCGGTCCCACATCCTGAGGATGGGTTCAAATCTCTCGAAGACTTTCCATATGTCTAGCAAAAGACTGCACTGGAATTTTAGTTCACAAAACACACTGTCCAACAAACGGAATAATATAGCCACACCTGTAGACAAACCCGAAGGCAACCTGTTGTACATTACAATCAGTGCAAAGAACCCGTCAAATGATTGGACTGTTCAGCAAGTGAAATTTGGTGATAAGCCTGATTAAGACCAAGTACAGTAAAATAGTGTTCCCCAGAAAACCAGAACAGATGTTAAAACAGGGCAAGGGATTTTGATTAAGTTTGCAGTAGTCGACTACTGACCTATAAACTTCTTCGTTTTTCCGTTTCGGAACTTCAGGCATGGGAGATGCAAATCGGGATAATATTGACCTCCTAATAGCTCATTCTTCAAGTAATTAATTAATTGTTTTTCTCACCTCTATCAGTTTAGGGGGTGGCAAACGGTAGTGACAACGCATGACTGGGATTTTATTGCTTAGCTGAATTTCATATTAACTTTTATTAATGAGTCCTAAACAATCAGTCAAAACGTCAGTCAGCTGGCTGAGAAAATGCAGCAATGATTAGGCTCCTCATGACCTAAACGTTATGCTTGAAACTGAGATTCACTTCAACCATGGAAAAGTGCTGACAACAGATTTGAGGTTTTCTGTGGGCCGAATTAAAAAAAAAACAAAAAAAAAGAAAAACCTATTAGTGGTATATTCAAGAATGACTTCGCAAAAGAAAAGAGTTGCAACATGTTTATCTACAATGATATCGATGGTCCAGCATAATTTACCAGTTATTCCGCTAACCCTTATTTTTCCCAATAAAAGAAAATTTTGTCCACTGATGGCGCAAAGCTTATACGGAACACGTTCTAACTAAGTGAACTTGAAAATATTTTTATACTTGTGGTACGACTCGTACGACATCAATGCGACGCTACTCCCTATGTCCAAGAGACCACAAACAGGTTTGTGGTTAGTAGAAAGGCAAACTCTAGGAAAAGAGGGTTTAACAAAACCACTTATCCGATTATAACCCTTGGGTGGCCTACTCCTTTGGCTACACTACTTCCAAAACAATCAAATGTCCCCAGTTTCTGTTTTCTTGTACTGCAGTCTACATGTACATCTATGTGATTACTCTGCTATTCCCAATCAAGTGCTTGGCAGAGGGTTCAATGAACCATCTTCATGCTGTCTCACTACCGTTCCACTCTCGAACGGCACGCGGAAAAACGAGCACTTAAATTTTTCCGTGTGAGCCCTGATTTCTCTTATTTTATCGTGATGATCTATTCTCCCTATGTAGATGGGTGCTAACAGAATGTTTTTGCAATCGGAGGAGAAAACTGTTGATTGAAATTTCAAGAGAAGATCCCGCCGCAACGAAAAAAGCCTTTGTTTTAATGATTGCCACTCCAATTCACGTATCATGTCTGTGACACTATCTCCCCTATTTCGCGATAATGCAAAACGAGCTGCCCTTCCTTGTACTTTTTCGATGTCATCCGTCAGCTCCACCTGATGTGGATCCCACAACGCACAGCAATACTCCAGAATAGGGCGGAGAAGCGTGATGTAAGCAGTCTCCTTGGTAGACCTGTTGCACCTTCTAAGTGTTCTGCCAATGAATCGCAGTCTTTGGTTTGCTCTACCCACAATATTATCTATTTGATCGTTCCAATTTAGGTTATTTGTAATTGTAATCCCTAAGTATTTAGTTGATTTTATAGCCCTCAGATTTGTGTTATTTATCGCATAATCGAAATTTAGCTGATTTCTTTTAGTACTCATGTGAATAACTTCGCACTTTTCTTTATTCAGGGTCAATTACCACTTTTCGCACCATACAGATATCTTATCTAAATCATTTTGTAAGTAGTATTGATCATCTGATGACTTTTTAAGACGGCAAATGACAGCATCATCTGCAAACAATCTTAGACGGCTACTCACATTGTCTCCTATGTCGTTAATATAGATCAGGAACAATAGAGGGCCTATAACACTTCCTTGGCGAACGCCGGATATTACTTCTGTTTTACTCGATGACTTTCCGTCTATTACCACGAACTGTGACATTTCTGACAGGAATCACGAATCCAGTCGCACAACTGAGGCGATACTCTGTAGGCACTCAGTTTGATTAGAAGACGCTTGTGAGGAACGGTGTCGAAAGCCTTCTGGAATTCTAAAAGTATGGAATCAATTTGACATCCCCTGCCGATAGCACTTATTACTTCATGAGTATAAAGAGCTAGTTGTGTTTCACTTGCAAACTAGCCAGGCTCATTATACCTAAAGCAGTTTCCTCTTTCCCACCTCACTTCCTGACTCCACTGATATTTTAGAAACCGATTCTTCCATATGGTTTACTCCAAGATCATATGGTCTTCTTTGTAGACCGCTTGTCTTAAGTTTTGATACGTCTGTGAATCCACTGGGCAGTGCACCCACTCCACTCAATCACATTATTTCTTTCCAGATAGTAAGTAATATGTGAACCAAATCTGACTGAAATCGATCCAGGGTTTAGAAGGATCGTTTACCAGTGCCCAGCGTAAGCACATGTTACATATATTTCACATATATCTGACATATTTCACACATATTTGGACACGTATTTCACCTGCATCGATATTGAATTTCGCCCTGCAGCTTCGTTTTCACGCAGCTCAACATTTATGGTGTCACATCTCCTGAGCTATGTGTCATCAAGTGATAATTTTCGGTAGGTATATTTAGCGGTACATAGGAATACTAGATGCGAAATATGCACGATGCGGCAGATTTTTACACATCACAGTGTTTGTGACGTCATATGTTCTGAACTATGTGTCGTAGAATGATATAATTTTGCCGGTACTGTCAATGGAATACATGAATATTGCCTGCAAAATATGTCATGAATACAGTTTGTGTTCAAGGAACAGCAAATTAAAATGTCATGCCAGATGTGGCACTTTTAGTGCTTGAACAGTGAAAATGTAGAAATCGATAAAAGTTCCTCTTTTATCATTTTACTTGAGGTGTCAACTAGAAAATGTTTAGTAATGTTTCAAAATTGTGTGTTAAGTTCATTGCAACACAGTAAGTGCCCTCACTCTCAGGTTCTGGGTGAATATAATGTATTTGCGCGCGGTGAGCTTCGCTACTTTTTCACGCCCAATCCCACCCCTTTCATAGGTAGGTGGTTATTACCCCATCAGCGATTCTTGGCAGACGTAAGTGATTTGTGTACCAAGTTCGTTTGCAATTGGTTCTGTGGTTTAAATGGAGATGTTGAGCATATATACACACACATTTATCTACACCCAAGTATGCAGTGACTGTGGCTTTGCACACAGGTCAATCTACGTGAAGTTGTCAGGTTGTTCTCCACGCTTGACAGAAAGATTTGGGAGCGTCCCCAATCTCCATCTCGGAATATGCGATACACAAGTAATTAAAATTCGACTACACCTAGAAGAAACTAAAGGCTACACTCCCTTAATTTAATTGACGACTATCGCTATGAACGGCATCTGTACACAAAGTTAAAATGAAAGCACAGCGCCATTAAAGCTAGAAAAGTGAGAAGTGGGGATGTAGAGAAACGTCTGAGAATTTCTGAAAGACTTCCCTGTACGTTTTCTGATCAGCGAATATATATCTAGGAGAGACTCTTCAATATATGAAAATATCTGTGGAGGAATCCATACATAAGTTTCTACCAAAGCAAATTTTTCCACCTTTCGGCAGCACATATATTTACGAGCAGTGTGTTCAGGGATGAATTAAATTCAAAACATCAAAAGAAGTAAACGGGCGCATGCCTCGGATGTTCTGCGCAATTAACCTTTAGTACCATTTCCGTCAATATCACTCATCTCCGTAGCCGAGAACGCTAACGTTCCATTGATTGGTTGTTACCATGTTCTAAGCCCGGCAGTTGAGGAAACTTCCAATCTCACTTTTTTTGGCACGCACTGGAGCATATATAATAGGAGGAGCGTTCAAAAAGTTACCGTTCGAAGGCCGCAATAATATCTTGCCCACATGTTTGTTGCATATAACCTGCATCGGAGTCGCGCTGCATTGCATATACGCTACAGCAACGTCCGCAAACGTAAACTTTTTGATTGGCTCTTATTGGTTACACTTCTTGGTCTCCAACTTTGCGCCCAGATCCTGGTTTAAATTCAAAAGAGCGTTTTTTCTGGCATGCGGGGCGTGACACTGTTGACAGTGATTGAGTACTGGACGAAGTCGCTGAGCTTGGTGCTAGTCTGGTGCCATCTAAAAGAAGCAGTCTTTCTGTCGGCATCAGTTTTCAGCCCGACACGTGTCGTCATTGTCTCTCTCACCGTCATCAGCAACCTGAACTGAAAAGAGGCAGATATCAATACTACTTCCCGAAGAAAGGTTGCCACGCACATTAGATGGACGAACAGCTGTTCTGGGTTCCCAGTCATCATCCATATAAGATTGTAATATAAGTTGATATTAGTTATATGTATCGTAAAATGCTTTCCCATCTTTTTTTTTTTTTTTTTGGTGAAATTAATTTTGTTCTCTACATCAAATATCGTGATGTGTGTAAATGAACATGAAGCAATGATTTAATAGGTTTGCTCAGACCGTTGAGTGAGTGAAAAACGATAACTTGTCCCCTTAACTAGAAAAAAGTGCCGCCCGGAGGAATCAGGAACACAGCGATATCAGGAGTGACTTTTAACAGCAGGGTAAATACACAGACCAGTGTAACTGCCTCGCAGCGTCAGTCAGCTTGCTTGGGAGCACCACAAATGCGCCTTGTCAGCAGGTCGTGAGGCTGGCGCCACTGGTCAGTGAACAGTGGCCGGTGTGAAGTTGAGCAGTCTTCGGAGAGAAAGATAAATAGGCGATGTCCATTACCGAACGTCTTGAGAACACAGGGTGGCTCTACAACACAGCATTCTTGTGCAAGGCCCGTCGTTTGCTTAGGTGAGTGTAGCCATCTTCGCTGTCCAGGACCATGGTTGTCATGATGGACAGACGCGAGCCTGCCACTATGATAAGAGGAAGATCGCATCATCTGCTCCCAGGATGGCGAGGGAGCTGCGCGAACGCGCCACATCTGGATGGTGGGGGGTGACAGCTTGCCAATCATCCACGAACGTCACTCACTGGGAGGTGGGCTAGTGGCACACCTTGTCTTCTCGCCATTCGCGATCTTCAACGGCAACCACGCCTGTGATTTGCATAGGGATGACTGCATCTGGGCTCAGCAAGCAGGTTGCAAACAGTCAGTCATCGATCAGCTTCATACCGTCGTTCTCTCTGGTACAGGTGAGACAAGAAAATGGCAACACGACCGAATGTGAATTTGAGTTCCGAAATCCCGGCCCGGTTGTTTAAGAGGCAGAGCCCACGTAAAATGACGCGCTGGCTCCAGCCTCGTGAGCAAATTCGGCTTGGTTTATTGGACTTGTTGGCTTTCCTTGCCTCTGTGTGCTGAATAATTATACTGGGTTGCCGAGCTCGGGTCTTTCTGCAACGTTTGACTGTTGAAGTGGCGCTCCGATGCTTGGAGTTACAGGGTGTTACTTCATACTGTCGTTTTATCATTTATTCCACTGTTTGCTCTTTTGCTCCCTCGTAACGAAGTTACGTAGCAAAGCTCGACCTGTGCCTTACCTTCTGTTACATCTGTGGTACGCCGTGTTTTCATATCTACTGGCATACGAGCCCCGAATTGGTCTGCTTGGGTCTGCATCTACATCTACAACTACATACATTCTCCGCAAGTAACCGTATCGTTCGTGGCGTAGGGTAAACTCTGCCAGCACTACTCATTTCCTTTCCCTGTTCCACTTGCAAACAGAGCCATAGAAAAGAGACTGTCTGTATTCCTCTGTACGAATCCTAATCTCACTAATCTTATCTTTGCAGTCTTTTTGTGAAATCTGCGCTTTGCGGACGTAGAATCGTTCTGCAATCAGCCACAGATGCCGGTTCTCTAAATTTTGTCAATATTGCTCCTTGAAAAGAACGTTGCCTTCCCTCCAGTGATTCCCATTTCAGGTCCCGAACCATCTCCTTAATACTTGCGTGTTGTCCGAACCTGCCGGTAACAAATCTAGCAGCTCGCTTCTAGATTGCTTCGACGTCGTCCTTAAATCTGACCTGGTACGGATCACAGACACTCGAGCAGTACACAATGGGCTGCACTCGTGTCCTACATGCGGTCTAAATGACAAGTGAACCATAGTTTCCTAGAATCTCCCAATAAACTGAAGTCGATCATTCGCCATCGCTGCTACAATCTTTACATGTTCATTCCATTTCACATAGCTTTTCAAAACATTTAGATACTTAATCGACTGTGTCAACCAGCACATTACTAATGTAGTAGTCGAACATAGTGGATTTGTCCCCCTCCCCAACCTGCATTACCTTACATTTTTCTACATTTGAAGCAAGTTGGAATTCATTACACCAACCAGAAATTTTGTCTAAGTCCTCTTGTATACTCCACAATCACTCAGTGACGACAATTCCCCATACACCGCAGTATCATCAGCAAACAGCCGCATATTGCTGTTTATCCTGTCTCCGAGATTATTTTACGTATATGCGTAGAAAATAACCGCAGTCCTGTCTCATTTTTCTGGTTCACTCCTGGCGATAATCGTGGTCTCTGATGGACACTCCCGTCGAGGACAGCATACTGATTTCTCTTATTTATGAAGTCTTCTGGGGACCTAATTTTGTTAATAGCCAGAAGAGTGGTACCGTGTCAAATGCCTTACGGAAATCCAGAAACGCGGAATACAGCTTTTGCCCTTCGTCCATAGTTCGTAATATACTCGTATCATGTGAGAAAAGAGCAGCTAAGTTTCGCATGAGTGATGCTTTCTAAAACCGTTCTGATTTATGGACACAAGCTCTGCCCTCGCAAGGAAATTTGTTAGATTAGAATTGAGAATATGTTCAAGTATTGTGCAGCAAACCTATGATAATGGTATTGGTTTGTTATTTGGCAGATCTGTTATACAAGAGCCACCTTCGTTTTCTTCCGGTCGCTTGGGACTTTGCACTGGGCGAGAGATCCGCGATAAATACAAGCTAAGTAACGAGTGGTCGCTGTAAAGCCGAATGGGAATCCCATCAGGGCAAGGGGGCCTATTAACTTTCAACTCGTTCAGTTATTTCTCTACACCGGGGATGCTTATTACTATGTCCCCGATACGGGAATCTGTGCTATTTTCAAATGGCGGTATGTTTGTACATTTCTCCTACGTGAATGATTTGTTAAATGCTAAATTTAAAACATAGATTTTACTTTTGCTGTCTTCTACTGCCGTACCAGACTGGTCAACGAGTGACTGGAAATAAGCCTTAGGCCAACTCGGGTTCGCGGCCGCATCTTCTGCTCAGGCATTACCGTCGTAGTTCTAAGTTTCGCGCATCGATCTTTTTACAGATTCACGGATTCGTATTAACGTTTACCAATCGTCATTTGTGACTTCTCTTTTGAACCGTGAGTGCAGCAGACTTCGCTTCCTCAGAATTTTTCGTCTTTTTTAGCTCGACGGGCAGAAAGTACGAAAAATGTGGGCGTACACACTGAATTCATTCTGGGTGCTACAGTGTTCAAGAAAACTAGACACTTTGGTATAAAGTATTAAAAATTCAAGAATTTATTCCATTCTTAGAGAATATCGTTTAATTTTCTTACACATTTTCCGTCCCACTCATTAGTGATGATTTATTCTTCAGTGGCTATTTTCTGTGGGGGAGGGCTGTGCCGGATGTTCAGCGTTCCGCCCGTCCGCTCGACGGCGAACTTGGGTGGCGCTGGGTTGCAACCCGCCTCTACGTTGTCAGCAGAGCGCCCTCCGTGAGAAGCGTCGAGTGACTGGTGCAAGCAAACAGCGGCAGTTGGTCCTGCGATTGGATTGTCATAACATCTGTTTGAGAGATGCCGATGTGGTTTACGGTAGCACGGCCTCGGAGGATGGAGCGTTAAACCATTTTCTTTTGGGAACAGAGCGTTAGCCGGCAATAGTGGATTGCGGATTCCTACTAGCTCTTTGAACTATTTGCCTGAATGAATTGCTTTATTTTGCCTGTGGTGCTGACAGTGCAAAAGTGGACAGCACATATTGAAAGAAGGTTGTTTCTTTAATGTTTTAGTTTATTGGTGGTTCATACTGTTTGCCGGTGACGGCTCTTAAAACGCAGTTGGAGCAGGTGGCGAGATTTGAGGAAGTACGCGCTCTAAGATGATGACAGTATACAGATGCGTTTATTACACTGTGATCCATTGCTGAACCCTTTGGTTCTATTGTGTCTCCGAGTGTTCATTGTTGATGTAGAAGCGGATTCGTTGGTGCAAGGTGGCCTGATTGTGCCAAGATCCAACGTTGAGAACTGCGTAAACTCGTGGAGAGTCGTCACTGCAGAACAAATACGACTGGGTGTTACGTGTTTTTTGCAGCACCGATCGGCGCGGAACAATGCTAGTGATGTTTAGGTCTGACGAGAAGTGCTGTTCCGTCGTTGTTGCGTCACTTGCATCTACTGTTATGGTTTGCCGAACTTACGGAAAGTTAAAATTTGTTCATTTTCTTTTATTTTTCTCACAGCAGTAAGGGCCGGCAGTGCTGCTTTAAACTATGTATTGTCTGTGTAGACGGCCATCCAGTTTTGCTGAATTATTGAAGGCTTTGTGTGGCCCCACGTGGGCGATGCTGTGAAAGTTTTCCTGTAATCGTAACATTAGTTACGATGTTACATATAGTGAGGATTATAGAGAGTAAACGTTAAGGTTGTGAGAGTGTGACCCACATTATTCTAAATTAAACAAAGACGTTAAAGCGTCGTTTGCAAGCGTGCTCTTTCACTGCTAAACAGCGGGTAGTCAAATTATATATATATATATATATATATATATATATATATATATATATATATATATATTAAAAAAATCAGAATCACTATCAGAATCACTGCTACCTACAGGGCCTAGATCTTTAATTTTAGAAGTAGTGCACCACGATAATTTAAGTTATTGTGCACTTAACAAACCTACGTCCTCAATTATTTGCTGGACGTATTTCAATCTCTGTCTTCCTCTACAGTTTCTGGCGAAGTGGCGCAATGGACTCGCATTTGGGGGACGACGGATTAAACCGACGTCCGGCCGACCTGATTTCGGTTTGCTGTGGTTTCCCAAAATTGCTTCAGGCTAATGCTGGTGTAGTTTCTTTGAAACAGCGCGGCCGACTTTCTTCCCCATCCCTCCTTAATCTCATGGGACCGATGACCTCACTCTTGGTCCCCTCCCGCAAATCGCCCAAGCAACCTCTACAGTTTTAGCGCTCTACAGTTCCCTCTGATACCATGGAATTCATTCTCTGATGCCTTAACACATATCCTATCAACTTGTTCCTTCTCTTTAGCAGTGCTTTCCACATATTACTTTCGTCTCTGGTGCTGCGTAGAACCTTGTTATTTCTTACCTTATCGGTCCACCTCATTTTCAACATTCGTCTGTAGTACCACATTCAAAATGCTTCCACTGTCTTGTGTTCCGGTTTTCCCCAGAGTCCACGATTCACTACCATGCAATGCTGTGCATCAAACGTACACTCTCAGAAATTTTTCTCAAATTACGGCCTATGACACTCGTAGGTTTCTCTTGACCAGGAATGCCCATTTTGCCAGTGCTTGCTCGGTCCATCATAGGTTATTTTGCTGGCTAGGTAGTAGAATTCCTTAACTTTATCTACTCAGTGACCATCAACCCCGATGTTAAGCTTCTCGCTATTCTCGTTTCTTATACTTCTCGTCACTTTCAGCTTTCTTCGATTTACTGTCAACCCATATTCTATACTCATTAGACTGTTCATTCCATTCGGCAGATGATGTAATTCTTCTTCACTTTAACTCAAGATAGCAAAGTCATTAGCGAAACTTATCAAACAATGGTTCAAATGGCTCTAAGCACTATAGGACTTAACATCTGAGGTCATCAGTCCCCTAGACTTAGAGCTACTTAAACCTAACTAACCTAAGGACTTCACAAACATCCATGCCCGAGGCAGGATTCGAACCTGCGACCGTAGCAGCAGCGCCATTCTGGGCTGAAGCGCCTGGAACAGCTCGGCCACAGCGGCCGACGAAAAAAATTATCACTGATATCCTTTCACACTGATTTTAATGCCACTCCTGAACCCTCTCTTATTTCCATCATTGCTTCTTCGATGTACAGATTGAACAGTAGGGGGTGAAAGATCACATCCCTGTGTTACACCCTTTTAATTCCACCACTTCCTCCTTCGTCGTTCACTCTTATTATTCCCTCTTGGCAATTGTACATACTGTATATTACCCGCCTCTCACTGTAGCTTACTCCTATTTTACAATGTCGAACGGTTTTCCTGGTTGACAAATCCTATGAACGAGACTTATCTTTAATCTTGCTTGCATTATCAACCGGACCGTGACACTTCCTCCCTGGTTCCTTTACCTTTCCTGGAGTCAAACTGAACATCATTTAACATATCTTCAATTTTCTTTCCCTTCTTTTTCTTATCAGCGATTAGAAGGCATGAGCTGTTGAGCTGATTGTGAGATAATACTCGCACTTGTAGACTTCGGAATCGTGTAAATGATGTTTTCCTGAAAGTCGGAAGGTATTTCGCCAGACTCAAACATGCTACACACCAACGTTAACAGTCGTTTTGTTGCCAATTCCTCCAATGACTTTGGAAATTCTGATGGAACTTTCTCTATCACTTCTGCTTTATTTAATCTTAAGTCCTCCAAAGCTCTCCCAAATTCAGATTCTAAAACTGGTTCCCCTATCTCTTCTAAATCGACTCTTGTTTCTTCTTCTATAATATCCCCCTCATATAGGCCCTCAGTGTACTCTTTCCACTTATCCGCTCTCTCCTCTGCATTTAACAGTGGAATTTCCGTTACACTCTTTATTTACCACTCCAGCTTTTAATTTCACCTAATGTTGTTTTGACTTTCCTATATACTCAGTCAGTTCTTCCGACAATCATTCCTTTTTCGATTTCTTGACTTTTCCACACAGTCGTTTCGTCTTAGCATTAATGAGTGATTTTTATTTCATCTTTTCGGTGTTTTCTGAAACATTTTTGTACTTCCTCTTTTTATCGATCAACTTAAGTATTTCTTCTGTTACCCATGGTTTTTTCGCAGTTACCTCCTTTTTACATACGTTTTCTCTCGAATTTCGGTGATTGACGTCTTTAAAGATGTCCCCTCAGGTTCAAGTGTACTGCATACTGAGTTATCCCTTGTTGCTGTATCTATAGCCTTATAGAACTTCAAGCGTATCTCGTCATTCGTTAGTACTTCCGTATCCCACTTCTGTGCGCATTGATTCTTCCTCTCTAATCTCGTAAGCTTGAGACTATTCTTCTTAACTACTACGTTGAGATCTGAGTCTATGCCTGCTCCTGGGTACGTGTTATCATCCAGTATCTGTCTGACCATGGTGTAATATAACCGTAATCTCCCTGTATCACCCTGCCTTTTCCTGGTATACCTCCTCCTCTTGTGATTCATTGAACAGTATATTCGCTGTTACTAGCTGAAAATAATTACAGAACTCAATTAGTCTTTCCCCTCTCTCATTCTTTGTCCCAATCCCCTTCTCTCCTGTAACCTTTTCTTCTACTTCCCCTACAACTGCATTTCAGTCCCCATAAGTATTAGATTTTCACCTCGCTTTACGTATTGTATTACCCTTTAAATATCTACATATAGTTTATCTCCTCATCTTCAGCTTGTGACGTCGGCATGTATACCTGAACTATCGTTGTCGATGTCGGTTTGCTGTCAGTTCTGATAAGTACAACTCTGTCATTGAAATGTTCAACTAACGCACCGTCTGCTCTACCTTCCTATTGATCCTACTCATGCTATACCATTTTCTGCTACTGTTAATACTACCTTATACTCATCTGACCAGAAATTCTTGTCTTCTTTCCATTTCATTTCACTGACCCCCACTATAGCTAGACTGAGCGTCTGCCTTTTCCGTTTCAGATTTTCTAACTACCCTACCACGTTCAAGCTTCTGACAGTCCACTCCCCGACTCGTAGCAAGTCGTCCCTTAGTTGATTATTCCATCTTTTTCTCACGATCACCTTCCCCTTGGTAGTCCACTCTCGGAGATCCGTTAGGGTGACTATTACGGCATCTTTGCCAATGGAGGGATGATCATGACACTTTTTCATTTACAGGCCACTGTCCTGTAGATACACATTATGTGTCTTTGATACAGTGGCTTTCATTGCTTCTGCACCCTCATGCCGTTGATCATTGCTGTTTCTTCCACCTTTACGGGCAGTTTCCCACCATAAGGACAAGAGAGTGCCCTGAACTTCTGTCCGCTCTGTTCTTCGACAAGGCCGTTGGCAGAATGAGGGTGGTTTCTTATGTCGGAAGTCTCGTACCACCAATGATGACTATTAATCAAAACTTAAGCGATGGCAGGCTTGCAGCCGGGGACGCAGGACGTTTCGATTACCTATCACGGACTCTGGCCCTAGACCACGAATTGTAGTCCATGGGTGGTTGAAGGTAATGTAAATCTGAGGTAAGTCTTTTAAGCAAAACCTTTTTACGGAATGAAATTTTTCACTCTGCACTGAAGAATGCGCTGATATGAAATTTCCTGTCAGATTAAAACTGTGTGCTGCACCGAGACTCGAACTTGGTACCATTCGCAAAAGAGCTTCTGTGAAGTTTGTAAGGTAGGAGACAAGGTACTGGAGGAAGTGCAGCTGTGAGAGGGGGGGAGGGGTGGGGGGGGGGGCCCTGAGTCGTGCTTGGGTAGCTCACATGGTAGAGCACTTGTCTCCGGAAGGCAAAAGTCCTGAGTTCAAGTGTCGGTCCTGCTCACAGTTTTAATCTGCTAGGAAGTTTCAGGAATTCTTTAGCATAACATTACCTTAATCTGCGCTCAGCCATCAGATACCTCTGCACGATTTGTTTGTGTTATGGTGTTCAGGCAGTAACGAGTTAAATAGCAGTAGTACATGATAAGTCGGGGCTGTAGGCATTAGTAACTGTGTTGTACGTGTGTGGTTTGTAGGGGTTGATGTCCAGTGTGTGTGTGTGTATTCCCGTTGTATTTGGTTTAAGTGTATTGCGGTTCTTGCACACGGGGCTAAAGTAATTAAACCCAGATTTCCTTTCTGATCAGTATTATTATTTTTTTGTCGAGAAAACTTTTATTAATGAATGGATGTGCTTTAAAGATAGTAATTTCAATCAGTATGTCATTATAGATGTTTTAAATCTTTTTTATATGAGTTATTGAGGGCTTATAGGAAATAAAATGGCTCTTGTCATTTTAATGCAATTTTAGCTACACGAAGTACTTTCGTAGTATGTCTGTATCGTTGTTGGATGGCTACTGTTTGTTGTGGTTGAAGGCACTGGGGACATTGTAAGTGGGCCGTTGCATTGTACCTGTCTTAAATGCTGCTTGAGATCGGTGCTTACACCTGGAGGAACCGTGCGGTACAGCGCGTCCCCCTGAGTTGATGATAGTGAAGCCGCGAGGCCGGCAGCCCTGTAGCCAGCCAGCTTCATGTATTTGTTGATAAATGGCATTCAGCTCAGTCTCATGAGTTAATTGCACCAGCCTTCCACTTCCTACCGCGAAAATACTGTACAGGGTGAAGAGTTCCGTCGAGAGGACATCTCAAGAAATAAACTTTAGCTAAACTTAAATATGTTACTAAGCGTAATCACTTAAGTTTACAATCAATGGATCTTCAGTTTAGACACACAAAAGAGGGAGTAAGGATTGCACGAGGGTCTTTAGTTACCAGGGCTCTGTGCATTCAGTAATATTAGTACCTGAAGAGATAATGCATTGGCCGGGCCGGCAGGGTTGTAAATGGAGGTGATCTATATGATCTGAACTTGAGCAAAGCGATAGCACATGAATTAGCGGAATACTTCGAGCAAAATCGATGACAAATTATTCTACTAAAGGCTGGACTAAATAATACTGCCCCGGAAAATATATTTATAATACTAACAAGGAACAACCTTCGTTAATGAACAGCAGGGCGTCCCATCAATGCTGGAAATCCTGATTTCGATGCGCTAATCGTCGCTGTCACATTTCTGCTCATGCGCAAATTCTGCAGACTCTGTCCAGCGTACTTCGCTCTGACTCTGCATTTCAGTGACTGAGATGAGCAGACGAGTTTTCCGACCAGTTGAATACAGCACAAAATGGTTCTCACCATAGCACAGCGGGTGGCCATTGTTGAGTGTAATGCGAAACGTAAGTCGTGCAGTATTGGAGTATGTATGCGGACTGTTTGCGCAAGAGCCTAAGACTGTAAGTGCTTTGGCAAAATCTCCATCCAAGTCTACAGAACAATACTTAGTGGCGATGCGAAATGGTCTCTTCAGCGAATAAAAAACGTAACTCTTAGGAAAGAGGTCAAATACCAGAAAAAATTGCTTGAGTGAAGGAAAGACTGGAACGGAGACATGTGTAATTTCAATGTCGCTTGTCTGTACAAACGGGAATTAAGGGATCTTCGTGCCGGAAAATGATCAAAAAGGACTTACATCTGTGTTCTTACAAATTTACTCTTCTGAGTTGATTACAGCGCCCGATGAACTTAGTTGTTGAGTACTGCCAATGGTTTCTGAGCGAAGTGCACTAACGACTTTTGTACATTATTTTTTTTTTCAATTCTTCACAAGAGGCCTGGTTCAGCCTATGACGATATGTGAACTCAGTGAATATGCCCCATTATGAATCAGAAAACCCTCAGCAGTATTTTGAAATGAAATTACAGTACGACATAATTAGCCAGTAGGTTCCACGTAGTATTGTTCTGCTGCCTGGTGCAAGTCTTTTTATTTCACGTCACTTCGGCGACCTGCTCGTGAAAGGAGATGAGATGACACGAAATGATTAGAACAATGTACAGTCCATGAGCGAAGAAAGTCTCCGACGCGGCCGGGATTCGAACGCGGGACCCCACAATATTGAGGCAGCGAACTCAACCACAAACCACAAGATGCAGACGTCAGCGCTCAGAAGAGCTGTGCCATAATCTCAAAACCGAAAAATGTTAACCTGCTAGTCCGGAAACTCGGTAATCTATATGTGGATCCACCCACAGTAGATGAACGATTGTATGGATACTTCCTGAGGACGGAGCGACAATACAGGCTGCCTTGAGAACTGTGTCACGACGGCATCTGGTGAGCAGAGGCAATGCCACTTCCCGGCCACCTCAGTCGCCTGATGTCTCATCCAGTGGTGTTTACCTGTGGGACTAACTGAAGCCGGCCGCGGTGGTCTAGCGGTTCTAGGCGCTCAGTCCGGAACCGCGCGACCGCTACGGTCGCAGGTTCGAATCCTGCCTCGGGCATGGATGTGTGTGATGTCCTTAGGTTAGTTAGGTTTAAGTAGTTCTAAGTTCTAGGGGACTGATGACCACAGATGTTAAGTCCCATAGTGCTCAGAGCCATTTGAACCATTTTTGACTAACTGAAGGGTCAGGTGCGCTCGGATCAATACTAATTCACTGGAAGCTGTAGCAGAAAAATGAAAACGCTGCTGCTGCTGCTGCTGCTGCTGCCTCTCAGACAGAACTTCTACGCGTCTCTCACAGTTTTATAAGTCGAGCACAGTCCTCCAGCGGTGTCAGTTGTCGCGATGCGCAGCATCTTCAGCATTTTTCATTAACAAGGGTCATTTTCGCATCTGCGTTATTGTAAATATTTTCCACACCAGTTTTTTTGTCCATGCTGTAGACGTAAATACACTTCGAAAAATGACTAACACCCTGCCACACATTCCCTGACGATCGTACTCATTTGTTAAATACATGAAATCACTTAAAGCACACACAGGAGTAAAATATTTTGTCCATAGGACCATAGGACATAATACAATGAGACGATCCGAATCACACACATCCGGAATTGCAAATCCACTGTCTTAAGCAAGGTTTTATCACACAGTATCACAAATGATACAAACCCAAACATTATTTTAGAGTAATACTAGCAGTTAAAGTGTGAACGTATAAATTCGA
This sequence comes from Schistocerca americana, assembly GCF_021461395.2. Lineage (NCBI taxonomy): Eukaryota > Metazoa > Arthropoda > Insecta > Orthoptera > Acrididae > Schistocerca > Schistocerca americana. Next base: position 324,685,286 of record NC_060119.1, on the reverse strand, counting down.
CATGTGGCCTTTTGTTAAGCCATCCACGACCTTCACTTACTCGAACGCTGCACTATGGAAACCTGATCACCACACTGCTCCTAAGTACATAATCTCCAAATATCTTGTTTCACAGTTATTCGTAAATAAGATCTCATCTACTCTCAGTCCTGTACATCCCTGTTTTGAATCCCACCTACACCAATACATCGTGCCCCCTTTCAGCCAACACCTAAATCGAATAGCATTCAGTTTTATAACAAATGTTCTTTGTGATCCAGTATATTTTCTCCTATATGTATTTAAGCCTGGTTTTCTCATTCCCACCATCCAGTATAGACCATAGCTACAAAAACTGAGCTTTCCATACCTTTGTATCCACATATCTTCACCGGTTTGGTCGACAGAACTTTATCTATGCCGGTGATATGTGTTTGCAAATGGAGTGTCACTGAACATCAATAACACGGAACACATGTTTCCGTGTACAGCAAAAGCGGTGACCATTACAAGTAATGAATGAGGCCAAATCAATAAATTATACATAATTTTCAATATAATTGGGTGTTTGTGTTGCTAAGAGGTAGAGCTGCAAGTTACGTGTTGCACACCTCAAACGTCTAAGAAAACTTTTGCGTTACGTACAATATCATATTTTGATGATGGAAGTATCAGAAAATTCACTTATTTCTAGATTTTCCTATAGATATTATTTTACGGCTCCATATTCTCGCCACTGAAGAAGAAAATTCGTGTTGAACATAAGCATATGGTGTGTGCTCCAGAACATTTGACTGACAGCTCTTTAAACAGGTTGGAAGACTTACGACAGTCTTATAATACGTTTACACGATAGTGAAGTTGGTTGCGAATGATCATTCACAGTACGGAAACAGTAGGACATTCACAAGTATAATACTAGACAATGTAACATTTTACACTATCCTTCACTCACCCCACCCACACAAATAGATAATAAAATTTGCTTCATACACTAAGTGAAACGATATCCGCTTAAGACAACCGTGCAAATGAGAATTATACCGCTAGATGTTTCACTGAAAAAGTGTAATATAATCATAAAAGCTACTCATTTCAGCCGGCCGGTGTGGCCGTGCGGTTCTAGGCTCTTCAGTCTGGAACCGCGTGACCACTACGGTCGCAGGTTCGAATCCTGCCTCGGACTGGATGTATGTGATGTCCTTAGGTTAGTTAGGTTTAAGTAGTTCTAAGTTCTACGAGACCGATGACCACAGATGTTAAGTCCCATAGCGCTCAGAGCCATTTGAACCATTTGAAGAAGCTACTCATTTCACATCTAAGTCAGAGGCCGCAGTGATGATCAATGGAACAACAAACGACAAAACTATACGGCTGCATGAGTGGCCAATAGCCTAAGAGTCTTCCAGCGTCACCATACTGCCACCACCTACATAGTCATTTGTTTCAATAATTTAACATGCCAAGGGATCACTGTGATTATTTCCGATCTTACATAACATTTATAAATTTCGATTCTCGTGGCATTTAAAATCCTTTCGTAAATAACGTAGTACTGAAGTTTTTCTTTTCTTCCTTGTTTCTTCATTACTGGTGCTAGGTGCAGTTTGCAGACCGTAGGCTCCAAAACAGTTATCGTCGTAATTCTCTTGCACGATGATTTCCCGAGATTAATTTAAGAAAATTAGATTTGTGCAACATACTTCTCCTGGTCATCACAACGAGCAGCACGGTCAACTTCACGTTCTTGGTCAAGTTTTTAAAATTCAAAGTCTCTCTCTTTAAGCACAGTAGAAATTCCGGCTGAACCATGTGTCGCCCAACTTTTGCAAACTCGCATTCGGAATGTGCCCCTCTTTCCTATTTTGTATGAAATATGCGCACTCCAGTGAAGAGGCAGTAATACGGGCAAAGCGTGGGAGCCAGCCGCATCACGTATGCAGGGAGGCGGGGAATCAAACCCGGGCCTTTGAAGTGCGCTACGGCACCTGACACACAGTGCGCTGCTGCCGCCGCCGCCGCTGCCGGCGTCTGTGCCGGCTTTAATATTTCGGAATCGATACTGGCAGCCCCGCGCCGCCCACGCCGGCAGTTCACGTGAGAGCAGAGAGAAGCGGAGCAGGGCAGGCCAGGGCAGCGCCGCCACTGTGCGCCCGCCGCTGACCCGGCCCCCTTCCGCCTTCACATCCAACTTCACGCTCAGCCGCCAGCGGGTCGGCCCACATGTGAATACACAGCGCACAGTGAGAAGCCAACGGCGCGCTGCCTCCGCTCTTACGTTGCGGCCTCCACCACTCGCAGACGCTACTGCAAACTGGCCCACTGGTCCGCCTAGTAAATGATCGTCAGATGCTGAGATGAAATGCTACAGGTCTCCACCCCATCTCTTTATAGAAGTTGTATTCTGTAATGTTATTGCAGCACTGTACAACAAAAGTAAAGGGTCACTTTTCGAAACAAAGTAATCGTCTTCCATTCCGACGCGTAAGTTTCAAATCAGCTTAAAAGCGAAAGTGCAAAAGCGCAGCACCCTGCGACGCCACCCTTGGGCTCAGCGACGCTCCAAACTGCAAGGTGTCGAAATATGGGGAAAAAGGTCACAGCTCACAGCTCAGAATTTCATGTAAGTTGAAGGTGGGTTAATGGTATCACATTGGCTACAAATTTTACTGCAATTCTGCTCAACGCCACCATAAACGAGTCACAAGATGGAAGACCATCACACCCCCTCTTACCCACATTTCACTTCTTTTGACGCCTCTGCGATGCATGTCAGAACTGCGACACCTACCGTCGAAATCACGCGGTTTTCTTGTGAGTGGCCGAGAAAAAGATTTCAGACGCGCCGCCACTCAGAAACGACAAGAAGAGTCCTCAGCGCGTGGCATCAACGGTGTCAGTGAAATCACCCTTTATATTGGGGCGTTGTTCGCCATACATTTCGCGGTCGAAAAACACAGTTCTACTTGCCCCTTTGAGTTTCAACCCTACTCTAGGGATATCATTGGGCTGCAACAACATTAAACGCGATCTGACCCTTTTCCAAGGTATTGCAATCGCTGTTTTTGCTCCGGTTCAAAGGGAAGAAAATGAAAGGACCGTTCTTACCTGTTGCTGAAATTTGAAAGTGATCCGAAGCACACCAGAGTTTTTACGCTTCTTTGTCGTTCATTTTCGCATCCTCCAATGGTGTGATCACAAGGTTGGGGGGGGGGGGGGGGAGAGGGGGAAGGATGCAACATTAATATGTGCGTGAATAAAACGACAGAGAGGCCCTCCAAGACTCACCATTTCAACGACGCTGTCGCATCTTTCTAGAGCACGTTATCAATATATCTCTCGCAAATTTCGACGAAGATGTAGCTTCGGATGTGCTCTAACGCGTAATGGCAGCCAAACCGAACCGAAAGGATGTCGAAGGGGCTTCCCAGGTGCTAGAACAAGCGCAAGGTTGAATGTTGACGTGTCTGACAGACAGTTTTCTAACGCGCTCAAAAAATGTCCGTGGGTGGCACGTAGCTATGGAACTCTGCGCGCGTGTGTGTGTGTGTGTGTGTGTGTGTGTGTGTGTGTGTGTGTGTGTGTGGGTGTGGGTGTTGGGGGGGGGGGGGGGTTCTTCAGTCCTTCATCATTTTATTCACGCACACGTTAATGTAGCACCGGCTTGTACACACCCCTCAGCAGGATTCGAAAAGGAAAGAATGAAAAAGCATAAAAACGTTTCACTGAATAGGTACGAACGGTTTCTTGCGCTTCTACTCCGTACACCGGAGCAAAAATTACAATCTCACGTTAAATGGTCAGATCACGTTTAATGGTATGTGCTTGGAGTAGGCTTCAAACGCCAAGAGGAGTGCAGGAAGGTCGAATATTGTCGAGACCGTCATTCTATTGGTCATCTCATTACTAACTGTTGTTTCAGACTGTGAAATGTGTGGAAATCAACGCCTCAAGGTTTCATTGACGTCCTTTATACTCTCCCCTGAGAACTTTTCATGTCGATTCTGATTGGCAGTGTGTCTTAAACGTTTTCTTCGGACACTCATAAGCAAAGCGCATGATTTCAAAGCCAGGTGTCGCATTTCTCAGCTCCATAGCACAGGCGTCAAAAGGAGTGTGGAAATATGTGTAAGAGACGGTGTGACGACCAACGTGCAACACGTCTGCTTTGGCGCTGGGCAGAATTTTGATAAAAATTTGGTGCCAATGTGACATCACAAACCCACCTTAGAGCTCACATGGATATGTGAGCTGTGGGCCTTCTTTCGCATGTGTCGACACCTTCCTGTCTGAAGCGTCTCCTAGCCCGTGAGGGACATCATAGGGCGCCACGATTTTGCGACGTTGCAGAGAAAGGCTATACTGATCTTTGAAACCTGTCTGAGCGAATAGCTTTCGAAAAATTGACCCTTTAATTTTGTTGCGCAGTGTAGGTCTTAAAAACTGATCACCTATAAAAATAAGCAATGCACGGAAGGTGAAATATACTACTCATGGTCGATGCTACTAGTTTTAATGTTAATTCCAGTAATAAATTTTGAAAGTGTTGCCGATTGCTGAAGGCAAGCAAAGTCGTCTACGTAGGAAAGTGATTGAAAAGCAAAAATACACTCCTGGAAATGGAAAAAAGAACACATTGACACCGGTGTGTCAGACCCACCATATTTGCTCCGGACACTGCGAGAGGGCTGTACAAGCAATGATCACACGCACGGCACAGCGGACACACCAGGAACCGCGGTGTTGGCCGTCGAATGGCGCTAGCTGCGCAGCATTTGTGCACCGCCGCCGTCAGTGTCAGCCAGTTTGCCGTGGCATACGGAGCTCCATCGCAGTCTTTAACACTGGTAGCACGCCGCGACAGCGTGGACGTGAACCGTATGTGCAGTTGACGGACTTTGAGCGAGGGCGTATAGTGGGCATGCGGGAGGCCGGGTGGACGTACGGCCGAATTGCTCAACACCTGGGGCGTGAGGTCTCCACAGTACATCGATGTTGTCGCCAGTGGTCGGCGGAAGGTGCACGTGCCCGTCGACCTGGGACCGGACCGCAGCGACGCACAGATGCATGCCAAGACCGTAGGATCCTACTCAGTGCCGTAGGGGACCGCACCGCCACTTCCCAGCAAATTAGGGACACTGTTCCCCCTGGGGTATCGGCGAGGACCATTCGCAACCGTCTCCATGAAGCTGGGCTACGGTCCTGCACACCGTTAGGCCGTCTTCCGCTCACGTCCCAACATCGTGCAGCCCGCCTCCAGTGGTGTCGCGACAGGCGTGAATGGAGGGACGAATGGAGACGTGTCGTCTTCAGCGATGAGAGTCGCTTCTGCCTTGGTGCCAATGATGGTCGTATGCGTGTTTGGTGACGTGCAGGTGAGCGCCACAATCAGGACTGCATACGACCGAGGCACACAGGGCCAACACCCGGCATCATGGTGTGGGGAGCGATCTCCTACACTGGCCGTACACCACTGGTGATCTTCGAGGGGACACTGAATAGTGCACGGTACATCCAAACCGTCATCGAACCCATCGTTCTACCATTCCTAGACCGGCAAGGGAACTTGCTGTTCCAACAGGACAATGCACGTCCGCATGTATCCCGTGCCACCCAACGTGCCCTAGAAGGTGTAAGTCAACTACCCTGGCCAGCAAGATCTCCGGATCTGTCCCCCATTGAGGATGTTTGGGACTGGATGAAGCGTCGTCTCACGCGGTCTGCACGTCCAGCACGAACGCTGGTCCAACTGAGGCGCCAGGTGTAAATGGCATGGCAAGCCGTTCCACAGGACTACATCCAGCATCTCTACGATCGTCTCCATGGGATAATAGCAGCCTGCTTTGCTGCGAAAGGTGGATATACACTGCACTAGTCCCGACATTGTGCATGCTCTGTTGCCTGTGTCTATGTGCCTGTGGTTCTGTCAGTGTGATCATGTGATGTATCTGACCCCAGGAATGTGTCAATAAAGTTTCCCCTTCCTGGGACAATGAATCCACGGTGTTCTTATTTCAATTTCCAGGAGTGTAACTTTAAAACAATATCTGAATCTAAATTGTTATAGAAAACTTCAGAAGAGTAATCAAATTACAATAGCATTTGCCACATTTGTGCTCAGGAAGCAAGTGGCACATAGACGTCTTACAACTGAATTATCGAATAAGGCAAGATCAATACATGTTACAAATTTTTTACAAATGTTCACTTTTAGAGAGTGTGACGGGGATTAACTGCTTTATCATTAGGGCTAGTTAACAGCAGACAGATTCTTTACCTGCCGGCCGCTGGTGGCCGAGCGGTTCTGGCGCTACAGTCTGGAACCGCGCGACCGCTACGGTCGCAGGTTCGAATCCTGCCTAGGGCATGGATGTGTGTGTTGTCCTTAGATTAGTTAGGTTTAAGTAGATCTAAGTTCTAGGGGACTTATGACCTCAGCAGTTGAGTCCCATAGTGCTCAGAGCCATTTGAACCATTTGAAGATTCTTTACCAAACCTCGAAACATACTTTCCTCACAAAGACACATAGATCGGATTTCCGCATGTGAAACAGGCGTCAAAAACAAGAGAGTTTTGGCAACTTTGCGATGCGAATCGAAAAAGTAAGTATGCGTGAGCCATACGCTCGCAATGAGTTATTAAGGAAATCTTACGGCTGGGGTGCTCTTGCTACACGTAGCCAGAGTATATCTTACCGTTACATCATATAGCAAACAGCGACAAGCACCATGTCAAAACAAGCTGGTCAAGACACGAAATGAATATTGAAACTCGTTACGCAGCGCTACGTCACGTGACCTGATTAATCGGATCAGCGGAACTCAACACCTACTTCCTGAACAGCTCACAGACTGAGTAAGTAGTTTGGATTCGATAAACAATGTCAAGAAACGCTCCTTTGCAGCAAAGCAGTGGCTAATGTACGAAAATCTGAATAGAGAATGGTTCAAATGGCTCTGAGCCAGCTTTCAGTTTAACGTTGCGGGTATGCGACCCCATCGTCATGTTGTTTTGTAGCCCAGCGTTTCGACCACTTTTGCAACTAACCTCCATCAGAGTGATGAACCTGTCACAGGGCGACAGCTCCGTTCGTATCTTATGTAGCGTCATACCACCATTCCATTGAAGTCAGTTTGTCGAGAACATCATTACACTATATTTTTATTGTACGACAGGAGGGGTAAGGTGGAGAATAGTTACCTTCATTGACAGTAGTTTTTATTTTGAGTCCTATTGTCTGTTACCTGTGATTGAGGAAGAACGTAGTACAGCTACGCAGGAGGCACAACAGAGAAAAATATTAGTGTTTACCAGCGTTGGTGGCCACATAAATTGAACCAAGAGGAGATATGTAAATGGAAATGTCGTGTGGCTAGGGCCTCCCGTCGGGTAGACCGTTCGCCTGGTGCAGGTCTTTCGATTTGACGCCACTTCGGCGACCTGCGCGTCGATGGGGATGAAATGATGATGATTAGGACAACACTAAAACTGCCATATTTTGTATAAGTGATTCGGTGAGTGTGAAACTATGTCCCGTTCCCAGCATTAATCTCGACAAACCGAAATGTATCTCACACGATTGCTAATTACTCATTTAATACTTTTAAGGTAAATTGATTTGATTGCTAAATAGTATTAGTATTAAAACAGTGAGTGTAACATTTAAAATTTTTAAAACGAATATTGTTGCTGCTTTTTTCTTTCACCAGACTGTAATTACATCATAATACTATGTTCAGGTTAACCAATGGGTAAGAAAATATAGACGCAAAAGATTCACGAAAATTTATTTTGTTGATATAATGACAGGAGGGAACTGAAATTAAAAATATGGGATATAAAATTCAAAAGGACTGATGAAATAATGTTTGATAAAACTTTGTGAACTGTGGTGATAGCTGTGACATTTTGTTTGGCAACAAAATGTCACATCTTACCATGTTAGCGGATTAATTGTATTATTTCTACGCCTTCTATTTTTTATGCTGACCGGCACATATAAAGTTCAGTTAAATGTGTTTTGAGAACTGCAGTTTTTGGGTATGGTAGGAAAAGTGTAACCCAGCATCAGCATTCGACTAGAGTTACAAGTAACTCTGACTCCATTCTGCACCGCTTTGCATCCCAAAGAGATTGAGAAGGTTCCAATCCCTGGAGAAATATTTTTTCGACCTTCATATTTCACGATTCTTTTCTCTTTTCCAACGCGGTAAAAGGTATCTTTTTTCGACTAATGTATTTAGCTTCCAAGATTAAGTGTACAGGTACAGACCCACAGCTGTCAATTGAGAGAGCAAGAGAGTAGTTCTGCCGTGTGAAACTGAATAAATAAACTGTATGTCGTCGCGGATTTCTTCGTCCACATAAATAGTACTCGACTGTCATCATTCCGTTGTGCAGCAAACGGAGGGTTCACCCTTACGGTAACTGAGGAACGGATGGTGTGTGTTTTGGTTGGCAGGAGAGCCAACACCGGGTTACTAGAGGAGGCCGAAAGGCACACGTTTTAGCTCACGCAGGCTGGCGTGAGGTCTGGAACAGGACAAGGAAATTAGAATTTAGAAAAACGGACGTAGCTGGTGGAATACTTAACTTTAATCCGTTAATGAAGAACGTCGGTCTTGACGGTACATGATTCACAATATCAATAGTAACTGATAATGGCGCCTTGCTAGATCGAAGCAAATGACGTAGCTGAAGGCTATGCTAAACTATCATCTCGGCAAATGAGAGCGTATTTTGTTAGTGAACCATCGCTAGCAAAGTCGGTTGTACAACTGGGGCGAGTGGTAGGAAGTCTCTCTAGACCTGCCGTGTGGCAGCGCTCGGTCTGCAATCTCTGATAGTGGCGACACGCGGGTCCGACGTATACTAACGGACCGCGGCCGATTTAAATGCTACCACCTAGCAAGTGTGGTGTCTGGCGGTGACACCACAGTGTGCATGTACGAGTATACTCCAGGCGTGTTTATGTCATTTTAAGATTTGGCGTCGAAATCTGCGAGCCAGGAAATCTGCAGTTCGATAAGGGCTGTATGAGGAAGTGACACAAGAGTTGAGCACACTGTTTTGGCATAGCTATGAAAAACGTATTGACAGCAGAACAGCGTCAAAATTGCCTTCACGTCCATGAATCAGAGTAATTTTAAGACTTCAGTAGCCAAGATTTTCAGTGATTGCTGAAGTCAATTTCCCGTCGAGCTCAGTAGAGTCGCTGATAGTGACTGCTAGTAATACATGAGAAATGTATGATAAATAAAAACCCCTTACCCATATTGCAGGAGAGGACAAGTGCTCCTTCTCGTCCACCCTGTCGCACCACCCCTCCTCCTGCCGCTTGCGGACACCTACGACTCTTACAAGGAGTGCTCCCTATGGCGTCCCCTCAGATATAATGGTAAAATGGTTCTGTCGACAGCCCGTCAAAAACTCCGCACAGGTTAAGCATGAAAACAGGAGCAAGGTGTACTGAACTGCAGAAAAAGAAGCAAAATAGAAACGTCGAACGGTCTAAGGACTAGATGTGCAGCGTCGAGCATAGTTTGAAGTATAGCGGTGCTGTGGTTGTGTGGGCAAGTCGTTGGACTGCAAAGTGGGAGATCTGTGACCAGAGTTCAAATTTTATTCGTGCCGTATTTTTTTTCTCAAAATTATGCACCTTCCGTCCGGTCACTGACGTGTCTGTTCTTCTTCTGTAGTCTTCGCAGTTGTCATACTATACACTGGTTATAGAATATGAGTCACATATATTATCGTCGCAAGTAAATGTGATGAGTAATGAGATCAGGCGAAATGTCACATAAACCTCTACCAGAAATGAAAATAACAAACAAACATATGTGACGTATATTACTACAAGGGAATTCAATGTGTCAAAAGTCCAAAAGACAACGTGAGTCATTACATATGGTACTTGTGTAGAAGAAACAGGAGGTACATACGTCTAGAAGTCCCTTCCTTAAACTTCGATGCTGCAAACGGACGTTAAACAACGAGAAAGACACAAATCTCAATACTGCGATTAGACGCGGCAATGACAGGATGCACAGCTCACGATTTTGTGGAGAAAAGAAGAAACGGGCACGCGGGAGATTTGAACGTGGATCTCCTCCTTCACACTCCCATGCCACGACGGCATAACCACGCCGTCATGACTTGTTAAATTCATTCGACGTTGCACTTCTTGTGTTTGGATAATTCACTGTTCCATTTTGCTTCTTTTTTTTACAGTACAGTACACCTTCTACCTTTTTTCATTCTTTATGTGTGTTCAGTTTTTGACGGGCTGCCCACTAGGCTATCTTACCACTATATCTGAGGGCGGCGCGATTGGTTCAGGTGGTTGAAATGGCTCTAAGCACTATGGGACTTAACATCTGAGGTCATCAGTCCCCTAGACTTAGAACTACTTAAACCTAACTAACCTAAGGACATCACACACATCCATGCCAGAGGCAGGATTCCAACCTGCGACCGTAGCAGCAGTGTGGTTCTGGACTGAAGCGCCTAGAACCGCTGGACCACAGCGGCCGGCCGGTGCGGTGGGCAGTTTCCCTAGTCAGTAGCACTGCACCACGGTAATACCGCGTAACACTGCCTCTAGCAGGCAAGGAAGAGCGTCCACATTTCTTCGGATGAATTTGGGGACGAGTGAACCAGTGGCAGCTCCTTCACCAGGAATCTAACAGACACACGAGGGAGGTGCGGTTATGTGCTTATTGAGAGCTCAAGTGCTAGGGGCGGGATCGAGCACCTTGTGGAAATAGCACCAAAGACTGGAAAGCGTACGGTGTGCGTTCTGTGTGTCTGCCAGGGACTCTCATAGGATGTGTGGAGCAGAACCTGCCTGTGGCTGTCGAGAGTGGTGTGTGCAGCCATTTTTAAGTCCTGACTTATGTCGAGACGAGTGACATCTGTCGCTTGAGTTTTAATACCATCCTCAGTTCTTGTGAATCACAAAGAGCTCTTTATTCGCATGAAGTATTGAGAGCTACTGACAAGATATTTCAAATCGGTTCTGTATTTCTGGATTTTCGGAAGGCTTTTGACACCGTACCACACTAGCGGCTTGTAGTGTAATTGCGTGCATATCGAGTATCGTCTCAGTTATGTGACTGGATTCGTGATTTCCTATCAGAGAAGTCACAGTTCTTAGTAACTGATGGAAACTCATGAAGTATAACAGAAGTGCTTTCTGGCGTTCCCCAAGGTAGTGTTATAGGCCATTTTCTGTTCGTTATCTATATAAACGATTAGGGAGACAACCTGGGCAGCCGTCTTAGACTGTTTGCAGATGACGCTGTCGTTTATCGATTAATAAAGTCATCAGAAGATCAAAACAAATCGCAAAACTATTTAGAAAAGATATATGTGTGGTGCGAAAATTGGCAATTGATCCTAAATAACGAAAGTGTGAGGTCATCCACATGAGTGCTAAAAGGAATCTGTTTAACTTAGGTTACACGATAAATCAGTCAAATCTGAAGGCCGTAAATTCAACTAAACACCTAGGAACTACAATTACGAACAACTTTGTTTGGAAGGAACACATAGAAAATGTGGGAAGGCCAACCAAAGGCTGCGTTTTATTGACAGGACGCTTATCCATTCTCTTTTAGAATACTGCTGCGCGGTGTGGGATACCTACCAGAAGGGTTGACGGAGTACATCGAAAAAGTTCAAAGAAGGGCAGCACGTTTTGAATTATCGCGAAATAGGGGAGAGAGTGTTACTGGAATGATACAGGATTTATGAGGGACATAATTAAAACAAAGGCCTTTTTCACTGTGGAGGAATCTTCTCTCGAAATTCCAATCACCATCTTGCTCCTCCCAATGTGAAAATATTTTGTTGTCGCCGACATACATAGCGAGAAAAGATCACCATGATAAAATAAGGGAAAACAGAGATTGTACGGAAAGATATAGGTATTCGTTATTTCTGCGCGCTATTCAAGAATGAAATAATAGAGAGTTATGAAGATGAACCCTCTGCCAGGCACTTAAATGTGACTTTCAGAGTATTCATGCAGACGTAGATGTAGATTTAGATGTATATGTACGCGCAAATGGCAGAAATGATGAAGATTTCTGGCTGAAGCAGAGCTTACAATTTGCAGTATCGTACCCAGAAGTGATCGGGTCCGTCGCTATGGAGCCGAGTGGACAGTCTGAATCAGAGGCTCCGTCGGCTCCGTAACGGTCTTTCATGCAGATTTGTCGACTTGCCTTGTATGATGCAGAATTGATAGACCAGACATGCACTACGCAGTAGCTACTCGGGTAGCAATTTGTAGGCTTCAGATGTTTTTTTCTTTTTTTAGGCTAGGTGACAGCTTGAGGTCGTCCGTTGAGCACTTGCCAGCTGACACGGAGAAGAGGAAAGCAGAACACGTGCAGAGTAAAGACATTTCGAATGTAGGAGTTTTAACAATGAGATACCACGTCATACGTAACAAGTTCCCTGGGTTTACCGCCCTCTAGGAAAGCTGATGTGCTCAAATTATGCAGGAAACCTATAGTTAGGTGAAACTCAAAGTAGAATGCTTCCAGAAGTGGAACAAGGCATGTACGTATATCGAAGAGACAGGGTAAACGTTACTGAAGGGGGAGTGTTCATTGCAATCGACAAAAATATTGCGTCTATCGAGTGCAAAATTGAGTGACTGCGGAGTTACCGGGGTGCGAGTAACTGGCCTACGTGAACCGGCCTAAGTTAATCATCGATGTTCTTACATGTCGTACAATTCCACAGCAACTACTTTTTATGAATGATAAATTGGCCACAATCATCCTGTGACGATTAGTTTGCGACGAACCAGCTATTTTAAAGCCAATTTCATCATTGTGCCTATTGAATTCTTTGACGGTAATAACGACGGACAGTCTTGTCAAGTAATTCTGAGCACATTTTCCGAACACTATCTCGAGCCTCTAGTTCAACAACCCACGCGCAATGTAGATACGAGGGTTGGAACTTTAATAGTGGCAACTATGTATTTTTCAGCTCGTACAAAATAGATACGTGTTTCAAAGTCTTACTGACCTTCAGAGTAGTCACCATAACTGTGTATGACACTTGCCAGCGATTTGGAAGTCGTAGGATACACTTAGCAGTACCAGTTGTGTTAACAGTTCGAGCGGAGCGGTCTATTGCCCGACGAATTTGTAGCAGTTTTGAAGCGAATGCCACGAACTGTTTCCTTCTGTTTAGAAATCGAGTAGACTCACGAGGGCTTAAGTCAGGGGAGTGCAGTAGGTGGTGTAGAACTTAGCAGCCCCATCAGTCAAAGAAATCAGTAACAGCTTGCACTGTGTGTGCTTCAGCATTGTCCTGCAAAAGGATGGCAAGATCCTGCAGAACGTTTCATCACTTCTGTTTCTAAGTTGGTCGTAGGTTGTGTTCCAAAAATGAACAGCATAGAGACAGAAGTGACGACGCTTTCTGCAGGATCTGACCATCCTTTTGCAGGAAAATGTTCAAGCACGTACAGTGCAAGCTATTACTAATTTGTTTGAATGATGGGGCTGCTAAGTGCTACACCACCTACTGCACTCCCTGAGTTAAGCCCTCATGAGTTCAACTCGATTTCTAAACCGAAGGAAACACTTCAAGGAATTCGCTTCAGAACTGCTACAAAGCCGGCCGAAGTGGCCGTGCGGTTAAAGGCGCTGCAGCCTGGAACCGCAAGACCGCTACGGTCGCAGGTTCGAATCCTGCCTCGGGCATGGATGTTTGTGATGTCCTTAGGTTAGTTAGGTTTAACTAGTTCTAAGTTCTAGGGGACTAATGACCTCAGCAGTTGAGTCCCATAGTGCTCAGAGCCATTTGCACCATTTGCACTGCTACAAATTCGTCAGGCAATAGACCCCGCCGCTCGAAGTCTCAACACTACTGGCACTGCTAAGAGTATCCTAGACCTACACATCGCTGGAAACGGATTGTACACAATGCTGGTGACTACCTTGAAGGTCAATAAAACTTTCAAACGCCTATCTTCTATTTTGCACGAGCTGTAAATAAATACTTGCCACTATTAAAGTTCCAACCCTTGTATTTTATACATACGAGGTACAAACAGGCTTGATCTTATCCACAGTATCGGTATAGACACAGGGATTAGTGATCGTGATATCATGCGAGGATGGTTGCTAAGGTTAATAAATCAATCAAAAGGCTAGGAGTGTTTTTATGCTGGAAAAAGCAGATAAGACTTTTTTGCCCTCTGCTTGAGAAAGTGTTAGAAGAGTTGGACCTACACGTACTATGTATACGGGAGCCATATACGAAAACGGTGCATTATCCCACGTGCCAGATATAGCACAGATCATAACTTCAGGTCTACATCCAATGGCCGCGATTGCCTTGCCAGATAAAGACTTAACAGTGACAAAGCTAAATCAATTCTGTACCGAACATGCGGTGACAACAGAAATAATGACTGCCATAGGAAAATTTTTAACAGCTAATCAATATTTACAATACAGTCTGCAGATACAACCATACCAAGAAAACTTAAAACCGCAACAGTACTAGGTCGATACGGCAGAGACGCTTTCGTAATGGACACAAACGTGAAATCAACATTTTGCCATACCAAGGTAACGGACGAAAGAGGACCCTGCCTTCAGGACACTATACAAGAGCTTGACCTCCATGTCATCAATAGGCCGCTCAACCCACCTACTTCTGACCACATTGTCAACTGAAAGGGTTGTGATCAACTTACAACAGGTGACCACAATCTCATTTACTTCACAATTACAAACGCTGATGATGACTTAGACACTAATGTCGATCTCGACCGAACTGGGAATTTTTAAAGGCAGAATTCAAGATACATCCACTGTAAGGAAGCGGATTTGATTTTGACGCTTAAGCAGACGAATTGGTGCGAGCGCTGCAGATGGCACAACACAAGGCGATCCCATCATTTTTTAGAAAGTCAAAAAGGTGTAAAATTACCTGGAGTCCAGCCCTACAGTTCTTAAGACTCATAGTAAGGCAGGCGATAAGATACTACGAAACAGCTTTAGGGGAAACAGAACGACAAATAAAACTGCTTTTCTGTCGAGCGGTCAAACAACAATGTAAAGAACTACCACACCAAGCAAGAGCAGAAAAATGGAAGGCGTATATTAAGGATCAAATAGTAACAGATGTTTGCGGTTTTCCATAGAAACTTGCAACAAACGTGAGGAGATCCGACGGCACGATGACGGCAGACTGGGAGACATCAATGCAGAACCTACTCAGAACTTTGTTGCCGGACGATACAACGATGGAATTTCATCAGCATCTTCGCTCTGAACTACTAGGGCAAAATTTGAATAACAGTGTTACGATTCCATTTGCCTAGGAGGAAGTTAGAGATGGCGAAAGTACCAGGACCTGATTCAATACTGACAGAGGTATTGAATTAGTTAGTAGACCAGTTTGTGCCACTAATAACAGTGTTATTAAACGAACCTCGAAAATCTCGAAGACAAAGATCCAAGAGAACCGAAATCATGCACACGAATTTACTTGGTAAATGCTCTAGCCAAAGTACGGGAAAAAGCTTCTGTGCCGCTGTCTAGGCTACAACGGGCAATTAGTAGGCATGCTCCCCCTGCACTACGATTTCAGGAAAGAGAAATCCACGGAGGATGCGATAAATCACCCATTGAATACTGTGAACACCTCAGACGACAAATATGTTACAACCGTAGTGACTGATACTACGGGGACGTTTGATAATTTGGGGTGGCCAGCCCTGTTAAAAAGACTGAAACAGACGGATTGCCCAAGATGACTCTTTAACAGTCTACGAGATTATGCACAGACAGGCAGGTGCAGTTAGAATGTCCTGGAATAAAATTATAAAAGACATAACCAAAGGCTGCTCACAGAACAGGTTACTAAAGGAACGTTATCAAAAAGGAGATATCCCACTGTTGGAATTGAAACGTCCCCTTTGAAAAATTAAACCGGACTGTGCTTAGACTGACACACAATATTTTTAGCGCAACGCAATCAGACTTTCAAAACTCCCTACAAAAGAATGGCCCTGACTAACATTAACCTTTACCTTTCATAAATCACTTACCTCACAAAAATCTTCGTTACTCGAACTACTGCAATACAGCGAGCGCCACTACTGCCAGCTAAATAGAAGATTCAAACTACTGAAGGCACTAACTACTGATAGGCATAGTTAGCAAATGAAAGATTTTGATAGAGAACGAATGATGTATTTACCTTAATAGTCATAATATATATAGCAGTTCATGACATCAAGTCTTACAAATTTCAAAACTCCGCCATCTCTCTCCCCACATCCACCACTGCTGGCGGCTCACCTTCAACTGCGCAACGCTACGCGCTGTTAACATCCAGCTGCCCAACACTACAATGGCAGATATTCCAACAACAATGTAATCCAGCCACAGACTGCACACAGCACATACAGAGCGCTACGTGGCCTTACCAATATAAAAACTTAAACAGCCTACTTACATAACACAGAAAAACACAATTTGAAGAGCAAAAATAAGAGAACACATTAACATGGCACTGAAAATAACATCTAGTTAATTGCAAGCGCAGCTGCGAAATACTTGGTGCAAATCTACATGCATGCCACAACTGTTTTTCTGTACAACAATGAAAGACTGCAACTACAAAGGAGATTCTCTCTACAATTACGCGCTAGCAATAAACAATAGTTACACTAATTACAAAAACTACAAGAAAAAATCAGAAGATTCCAGTGAGGTATCCTCGGCTAAGGGTCGACATATGAAACGTCCCCTTTGAAAAATTAAATATGACTGTGCTTAGACTGACACACAATATTTTTAGCGCAACTCAATCTGACTTTCAAAAATCCCTACAAAAGAATGGCCCTGACTAACATTAACCTTTACCTTTCATAAATCACTTACCTCACAAAAATCTTCGTTACTCGAACTACTGCAATACAGCGAGCGCCACTACTGCCAGCTAAATAGAAGATTCAAACTACTGAAGGCACTAACTACTGATAGGCATAGTTAGCAAATGAAAGATTTTGATAGAGAACAAATGATGTATTTGCCTTAATAGTCATAATATATATAGCAGTTAATGGCATCCAGTCTTACAAATTTCAAAACTCCGCCATCTCTCTCCCCACATCCACCACTGCTGGCGGCTCACCTCTAACTGCGCAACGCTACGCGCTGTTAACATCCAGCTGCCCAACACTACAATGGCAGATATTCCAACAACAATGTAAACCAGCCACAGACTGCACACAGCACATACAGAGCGCTAAGTGGCGTTACCAATATAAAAACTTAAACAGCCTACTTACAGAATAAATGATCAGCCTGTGAAGACAGTAGAAGAATATTGCGTACCCTGGTACCTTGGAATTAACGCCGACGGAAAGCAAAACTTTCATACACATGTAGAACTCATAGTAAAATAGTAACAATATTCAGATGCCGCCATGTTCAATAAGACCGTGCCGCAACCAATCTTACTCGCTGTTGTGGGCTTCGGTCTAGCGTCTGGGCCCATTGAGCGAGAAGGATAAGGATAGCACAGGCTCTACGGCGACCACAGTGGAGTGTTGAACAACACCGAGTGGGTGGTATTAAGCTTGCAACCTGTAGAACCATCAGTAAGAAAGAGAGGTGCATAATATTGGTTCAAAAAGCGCGAATATGACAAAGTAAGGGACTTTTGGGAACAGGAGCCGTATAGAATAAGAAAATAAAGTCATGCAATGATAGAGAATAGCAAAAGTCTGGGACAGAGCACAAACAAAGAGGAGAATTTATCGGTTCCTTCCTAACACAAAAGAGACAACAAGAGTGACATACTTCTTTCCGACCAATGGAGTTATACACTACTTTTCCAACTTCATACTGAAAATACGACAGCGTGCCACAGACACTTGTGAATGTGGAGGAATCGGTATCCCGAATCACATAGTCTGGGAGTCTGCCGTTAGACAAGATGTCACAGACCAGGACAGGAACTCATTTTAAGATGCAACGGTCTATAATACAATGAATGAGGAACTGTGAAATAAGCTGAACTCTCTCACAGTTAAGATATCAGCTTATGAGCTGCAAGCCGACATGGCTGAGAGACAATCAAGACGAAGACTTATTTCATAATAAGGAGACGCGCCACGGCAGAACACCCACCTACAACAACCTTCTGGAAGCAATGGGATGATGAGCCTCGGTGAGGACCAGGAAGGACTTACTGAGACCCTGACAGTCATCCCACAGTCTCTACACCTTGGGTGGCAATACAACACAACTCCTGAGAATATTGAGTTGCATCTCAGAGCGCAGTGGGTTAACCACCAAGATTTATGAGAGATTCAGCTGAGTTGTAATACCAGGTACAGTAATATAGTGTAGTATTGTGTAGCCCTGTATAGTATAGTGTTGTAGTAGTGTAGTCCAGAACCACAGATCACAAATTTTGTGATCTACAAATGCCACATAGCGTAAAAGACCAGTTGTGTCTGCCTTCTGGATTCCGGACGAACAGATATCTGCGCGCCAAATGGCCAAATGGTACTATGCAGACGGTTTTAGTTACTATAATTTTTTGTTTAAATGTAATTATTCTACTTTCATGTTCCTGTCCCCCCCCCCCCCCCCCGCCCCTTAAATAGTATAATGCTTAGTTACTACTAACACATTTGCAATTATGTTAAAATATTATGTGTTCATTCATGCTACTTCATATGCAACCTTCGATCTGTTCTTTTATATAGATAACAGAGTAAAAGAAAATTGCAAATAAATAAACAAAATAAAAAACCCTACTTTGACAATGAAAGGACACAATGTTGCTCCTCTGCGGTGGAGGTAGAGGAATTGCGAGGCAAAGTTCAAATACTGTAAATCACTGTCTGGAGAAGTATATGTCCAGTAAATGAATTAATGACGGAAAGGACCGACCGCAGTTAAACAAACAAAAATCGGAAAATGATGAGGTAATATTGTTGCACTCGCCGTTAAAATTAGAGTGCGCCAATGCCCATAGACAGGAGATAGTAGAAGCTGATGCATTTACAAAAAGATTCGTGAGGCTAACGAAAGCTTCCATCGTCGTATGTGAGGGAAATATCTGGCAAACATAAGAAAACTCTGATGCTATGTATTGCCACTAAGCGGATCGAAGGTTTCTGCCCTGCCATCCGTCAATTAGTGTGGTGAGGCAATAGCAGATTGCTGAAGGAAAATTCAAGTATTAAATATCGAATTTAAAAAAAAAGTAACTGACGCAGAAGGGTCGTACAGACGTGCCACCGTTTGACCTTCACACAGACTCCCGTAAGGACCACATAGACGTAAGCATCCCTGCCTATGAGAAATCAACTGAAAAAGTTGAAACCAAGAATGTTGCCATGTCCGGATGTAATCTCTGTACGGTTTTACCGAGAGTGCTCCTCGACATTACCCTGTTGTTGGCTCGCTTATCATAAATTTCTCGCCCAGTGCAAAGTGTCAAGCGACTGACAAAGTGCATGTGTGACTCCTGTTTATAAAAAGGGTAAAAGAACAGACCCACAAAATTACTGGCCGATATCCTTAGCAGCGGTTTGTTGCAGATTTCTTGAGCATATTCTAGGTTAGAATATTAAAACACTTCCTTGGGACATAAGAGCTTCCGTCAGCAAATCGGTATGGATATAGAAATGGTATCTCGAGCGAAACTCAGCCTGCCCATTTCTCGCGCGACATTCTGCGAACCACAGTGGAGAGGCAACGACATGACTCCATTTTTCTAGATTCCTGGAAAGCGTCTGACACAACACGCCACTCAAATCGTTCAAATGGCTCTGAGCACTATGGGAATTAACATCTGAGGTCATCAGTCCCCTAGAACTTAGAACTACTTAAACCAAACTAATGACATCACACACATCCATGCCCGAGGTAGGATTCGAACCTGCGACCGTAGCGGTCGCGCGGTTCCAGACTGAAGCGCCTAGAACCTCTCGGCACACCGGCCGGCGACAAGCCACTGATGACTCTTAACGAAGGTCGGAGCTTACGAAACATGCACTCAGATACATGTGCTGCTCGAAGACTCCTTAGATAGTAGAATCCACACACTGTCCGTGGCCGGCGAGTTTTCTTGAGAGACAATGGAAACATCAACAGCGCTCCGGGATGTGAGTTAAGAATGCTCTTGTTTTGTATATTGAATGATCTGACAGACCAGATAAGCAGTAATCTGCAGCTCTTCGCTGATGCCGCAGCACTGTACGGGACGTGGCGTCGATGAATGACTGTAGGTGAATACAGGACGACATAATCAGAATTCCTATGTAATGTGATGAACGTAGCAGTAAATGCAGATGAGTTGATCGGTGTGTTGGAATACAGCAGGATGGGGGGGGGGGGGGGGGGGGGGGGAATGGGACCAAACTGCTAGGGATGACTAGGAAAGCTATTCTGTATTGTTTGAATACAGTATTTGCAGTGTGGTGTTTGTCAAGTCGTAATGCGATGTGAAGTGGAACAAGCACGCGAGTTCGGTAGAAGGGAAGGCGAGTGATTAACTTGGGTTTATTGGTAGAATTCTAGGTAACTTGAACTCATCTGTGAAGGAGACCACGCATAGAACCTTATTGCGACCCATTCTTGGGTACTGTTTGAATGTTTAGCATCCTCACCAGAATGGATTAAAAGAGGACATTGAAACGACAAACAATCACGCTGCTACATTTTACCAGTAGTTTTGATCAGCACGCGAGTATTACAGAAATGCTCTGCAAACTCAAATGGGAAACCCTCGAGGTACGGTTTATTTTATGACGAAACACCATTGAGAAAATTTAGAGTACTGGCATTTACGGATCTCTGCATAATGATTCTTTTAATGTCAACGTACATATCGTGTAATGACCGTGAAGAGAAGATAAGAGAAATTAGAAGTTGCGTGGAAGGATGTAGAGACATGTTCTTGCCTCTCTCGTTTTGCGACTGGAACAGGAGAGGGAATAATTAATAGTGGTATGAGGCATCCTCCGTCATACAACTTGTGGAGCATGTATGAAGATGCAGATGTAGATGCAGACGTAGTATCCAGCCATGCACTGACGATTACATCCTGCTGAGCTACCAAATCGCGGGGATGTTGCTTGCTACTATTCACCCTTTTTACAAGTAGTCCCAGTCATGTTCTGTAGGATTGAGACAGGTGACCTAGCTTGCCAGTCGCGGTACGGCATGGTAGCTGACATTTCATCTAACAAGGAGCGTATGCGCGCAGCTTTATGGACAAGGCTGGTGTCATCTTGCAAGACGGGAGTTTCCACAGCATCGTCAACGTGAAGATTTAAGAGAAAATTTCTTGTTGACCGAAGATATTGAAATAAACCACCTGGTCTGTGTTCATGACAATGTGATTGAGTGGGCTGTGGTAGGAAAAGCACTCCCTAAACGTCACAGAACCATCTTCGGTCAGAACTGCACCCTCCACTAGGACCTAAACGTCTCATGGACCATCTGTGCACACGATGTCCTACGTCATTTGAAAAGAGGCACAATCACGACTCATTGGACACATTAACACGCCTCCATTCAATTACAATTTCTGTGTTGTTTGGGGCACTGAAAGCATTTCAGTTTTATGAGCCACAGCGAACAGTGGACTTTTACTCCAAATATCCGTCTCCTGCTGCTCTCTTTACAATGCTCGCACGGAAATCAGTTCGAACAGACTAAACTTCACTGACAGCAGAAATTCTTATCAGTTTCTAAACGGAAGGCCACTTAAAATGCTTGATGCCTGTCAGAGCTCTCTGTAGATTGGGATCTAATTATGACCAATGAACTTATACGTTACATGGGTGCGAATTGTTCACCATGCCTCGCATACTCGTTGGACAGTCAGAATTGATATACCAACAAAGCGCACCGCTTCACTCACAATGTAGCCCTCGTAACTGCTCATCACGACTGCTTCTTTCATCCATTATACACTCCTGGAAATGGAAAAAAGAACACATTGACACCGGTGTGTCAGACCCACCATACTTGCTCCGGACACTGCGAGAGGGCTGTACAAGCAATGATCACACGCACGGCACAGCGGACACACCAGGAACCGCGGTGTTGGCCGTCGAATGGCGCTAGCTGCGCAGCATTTGTGCACCGCCGCCGTCAGTGTCAGCCAGTTTGCCGTGGCATACGGAGCTCCATCGCAGTCTTTAACACTGGTAGCATGCCGCGACAGCGTGGACGTGAACCGTATGTGCAGTTGACGGACTTTGAGCGAGGGCGTATAGTGGGCATGCGGGAGGCCGGGTGGACGTACCGCCGAATTGCTCAACACGTGGGGCGTGAGGTCTCCACAGTACATCGATGTTGTCGCCAGTGGTCGGCGGAAGGTGCACGTGCCCGTCGACCTGGGACCGGACCGCAGCGACGCACGGATGCACGCCAAGACCGTAGGATCCTACGCAGTGCCGTAGGGGACCGCACCGCCACTTCCCAGCAAATTAGGGACACTGTTGCTCCTGGGGTATCGGCGAGGACCATTCGCAACCGTCTCCATGAAGCTGGGCTACGGTCCCCCACACCGTTAGGCAGTCTTCCGCTCACGCCCCAACATCGTGCAGCCCGCCTCCAGTGGTGTCGCGACAGGCGTGAATGGAGGGACGAATGGAGACGTGTCGTCTTCAGCGATGAGAGTCGCTTCCGCCTTGGTGCCAATGATGGTCGTATGCGTGTTTGGCTCCGTGCAGGTGAGCGCCACAATCAGGACTGCATACGACCGAGGCACACAGGCCCAACACCCGGCATCATGGTGTGGGGAGCGATCTCCTACACTGGCCATATACCACTGGTGATCGTCGAGGGGACACTGAATAGTGCACGGTACATCCAAACCGTCATCGAATCCATCGTTCTACCACTCCTAGACCGGCAAGGGAACTTGCTGTTCCAACAGGACAATGCACGTCCGCATGTATCCCGTGCCACCCAACGTGCTCTAGAAGGTGTAAGTCAACTACCCCGGCCAGCAAGATCTCCGGGTCTGTCCCCCATTGAGCATGTTTGGGACTGGACGAAGCGTCGTCTCACGCGGTCTGCACGTCCAGCACGAACGCTGGTCCAACTGAGGCGCTAGGTGGAAATGGCATGGCAAGCCGTTCCACAGGACTACATCCAGTATCTCTACGATCGTCTCCATGGGAGAATAGCAGCCTGCATTGCTGCGAAAGGTGGATATACACTGTACTAGTGCCGACATTGTGCATGTTCTGTTGCCTGTGTCTATGTGCCTGTGGTTCTGTCAGTGTGATCATGTGATGCATCTGACCCCAGGAATGTGTCAATAAAGTTTCCCCTTCTTGGGACATTGAATTCACGTTGTTCGTATTTCAATTTCCAGGAGTGTATTTGATCTCACAGTCCTCCTTACTTCTCTGATTCGATTCAGTCGACTACTACGTACACCCATTTCCCTGATTTACATCAACATGACCGCCTGCTCCAGTAACATTTGGCGTTGGAGTGCTAAGAGCTCCAGAAGTAAACAGACACTTCCTCAAGTCACTTGCATGTTGTAACTCTAACATTCTGCGTGGTTTCTGTTGCTCTATGTCGTGTCTCCCTACCACTTTCGCGCAACGACGCTCTGAGCGTGTTTTTTAGGGAATTGACTGGTTTGAACCTGGGACCTGTTGCTGGTAAGGAGGCGCCAGACCATACATGACATGTAGAGTTCAGAAGAGTTCAGTGAGACTAGCGATGATATAAACAAATACTTAATGATTTCAGAGTCAGCTCCACTGCACTCCCTGTAAAAGAATCTTAATACTAACTAAATTTAGTGGAAGGGGTTCAAGGCTTTCCTATTTTTAGTTAGCTGGTGAAATAACGTCGAAAAAGCAGTTAAGTTTACCATTGGAAATTTTATTCTACTCACAAAACATTGTTTATAAATTACACTATTGATAAAAGGAAATGTTTTAATACAGGATGATAAAAACTAACTGCGTTCAACAAAAATGTGAACGAATATTCCCTGAATGGGTTTCCAAGTTCTACAATTGATCAAAGGATGACCTATGCCATATTACATCTATAATCTAGGTCTAAATTAAGTTTAACAAGACAGAAAACTATCAAAATGGTCTACAGTGACCCTCAATTATCTTTAATTACTTATCTAACTTGTAAATTACAGTGGCTGACGTGGCTTCTCAATAATTATATAACAGAAAAATCATCGCCTTTCAGATTTTAACTTACGTAGCAAATGTGAATACCATGAGCTTCAATTGACGATCGACACTAGTATTCCGTAAAAAGGGGATGTAACAGATGAGACTTCTGCAGTTCTGAGTGAAGCCTTATGCGCTCAAAAATGCGGCATCGCGTGCGCTCATTACCTTGTCGGTGTTCGTCAGGGGGCGGCGGCCGGCGCAGCTCCATGCATCTCGCCGTCTCCGAATCAACTCTCTCCTAACTTCTCGTTACTACAATTTACCGAAGTTGGTTTAAAAAAAGCTATCTGGCTGTGTTTTCATCTGACCAATCAGGGTCTCAATGCTAACCTTGAGCTCCACCGACAAAAATTCTGTCTATCCAATGAGAAACGTTATACTTTTCGTGGTGGGGCAATGTTTTTAAAGTTTGCAACGTAACAGAGACGCGAAAAAGTCTCACGCTAAAACTTGCAGCTGGCGTGGCCCTTTTAGAGTTATGGTAAGATCTATACTGTTCTTCTGGAGGGCTCTATCTTTTAACATGGGCTGGGTGGTCCTGTCGGTTACTTTTCGTGGTGGGGCAATGTTTTTAACGTTTGCAACGTAACAGAGATGCGAAAAAGTCTCACGCTAAAACTTGCGGGTTGTGTGGCCCATTTAGTGTTACCGTAAGATCTATACTGTTATTCTGGAGGGCTCTAGCTTTTAATATGGGCTGGCGGGTGGTCCTGTCGGTTAGCTGGCGACGTGGGTGTCCATCCCTTATCGTAGGGTCTTCTAGCTTAACACGGTTCTGCTCTCGGCTTCTGTTCTCGTTTCTCCCCTCGGAACTGCGTCTGTCTCACGGTGGGAAGGTATGACATGCATTTAGGCACTCTTGTGTTAGTCTGTGGTATTCCATTTGCTCACTTGTTACTCGTATTACTTTGGTTAATTTAATGTCACGATTTATTCAGAGCTATGTGACATACTACTGGATTTGCTTATCATGTCAGGATTTTCATGGAAGATGTAGGATTTGCCTGACACCTTACATAATGAATGTTCACTATTGTGTGTGTGTGTGTGTGTGTGTGTGTGTGTGTGTGTGTGTGTGTGTCATGGAAGTACGGTAGAACGGAGAACTCAGTTCTGATTTTTCTAATTTTAAGAACGAAAATTTTCGCCTTGTGAAAACAGGGGGAAAAAACAGACCACCCAGACTACAAACCCAAACGTCCAGCGATCACTGCCGAGTCGTTACTTGGTGTTTTTGTGCGTATTATTGCTTTTTACACCTCTGACAATGACTTATTAATGTGAAAAATGCCACGTTGCATCCTGACTCGAGTTCCACGTTAAACTGTAGATTCCTCTGTATCTGGCTGAATACCTTAGTTGATTTATCGGAGAGGATTAAGGCATAACACTTCCGATAGGACTACGTCAATTACAGCATATTAATATTCAAACCACTCAGCAGGTTAAGGAGAGTTTAATTACGTATGGTATAGCAACTGCACTCCACATTTTAACTTGAGACCAAACGACCTCGAATCGTTGGAATTATCCTCATAATTGTTGAGCTAACGCTCATTCGAAAGTCTGGTGATATGCATCCAGTAGCAGACACAATAAGATAAGGATGTTATCTATCCGTTCCTCATAATTTCGTGGCATGCCTTCCATTAAAATTTGACTGTAATATTGGATCTTCTATTTCCTCCTATCACGTTGGTTGGCAATTTCGCACCCTGAGGGCTAGAGTGCTCTGAACCTGTAGCTGCTCCTCTGAGCACTTTTGACAACGCTGTTTGCGTAGTGAGGGTAAGTGCTTATACCGAAAGCCTTTGACCACCATAGCTGATGATTTTTTATTCAAAATCTAAGCAGTGTTTGGCATACTAACTCAGGATAATTCTGAGGAAGAATCGTTAATATATTGGAACGGAGTGCGTAATTCTTGTTGAATATAAACATCGAAACTGCAGTAAACGAGGTTTTATGTGTTAGTAGTTACAGTCTAGCCGACCTTCGTATGCTACGGATGAACTAGATTTATTCAGACATAAGCCTCTGCAATCCAATAAAGGCTTGCATTCTTGGTACCTCATTACTAATTTAAGATTTACTTTGATTACGAGAATCAGTTGATGCGAACGGTGTTATTTAGTCAGATGCGAACCCCTTCTCTTTTCCTTTTCGAACACTTTCGTACAATGTTTTATATGCGAAGAAGTACTGGCTACATTATAACAGTATTATACACTGAACTGTAAGCGTAGTGTACATTTGTTATTGATGAAGGAGATAAGTGATACTATACAATGGAATGACTCAACCTTGAAAAATCTCCGAATCGCTTTTCATTCGCCATTAAACATAGCTTCCATGGATGGGTGTGTTAGCAATACACTCATTCCAATAATGAAGTACTCGTTGACAAAACCGGCATTGGCCGGTTATTCATTTTACCAGTTTTCTATTACTAACGGAAACAAAAATGGATTACGTTTATAACGTGATGTCGAAAAAATTTCATTTCCATATATTCTAGAAAGAACCTTTGAAATTATGAATCAGTCGTCAAAGAAATGTGCATAACGTGCTGATGTGTTTGTACAGTGTTCAAATTAAGAAGTATGATCCAGGACAGTTTCTGTACTCTGAGTGCAGCTGCTTTGTGTTTCTACAACGCGATATAGTAAACGTCTTTATGGAAACGCCTCTTCATAGTCCTGTAGATGACTATTTTCGCCTACAGCTGTTTGCCCTTCGCAGTTGAAAGCTGTCAAACATGTTGCCATGTGCCACGAATTTCCTAGACACGAATGTAGGAGTTTATTAGTAGTAAGAATAAATGTATTAAAACTTCATGCATTATGCGATATTTTTTCACGCGTCACAGTGTTTATTATGTCGCATCTCTTGAACTACTTGTTGTACAATGATACATTCGGGAGGACCACGGTTCAAACCCGCGTACAGTCATCCTGATTTAGGTTTACCACTATTTCCCTTCATTGTTTATGCCGAATGCCGGGGTGATTCCTTCGGATGCGCAGGGCAGTTTTCCTTCTCCATCCTTCCCCAACCGGAGCTTGTGCTCCGCCTCCAATGACCTCGTTGTCGACGGGACATTAAACACTACTCTTCCCCTGCTCTTCGTACAATGAAATATTTGTTTAGGTACTCGTGCGGCATATGTGAGTACTGTCTGCCAAATGTGTTGCAAATAGAATTAGCAGCACAGAGGCAATAAATTAAAACGTCATGCATGATGCAGCAGTTTCTCAAGCATCCCATTGTTTATGATGTCGTATATTGTATATTGGGTCAGGGATTTTTCCTGCCTCGTGATGACTGGGTGTTGTTGTGTCGTCTTCATCATCATCATTCATCCCCATTACGGTCAGAGGAAGGCAATGGCAAACCACCTCCACTAGGACCTTGCCTAGTACAGCGGTGGGGGTCTCCCGCATCGTACCCTACGCTCCTCGGAGTATGGGACCTCATCATCATCATATTGTGAACTATGATAGGTACCCGGTTCTTATTCCGACAGCGATTGTTGCCTGACAGTACCGGATATGTGTAACATGTTTGGCTGAAATCGGTCCAGTGGCAGCCGGCCGAAGTGGCCGTGCGGTTCTAGGCGCTGCAGTCTGGAACCGCAAGACCGCTACGGTCGCAGGTTCGAATCCTGCCTCGGGCATGGATGTGTGTGATGTCTTTAGGTTAGTTAGGTTTAACTAGTTCTAAGTTCTAGGGGACTAATGACCTCAGAAGTTGAGTCCCATAGTGCTCAGAGCCATTTGAACCATTTGGTCCAGTGGCTTAGGAGGAATTGTGGAATATAGAAACTAACTCACTCACTCTCTCTCTCTCTCTCTCTCTCTCTCTCTCTCTCTCTCTCTCACACACACACACACACACACACACACACACACACACACACACATACACCCACCCACACACACACACACACACACACACACACACACACACAAACATACATTTTTATGATACGAATGGGTTCGTGCGAGATATGCACGTTACGTGCAGATTTCGTTCCATTTCTTCCAAGTCAGGACTCATTGCGTGCTGCGGACATTAACCCACCCTCACTTATATTTGCTTCCACAACATTATCCCGAAGTGCTTCGTGGTCGAGTGCGTCGAGCATTGCGTTTCACGATAGATTAGATAGGCCGCACGCAGTTCGGGGCCCCCACGCAGGTGCTGTTGATGGAAACTAGGTACACCGGTCCCGGTTGTTTTCCTCAGCATTATGTGTGGTGTTTCATTCCACTATGCATCTACGAGCAAGAATACCATTCCGAAATTCTATCACTCTCCTATACTTCTTAAATCGAATGCTAGACCATCTAACACGGCACGTGAGATATATACCTATAGTATCAGTGGATTGCGCCGCGAAAGCGAAATGCTGCAGGAGGAATGTCCAAATGTCCACTGACGGTGTAAACAATAAATGTCTCATATCCGTGTCCTCTTCCTATCGAAGCAGTCGGTAACTCGCAAGTGACGACTATCTACAATGCAGGCATATGAAAACTGTGAAACTCCAACACTTAAAATGATCTGGTGTTAAAAACTGGCAGCCCGAAATGTTAGCTATTGCAAAGAGATGTGTGAAATCTTGCTGCTACTCTGTTTCTAAAATGGATATTTCAACATAGAGAAAGCTGGAAACCGGGATGAGCCCTGCTTTCATTTACCTACTTCGCTCCATCATACGAGTGCCTTCGGGACCTCTCTTTCACTGTGCCACTGCTTCACACTGAAATGACTTCTTTCTTTGGAGAGTGATTACATAACGACAATAGTATAGTAATTATTAATAAGAACTATAATTATGATAGTAATAAAACGATGGTTTGAAACAGATGTGATTCGAATATCTGTGGCTGAAACTATTCCAGTTATTCTACTGTCAGTACAATTATTCATGACATTTTCAAAACCATCACTAAGAGCTAATAAGAATAACCATAATACCATTATTAACACTTCTTCCTTTCTTATTGACCATCTCCGGACCGCCCAATTCCAAATCAATTTTTCCTTGCGCCTGGCTTTCAACTTTAGCCCAGTATCGCTGTATTCTTTTAGTAACATTAGGGATCTGTATGGTGAAGTGGTAGGGTGCTGGACTTTAATAAAAACCATAATTCTTCAAACAAACTTATTTCAACATTAGAAAGCCCAGCATATGGTAACGGATCTGACCTTTTCAATTTTAATAAAACGTCCCCTCTGGGCAATAAGAAATAATAATCTTAATTAAAAACAACTCCAAAGGAATGTAATTATTAAACCCACTATTAGAAAAGTTAAGCTATGAATTAAGTAATATAGTAAATGTTACTCCATGAACTTTAAAAGGATAAACCTTCATTGTTTAAAGACGTTCTTTCAAAAAGATACAGGTTTACAAATGTAATTTCCAGAGCCCAAAGCCATGGAGGCTATCATGTACCAAGTGAAAATGGTGAGCAATCTTTGTCTACTATAACGTAAATCATGGCCTCCCCGTAACCGCTTATAATTTCAAGGCTTTTACAATACGATAAATAAGCTACTGATAACACACCAAATATATTATAAGCAAGCACACATACATTTAATACACACATACAGTAAAATACACTACTGGCCATTAAAACTGCTACACCACGAAGAAGACGTGCTACAGACGCGAAATTTAACCGACAGGAAGAAGATGCTGTGATATGCAAATGATTAGCTTTTCAGAGCATTCACACAAGGTTGGCGCCGGTGGCGACACCTACAACGCGCCGCCATGAGGAAAGTTTCCAACCGATTTCTCATACACAAGCAGCAGTTGACCGCCGTTGCCTGGTGAAACGTTGTTGTCATGCCTCGTGTAAGGAGGAGAAATGATTACCATCACAATACCGACTTTGATAAAGGTCGGATTGTAGCCTATCGCGATTGTGGTTTACCGTATCGCGACATTGCCGCTCACGTTGGTAGAGATCCAATGACTGTTATCAGAATATGGAATCGGTGGGATCAGGAGGGTAATACGTAACGCCGTGTCACTAGTAGTCGAGATGACAGGCATCTAATCGGCGTGGCTGTAACGGATCGTGCAGCCACGTCTCGATCCCTCAGTCAACAAATGGGGACGTTTGACAGACAAAAACCATCTGCACCAACAGTACGACGACGTTTGCAGCAGCATGGACTGTCAGCTCGGAGACCATGGCTGCGGTTACACTTGATGCTGCTTCACGGACAGGAGCGCCTGCGATGGTGTACTCAACGACGAACCTGGGTGCACGAATGGCAAAACGTCAATTTTTCTCAGGAATCCAGGTTATGTTTACAGCATCATGATGGTCGCATCCGTGGTTGGCGACATCGCGGTGAATGCACATTGGAAGCGTGTATTCGTCATCTCCATACTGACATAACACCCGGCGTGATGGTATGGGGTGCCATTGGTTACACGTTTCGGTCACCTCTTGTTCGCATTGACGGCTCTTTGAACAGTGGACGTTACATTTCAGATGTGTTACGACCCGTGGCTCTACCCTTCATTTGATCCCTGCGAAACCCTACATTTCAGGAGGATAATGCACGACCGCATGTTGCAGATCCTGTACGGGCCTTTCTGGATACAGAAAATGTTCGAGTGCTGCCCTGGCCAGCTATTCTCCAGATCTCTCACCAATTGAAAACGTCTGGTCAGTGGTGCCCGAGTAACTGGCTCGTCACAATACGCCAGTCACTACTCTTGATGAACTGTGTTATCGTGTTGAAGCTACATGGGCAGCTGTAGCTGTACATGCCATCCAAGCCGTGTTTGACTCAATGCCCAAGCGTATCAAGGCCGTCATTACGGCCAGAGGTGGTTATTCTGGGTACTGATTTCTCAGGATCTGTGCAATCTATGCACCAAAATAGCGTGAAAATGTAATCACATGTCAGTTCTAGTATAATATATCTGTCCAATGAGTACCTGTTTATCGTCTGCATTTCTTCTTGGAGTAGCAATTTTAATTGCCAGTAGTGTAATTTTTTCTAATTTCATCAACCGAAAGTACTTCAAACTTAAAGACAATCTCTAAATTATCGTACAACGGCCACAGCCACTAAGTTTTAAGATACTTTGCTTGAAATAACGTTCCAGCGGTTGAGCACATCTACTGGCCAGAAACAAGAGCACTACACCTTAACAACAGAGCATTAGCCCGCCACAATCATACAGCAACTTTTAATAAATGACAAATCTTTATTGCGTGTAAGGCTGCGGAACACTTCTTAATTGATAGTACACTTTATTCTAAACACAGCTTATAGTGCGCTGCATTCACAGTGGGCTCTTAGTAAACCACGGTACAACAGATTGGAAACCAGGATGGTATACACTGGTAGGCTGCCTACAACACTTTGAATAACTTCTTATAACAACGTAGTACGGCAGATGCTCTCCCCCTATAACACTGACGCAATCCACTCACTGTAAGCTGGTCAGACACCACAGTAGGAACCACGGGGAGACCGAGTACAACGTCATATACATTGTGCTCGGATAATTCCAGCCACAAACTTCTAGGACTTGTAGAGGGGTGTGAGCACAAATATTTTGAATAGGAACCAACGTCAGTGAACGTCAACCGACAGAGAGTAAAATTTTATAAGCGTCGGCGCCTGTAAATGTATGATGTTACAGAACATTCGAGAATGATGGAGAAGGATAAATATATCATTTTGAGGCAAGGGTCTTTGTACCGTAAACGAACGAGCCGAAATTTGTAAGTGAAAACATTTCTGATGACTCCGACAGTGGAGCACATGTACTAGTACTGTTGTTTCAAAGATTGCCGGGTAGGCAAATGTCATAGGAGGTAGTGTGGACCAAAATAAGAAATATGTTCAGCAAACATGGACTCTAAAATGCATACCTTAGTGCGATGAGCACTTGTTCAATAGCAGAGATATGCTTCACAGTAGCGAAGGTGGACAAATGCTCATAGCTTCTCAGGTATTCCTTTGGGAGCCCATGTCTACTGGACGTTTTTTCCTTGTTTTGTACTACCACCTCCAAAAATTGTCCACCCTACAGTCTTAGAAAGAACTGTACCGGTACATGATTCCACTGTTAGAGTTATTAGAAAGGTTTCCGCTTATAACTTTCGGTTCGATCGGTACAGGGACCGTTAACTCAGATTTGTACATTTGTCCTTCTCCAACATCCTAGAACGTTTGTAACATCATCATGGGATCACCCTGTACGTATACACATTTATAGGTGCCTGCGCCAATAACTTTGACGCTATGTAGCGAAGCTGGCTAATATTTCTGGACATGGCTTTCTATTCAGAACACTATGTAATCACTCCTCTCTTCAGGTCCTAGTAGTTTATAACAGGAATTTCCGAACACCCTGCACACGACACAACTGCCGTGCTGTATACGCAACGGTTCTTCCTAAGGCAAGCCGTTGTGGAGGTATATCAGTCCACAACTGACCTGTCTAGCGAACACTCTTGAGCCCTGTTGCTTACTGCCGGCTTTCAACTGCACTCCACGCTAAACCGGCCCCCTGCATTAGGAAAGCCGAGAACACAGCGCTTCCTCTGCTGGGAGACCAAAGCACTATCACTTGTTTCCTCTCTAGGAGCACTGCCGCCAGATAGCGCTACACGCGCATGTGCGCCCCTATGTCCCCCATCTTCCACCTGCACCCTGGCGACTACTACACCTATCGATCAAGAACACTTATCTCTTACTCGCCACAGTCTTAATCGAAAAATCTTGTGACACAGCTAACTTTTCCAGTGCAGTTCCTACTTCGCTTCAGTCCACGTTTTACCGGCTTTTAGCATTGACATTAATTGGAAACCAAGGAGCTCTTGTTATTCTTGCGCAGAGTGCGTTTATGTACAGGGTTATTACAAATGATTGAAGCGATTTCACAGCTCTACAATAACTTTATTATTTGAGATATTTTCACAATGCTTTGCACACACTTACAAAAACTCAAAAAGTTTTTTTAAGCATTCACAAATGTTCCATATGTGCCCCTTTAGTGATTCGGCAGACATCAAGCCGATAATCAAGTTCCTCCCTCACTCGGCGCAGCATGTCCCCATCAATGAGTTCGAAAGCATCGTTGATGCGAGCTCGCAGTTCTGGCACGTTTCTTGGTAGAGGAGGTTTACACACTGAATCTTTCACATAACCCCACAGAAAGAAATCGCATGGGGTTAAGTCGGGAGAGCGTGGAGGCCATGACATGAATTGCTGATCATTGTCTCCACCACGACCGATCCATCGGTTTTCCAATCTCCTGTTTAAGAAATGCCGAACATCATGTCCAGATACACGTGTCCTGTAACTTTTTTTCTCAGAAGAAAAAGGGGCCGTAAACTTTAAACCGTGAGTTTGCACAAAACACGTTAACTTTTGGTGAATTGCGAATTTGCTGCACGAATGCGTGAGGATTCTCTACCGCCCAGATTCGCACATTGTGTCCGTTCACTTCACCATTAAGAAAAAATGTTGCTTCATCACTGACAACAAGTTTCGCATTGAACGCATCCTCTTCCATGAGCTGTTGCAACCGCGCCGAAAATTCAAAGCGTTTGACTTTGTCATCGGGTGTCAGGGCTTGTAGCAATTGTAAACGGTAAGGCTTCTGCTTTAGCCTTTTCCGTAAGATTTTCCAAACCGTCGGCTGTGGTACGTTTAGCTCCCTGCTTGCTTTATTCGTCGACTTCCGCGGGCTACGCGTGAAACTTGCCCGCACGCGTTCAACCGTTTCTTCGCTCACTCCAAGCCGACCCGTTGATTTCCCCTTACAGAGGCATCCAGAAGCTTTAAACTGCGCATACCATTGCCGAATGGAGTTAGCAGTTGGTGGATCTTTGTTGAACTTCGTCCTCAAGTGTCGTTGCACTTTTATGACTGACTGATGTGAGTGCATTTCAAGCAAGACATACACTTTCTCGGCTTCTGTCGCCATTTTGTCTCACTGCGCTCTCGAGCGCTCTGGCGGCAGAAACCTGAAGTGCGGCTTCAGCCGAACAAAACTTTATGAGTTTTTCTACGTATCTGTAGTGTGTCGTGACCATATGTCAATGAATGGAGCTACAGTGAATTTATGAAATCGCTTCAATCATTTGTAATAGCGCTGTACATCCTGCAGTCTTTTCCCCATTTTTTGCAAGTCTTTTTCTATCTTGGAGACTGGTGTTTCCTTGGTTTTCTTGATGATAAAGTAACGGAAAATGAGATTGCTCATCTTTCTAGAACTCATACGGGCAATGTGGCGATATAAAACTACTGATACTATGCTACTACTACTACCAGTAATAATTACAATAGTAATAACAGTTATAACAGTGACTGCAGGAATTGGTGGTGTATTGAGGAGTATAGATACAAAAGTGAAGTGTTATGGCATATTGAGGTTTACGACAGCTGTTTGTTGGAAGACTGCCTCATAAAGTTGCTTCTGTATATGCAGCAGGCTTGGTGGTAAAGGAGATCTGCAATATGAAAACGAGTGATTTCAAAATATAAAAAAATATTATTTTCATTTTAGGTAGAATGGTGGCAGCTGTCCTATAAATATGAGGTTGTGATCCATTCTTCTGATATAGTGAGGGACATTATTCCAAAATCGGCACCTTGGTGAAGAGAAGCATTTAGAGAAGGCGGGTACTGTATGACTGTGTACTGAAGTGGAACATAAATAGATGGTTCCAGTAAGGACTATTATTTTTGCTGTGCTATTCAGGTAAGAGTTTTAAGATTCCAGCTTAACAGGGTGGACTGGAAGTATTAATAAGCCACTGAAAGTGATAGGGACTATTCAGATCTCTGGGCTGGTCTACATATAACTACAAAAGATGCATGTAAGATGGTGGAAAGTGATCAGAATAACGAGAATTACAAATATAGCATACTCACTGGTTCATCGTCAGCTGCAAGTGACGTGAGCTTTCCTAATAAATCCTTGTAGGCCAACATTGTTACAGTTAACTTGCATTCCATTGGAATCTACAATTTTCTCGTTTTCTGAGCTCCAAAGGGAAGAGATTTTTATATTATTGTGTTGCATGAGGAGATACTAATACCTTCTTGTTGTTTGTAATTGTGTGTTCAGCGTTGTTTATGTTTTCGTCTACTGTAGCTCGTGGACTCTTCGCTGAGGAAAACAGATTTATTTTTGCCCCATTTATAACCATTAATCTCCGAATTTTTGAATAATGCGCGAAGAACGAACACCAAGTTCGCCTGCGTTTAAGATAGTTTGACATTTTGTCGTATATTTTGTACTCATTTTCATTATGTACACATACAGTCCGAAATTCAATAGTGACCGTCAAGGAAAGTGGATTTGAGTTTAAGTATAGTTGTCGCTCATCAGAAATGATAAATGCAGTGGGACATAAATGATACCACGTCATTTCTGCGCGATGAAAAGAGTTGCGGGTCTAATACCAAGAGCTCAGGTTGTGTTCTTCTCGACTTTAGGCCTGTCAGATACAACGAGGAAACAGTTCTCTACTCGGGAAAAAATAGGCTGCTAGTTGCTAACGGTTAATCCGGTTTATGTCGCACGGTCCCAGTTGTCAAACGAACGACTTCGAGAGGCAACAAAAATTTGATTTTCAATATTTCTTGTAATTATTGACTGAATTTAAAAATGTACAATGTGATCATGATTTACTCACTAAGAGGTTTAACCTTATTTTAAGGTATTCGAAAATAAGAACACTCAGCGACTTGCAGCAGACCCTATACATAATATCAAACCTTCACGAAAAAATTTTTTCGTGCTGAAAGTTCCCATGAAGTAATGAAAGAAATAAACTCTATGACTTAGTACATTTTCGCGTTCATGCAGTGAAACTTCAGTTTGCAGCACGACGTTTTAATTTTTTTTTGTCTATTAATTCTATTCTCAATTCACATCTTGCAGATCATATCCGCATATACCACTGAATATACCTTCATAATTATGTCGTTGTACTGCACGCAGTTTAAGAGACAAGACGTCATATGCATTGTGATGCGTGAGAAACTAACTTTCTCTTAAAACGGAGCGTAAATTACCTGGATTATACTGATTATAAGTTTGATGCTGAGAGCATATAGCGACTTCCCTAAAAAGCCCAAGCATAATTTCAAATCTTTTTTTTTTTAATTTTTTTTCTCGCTCGTATGCTTACATGCTTTGAGTTAGATGAAAGTAAAAAATTACCATAATACAGAGATCAGAGATCAGTATACAAGTAAAGATGTTGCAACTGTTTCACATGCAGATGTAGAAGGTCCCCACGAGTCTATTAATAAGGGAAATCTCATTGGAAAGACAGGATCTCAATGAGTTTCTGACGTATAGAGGATATCCACTGACTGAATTCACCAAGTTTGATAACAGTGTTGTAACTGGTTATACAATTATAACGAATGGAGAACTAGTTTTAACATTTCGTGTTCAAAAACGGAAGTATGAAAGATCCTGCCAACTACTCAGGGATAAATCTACTGAATTCAGTTCTTAAACTCATAACAAAAATAACAGGAATTAAAATAAAACCCTGCTGGCAGACAGTGAAGATAACCTGCAGAAACTTTCACGTATATTTAGTGGCTGATGCAAAAACCTAAATATGGTCATATCAACTCAGTAAACCAAATGCATGACCAAATCTGGTTCATTGAACTGTTCAGAAGCGGGAATGTCGAAAAGGACAGGAAAAGCACGAGTAGCAAAAGGAAATAAAGTAGTACAGTGTTTAAATGATACTCTTTGGCAAAACAAGCATACAGATCAACATGCAAAGGCTTGAATATAGAAAACAATAGTGACAACAGTTATGACATACACAGTTCAGACAAGACCGGAAATGTCAAATAAAAAAAGATTTTTGGAAACCACAGAAATGAAAATTCTGCGAAGGATTACACGGAAGAAACTGCAAGATACAGAGACAAACGAGAGCATTAGAGCAGCATGTAAAGTGGACTCCTTGTAAAGTGGACTCCCTTAATGAGTGGGTACATAAGAGAAAGTATGAATGGAACGAACAAACAGACAGGATGAATGAACAGAAAATTGTGAAAATCGTTAGAAATAAATTTCTAGCTGTTGAAAGAGATACTGACCGTCCAAGGAAAAGAGGGCGCGACAACCTCAGTGTACTGAGAGTAGACTTAGGGGTTCTGAACGAAACAGGCTTTAGCCTAGGGAGAGAAGAAGAAAAAAAAGAAGAAAACCACGAAGGTAATAGAAATTGCGAGCGTGTTAGGAATGCAAATGACAGAGTGGTATCAGGTACCCTCCCCTACGCATCCATACGGGGGTTTGAGGAATATGTACGTAGATGTAGATGTCGAGTTTATGTACTAAAGGGAGAAAAAACTGACAGACAACAAGCTAATTTTGGGGAAAACAACTATCAGGCAATAGTATTCCTACCTCAGGAAACAGCGGTAGGACAACGTAGCATTTACTAGTCTTTGTTCAATGAACTGATCTTCGATATCTATTGAAGTGAGTGGCCGCATCTTTGAAAGTATTCTGCCTTGTGAAAACACAGCTTCCTTTTCTCACACATACACGTGCCTGTGACGTTTCAACATTATCAGTGCGTTCCCTTTACATTTCTCAGTAGTACTTACTGTTGTTAATTTAGCACACTGTCACCTACAGTAAGCTCTTATGTTGGTACGGTTTGTCATCTATGATTTTTGTTGTGCTCTAGCTATGATTTGGACAATAGTATGTACTACTAAGTGCCATCAAGGCAGAAAGGGAATGCTCTGATGGTCCTTAAAGTTCTACAGGTGAAAAAGGAGGTAACTGTGTTTGCTCAGCACACAATCCTTAAGAAATATATTTATTTGTTCCAGCAAACACTGACACAAGAAATGAATTTTCGCTTTACCTTGAACCTACCTTTTGTGGTAGTTGTGGTTCGTACTTTCGATTACTTCGCATTTTAAGAGGGATCGTATTTATTTTCTTGCAAGAAGGCAGTTAAATATTTAAGTTGGCCTCTGTTTTATCTAAATGTGATATAATTATGGTGAATGTTTTTAAACTTGGTGAATTTTCAGGACTATGTCCTTCTCTCGTCGTTTTGTGTTTTAAAGTGATACTCTCAACCACGTTCTCAGTTACAGATACCTGCTGCAGTATCCTCTCTATCTACTTATGTCTTCATTTTTACCCAAAACTGATTTGTGTGCGTAATTCATTTTGTATTTGCTTTGGTGCAGTCTAATTGCTCTTTCAAAACTCATTTCTAATGTTTGACTTTAATATTCTCAAGCAATTTTCCAGTACAATTCGCTGTGACCTACTTGATGAGTAGGTTGGTTCAAGTGGCTCTGAGCACTATGCGACTTAGCTTCTGAACTCATCGGTCGCCTAGAACTTAGAACTAATTAAACCTAACTAACCTAAGGACATCACACACATCCATGCCCGAGGCAGGATTCGAACCTGCGACCGTAGCGGTCGCTCGGCTCCAGACTGTAGCGCCTAGAACCGCACGGCCACTCCGGCCGGCTGATGAGTAGGACTGCCGCTTTAGCAAAGAGCGTTTTTTCCTGTGGGACGTGATCTGCTGACAAGGTGCTCACAGGTCACGCGTTCTCGGTAGCCAATATTCAGCGTGGGAGGGAAACAACGTGTTGGCTGCTCGCTGCCTCCGAAGCGCGTCGGCACCGAACACAGACTCCGTCTGGCACCCGGCTTTTTGCTAGTTGTTTTCTCGGGCTTTGATCCAACACTGAAATTAACATCTTCTTATGACAACCATCTGTGGCTGAGTTTGGCGCGTCCATTTGTATGCATCCTGTAGAATATAATTCTTTAGCTTTCAACCAACTCTTTCATTTGAGAAAGTCCTTTCACGTGGAATTTAGTGTAATTTCGACTTTCGGCGTTTTTAACAACACCCGTGGCTATTTATTTGTGTTCGGTTTACAGGGATATAAGTTCTGACAGCTTAATACAAGGGGAACATAAGTCAAATGAATATACTGGGTATTTCCATGAGAGTGCGCAAATGTAACAGGACATAGAGAATGCTACACTGAACAATTTGAGGTAAGGAACCTGGATCGGAGAAGCCAGATTACGTGGAAGTGAAGGTAAACTTGTCTACCGCTTTGTCTATCATGACTGATTTCCAGCTTATTTACAACTAACATGCTTACAGGTTTACATGTACTGTGGTGTTTATTTACATGTACATTCCTTATTTCCTGCAAGAAAACAAAGAGGACCAACCTGACTGATACGAAGTCTTGATACAGGTTTTGCTTACTTTACTTGTCCACGAGGTGGCTCTGTTGTATCGTATTTACATTTTCCTATGATAGAACGGGCTATGAATGAGCGACAGACCTATTTATTACTCTGTGCTATTCAGCGGCGTTAACTACAAAACGATGGAGCAGTACCGGTACAGTTTCACGAACCTCACTGACATCCTCCTTGTGTACGGAGAAGTATGTTGCAATGCTCTCGCTGCTGAAAGGCTGTAAAAGAAACGATTTGCTAATTGGCATCATTCGTCACGACGAGTGTTTATTTTTATCGATCGACGAATGCGGGAGACTGGTCTGACGCGTACCCCGGACTCCAACCGCGTGCTGATGCAGTCGACGCCGTAGAGCTGCTACTGCCACAGCTCTCGCGGCAGAGTAGAGACATGATGCGATATAACGTCAGTCCCCGTAGATTAACGGGAGAAAAAACTTGAAAAACTTACGAAGAGGCGTTCCTCGCGTAGTCGTTGTATCTCAGTTACAAGTATGCATCGTTTCCACTTACGCGAACTCGTATAATTGATGCTTTTTATTATTATTAATATTATATTGTTAATTGCCCGGATTTGCAGTAGTTATTAATTCTTCTCTCATTCGCATAGCACACACCACTGATTGCGAGGACATATTTTAGTTAACAGTTTTTTCTTACGCTGTTGTCTCGTTGCTATGGAATTGTTGTGCTGGTATGCAGCGAGATCCAGAGATACTCTTTGATTGTCTTTGTAAGATTGCGTCGTAATACGAAAATACAGGGTGATTCAAAAAGAATACCACAACTTTAAAAATGTTTATTTAATGAAAGAAACATAATATAACCTTCTGTTATACATCATTACAAAGAGTATTTAATAAGGTTTTTTTTCACTCAAAAACAAGTTCAGAGATGTTCAATATGGCCCCCTCCAGACACTCGAGCAATATCAACCCGATACTCCAACTCGTTCCACACTCTCTGTAGCATATCAGGCGTAACAGTTTGGACAGCTGCTGTTATTTCTCGTTTCAAATCATCAATGGTGGCTGGGAGAGGTGGCCGAAACACCATATCCTTAACATACCCCCATAAGAAAAAATCGCAGGGGGTAAGATCAGGGCTTCTTGGAGGCCAGTGATGAAGTGCTCTGTCACGGGCTGCCTGCCTTGAACCAATTTCAGACGATAAGGTTTCATAACTAACCTTTTTCGTAGGACTCTCCATACAGTTGATTGTGGAATTTGCAGCTCTCTGCTAGCTCTGCGAGTCGATTTTCCTGGGCTGCGAACAAATGCTTGCTGGATGCGTGCTACATTTTCATCACTCGTTCTCGGCCGTCCAGAACTTTTCCCTTTGCACAAACACACATTCTCTGTAAACTGTTTATACCAACGTTTAATACGCCACCTATCAGGAGGTTTAACACCACACTTCGTTCGAAATGCACGCTGAACAACTGTCGTCGATTCACGTCTGCCATACTCAATAACACAACAAGCTTTCTGTTGAGCGGTCGCCATCTTAGCATCAACTGACGCTGACGCCTAGTCAACAGCGCCTCAAGCGAACAAATGTACAACTAAATGAAACTTTATAGCTCCCTTAATTCTCCGACAGATAGTGCTTAGCTCTGCCTTTTCTCGTTGCATAGTTTTAAATTCTTGTGGTATTCTTTTTGAATCACCCTGTATTTTAAAGTTCACTTCTCAACTAATGACGTGAATATTTGCACTTCAATGAAATATTCTTTCATGAGTAGTCGTTGATTTAGTCATTTATCAAACTATTTAATGATGTAGTCCACACCGGGTATCTAACTAGTAACGAACAGTTTGTTATTTTGTCACTAAATACTTATAACTCCCGCACCACACGTACACGGAACAGTTTAGTTAAGTCATTCCGATTGAGTTATAGTTTCTTGGCAATTACCACAACTCAACACTTTAGCGTAATTGTTTTATCTTCATGATGTCGTGTACTTGGGTCCTACTCAAGACTAATTGCGTGTATTCTTTCATAGAATGTTCACTTCTCCTTAAGGTCCAACTAATTTAAAGTCAAGTCCAATGTTCACTAATTCCGTTATTAGATTTTAATTAACCCGTAGTGCACGGTTAAATGAGTCTATCTGTTCCTGTCTCAGTTCATAAAATCAGTTTCTTAAGCCGTGAATCCCGTCACGCAACAAACACTTCTAAACTCGAAAACAATCTCGTCACGATTCGAACCTCAATAATTCAGATCAGAACTGCTCTTGTACGTCTGCACTGGATGAGTTCTAGCAAGCGACTTCTTTCTGTGGAAGAGCATTGCAGGCGCATTGAATTTCTTCGTTGCGCTTACAACTCTCTTCCACATGAAAGTTATCTCTGATGACATTACTTTGGACTTAACTTTTGAGATATTAATTTCACATTTATCACATGGATATTTGTCCATTGCTGAAATACGATGTTTCTTCTTTCTCTTTCGCTAACAAATATGCTCAGTGGTGTACAATGTAGTTGTTGACAAAACTTTTTCGTGTTAGCTCATCGGCAAAGATGTCGTAACTGCCAAGATAACATTCCCTACTTCATGTGCTTTCTTAATTGACTTTAAGGAGGTCGTTGGGGCGTTACACTGGTTCATTGGGAAAAAGGAACGAGGGACCTGGCAACATGAGGATCACACCAGGGATATTTGCCAGAGTGCGTCAGAACCTGGTTCTTCGTTGTTATGCTTGCACTGAAACTGATTGCCTTCAGTTTCAGTACATTTTTTAACGTGCAGTACACATGGTACGTTCGTTGTGTCAGTGATGATATTTGCAGTTAAATGTAAGTAATGTAAATAAAGATTGCAAAGTAATATGATTCTATTCCTATTATCTCCTTAAGCTGGCCTCTCCGATCACAGGTTCCCTACCTCAAATTGTAAAGTGGAGCATCCTCTGGGGCCTGTTAAATTTTTGCATGTGCTTACGGAAACATCTTTGATGAGTACATGACAGTACTTGCGGTTGGCCGAGGCCTTGTAGAAGGAAACCATGACTGTATTTGCCTGAAGCAAAACGCCAACTTCGTCCACAGACGGCAGCGCGCCTATCGGTACCGACCGACCAAACTGTTTATCATCTTTATTTCACTTCCATAAATAGATACTTTCTGACACTTAAATCTATACTCGATGTTAACAAATTTCTCTCTTTCAGAAACGCTTTTCCTGCCATTGCCATTCTGTATTTTATATCCTCCCTACTTCGACGATCATCAGTTATTTTGCTTCCAAATAGTATTGTATTATATTGTATTGTATTGCATGTTAAGTGGGGATCTAGAAACGACGGAGAGGCTCCGTCCCCGCCGCAGCCGCAGTGGTCCACAATCCCACGACGACTGCCGCAATCCACTTCACCCCTCCGCCGCCCCACACTGAACACAAGGTTACTGTGTGGTTCGGCCCCCGGTGGACCCCCAGGGAACGTCTCACGCCAGACGGGTGTAGGCCCTATGTTTGCGTGGTAGAGTAATGATGGTGCACGCGTACGTGGAGAACTTGTTTGCGAGGTAATTGCCGACATAGTGTAACTAAGGAAGAATAAGTGGAACCAGTCCGCATTCGCCGAGGCAGATGGAAAACCGCCTAAAAACCATCCACAGACTGGCCGATTCACCAGACCCCGACACAAATACGCCGGGTGAATTGGTGTCGGGGACCAGGCGCTCCTTCCCGGCCGGAAAGCCGTGCGTTAGACCGCACGCCCGACCGGGCGGGCTCTCCCAAATAGTAGATCCCATTTACTACTTTGTCTCATTTTTATGTAGAACGTCTATATTCTCCTTCCACCTTCCACAATTCTGCTTTCCCTTCTCTGCTTATAACTGGACTAATATGTCCAACCACTTCACTGCATGTTACCACTTACATATACATATAGGACGAGCTCGAAAACATTTTTCCATTTAAGCGACTTATCATTTGGCGCATCCCTTTCCCCCCTTCTCCATCGTAGACTTTCACTCGAATTGGTTTTCGTTTCTAATTGTGATACGCTCCTCAATATAAATGCTGCAGTCGGGTGGCCCTCTCAGTTTGACGCCCAAAGTGGCGGCTTGTTGAGCTAACGTCTTAACCCAGCCACGCTTACACACATCCTTGGGACCACTACCATGCGGTCAAGCCTCTGTCACACGTGCACGCCTTCATTTAGCCTCTCTGAAAAACAGTGAGATTCAGATAAATAGTGAAACATTAGTATTATGCGCGACAAAACACCTCCTTGTTTTATTACACTACTGGCCATTAAAACTGCTACACCAAGAAGAAAAGCAGATGATAAACAGATATTCACTGGACAAATATATTATACTAGAACTGACATGTGATTACAAAAAAAAAATGGTTCAAATGGCTCTGAGCACTATGGGACTCAACTGCTGAGGTCATTAGTCCCCTAGAACTTAGAACTAGTTAAACCTAACTAACCTAAGGACATCACAAATATCCACGCCCGAGGCAGGATTCGAACCTGCGACCGTAGCGGTCATGCGGTTCCAGACTGCAGCGCCTTTAACCGCACGGCCACTTCGGCCGGCGACATTACATTTTCGCGCAATTTGGGTACATAGATCCTGAGAAATCAGTACCCAGAACAACCACCTACGGCCGTAATAACGGTCTTGATACGCCTGAGCAGGGAGTCAAACAGAGCTTGGAGACGTGAACAGGTACAGTTGCCCATGCAGCTTCAACACGATACCACAGTTCATCAAGAGTAGTGACTGGCTTATTGTGATGAGCCAGTTGCTCGGCCACCATTCACCAAACGTTTTCAGTTGGTGAGAGATCTGGAGAATGTGCTGGCCAGAGCAGCAGTCGAACATTATATGTATCCAGAAAGGCCCGTACAGGACCTGCAACATGCGGTCGTGCATTATGCTGCTGAAATGTAGGGTTTAGCATGGATCGAATGAAGGGTAGAGCCACGGGTCGTAACATCCGAAATGTAGCGTCCACTGTTCAAAGTGCCGTCAATGCGAACAAGAGGTGACCGAGACGTGTAACCAATGGCACCCCATACCATCACGCCGGGTGATATGACAGTATGGCGATGACGAATACACGCTTCCAATGTGCGTT
This sequence comes from Schistocerca americana, assembly GCF_021461395.2. Classification (NCBI taxonomy): domain Eukaryota; kingdom Metazoa; phylum Arthropoda; class Insecta; order Orthoptera; family Acrididae; genus Schistocerca; species Schistocerca americana. The sequence goes on along the minus strand of NC_060119.1, from coordinate 324,640,656 downwards.
CACCACAATGTCGCCAAACACGGATGCGACCACCATGATGCTGTAAACAGAACCTGGATTCACGTGAAAAAATGACGTTTTGCCATTCGTGCACCCAGGTTCGTCGTTGAGCACACCATCGGAGGCGCTCCTGTCTGTGATGCAGCGTCATGGGTAACCGTATCCATGGTCTCCGAGATGATAGTCCATGTGGTGCAAACGTCGTCGAACTGTTCGTGCAGATGGTTGTTGTCTTGCAAACGTCCCCATCTGTTGACTCAGGGGTCCATACGTGGCTGCACGATCCGTTACAGCCATGCGGATAAGATGCCTGTCATCTCGACAGCTAGTGATACGAGGTCGTTGGGATCCAGCACGGCGTTCCGTATTACCCTCCTGAACCCACCGATTCCATATTCTGATAACGGTCATTGGATCTCGATCAACGCGAGTAGCAATGTCGCGATAAGAGAAACCGCAATTGCGTTAGGCTACAATCCGACCTTTATGAAAGGCGGAAACGTGATGGTACGCATTTCTCCTCCTTACACGAGGCATCACAACAGTGATTCACCAGGCAACGCCGGTCAACTTTCCCCATGTCAGCACGTTGCAGGTGTCGCCACCGGCGCCAACCTTGTGTGAATGCTCTGAAAAGCTAATCATTTGCATATCACAGCATTTTCTTCCTGTCGGTTAAATTTCGTGTCTGTAGCACGTCACCTTAGTGGTGTAGCAATTTCAATGTCCAGTAGTGTACTAAGAAGGCTTTCCCGGCGTAATAATTGATAATATTCTTCTCGGGTGGGCAGCCGGATCATAACGTCTTCATGACACAATGTTTCCGCGGTCCAACTGGCCGCTATCTTCAGGAGAGAGTGCTGGTGCACGATCTCGCCGGAACTGACTTCCCAGTGCAAGCGGCGGCCCCTATATAGGCCGCAGAAGACCCACAACGCGTGCGCGAGAAGGTGCCGTAACTGCTCTCTAGCGCTAGAGGGAGAGATCGTGCACCAACACTCTCCCCTGGAGATGGCAGCCAGTTGGACCGCGGAAATATTGTGTCATGCAGACGCTATGATCCGGCTGCACACCCGAGAAGAATATTATCCAGTAGTGTACTTACCCATTTTCTGAGTACTTTCATACGACAGTAAGCGCTACAGATGTCATGTGGAACGCACAATGGTCCTACAACCACGACCACCACCGTCGTCATCACTGCATGTGTGTCTTACGACACCTGTAGACACTAAATCCCTTAGAAAGGAAGGAAAGAAAGAAAAATTGTATAACGATTTCAGTCGTGTTGTCGAGGTAGCATCTCCGTCTGTGCGATTCCGGCGGCAGTACGCGGATGTGATGAAAATGCGAGGAGAGGAAGAAAGCCGCGCGCGCCGCCCACCGCGCCGCCCACGTCCGCGGCTGCCGGGCGGCCATTACCTGAAATTGCGGGACGCGCCGCGGCGCACGGCCGCACAACGACCGCCGCTCGGCTCGCTGCTGCTCCGGCGACCGTGCAAAACCGCTATGAATCATATTTACATTATACCGGTGGCATTCAACGAATCTAAAATGTATGAAATCAGAAGCCATCTATATTCAAATAAGACGCAGGCAGACAGAGAGAGAGGAAGGTACGGACGGAGTGGAGGGCAGCAGGCCCCTCGGCGGCTGTATCTGTTTCCCCGCCGGAAACGATGCCTGTGCGCTGCGGCGCCTGGCTTAGCGTGCGGGCCAGCGGTCGGTCCGTGCTGCGGCGGCGGACACTATTCCGCTGGCTAGCGGCACGTAGCTGCCCGTGCCGTGTTCGAAGCACGTCTCCCTGAGGAGTTCCGAAATACCCCATATACGCAGAAGAGAGCCACTGAGAAAAATCTGTGTCGAAGAATTCCAAACTTTGTAGCTGATTTAAACTGTGTGCCAGACTGAGACTCAAACTTTGGACCTTATGTCTTCCTTGGGCAAGTGCTCAGCCGACTGAGTTTTCAATCACGACGCTGCCTCACAACTTTCCTTCCACCGGTACCTTAATCTTGTACTTTCCAAATATCACAGAAGTTTTACTGCAAACCTCGCGGGACTAGCATTCCCAGAGGAAAGCTTCCTTCAAAATGGTTCAAATGGTTCTGAGCACTATGGGACTTAACATCTGAGGTCATAAGTCCCCTAGGACTTAGAACTACCTAAACCTAACTACCTAAACCTAACTAACGTAAGGACATCACAGACATCCATGCCCGAGGCAGGATTCGAACCTGCGACCGTAGCGGTCGCGCGGTTCCAGACTGAAGCGCCTAGAACCGCTCGACCACTTCGGCCGGCTGAAAGCTTACTACGATGGAACGTCCTAGCCAGAACCCAGGCCTATGGTCAACAAACCGCTCTTCGGCCACTTGGGTGCAAAATGTGTGAGAAATCTAAAAATGGTTCAAATGGATCTGAGCACTATGGGACTTACCATCTGTGGTCATCAGTCCCCTAGAACTTAGAACTACTTAAACCTAACTAACCTAAGGACATCACACACATCCATGCCCGAGGCAGGATTCGAACCTGCGACCGTAGCAGTCGCGCGGTTCCGGACTGAGCGCCTAGAACCGCTAGACCACCGCGGCCGGCTGTGAGAAATCTTATGGGACTTCACTGCTAGGGTCATCAGTCCCTAAGCTTACACACTACTTAACGTAAATTAACCTAAGACAAACACACACACACACACCCATGACCGATGGAGGACTCGAACCTCCGCCGAAATCAACCGCACTGTCCATGACTGCGGTGCCCTAGACCGCTCGGCTAATCCCGCGCGCCACTTGTGTGCGGCTCTTCCTAAAATGTACCGCCTAAATGCTAAAACTCTTGAGCGTCGTCAATACAAGGAATTTAAAGAATATTTAGTTGAAATGAAAATAGGTACGTAGATACTCTGCACGATAACAAGGTGTGTTGGTTACCAAGAGAAAACTTCTTGAAACGCTGCCTTCCTTATAAACATAATTTAAATTATTTTTTCTCGAGAAGTGTGTTCACTATCCTGGACTAACGAATGATCAGTGGATTGAAAAATTTTATTTCCTTGTATTTCGTATAAATCAGCATCGTCGTAAATTACAGGGCAAGAGAAGCAAAATTTTTTTCTTCCCAGAGGGAGTTATTTCACTCGAAAAGTTATTACGTATTTTTTACTCACTTTTCGAAAGAGAAACTAATGACCCACTTTCGAATCCTGTTGGTACATTACCAAGAAAATATTATTCTCATACTGACGTTCTTCATTTGAAAATATCATGTGTAAATATGAGCGAAGCTTTTCTCAACGGGTTTCAGGAACTACTGGATTTAAAAAGCAACGACTTATGGCACTTTACATTTAAATGCCTTTATACTGATACAGGAATAGTGAAAAAGAAATTAACTTAGTTCACAACACAAGTCGTCTGTTTTGAAGGAGCTAAGGAAGAATGTATTGTAATTAGGTACAAGTACAATACGGTTAGTACACTAAACACTAATTCATTACACTGGAGTATTAACAACTTGATCATGTATTTAAGTAACTTTCAGTAGGAACCAATTACGTACACAACGTGCTGTAGCAACGCGAAACTGAGGGTGAGCGTATCTCTCTCTCTCTCTCTCTCTCTCTCTCTCTCTCTCACACACACACACACACACACACACACACACACACACACACACACCCAGCCACCCACCCACCCACCCACACACACACACACACACACACACACACACACACTTAAGTCCGATTCGCCCTCTGCGGACGACGTAGTATTGCCGCACATGCAGCCTTTCCGAAGTACGCGCACGCGTCACTGCAGAAAGATACGTTGATTTTTAACACCTGGAGCCATATTCAGCTGATTCTTCCTTATTCGGGTCTACAGATTCTTTGCGAACAATCATTTTCAGGCGTGAATCTTATCAAAACTAAATTAGTAAGTCGCCCTCTTGATGAAAACCTAGAATCGTGCCTAAAATTTAAAAAAAAATACATACTTTATTTACTGAAACTTTTCAAGGAAATGCCGGTTATTGTTCACATCAGAGTTTTCAGTCATTTCATGGGTGCCTTATAAGATAGTTTAATCAATAAATAATGTCGTTATTAATATGAAGAAAATGCAAGATTATTATTCACATTAGTGTTTGTCAGTCACTGTCATGATTTAATTTTGCGAGGACTTAAATGTTAAATTTTTCAGTAAATAACGTCGTTATTAAGTGTGGCATCAAGTTGTTTCAACGTACCTACAGTTTGGCTAAGACAGAAGATGTTAAGTTACGTTCGTTAAGGTATTTTGGAGAGCATTGTCAATTGATAAAAAAAAAGTGTAGTATCGAGTATTGAGCATGATATATTGAGATATTTTGGACATACACAGAGGAGACACGAAAGATCATAGACGAAATAAATGTACAAGACGAGTGTGGATCGGAGAGGTGGAAGGGGTGGACTTGAGCGAACGTACGTCCATCAGATTTAGGATATTTTTATCAAAGGCCAGCTTACGAATGCCCTATTAAGCTAATTACAATGCACCTATCTATAAAGCTAAAGTTTAAAAAATCTGGCTCTCAAAAGAAATTTCGTTTATTGTTCAACTAACAACCGTCACTATTAACTTATGAGTTTCCGACAGCTGGCCTAGGGAACTGTTTCTACACTTACTGTTGGAAGCTGAGCAGTGCGGGCGGTGAAATGAAGGGTGAGAGGGGGGGGGGCGGGAGAGGGGGGGGGGGGAGGGAGAGGCGTTGTCAGTCGTGCTTACCTAACTCAGTCGATAGAGCATTTTCCCTCGAAAGGCAGGGGTCTGATATTCGAGTCCTGATCCGATAGACAGTTTCAATCAGATCACACTCAGCTGCAGAGTGCAAAGTCTTCCTGTATCTGATATCATCGTCAAATAATAGACATCCTAAGCTTAATATACTATTCCTGACGATCTCATGTGATGATCACCTTGCACTAAGAATGCGTTCTAACTTTCCATGCGATCATCTTTGATTTCTGGTAATACTTTCCGCCTGTTTGCGACATTAACTTCCTTTCGGTTTTACAACAAAAAAAGGGTTCAAATGGCTCTGAGCACTATGGGACTTAACATCTGTGGACATCAGTCCCCTAGAACTTAGAACTACGGAAACCGAACTAACCTAAGGACATCACACACATCCATGCCCGAGGCAGGATTCGAACCTGCGACCGTAGCAGTCGTGCGGTTCCAGACTGAAGCGCCTAGAACCGCACGGCCACACCGGCCGGCGTTTTACAACAACTGGAAAACATTTTTCTGGCTGCCAACTGCCGTTGCTAATCATTACATTTGATTTCTTGTGCGCTCGCCTTCATGTCGATAGACCGCTCGGGTATGAGTTCTATCTACATAGTGTACTGACCGTCTTAAGGTAAAAGCATTTCCATGACTGTGGGGGGCTGGACTCATAAGTTAAGCACCAATTTAGACGAAATACGTAGGACTGGAACCAACTTAAATTAAAAACTGTTACAGATTGAAACAGAGAAATGCAGTGTTCCGTTTTTATTCTCAATAAAACAATGAAGTTATGGAACTGTCAGTTACCCCTTACAGCATTTAGCCTGAGTGCAAAGCTAACTGTGAGATAATCATTTGAAGTAGACCCTCTCAATGCGGTAGCATGAACGCAATATCTGACACTGGCTTCTTGAAGTAATCTGCCCCATTCAGTGTGATATTACATACTCAACTCAGAATCGGTAAAAAATGCGTTTACACGAATTTCACTAAAACGAGGGATTGGTTGCTAGAACTCTTCCTCAGGCATCAAGGAATAGCACGTTTGTCAATGGACCAATGTGTGGGAAGTAAAACTGTAGAGGCAGAGTAAGGCTTAATTGCAGTAATCAGTTTAAAGTGGTTTCACGTTGCAACATTACGAACAGATAAAATGAATTACAAAGGACAGATTACCGTGGACTGAAATTAAACTGTCATTTTTTTTCTGGGAGTTTGTTTTCCAGAGAATTCCACTTGCGGGACCCTCTGTAGATGTGCGGTGACCTGACAACCAAACAGTTAACCACAGCAAACTAATTAGGCCATTAATTATTCATTACATACCGCCTAATGATTTCATTGTCCAAGCCTACATTAACAGCACGCATTCTTTCCTCCACTCTCATCCCCTGGCTGCCATACGTTCCAGCTACTCAGCTATGCTGTTGTGTTTATTGAATTCATTCGTATACGGCCATCAAACGTGTGGGGACCAATGTGAATGTTGATTTGCATTCTAATCAGGTGTACATGTTAATTGTAGCGTTAAATGTTGCAGCTCTTGTTCGGTTACATATCAATTTACATAGTAACCTCTAGGTTGCACAGCGTTGTGAACACTAACCACAACACTGCATAACAATATATGGAGTGATTCCCAACCGTGGTGCCATTTTTTTACGTGATTGTATGTGTAAAATATATGCCAATAAGCACCGAGTGTGCTTTCGAGCGTATGTGTTGATAAACATATGATGTGTAGAATCTCGTTCAGTTTTGAAGTTATACAGGGATCCACTGTGCTAGATGTATCTGAGAAGAGCGATGAATAGTCTCAAGTAATAAAGGAAACAAGAGTTACAAGAAAAATACCTTTAATAGCCTTCAAATTAATTACCGTTATCTACAACATCCTTCTGACATCCGTTGTAAGGCTGCTGAAAATTGTTGGCAAACACTTCCCGTGAAATCCCTTGAAAGACTGCAGTCACGCATTGTTGGATGTCCGCGTCATTACAGGAGACCAGGCCTGATGCTACCAATGCGATCTGGAGACCATGCCATAGTCAGTGGAATGGTTTTCATCCTGTTCCCCACCCCCCTCGGGTAGGAATTCATGATAGGTCAAGCCCTTGCTGCCGAATAAGGCGATCAACAACGTCTTTATCTTAGATTTGCTCGGCTGACTCTTTTTATGGGAGGCATCGTATTGGTAGCACAAGGTCTCACTTCCTGTAATGTATCCAACAACGCGTAATCACGGTGCTTCGAGCCATTGAACAGGAAAAAAAAATTAGAAATTTGTGGTAAGGACTATGGGAGCTAACAGCTGAGGTCATCGGTCCCTAGGCTTACACATTAATTAATTTAACTTAACCTAACTTAACACTAAGGACAACATACACACCCATGCCCGAGGGAGGACTCGAACCTCCGACGGGGGGAACCGCGCGAACATTGACGAGGCGCCTCAAACTGCTCGGCTACCCCGCGCGGCAACAGGAAACATTTGCTGACAATTTTCAACAGCTTCACAACCGATGTCGGAAGTGTGCTGTATTTAATAATGATTACTTTGAAGGCGAATAAAAATGTTTTGTTTGTATCTAGTGTCCTTTATTTCCTGATCTATTTGCCTATCTCCTTTAACACTCCTTGTACCTCCTCCTTGCTTATTGCATAGTTTCATTTTGTATTGTGCTGATTTTGTGTTTTATTGAATTGCTAGTTTACGATGCGTGGGTCCATCATTGCGTGCTTCAAAACCGAATAATATTGTACAAATGGAGGACTGTTTATGCTCTGTTGGTAAAAGAAACTACATCGAGTGTTTATGATGGTGTCTGACAGAACGCAGTAATACTGAGAAACTACCGGAAATCAGACAGGAAAACAAAGAGATAAGACAGGAACGAAACGAGCAGTTTGCAGGTGTAGGGAATAATTTGAAAGCAGGAGACCGACAGACAACAGAAATTGCGGTATATTTGTTTGAATGAAGAGAAGATAGCAAACGAAATTAATAGTTCAGAACATCAGTGGCATCGACAAAAGACTAACCTCACAAGCAACAAGTTTTGTCGACAAACAGGACAAAGATAGGTAGCAGATGAACGGCGAGCAGAGGAGACATTGCAGGTAAAATAATTACACGGTAGGACATTTCTTTCCGTCGCTAAAATTCGAATTAGTTAACCAGAAAACTTCTTTTGAGAACCTTCGATACTAGTTTTAAAATGTTTATTTTGTTAAATGCAACAGCATCCTTCACATCGGAAGGTGGCTACGCGCTTCAAAACTTCCCGTCACTTGGGAACAACATATAAGAAGCGTACGAGAAATTTTTGGGCGCGCGGGATTAACCGAGCGGTCTGGGCGCTGCAGACATGGACGGTGCGGCTGCTCTCAGTGGAGGTTCGAGTCCTCCCTCGGGCATGGGTGTGTGTGTTTGTCCTTAGGATAATTTAGGTTAAGTAGTGTGTAAGCTCAGGGACTGATGACCTTAGCAGTTGAGTCCCATAAGATTTCACAAACATTTTTTTCGAGAAATTCTTGCAAAAAGGAGGTCGCATGCCTGAGCCTCAAGGCGGAAATCGAAAAGATGAAAATATTCATTTGGCCAGCTTCATTACTTATTCAATAACTACCCAGTCCACCCATCTTATTTTCAGAAGCTCATGTACGACCACAAATGAAAGGCTTGTGCTGTCGTCATGTTAGCTTATCGGTCACGTTACACTTCCATAAGTCTACACGGCAAACACGTGAGTCCTTGACGCTTAAAAGTATATTTTGCCACTATAAAATTATTTTATTTTTCATTGAAGCTTTTCTTGCTATTACCAGCCTGGATTTTATACTACCATTTCATCTGTTATTGAGAATTAAAGTTCTGACTATTTCTTTTCCGCTCAACAGCCTTTGTTTTCCTAATTTAATTACAATAGATTTCAAAGGCCCTATGCCTTCATCTTCAGGGACTTTTGACGCAGTTCGCAGTTGACAGTAGGAAATACTCTCTCACTCCGATCCTTTTAATATACCTTCACGATATTCTAGTGTAACTCAACGCTGTTGAGTCATATACTGGCTTGGTACATCAGTGCGTACCGTTTCTCCGTAAGTTCAATAAATACAACCGTTACAAATAACAGAGGTTTTTGTCATCAATAATATGTTCACTATTTGCAACAGTCTGCCGACGCTGGCATAACTTTTAGATTCTGTGATTATATAAATCACACTGTTTTGAGGCGAAGAACTCATTGAACTATGTTCGGAGAGCGTTTCCAGCCGGAAAGGAAATTCTTTGAAGGTTGTTCGATAACGAGCGGAAAGGGTGAAAATCTGATGGCTCAAGATCAGGTGAGCAAGTTGGGTGCGAAATCAGTTCCCAAGCCAACTCCTGTATAGTGTTCATTACCCTTCGTGAATGTCCGCAGGTCTTTGTATGGGCAATTCCTCTCTTTTCCTTACGTTAGCATAAAAACACAATTTCTCGTCACCAGTAAAGATGCGGGATAGGAAAGGTCGGTGTCTTTCGCAAGCCAATTCATGATGAGTGAGCAGAGCTGCACATATAACCACCTCGCTGATTATTGTGATTTTGGCTTACAACATACGGTATCCATTCACCCGAATCTTGAACCTTCCCCATTGCCTGTAAATGTCGCACGTTGTTGGAATGATCGCAGTTCATCACTTTGCCAGTCCTCGAGGACACCGAAGTTGACCATCGTGGATTAATGCGTTTAAATTAACTTCATCACACCCTGAAGGTCTTCCTGAACATGGAGAGTCACTAATGTCAAAACCATCGTCCTCATCTCGAAAAAACTATTGTCTTTCCATGCTCTGTCCAATGGCATTATCCCCATAGACGCTGCAAATATTTCTGGCTGGCTTTATTGCTGTCACTCCTCTTCTGAACACAAACAGAAGAAGATGTCTGAAATGTTCCGATTTCTCCACTTGGAACTCCATTTTCTGGCGTCCACAGCTCCACTCGCTACCTCCAAATAACAAAATGACAATATATAAACTCAAATTGCAACAGTGAATTACTAATGAAAAATGACAATGAATAAATGAAACCATAACAAATGGAATACCAACATGCTAAACAAAAACGCTACCAACTTATGATGCACAAACCTAATAGTTACCACACTAGGCGCTGTTGAGGTATATTAGCAGGACGGAGGAATAGAACTGCAATTAAAAAGTTGAAGTTAAAATGGTGTGATTTGAGGTCAATTAGCAATTCGGAATTAAGAGTATATTGTCGTTAGGGAGGAAGAGCTCCTTGATGAGTCTACAAAGATGTGATATTGAGAGTGAAGGTCTAGAAAATGGGTCGTGAAACCGGCCTTGCCTGTTTTGGGGATGATGGAAATTGGGTTGAGTGGAAATAAGGACGTTAGTAGAATAAGTAATTGAGGCACGTATTGACAAATTTTGGGTGTGAGGTGTGATGGCTATTGGATGGAAAATGAGAAATGAATCTGTGATGTTAATGTAGGCTTGGACAAAGAAAATATTAGGCGGCGTATCATGAGTAGTTGGTTACCTAATAAGCATGCTGTGGTCAAAAATGTTTAACACACTAGGCTTCTTGTTCGACTGCGGTAGATGGATGTTATGATATAGGTTACAATCAATAGTAAAAGGAATTTTGGGATAGTAGCTGTGGCGTCCCCGCATTCCAACCGCGTGGTGATATTGTCGACGCCGCAGAGCTGCTACTGCCACAGCTCTCGCAGTGGGGTTGAGAGACACGATGCGCGATGACGTAGGTCCCCGTTGGTGAACGGGAGACAGAAATGCGAACTCGTACGATAGATGCTTCTTCTGATTTAAGATTGAATGATTCATTGCCCCTAAATGCAGTAGTTGTTAAATCTTATCTCATCCGCATCGTACACACCACCAATTGCGAGTAAACATTGTAATTATCAGTCTTCTAGTACGTTGTTGGCTCGTTGTTATGGAGTTGTTGAACCTGTATGAAGCGAGATCCACAGATACTCTTTGATCGCGTCTGAGTGAACCTACGCCGTAATGTTAAAAAAATGTTCAAAAGTTTTATTTTCAATTAATGAAGTAGGTATTTTGACATTCAGATTAAATTGTCCCTGATGAACAGTCGTTGGTTAACTATCATTGATTAAATCACTTAATGATGTAGTCCACGCTTGATATTTCACTTGGAACGAACAGTTTATTGTTCCTTGACCACTAAATACTGTATAAAATACTTTATAACTTTCGCACCACACAAACACGCAGTTGATTGGCAAAGTCGGTTCTATTGAAATTAAGTTTCTTGACAATTACGACAACTTGACTCTTCAGCGTAATTTTATTATCTTCGTGAAGTCGTGTAATTGTGTCCTACTCGAGACTAATTGAGTGTAGTCCTTTGATATACTATCCACTCTTCTTTTAGTTCCAACTATTTGAAAGTCAAGTCCAATATTCACTAGTTTCGTCAATAAAGTTCAGCTAACCCGTTATGCACGGTTAAACGCGTCTATCAGTTCCTGTCTCTGCTTAGAAAATCTGTTTCCGAAGTTCGTGAATCACGTCACCCAAGAAACACTTCTGAACGGAAAACAATCTCCTCGCGTTCCGTACTCTCAATAACTAAGACAAGAATTGTTCTCGCACGCCTTTACAGGACAAGAGCCAGCAAGCGATTTCTTCTGTGAAAGAGTATTGCAGGAACATTGAATTCCTTCGCTGCGCTTACAACTCTCTTCCACATAAAAGTTATCTCTGACTAACATCACCTTGGACTTAGCGTTCAAGTTATTAATTGGAATTAACACTTGATATTTGTCCATTAATTAAATCTGAGGTTTCTTCCTCCTCTTTTCACAACAAAAACTCTCAGTGATGTATAATGTTGTTGTTAGCAAAACTTCATGGTGTTAGCTTATCGGCAAAGATGTCGTATTTGCCAAGATAACTCTTCCCTACTTCATATTATGATATTCTGTCTTAATTGACTTTAAGGGGGTCGTTGGGGTGTTATATAGCCTATTAGAAAAAAAGTTTATTTACCTGTTCTGCACGATATGTTGGAAGGAACGTGGCGGATGATTAGTTCTATAATCATTTCTGGCTTTAGAAAGGATTTGCTATGAACTGTAGTGATCTGTAAAATAGGCAAAGTGGAAGCACCTAGGCGATTAAAGCTGTAATGGGGCGGGGACTCCTACGCTGAAGCTTACGATTCACGAAGAATGCTTCTACTGTCCGAGAAATGCGGGCATGGTTCACGGCACGTCCTTGCAGCTTCACTTCCGCCAGTACCTTTCATCAGCTTTTCAAACACAGCAGAAGCGCTCCCGAATACACTGCTGGACTCGAACTCTTGGAAGAGAGGGTACCGCTTAGAAATGGCTTGATCACAGGGTAAGTGTTTGTTTACATTGTGAATATTTCACTCTGCAGTAAGGTTTCGGGATGAAGTCGAGGACGGGTTCACAGTTTTAATCTTCTGGAAAGTTTTAAAAGTGAGCGCATTCACACATCTTTTACTACAGACAAATTGGTGTTGGGAGGATGAGCTAAAGGGCTCGAAATGCGCTGCGTCATCGTTGGAGAAGAGAAGGTGGTGGAGGAGTGGAAAAATGTGACTCGCAACGTTATAAATGAGTAACATTTCAAACGTTCCTATTTTGTTTCCCTTGTTAGGTTTCGCGAGGTATTTTGAACGTGCGGCGTCGTCGCTTGCACCGACGCCGACGCCGGCGCCGCAACGAGTGGCCGGGCTGCGGCGGCAGAGCCGTACTTGTTGCTTGTTAGGCGACAACTGTTGATTGCCCGAGGTGAGGTATCGACCCGGCGCTGCCTGCCGCCTGGGGCGGCTCGCGCCCCGCCACCCGCTGCTCGCTACTTGCTACTCCGTGCTCCCTGCTTCTCCCCACGAATCTCCCCACACTGCTCCCAGCAAGTCTGCGCTCGCGTACGTCACCCCCGCTGAGATGAAACTGCACGGCGTACACTTTCTTTTTCTCCAACCCAGTGAGACCAAAAATCGCTGATTCTGTTTCTGTCTTATTTCATAAGCAATTGAAAGATAGAGTCTGTATTCCTCTATTCACGAAACAGTGGGATGCTGAGGAAATACACTCAGGGAAAAGAAAAATTGCAACATGTGGAAAGAGTTGTGCGACGTAAAAGAAAGTTGGTAGGCGTTTTCTACATCTGGAAGATGATGAATATTCAAATTTCGCGGCAATGGCTTAAGAGTGGCGCTACTCTCTATGTGGATGCAAATCAAGTTTGCCCAATACGCTGTAATGATTGAGACCCCCCTGTTATACCCGCAGGACAGGACAGTTTAATTTGTGGAAAGAGGCCAAAATGAGTGGCTGTCAGTTGCACTCGAACATACTACTTTACTCATTTGACAAACATTACAAGACTAAAGAAAACATTAAAAACAGAGCAAGCCAAAGATTAATTTTAGAGCTTAATTCCCGGCTAACTGCGCCGTTCAATCTCACGCCTTAAGGGCAAAACAACTTTAATTTAAAATCGGCTAGAAGCCATATATAAACAGACAAGAAGAAAAGCACATCAAACGGCGCTCAGAAGTTTCCAAGGTTCGGCCTGGAATTCAAATACTAACGCTCGCTTAGGTGAGAGAGGCAGTCGGCCCAACAATTCTCAATCCGACGGCAACCCACCCGCCAGACAGTCAATGGACAAAGCGACAGGATAACTTCCCCTCCACCTGACCAGCACACAACAGGGAGTTCAATGGAACAACGCAGAAGGTATCGGCGCCCACAACGAATTATACGTTCAGCTTTCAAACTACACGCCATGCTGGACAGCCCCAAAACGAAGAGGGAAATACACTGCCTGAATTTACGTCAACGGCCAGGGCAGGTAACCGGAACGTTAACGGCCTAAAGGCAGAAGATTCTGCTGGTGCGCTGCAATTCAAAATAATTAAGTTAAGTTAAACTACACAGGAGGGTGACTAGAATTCCGCCAACTTGAAAATAGTCGTTGTTGCTCGCGAGTATGTCCAAACAGCCCATGACGAAATTCAAACGACACAATGTGAACAGTTGGGGCTGGCTGGTAGATTAAATAAAGACTCCACTTTCGTGTCTGGGATCGGTGAGCCACGGATCTCGTAGCAATGGTAACAACCCCTAACACTCTGACCGCGCATGGACGCCGGCAGTGGGCCCGGCCAGACATGCGTAACGGAGACTTCCTCGCTGCTCCACGCCAACCAACCAACTGCCAGCACACGGCACAGCCGGAAACTATAAGCGCGAGGCCAAAGATAGTACGAGGGTGCGAATATCGATACACGCTGCTGCTGCGACTCGCGGGGATAGAGGATAACAGCATAATCGTGATAACCACGAGAGACTAATCACAGAATAGCAACCAAGATTTAATGCAAAGCATAACATGAGTCAGCCACCGCTGATTGATTGTGGGCGTTACTTACCTTTAAGACTGGACGTGGTGAGATCAAGCTAGTCAAGAATGCCTTTAAGGTGATGTAGACCCCATGGAGTTAGAATGAGGTTGTGTAATAAGGTTATGAGATGCTTGATCTCAGTTAGGTTTTCAGTAGTTCTAAGTTCTAGGGGACTGATGACCTCAGAAGTTAAGTGCCATAGTGCTCAGAGCCATTTGAACCATTTTGAACCTGACAGAAAATTTCTACGTCAGTTGTTGTGACGCCATTCATGAAGAGCACTGTTGTAAGCCAACATGCTCTATAGTGTGTCGACACGTTGACTTTGGCTGTTCGATCGGCAGACCCGTCTGCAATCGATCGCATATGGGACATCATTGTACGACACCCTCTGTGTCAACCACAAACAGCGTTAATCGACCCTGTGTTGATCGACAAAGTGCAACCGGCATGGAAGTCCATCCCACAAACTGATATCCGGTATCTGTACAAGACAAGGCATGCACGTTTGCATGCTTGCATTCTAGATTGCGGCGGTTACATTGGTTATTAATATACCAGCATTTCACATTTCCAATGGTTCATTTCGCGCTTACATTAGGATGTGATCTTGCAGTGTTAATCACTTAACATGCTACCGAGAGAAATATATTCCCGAACTTTCATTAATCTACATTAATAATTTTTTGGCACTGCACATTTTTTTCCCGTCAGTGCATGTACACGAAGTAACGGATGAAGTGAGAAATCTGCAACTGTCTGCCGGTGACGCTGTACTGTACAGGAAAATATCGCCACTGAGTAACTGTAGGGAGATACTGAATGGAGTTGAACAGAATGTCTGTTTCTTTTAACTGAAAGTGAGGCAACAGCAGCAGCCGGCCGAGACACAAGCAGCAACAGGGAATTAACCGTTTTGTGACATTTCACGAGTTCCTAAGTAGGAGAGAATTGAATCGTGTCATCTATGTGCTTTGGTATTTAGTTTCTTGAGTTTGCGCCTGTTAATTAAACATTTAATACACACTGTTCAAGCGTTTTCGTTTTTGCCGGAAAATAAACCGATATTCTGATCTGTTAAAAGTTAGTTTTGGAATCTGTGAAAAGGAATCTAATTTATTAGACACAGTTCTTGCGTCTTCCTCTGCGTCTACAGTAGAGTTCCGTAGCAAGCGTCGGTCGTCCTTTGCTTACCTGTGAAGTGTAGTTTTCTACGGTCTTTAGTACACACATGGACTGTGATTGTTGCGTGTGGATGCGAGCTGAGTTGATGACACCTCCCTCTCAGCTCCAGGCTGTGATGGCTTCGGCTAGACAGCTTGAAGCTGCAGTGGATGGGCACGATTATTGTGGTCTGGCAGTGGTCATACAACTGACGTCCAGCAATCTTAGTCCGCCGATCGGTCCGCACCGGTAGCCAGCCCCTTGTTCGCACTGAGGTTGAGCTCTCACCTGTGGTTGAGTGGGAGGTTGTATCGCGGCTTGGCAGGCGGCAAAAGACTTCCGAGGGCGCCAAACATAAGGCCTACCCGGTTAGTCTCTCAAACAGGTGCCAGGTGCTGTCTGTGACTGACATAGTCCCTCATCCAGATGCAGTCGCATGTCCTTTTCCAGTGGAAAACACTCAGCCTACAAAATCCGGGAAATCACAGAGGATAGCATTATTGGTAGTTGGGAGCTCGAATGTTAGGCGCTTTATGGGGCCCCTTAACGACATGGCTGCCAAGGAGGGAAGGAAATTAATGCATTCCGTGTACATGCCGTGTGAAGTCATTTTAGACGTGCAACGTGTCCATCCGGATGCCATGAAGAGCACAGGGTGCAGTCAAATGCAGACGGTAGCTCACGTCGGTACCAGTATGCCTGTCGCTTTGGATCGGAAGAGATTCTCTATGGTTTCGAGTGGCTAACACAAGTGGTAAGGCCTGCCAGTCCTGCTTACGAGATGAGAGTGGAGCTCACCGTTTGCAGCGTAGTCAACAAGACCAACAATGGACTTCTGGTACAAAGACCAGTGGAGGGTCTGAATCAGGGGCTCAGATAGTTCTGCGACCATGTAGTTTGCAGATTCCTCGACTTGCGCCATTGGGTGGCTGGGTCCGGGTTCCATTGCATATGTCAGGAGTTCACTGCACACATGATACGGCTATACGGGTAGCACTGAGTATGTTGCGTGGACTGGTAGGTTATAACATCAGAGGGTCTCGGGAAAACACAAAAGGGTCTACAGTCTCAAAGACTGCAAGTCGAACACAGGAAGAAGGTAGACGCAGGAACCGTCGGTATAACAGCTGAAAAAAGTCGTAGCTGTGTTAGAAAATCACCAGTGCTCCAAGCTCTAATAGAAAACACTGATGCTCATATCTTTATAGGCACTGAAAGCTGTCTAAAGCCGAGTATAAGTTCGGCCAAAAGTTTTGCGAAGGACCTAACGGTGTTCAGAAAGGATGAGCTGTTATAAGTAGTTTGTCTTATAGCGAAATTGAAGTAGATAGTTCCTGTGAGTTAGTATGAGCAGTGGTGATTCTCGGCAGCTGCAGTAAAATTATAACTGGATCCCTTTACTCAGCTGATACAATTTCTGAAAGGTTCAAAGAAAACTTGAGTTTAATATCGAACGCGTACCCAACTCATATCGGTTTCGGAAACTGACACACGGCCGGGAGAGCTGTGTGCTGACCACATGCCCCTCCATATCCGCATCCAGTGACACCTATGATCTGAGGATGACACGGCGGCCGGTCAGTACCGTTGTGCCTTGGTGGCCTGTTCGGGAGGAGTTCAGTTCAGTTTATGTTGGCAAAAATACGAGGGCTGGAACCTTAATAGTGGCAACTATTTATTCACAACCGATACAAAAGAGTTACATGTTTTCACCTGTTACCGTCCTTCAAAGTAGTCACCAGAGTTGTACAGAACCCGTTTCCAGTGATGTGGAAGACACAGTATACCGTTAGAAGAGCCTGTTCTGTTGGTGGTGCGAATGAAGCGGTCTAAAGTTACGGTGATTCTCGTGTCCGACTGTGATGGTGTTACCCTAACGTATTACGTTCCTCCACGGCAGACCGTCAGTGCACAGTATTACTGTTCGTTTTTGGAGCATAACCTGCGACCAGCTTTTGTGAAAGAAGCGGCGACACTTTCTGCGTAACCCACCCGTCATTTGGCAAGACAATGCGTGGGCGCCTACAGCGCAAGCTGTGGCTGCTCTGTTCGGTCGATGGGAGTGGAAAGTACTGCACCATCCACCATACTCCCCGCACTTAAGTCCTTGTGACTTTGATTTGATTCCGAAGATGAAGGAATCACTTCGTGGCATTCGTTTCAGAACTGTTCCAGAGATTCGACAGGCAGTAGACCGCCCCATTCGCACCATCGCCAGAACAGGCTCTGCTAACGGTATACTACGGCTTCCACATCACCGGAAACGGGTTCTGCACAACGGTGGTGAGTACTTTGAAGGACAGTAACAGGTGCAAACATGTAACTCTGTTGTATCGGTTGTGAATAAATAGTTGCCACAATTTAAGTTCAAACACTCGTACATCTTTAAATCCGGAGGCACCCATAAAACTTCATCATAAACTGTGCTAAACGCGTGGTCTAGGGGTAGCGTCTTTGATTCATAATCAAAACGTCTTTGGTCCCGGGTTCGATCCCCGCCACCGCTTAAATTTTGATAAATAATCCGCATTGGTGGCCGAAGACTTCCGGCATAAGAAGCCAGCCTCATTCTGTCAACGGCCTTGTCGGCTGAGCAGCGGATAGAGGTTCAGGTCACTCTCTTGTCCTAGGGGTGGGAAATTGCCCCTAAAGGCGGAAGAATCAGCAATGATCAACGACATGAGGATGCAGAAGGCAATGGAAACCACTGCATTAAGGACACGTAACGTGTACCCACAGGACATGTGGCCTGTAATTGAAGAGGTGTCATGATGATCTCTCCATTGGCAAAAGATTCCGGAATAGTCCCCCATTCGGATCTCCGGGAGGGGACTGCCAAGGGGGAGGTTACCATGAGAAAAAGATTGAATAATCAACGAAAGGATAACGTTCTACGAGTCGGGGCGTGGAATGTCAGAAGCTTGAACGTGGCAGGGAAACTAGAAAACCTGAAAAGGGAAATGCAAAGGCTCAATCTAGATATAGTAGGGGTCAGTGAAGTGAAGTGGAAGGAAGACAAGGATTTCTGCTCAGATGAGTATCGGGTAATATCAACAGCAGCCGAAAATGGTATAACAGGTGTAGGATTCGTTATGATTAGGAACGTAGGGCAGAGGGTGTATTACTGTGAACAGTTCAGTGACCGGGTTGTTCTAACCAGAATCGACAGCAGACCAACACCGACAACGATAGTTCAGGTATACATGCCGACGTCGCAAGCTGAAGATGAACAGATAGAGATAGTGTATGAGGATATTGAAAGGGTAATGCAGTATCTAAAGGGGGACGAAAATCTAATAGTCATGGGCGACTGGAATGCAGTTGTAGGGGAACGAGAATATGGGCTTGGGACAAGGAATGAAAGAGGAGAAAGGCTAATTGAGTTCTGTAACAAGTTTCAGCTAGTAATAGCGAATACCCTGTTCAAGAATCACAAGAGGTGGAGGTATACTTGGAAAAGGCCGGGAGATACGGGAAGATTTCAATTATATTACATCATGGTCAGACATAGATTCCGAAATCAGATACCGGATTGTAAGGCGTACCCAGGAGCAGATATAGACTCAGATCACAATATAGTAGTGATGAAGAGTAGGCTGAAGTTCAAGACATTAGTCAGGAAGACTCAATACCCAGAGAAGTGAGATACGGAAGTACTAAGGAATGACGAGATACGTTTGAATTCTCTAACGCTATAGATACAGCAGTAAGGAATAGCGCAGTAGGCAGTACAGTTGAAGATGAGTGGAAATCTCTAAAAACGGCCATCATAGAAGTTGGGAAGGAAAACATAGGTACAAGGAAGGTAGCTGCGAAGAAACCATGGGTAACAGAAGAAATACTTCAGTTGATTGATGAAAGGAGGAAGTACAAACATGTTCCGGGAAAATCAGGAATACAGAAATACAAGTCGCTGAGGAATGAAATAAATAGGAAGTGCAGGGGAGCTAAGACGAAACGGCTGCAGGAAAAATGTGAAGACATCGAAAAAGATATGGTTGTCGGAAGGACAGACTCAGCATACAGGAAAGTCAAAACAACCTTTGGTAACATTAAAAGCAACAGTGGAAACATTAAGAGTGCAACGGGAATTCCACTGTTAAATGCAGCGGAGAGAGCAGATAGGTGGAAAGAATACATTGAAAGCCTCTATGAGGGTGAAGATTTGTCTGATGTGATAGAAGAAGAAACAGGAGTCGATTTAGAAGAGATAGGGGATCCAGTATAAGAATCAGAATTTAAAAGAGCTTTGGAGGACTTACGGTCAAATAAGGCAGAATGGATAGATAACATT
Source organism: Schistocerca americana (assembly GCF_021461395.2). Classification (NCBI taxonomy): domain Eukaryota; kingdom Metazoa; phylum Arthropoda; class Insecta; order Orthoptera; family Acrididae; genus Schistocerca; species Schistocerca americana. Next base: position 324,620,981 of record NC_060119.1, on the reverse strand, counting down.
CCATCAGAATTTCTAAAATCATTGGGGGAAGTGGCAACAAAACGACTTTTCACGTTGGTGTGTAGAATATATGACTATGGCGATATACCATTTGACTTTCGGAAAAACATCATCCACACAATTCCGAAGACGGCAAGAGCTGACAAGTGCGAGAATCATCGCACAATCAGCTTAACAGCTCATGCATCGAAGCTGCTTACAAGAATAATATGCAGAAGAATGGAAAAGAAAATTGAGAATGCGCTAGGTGACGATCAGTTTGGCTTTAGGAAAAGTAAATGGACGAGAGAGGCAGTTTTGACGTTACGGCTAATAATGGAAGCAAGGCTAAAGAAAAATCAAGACACTTTCATAGGATTTGTCGACCTGGAAAAAGCGTTCGACAATATAAAATGGTGCAAGCTGTTCGAGATTCTGAAAAAAGTAGGGGTAAGCTATAGGGAGAGACGGGTCATATACAATATGTACAACAACCAAGAGGGAATAATAACAGTGGACGATCAAGAACGAAGTGCTCGTATTAAGAAGGGTGTAAGACAGGGCTGTAGCCTTTCGCCCCTACTCTTCAATCTGTACATCGAGGAAGCAATGATGGAAATAAAAGAAAGGTTCAGGAGTGGAATTAAAATACAAGGTGAAAGGATATCAATGATATGATTAGCTGATGACATTGCTATCCTGAGTGAAAGTGAAGAAGAATTAAATGATCTGCTGAACGGAATGAACAAATGAGTACGAAGGTAATGAGAAGTAGTAGAAATGAGAACAGCGAGAAACTTAACATCAGGATTGATGGTCACGATGTCAATGAAGTTAAGGAATTCTGCTACCTAGGCAGTAAAGTAACCAATGACGGACGGAGCAAGGAGGACATGAAAAGCAGACACTCTATGGCAAAAAAGGCATTTCTAGGCAAGAGTAGTCTACTAATATCAAATACCGGCCTTAATTTGAGGAAGAAATTTCTGAGGATGTACGTCTGGAGTACAGCATTGTATGGTAGTGAAACATGGACTGTGGGAAAACCGGAACAGAAGAGAATCGAAGCATTTGAGATGTGGTGCTATAGACGAATGTTGAAAATTAGGTGGACTGATAAGGTAAGGAATGAGGAGGTTCCACGGAGAATCGGAGAGGAAAGGAATATGTGGAAAACACTGATAAGGAGAAGGGACAGGATGATAAGACATCTGCTAAGACGTGAAGGAATGACTTCCATGGTACTAGAGCGAGGTGTAGAGGGCAAAAACTGTAGAGGAAGACAGAGATTGGAATACGTCAAGCAAATAATTGAAGACGTAGGTTCCAAATATGATCTTCCAGTTAACAATGTAAGTGTCGACCAGATGTGGCTTGAATTCAAAGTAATAATATCGATTGCTACTGAGAGATTTGAGTCAAATAAATTAACAAACGACGGAGCTGATCTCCGTTGGAACTCAAAACTGGTCAGAACATCGTTGCAGAAACAACGAAAAAAGCATGCCAAATTTAAACGAACACAAAATCTCCAGAATTGGCGATCTTTTACAGATGCTCGAAATTTATCGCCGACTTCAATGCGAGATACTTATAACAGTATCTGCAACAAAACTTTGTCTCGAAACCTGGCAGAAAATCCAAAAAGATTCTGGTCGTATGTAAGGCATCATAGCTGCACGACACAATCGATGCCTTCTCTGAGTGATAGCGATGGAAATATTATCAAGGACAATGCTGCTAAAGCAGAGTTACTACACACAGCCTTTCGAAATTTCTTCACCAATGAATACGAGGTAAATATTCCAGAATTCCAATCAAGAACGTCTACCACCATGAGGAGCTTAGATGTAGGTATCCTCGGGGTAACAAAGTAATTTAAATCACTTAACAAAAACAAGTCTTCCTACCGAGAATGTATACAAATTAGGTTCATTTAAGCGTATGATGACGCAATAGCTCCATACTTAACAATCATATACAACCGCACACTAGACGAAAAATCCGTAACCAAAGACCGGAAAGTTGCACAATATTCTAATGAAGTAGTTGGAGTAATCCACTGAATTACAGGATCATGTACACACATCAAAAAAGTTTTGCATCACTTCGGTTCCGAGAGTTCCGGAACCTGTACAGAAAATTGGATAGAGATCGACATAAATTTCATTTCCGCCTTTTTATTGCTCATTGCATATTGTACCACCATACAGCGAGACCTTCAGAGGTGGTAGTCCAGATTGCCGTACACACCGGTACCTCTAATACCCAGTAGCAAGTCCTCTTGCATTGAAGCATGCCTGTATCTGTCGTGGCACACTATCCACAAGATCATCAAGGCACTGTTGGCCCAGGTTGCCCCACTCCTCAACGGCGATTCAGCGTAGATTCGTCGGAGTGGTAGGTGGGTCACATCGTCCATAAACAGCCCTTTTCAATCTATACCGGGCATGTTCAATAGGGTTCATCTCTGGAGAATATGCTGACTGTTCTAGTCGAGCGATGTCGTTATCCTGAAGGAAGTCATTCATGAGATGTGCACGATGGGGGCGCGAATTGTCAACCATAAAGACGCTAATAAGCTGCCGATATGGTTGCACTATCGGTCGGGGATGGAATTCATGTATCGTACAGCTATTACGGCGCCTTCCATAGTGACCAGCGACGTACGTTGGCCCCACATAATGCCACCCCAAAACAGCAGGGAACCTCCACCTTGCTGCACTCGCTAGACAGGGTGTCTAAGGCGTACAGCCTAACCAGGTTGCCTCAAAACACATCTCCGACGATTGTCTGGTTGAAGACATACGGGACACTCATTGGTGAAGAGAAAGTGACGCCAATCCTGAGCACCGAGCGAGGTGGTGCAGTGGTTAGACACTGGACTCGCATTCGGGAGGACGACGGTTCAATCCCGCGTCCGGCCATCCAGATTTAGGTTTTCCGTGATTTCCCTAAATCACTCCAGGCAAATGCCGGGATGGTTCCTCTGAAAGGGCACGGCCGACTTCCTTCATCATCCTTCCCTAATCCGATGAGACCGATGACCACGCTGTCTGGTCCCCTTCCCCAAACCAACCAACCAATCAATCTTGAGCAGTCAATTCGGCATGTTGTTGGGCCCATCTGTACCGGACTGCATGGTGTCATGGTTGCAAAGATGGCCCTCGCCATGGACGTCTGGAGTGAAGTTGCGGATCATGCAGCCTATTGCGCACAGTTCCCTTGTTGAGAGCCCTTCCTGGAGCGAAGTAACAATGCGGACGCGATTGAACCGCGGTACTGACCGTCTAGGCGTGGTTGTACTACAGACAACACGAGCCGTGTACCTCCTTCCTGGTGGAATGACTGGAACTGATCGGCTCCGTCTTAACAGGCGCTGCTCATGCATGGGTGTTAACTTCTTTGGGCGGGTTTAGTTACATCTATGAACAGTCACAGGGAGTGTGTCTGTGATACAAAATCCACAATCAACGTCTATCTCCAGGATTTCTGGGGACCGGGTAATGCAAAACTGTTTTCATGTGTGCAATCATCGTCACTTATGGAGTACCGTCTCGATTGTATGACTGGATTCATGATTTCCTGTCAGAGAGGTCACAGTTAGTACTAATTGACGAAAGTCCTCGAGGACAACAGAAGTGATTTTTGGCGTTCGCGAAGGTAATGTTATAGGCTCTCTGCTGTTCTTTTTCTATATAAATTATTTTGGAGACAATCTGAGCAGCCATGTTAGAAAATTTATAGACAATGCTGTCGTTTATCGTCTAGTGAAGTCATCGGAAGATCGAAAGAGATTGCAAAACGATTTAGAAAAGATATCTGTATGGTGCGAAAATTGGCTATTGACCCAAAATAATGAAAATTGTGAAGTCCATCCACATTAGTGCTAAAACGAATCGTTTAAATTTCGGTTACACGATAAATCAGTCGAATCCAAAGACGTTAAATTCAACTAAATACCTAGGAATTACAATTGCGAAAAACTTAAACTGCGAAGAACGCACAGAAAATGTTGTGAGGAAGGCAAATGAAAGACTGCGTTTTATTGGCAGAATGCAACAGACCTACTAAAGAGACTGCCCTTACTACACTTGTCCGTCCTCTTTTGGTGTACTGCTGCGCGGACTGGGATCTTTACCAGCTAGGATTAACGGAGTACATCGAGAAAGTTAAGAGAAGAAGAGCACATTTTGTATTGTCTCAAAATAGGGACGAGAGTGTCACGGACACGATACAGGATTTGAGGTGGGCGTCATTAAAACAAAGGCATTTTTCGTTGCGGTGCAATCTTCTTACGAAATTCCAATCACCAAGTTTCTCCTATGAATTTGAAAATATTTTGTTGATGCCGACCTACATAGGGAGAAACGATCATTATAATAAAATAAGGAAATCAGAGTTCGTACGGAATCATATTTTCTGCGCCCCTTACGAGATTGGAATAATATAAAATTATTGTGATGATTGGTCAATGAACCCTATGCGAATCACTTAAGCGTGATTTGCACAGTATCCACGTAGATGTACAAAGTCTGTCACTGTCACGAAAATTTTAAACTGAGCATACAATAGAAAATATGAACAAGATTTGTCCAGCTTTATAACTTGAAATTTTGTAGCATAGTTACCTGGTGATGCATTACGACGGAAAATTTTTTCCTGGTGACAACAGAACTTTCGCAAGCACAATACGAGTTTCTGAAAAATATTTTTGAAGGAGACAGCTTAAAATAATATACAAATACGGTGCCCAACAAAAGACTAAGAATTTAATGTACTTCGTCTTGTAGAATAAAATCGAGCGTATCATATGTGTTTACCATTTGTGTTATTTATATCTGAATCCTAGCGGACTAAGAGCTGTTATAGTGGAATTGAATGTAATCGAGCCGCTGCTCCAAGCTGCACCTCCGGTAATGCATCTTATCGCCTTACCTGATCTCTGGAAAGTACTAAGAAAGATAGCTACCGCGTTAGTCGCACAAATTAAAACAAGTAGATGCCTCTCTTTTGGAACAAAAACACAGGAAAATGATACCAGATATCAGGAGGCAACCTAGTATTAATATGAGTGGACAGGGTCATATAGCTGTACATACAGTTATTTACAAAGGAAATATTCTTTAATGCTTTGAGTATGTGTACACAAGGGGTGATAAATGAACGCTGTAATGTTCATAAAGAGTCATTCAGAAAGAATTATCCCACATGGACAAATACCAATCATCACTACAAGCGTTACACAAATTCACAAACTACATGATCATTTGACGAGACCAAAATTGTATGTTATAAAATGTTTCCTCTACTTTTAACAGAGGGATGTGTTGCAAACATTGCTGTTCACGAGTGAATTTTGTTGTAAATGGATACCGTGAGCTACATGGTTACGTGTATTCAAACATATCACAAAAGGGTATTGAATTGCTGCAGCAAATCAAACTTTGCAACGTTTTGCATTTCCTACCGTGAATTTCATAGTATTTACACATGACGCTTAGAAAAAGATCTTCCATAATTGGAACTTCGCAGGCTTCTTATCATGGACCATTGGCACCTTGTTTTACAAGGAGTGAAGTAAAATACCCAAAAACCACTCCTGCAAAGTACGATAGAACAACTGCTTGGCACAGTAAGCGGGAGACTAACAGCAGTGCTCGAACGATGACACAGACCTACTTTCTTGCGCTGTGTACTTGAAGTCTATTTGCACGTATTCGACCTGTTAACCTTACCTGCCCTTACGCATTACGCAGTCGCTCATATGATGAGCTCCCATTTACGTGACCTGATTAAACTTTTCAGTAACACAACACAACTCCGTGAGATGTTGGGACTTCGTCAAATAAATTATGAGCTAATCTGTTACAACCATAATATACTGATAATGAATGAGGAGGCTCGCTGCTGTGATATAATTTGTTTTAATTTCGTTCACTTTCACTACAGATTCGTTTCGGCTAACATTGCCATTATCGAGTGATCTGTGGCACAATGTAGGCTATATTATTTTCGTTATACACAGTTATGTTATGGTAGAATATCGAGCATGGATTGCTACTTACTTAGACGTTGTCTAGATGGATTGACATCCATAATATAATATCGTTAGCAACGATATTTTGACATTCTATATTTGTTGAATTATACTCCGCTGCAGACTCTATCGAGCATTAATCATGATATAATGTTGAGCATTTATGTCCTCCAGTTCTTTTGGTGTACATTAGCTGCAGCAAATACGCAAAGTAGTAAGTGATGCTTATCAGAATTCACGGATACTATGCTACCGAGGTTAATTTCTAGTGACAGGATACTTCTACCTCCCATGTATATCTTTAGTAACACAACTGCGGCCACGCCACATGGGACTTGGAAACGAAGATCTGCTTGCCATTAAGTCGCACAATACTCGCCAAGAAGAAGAACAATCTACCTCAACAGTCGGGGCGCGAAGGTAATCGGCGAGAATATAATCACAACACTGGAAAGTGCACAAATTCGAACTAAACACCATCTGACTTATCGTCAGCAAGTTGAGAGATGATGTAATCACGAGACATAAGCTTCTTTCAGTTCCGCTACCAACGTCTGAGACTATAGGTCTTATTACAATCAAGATATAACTTGAAAAGCACTGCCTAAGCCACTGTGCGTATTCAGACTTTGTCAAGATAAAACAAGCCATTAAAAAATCTCTTGTACAACTGAGGTTGAACTGTTGTTTGACAAAGGTCTTTCCTGAGCAAACATGCTATGGATTGTCCCTCACTCAGGGGTCAGTTACTCCTATTTTTCGGCCTACTGTGACCTAAGAGAAGCCACTTTATTAATATATACACTCTTGATAAGATTCTGTCCTACACTGGTTCCTCCAGTGGAGATCCTTTCTGAACATTTCAAGAAACAGTTTTACGTACACTAACTCCTTAAATACGTAGTTTCCGGATGGACTATTATTCTTTCCCTGTTTCAGGGCTTGGGACGTACCGCCTGCTTGTTGCTGAGGGATGTCTATCCCGTGAAATATGTAGCTTTGCGGGAAAGTTCCAGAAACTTTCTGAAACCGCACTCTCAACCTCCAAGATGGTGACTTCCAAGATACCGGGTCTTCAGGTGACCACCACGTGATACCGGTTGCATTCGCAAACCGTGTGCAGTAGCGAATCCCGATTCCACTGCATAATTAAAATTTCAGTACCTCATCGTCAAAGGATCGGATCGTAATGAGGTTGGCACCAATCAGTCTTAATAAAATAAAGCTAATATACTTGCTATATTCCACCTTTGTCTCTCATCCTAATCAATTGTCATGACCAAGGGTCCGATCATAATGAGGTTGGCACCAATCAGTTTTAATAAAATGAAGCTAACATACATGCTATATTCCACCTTTTCTTCTCATCTATAATCAGTTGTCATGATTATGGAACTCAACTCATCGGTGGTCACCGAGAAGGCATGTCACTGCCACGGCTCAATGTAACACGAAAAATTATTTGAAGTGTTGCTCGAACATATTCATGACTCGCTAGAAACGTACGTGGCACTTGAGTGACATGCAAGGACTGAACCCAAGAACCACGTGATTTCACACATTTATACAAACTAGCAGGCTGAGACCTCAGACGTGCACACCTCCGTTCGCACATGATAAGGAAGAGTGGCAAAATACTCATTTCTGTTCCGATCATGGAGATCGTAACCGATATTTGGTGATCAGTGCTCTGATTGGTTCTCGCAGATCTAAGTCCCTGAAGCAACCGACGCATCCTATCTTAAACAGCAAAAAAATACCATGCGCTGGACAGTCGAACGTGACAGCCTCACATTGCTCTGGTAAGAAGAACAGGAACGACCCTCACGGCAGTGCTTGTGCCCTATACGATTGAGAGTCCCGCGCACTGTGCCTACGTGTTTCATAATGAATGACACCTCGCTACAAATGTCAGAGAAGGTACGAGGGCAGTTCAATAAGTAATGCAACACATTTTTTTCTGAAACAGGGGTTGTTTTATTCAGCATTGAAATACACCAGGCTATTCCCCAATCTTTTAGCTACACAACACTATTTTTCAACGTAATCTCCATTCAATGCTACAGCCTTACGCCACCTTGAAATGAGGGCCTGTATGCCTGCACGGTACCATTCCACTGGTCGATGTCGGAGCCAACGTCGTACTGCATCAATAACTTCTTCATCATCCGCGTAGTGCCTCCCACGGACTGCGTCCTTCATTGGGCCAAACATATGGAAATCCGACGGTGCGAGATCGGGGCTGTAGGGTGCATGAGGAAGAACAGTCCACTGAAGTTTTGTGAGCTCCTCTCGGGTGCGAAGACTTGTGTGAGGTCTTGCGTTGTCATGAAGAAGGAGAAGTTCGTTCAGATTTTTGTGCCTACAAACACGCTGAAGTCGTTTCTTCAATTTCTGAAGAGGAGCACAATACACTTCAGAGTTGATCGTTTGCCATGGGGAAGGACAGCGAACAGAATAACCCATTCAGCGTCCCAGAAGACTGTAACCATGACTTTACCGGCTGAGGATATGGCTTTAAACTTTTTCTTGGTAGGGGAGTGGGTGTGGCGCCACTCCATTGATTGCCGTTTTGTTTCAGGTTCGAAGTGATGAACCCATGTTTCATCGCCTGTAACAATCATTGTGAATAAATTGTCACCCTCAGCCACATGACGAGCAAGCAATTCCGCACAGATGGTTCTCCTTTGCTCTTTATGGTGTTCGGTTAGACAACGAGGGACCTAGCGGGAACAAACCTTTGAATATCCCAACTGGTGAACGATTGTGACAGCACTACCAACAGAGATGTCAAGTTGAGCACTGAGTTGTTTGATGGTGATCCGTCGATCATCTCGAACGAGTGTGTTCGCACGCTCCGCCATTGCAGGAGTCACAGCTGTGCACGGCCGGCCCGCACGCGGGAGATCAGACAGTCTTGCTTGACCTTGGGGCGATGATGACACACGCTTTGCCCAACGACTCACCGTGCTTTTGTCCACTGCCAGATCACCGTAGACATTCTGCAAGCGCCTATGGATGTCCGAGATGCCCTGGTTTTCCGCCAAAAGAAACTCGATCACTGCCCGTTGTTTGCAAGGCACATCCGTTACAGACGCCATTTTAACAGCTCCGTACAGCGCTGCCACCTGTCGGAAGTCAATGAAACTTTACGAGACGAAGCGGGAATGTTTGAAAATATTCCACAAGAACTTTCCGGTTTTTTCAACCAAAATTGGCCGAGAAAAAAAATGTGTTGCATTACTTATTGAACTGCCCTCGTAAGTTAGTGCGGATGAATAGGAAAATGAATACTGTAATTTAATGATTATAAGGAATCCGCCTCGACTGCAAAAAGAAACCGGCTGTTGACCTAGGTTTCGGCGCGGATAACCAAGCCTTCTTCGGAACACACTAAACTACAAACTGCCTAAAGAGGCATGGTCGAATAGGCAGTTTGTAGTTTAGTGTGTTCTGAAGAAGGCGTAGTTATCCGCGCCGAAACCTAGGTCAACAATCGGTTTCTATTTGCAATCGAGGCGGATTCTTTATAATCATTAAATTATTCACGATTGCTGACGCGCTGCAATGTTAAAAGTTCTGAATTCTGTAATGGTCAAAAATTATGTAACATTTGAATACTGTGTTGGTGGAGTACTAATTGACACGGTTAGGTCAAGAAACTGTCGACTTGGGTTTACTTGTTTAGAAAAGTGTAGTGCATCAATAACACAACCGGGTACAAATACTTCAGAAACGACTCTTCAGTACTTCTCAAATATCTGATACATCCAGTAGATCGCACTACAGAAAGGCACAGATACCATTCAGAGATAATATGTTAGTTTTATTTCTGGTAGATTAGCTCGACAAACGAATATTATGAAAGTCCTCCGCACACTCGAATGGGAATCCCTGGAGGGAAGAAACCGCTGGTTTCAAGAAATACTGTTGAGAGACTTTAGACAATACGCATTTGTTGCTCACTACAGAACGGTTCTTCTGACACCATCGTACGTCTCACGTAAAGATCCTATGGACAAAATAAGAGAAATCAGGACTTATACGGACCATATAGATAATCGCTTGTCACCACTCCATTGACGAGTCGATCAGAACAGGAATGATTAGCAGTAATACAAGGTGTCCTTCACCAGACGCCGTACGGTGGCTTGCGGAATGTGTACGTAGATAGAGAAGTTTCTGTATCGTTTAAACATTCTGAAAAACAAACGTGAGTAGAAGCTATGTTGTAAAACCATATCCTTAGGACATGACTGGTTCTATCTAACTATGGCAAAACCGCACCTGTGCCTATAAGGTACCGGTAATTCAAGGGGATAACACAACATCGTTTACTACTATGGTAAGGTCTATGATGAATTACTCGTATCGAGCAAAACCATAAATCTATAGGCGTTATACTCCTCACATATTTAAAATGGGTGGTCTATCATATATTCAAACATTCAAAGGGAGATAAAAATTGCAACTGTAATATACACCTTATCAACATATGAGTATACCACATTTCACCAAGGTCTTTTTAATTATATAAAAGACGTGAAAAGGTTCATCTTCCTGCGATCTTAGTACTTAGAAAGCCGTTATGATCTAAGTACAATAATAACAGTTGAAGTGTCGCCGTGTGTGATATAATCATAGTTGTTTAAGACAGTGAGCAGCAGCGAAGATTTATCTAAAAATACCTGCACTCGGGGAAAGCGTTAGCATTAGTTTGCTGGAGTCACTGTCACGTCACATCTCGCCACTTCTGGTACATTCTAGCTCCCTTACATACTCTGTAAGCGAACGTTACTGAAAGATGGACTCGCATTCGGGAGGACGACGGTTCAATCCCGCGTCCGGCCATCCTGATTTAGGTTTTCCGTGATTTCCCTAAATCACTCCAGGCAAATGCCGGGATGGTTCCTCCGAAAGGGCACGGCCGACTTCCTTCCCCATCCTTCCCTAATCCGATGAGACCGATGACCTCGCTGTCTGGTCTCCTTCCCCAAACAACCCAACCCCCCCATTATTGAAAGAAGGAGAGGCTAAGTAAGTTGCGAAGGAAATGGAAAATCTACTAACACAAAACATTTAAGGTTTCAGCATGGTCTAGTCAAATTACGTAATGTGGAAACAACATATGTTCGACGTCATCGTACAATAGCCGATCACAAGCGGCAGGTGGCAGCTCCCACAGTGTGCTAGGGAGGACACGGAACAACGCAGTCGGTGTTGCAGTGCGGAAGGGGAGCGATTTAGCTATTCAAAGGTGCTTGGTCGTTGGTATTTTTGCTAAGGGTGGAAGCATTTCCGATATGGCTAAGCTTGTAAACTTTTAGTACGCTGCTCTGGTTGATCTATACGGATAAAGGCAAAGAGGCGCGCTTCAACACCGGTGACGAGGCAACTGTGAAGTATCATGAGCCATGGATGACAGGGGTGAAAGACGCCCAACTGTTGAGCAATTAACCACCCACATGAACCAAGCGCTATTAACAGTGCCTTCTCAATGACCGTTCAGTGAACTCTGCTGCGGATGGGCCGCCACTCATGCACCCATGCTGACTGCCGTTCATCGGCGACGAAGGCAGGAATTCGCACACCACTACCGCAACTGGACGGTGTACGTTGTGAAACGTCTGAAATTACGCACCCTAGTCAGATAGGTTTAGACCAGATGTGGGAGCTCTTTAGTCTGACGAATTTTATCGTGGCATTCCCTGGGTGATGTCGTCATTCTGGAAGCCACAATGGAGCAAAAAATGTATGCATGTATCCTGCAGAACGACGATGGGTGTCACACAGCTCGCAGTGCACGCGCGTGGTTCGAAGAACACCAGGGTGAGATTACCGTTCTTCCCTAGCCACCAAACCTCCACATTTAAGGCAGTCGAGAATCAGTGGGACCAACACAATCGGGCTGTTAGTGCCATGGATCCCGATTCGAAAAACCTAGAGCAGCTGGCCAAGGCACTACAGTCGGCAAGGCACAAATCCTTGTTGGTACCTTTAAGAACCTCATTGTGTCTCTTTTTGCACTTCTCGCACTGGTCAGCTCTAAGGAAGATGGCTATCCAACCTTTTGAGTTGTGGTCACATTAATGTGACTGAAAAGTGTAGAAATGCACAAATCTGTTACGAATATCGCATACAATTGCTAGTTGGATCAACTGTTGAGTATTATTCCAGTTTTTGTAGTCCTTACAAAGTATACATGGTAACACACATAGAACGAATTAAGAAACACGCTGTTCTATAAAATCTCTGGAGACCTGCCAGATGTATGAACCTTGCTGATCCGATATTTCAACGCAGTGTCTTCTGGCCATTTTCAGGTGAATTCTGAGGAGCAGTACACTGAGCTCCCCTGTTTAAGATCCTGCCGGCGCATGTGTGGTGTTCCAGTCGACATTGCGCGTGCGTTGATTGAGTGCACGCGCTTTTTCTGTAAGACTGTGTTGCTCTGCCCGACTCTCCGTTGTAAAAGCTCACCTGTCCTATATCAAAACGATTGTCTTCGCACGGTAAGATCGCAGAACGACGCCGATTACGCAGAGCGCGAAATTTTTTCACAATCGGGGCCCATGCTGAATTTAGCTTGGAAACGCCATCTCCATTCATAATGGATTCGGACAGACCTATTTCCACTGATTCGTTATGGCTGAGCTCCAAAAGTTTGACCTATGGGCCACAATTTTTGTTTCATTATATTTCATCCAATGACCGCTGGAAATAAAGAGTTCAGCGATAGCGGTCTTATTTGCTTGGAGAAAACGAGCATGCTGCTGATGTTCAGTGATGCGTATTAACGTGAAATCCCTTAAAGACCCGCTTTTCGCAATTTTAAGTCGTTTTTAACATCTCAAAAGTGCTGATATTTTGGAAGGAGTTTCTAACAACCCTACCACAACAAAGGTCAAAAATTAATTAGGATTGTAGTGTTGCTCACGCTGCTAAATATTGCATTTTCGGGAAACAACAAAGTTATACTATGTGGCAGGTGTCATTAGAGCACAGTTAATAAAGTCATTTCTTGAAATAATGGATAAACTAGGCACTCATCTTTTCGTGTTTCCCATGCTGGTCTCGTGAACTCATGGCTCAATCGTCGAAAATATAGGTACTGATGATTCCAAGCTCGGATTCAAAGAGGCCTAGGTGTTATTCTGCGATATGCAAAAGTTTTATAAATGTGTTTCATAAACCATTCTTGAAGATTAAACTTTTGCAAGGACAGTGGTGATGTAAAAAGTAATCAGCACTCCGACTTTAAGTGACACTTCTTTTTTATTACTTTTGTTGCAATATCACGTAACTCGTTCGAAAACATCACTTCACAATATAAAACATACTTGAAAATATCTTCCTCACTGTTAAAGTTCACATTTCATAAACTGACTACAATTTGCTGCTTTTTAACATGACTACCAAAGTTTGACTCGCTAATAACCTCTTACGCGCCCAAAAATCAGAGTTACAAATACGTCAAAGATCATAGTGACAAAAGAAAGAATACACATAAGAATAATATCATTTCAATATATACATATCGATGTATCGAAGTACCTCTACATCAATGAAATCAAATCTGAATGTTGTCACAGAAATATGTTAACATTTTACAGAAACACAGTAGAATATTGCTGGTATCGAGAGGTTGGGGTGATGTGCCGTAATGGTTACGTAATTCAAGTACCATTACAAGGTCGATAGATTACTTTAACTTCATGCTTTCTTAATAATCTACCTATTTTAGCTGAAATACTTCCGATATATGGTGAACAAGTAGTCCTTTTGAGAGCCTCGTCTTCTTCCTTGTTCTGCCGCTTTTACATATGTAGAGCTCTACGTACTTGTTGGACGAATGTCCGTTGTTCAGGAACACAGTTTTTCGATGTTTCAGTTCCGTCTGCAGGCTTAGATGGTATGGGCTCCGTGGATAAATGTCTTTAGGACACATATAATTTGTGCAGTATTGGAGCTAATACTGGATTGTAAGTGAAGGCCTGTTTGAGTGGCACTAGGAAACGCTAAATGCCTCGTTGTGCTATCGCTCCTAAGCCACACCAAGACGTCTACACACGGCAAGCAAGCATCTTTCTCTTCCAGCACAGAAAATTTCATGTTTTCATGTAAGGAATTCAGATGGTGAAGGATCTATTGGGGACAGCAGAGTATCTCCTCGACCTAATTTTTATTGAACACCGAGTTTTTGAACAACATGACGGTATCGCCATGCGGAGTCCTTTCTCCATCCTGGTGGCCAATCTTTTTATGTAAGGATATGAGGAGCGAGCTCTCGCTTCAGCTATTTTAAATCCATCAGTATTTTTACTCTATATTGATGACTCGTTTATAGTTTGGTCTCAGGTTTTGGACATTCCGAGAGTTCCTTCAGTATATGAACTCCATACAGACCTCGTAGCTGTCGCCAACAGTTAACAACAGCAGGTGTTCAGTGTTAACTACAAATTAGTGGCCTGTAGATACCCCGATGGGATTAAACAGAACTGTACGCTGCCCTTTCATTGAAATCTGGGAGCTCTGTATTCGTACAGACAGTCTGCAACAGCAGTTACATGATCAATTTGATCTCTAGGCGTTTACTACGAACAACTGTACAGTCGTAAGCATCTCGTGATACAGGGCTCCTCTCCTAGAGTCTGCTACTAGGTCTCCACGACGTACCCACTCTAATTAAACTAACCTATGATAGTTATTATAAAAATCTTCTCTCTTATTTCTAACAGCCCTGTCTGCTAAGAGTTCCATACTGTTAGTGAGTATCGAATTAGAGCTAAAGGCTGAGCAGTGTCGTGCGCTACCATCTACACCAATGGTGTTCTACCTGTGCCTCGCAACTCCCGGGAGCTCCATAAAAGACCACCTGGCGTGTCGTGGATTTGTTTGTCGTTAGTATCAAGGAAAACACTCGTGGGAAGTTTAATTTATGGAAGCAACCTGTGTGGCCATGGGGAAATTCCAATTTAGATGTTGGTCATATTGCGTAAACAGTTATAACTTCGAAGGTAAAACATTGCGCATTACACATAACACCAGCAGTGATTGTTTTCTACCACTTTTTATTGCATTGCGACTTCGTTATTAAGTTGATGAGGCGATAAACTGTAGAAAGCTGTTAAATTTGTCAAGTGGTAGTAAAATCCAAAACTTGCTGGGAACTACAAGTAAAGTGGTAATGAAGACAGTAAACGGAAGAATGGAAAATAGGACGACAGCTGCGTAAATTTTGTGTTCACGAGTACTGTTGTGAAGAACGAAGCACCTCCACGATGTGTTTTGTGTTAGAAAATGCTGTCTGTTGAACGTATGCTATCCAGTAAATTTAAGTGTCATTTAGAATGTGCTCATAGGAACGATAAAGAGAATATTTTTCTAGAAAGCTGACTCAAATGAAAAAACAAATGTGAGTTGAAGAATTGACGATATAAAAATATTCTCCATTCAGATGCTTCATCGACCAGCCATATGGAGTTACTGTGCACTGTTAATGTTTCCTGTTCGCCTTTGGGTATACCGTACCTCATATTCAAATTTCAAGTAATCGGTTTACACAAGACAGTTTTAATAGGTCTACGCAATGGGAATCATTGTATATACCACATTATGACCCTCAACGGAGGAGCCTCTATGACACTGCTGAGTGTATCAATTCCAAACACTGTTTTACGTTAATTACATGAGCATATTGTTGTCAGGCAAATGCGAATTGCTTTGCAGATTGCCGTGCAATTTTACTATTTGTGTTTCCTGATGCTGCAGAACTAATCTTCAAGCATTCAAATGAGCTGCCTGTCGCCAAAACTCTCCAAGCTACTTTTAATCTCTCGTTGACAATGACTGATCTTTCATTAACGTACATTTTTCTCTATTTTATTACTTATTCACATTAATAATTGGTCCTACGATGCAGGACTAATCCGACAATTGTTTATGAAATGTTTCAGTAACATGATTATGATTTCAGTCATTAAATTAGCCTGCAACTAGTAGCTTCTCTTTTTCAGTCATTTCCTTACCAATTTTCTCTTTTTCGTTATTTTCTGTTGATACAGCTAATATAATTGTGACACACGCTTTCTTTTGGGTGTTCGCCATCTTAAAATTGTAAAATCGGTTTGCCAACTGACAATACTGACAATAATATTGATGATGTGAGGATTGCTTCAATATATTGAAGGTTTCACAAATTAGTATTGCCAATAAATATTCAACGTGCTCAAGATCTTTAAGAAAGCCCATACGATTGCAGAACAACTAATTCTACGTTGTGTACGGGCGTGATGTCTGCAATGTTTGGAGAGTCCGTGGGAAAAGAGCTTTCGCCTATGCCTTTGTATCACTCTGCAATTAGTCGTCGAATTCAAGATTTAGGAGAGGATCTTCATGAACAAATTATGGAAATAATTAGAGGGAGTGATTCTGGTTTCCAGTATAGATGCTCATTTAATTTGCTACCTGCGAATTCTTGATTTAAAAAAAAAGAAAAAATAAAGAAACGAAATGTTGGAAAATCTTTTGTTTTATTAGGAAGTAAAGTATTTGTCTGAAGTAGTGGGCAACTTAATGACTGAAATCGCATTAACTGGGCTCACTATGTTCGTGTGCAGTCTAGTGGTGAGCGATCCTTGTCGGGACGTTACAGTAGTCTTCCAGCATGTATCCGAGACGACGCTCCTGGTATTACGTATGTAGACCTACTGCATTATCCATAGAGAAGTGCTTCGCAAAATTTAATTGTTGATCCGCGTAAAGTGCTGAGAACTGTCAGAACTGTGGTGAACTGTGTTAAAACTCGCCCTCAGAAAGCTAGATATTTTTAGACAAACGTGTTACGCTATGGGAGTGGAGCATGCATTTCTCATATTTTATCGCAGCACTTGTCGGATATCTAGGGTAAATGCATTACTGCGAAACTTTTTTTTGTGTTTTTACTTATTCGAGAGGTCTGTTCTTATTAAAGGTAGTATGCTTCCGTGGTAGTCTTGAGAAGTTAAATGTCGTATACTTGCGTGATATATTTGAGAAATTAAACTCATTCAGTTCAGTTTATCGTCAAACTTTCGGTCATGTAAAGGAAGCTTCCTCATAGAAAGAGAGAAATGAACGACGGAGCAGAAATTGACTTCTTTCCATGTCTCATGCGTTTTATAAATGACAATGAGACAAGAATTACTGTAGATATTTTTTCTGTAATTGAAAGACATTTATCTCAACTTCATAATCATTTTGAAAAATAGTTTCCGAAAACTGTGATAGGTTTCAGTGGCTTCAAAATCCCTTCATTGGTGATCTTCCTTCGGAGTTCAGTGCTGTAGAACAGGCAGAGATAAGAGAATTTTCATCAGATTCTTTGCTACAAGTGCATTTTTCATCAGTGACGTCGCAAACATTTTGTTATTCATTACGAAAAGTTTCCAAGTTTGAGCAAGAAAACACTCACGGATTGACTTTTTGCAGCGGCTGTCATTGAAATTGAGTATGGATCGATGGAGTGAAGATGTAAACGACGGTAGCCTATATTTGACAAGTTGTCTAACAAGGAACAAGCCCAAGTGTCGCACTATAGTGAGTCGTAGTTTATTCTTACTGACCTTTTTATTAATTGCTTCAGTTTTTACATGGTATCCTACAGAGGATCCATGGAAACAACATAGCTACTCAAGGTAGCCATGAACTCTAGAAGGGTGAAAACCATGTATATAAGCAGGTTCCATAATACTGAAGGTTAGTAAAGAGCCCTAACTTTATGAAGGGCTTAAACTTGATATCTTTGGTTCTGTGAACAGGAGATGGCTGATCAGAGGACAATTGTCACGTGTTCTGCGGTGACTGTTGGTTTTTAGGTGGGACGTATGGGGGAGAGATGTGACACAAGGAAGAAAACGGAAACTCTCCTCTTAGTCAGAGCAAGACCGTTCAGGTAAGATTTCCTGCTATGCTGTGACTGTCTACTAAGATTTAGGGATCTTTACATTTTGACTCTAGTTAGTTGTAAGTGATGATTTTCCGCTCTCCTCAGCATACAGTTGGTTAAATTAGTGGTTTTCGTCATTTCCACTGTTTCACGGCATCTAGTTCTTTAAGTAAGAGAACACGTGTGGTTAGGTAGGGATTTGCTACGCCTGGTGGTTTCAAACCGGTCCTTACACTGCTTCTTCCGAGATATATTTGGATAGATAATGTTTCTCCAGTAAACCTGAAACGTTGCAAACGTAATAATTAATTCTGAGCCGTGGTGGCTCCATGTCGATCTGTCGAAAGTATTTCCGGTCGCATATCTTTGGTTTAGAGTTGTACCCGTAGTCTAGGGGCTGCCGGCACGGTAGCTCAGCGTGTTCGGTCAGAGGGTTAGCTGCCCTCTGTAATAAAAAAACTGAGTGAATTGACCAATAACGAACTTCAATGGGCATCAGGGAACGTCCGCCACAAACAATTGCAACGAACTATAACGAACAAAATGAGATAAAAAAAAAGGGGTAGCGTCTTTGATTCATAATCAAATCATCTTCGGTTCCGGGTTCGAGCCCCGCCACTGACTAAATTTTGATAAATAATCAGCATTGGCGGCCGAAGACTTCCGGCATAAGAAGTCAGCCTCATTCTGCCAACGGCCTTGTCAAAGAGGGTGGACGAGCGGATAGAGGTTCAGGGCACTCTCTTGTCCTAGGGGTGGGAAATTGCCCCTAAAGGCGGAAGAATCAGCAATGATCAACGACATGAGGATCCAGAAGGCAATGGAAACCACTGCATTAAAGACACGTAACGTGTATCCACAGGACATGTGGTCTGTAATTGAAGAAGTGTCATGATGATCTCTCCATTGGCAAAAGATTCCGGAATAGTCCCCCATTCAAATCTCCGGGAGGGGACTGCCAAGGGGGAGGTTTCCATGAGAAACAGATTGAATAATCAACGAAAGGATAACGTTCTACGAGTCGGGGCGTGGAATGTCAGAAGCTTGAACGTGGTAGGGAAACTAGAAAATCTGAAAAGGGAAATGCAAAGGCTCAATCTAGATATAGTAGGGGTCAGTGAAGTGAAGTGGAAGGAAGACAAGGGTTTATGGTCAGATGAGTATCGGGTAATATCAACAGCAGCAGAAAATGGTATAAAAGGTGTAGGATTCGTTATGAATAGGAAGGTAGGGCAGAGGGTGTGTTACTGTGAACAGTTCAATGAACGGGTTGTTCTAATCAGAATCGACAGCAGACCAACACCGACAACGATAGTTCAGGTATACATGCCGACGTCGCAAGCTGAAGATGAACAGATAGAGATAGTGTATGAGGATATTGAAAGGGTAATGCAGTATGTAAAGGGGGACGAAAAACTAATAGTCATGGGCGACTGGAATGCAGTTGTAGGGGAAGGAGTAGAAGAAAAGGTTCCAGGAGAATATGCGCCTGGGACAAGGAATGAAAGAGGAGGAAGACCAATTGAGTTCTGTAACAAGTTTCAGCTAGTAATAGCGAATACCCTGTTCAAGAATCACAAGAGGAGGAGGTATACTTGGTAAAGGCCGGGAGATACGGGAAGATTTCAATTAGATTACATCATGGTCAGACAGAGATTCCGAAATCAGATACTGGATTGTAAGGCGTACCCAGGAGCAGATATAGACTCAGATGACAATATAGTAGTGATGAACAGTAGGCTGAAGTTCAAGACATTAGTCAGGAAGACTCAATACGCAAAGAAATGGGATACGGAAGTACTAAGGAATGATGAGATACGTTTGAAGTTCTCTAACGCTATAGATACAGCAATAAGGATAACGCAGTAGGCAATACGGTTGAAGAGGAATGGACATCTCTTAAAAGGGCCATCACAGAAGTTGGGAAGGAAAACATAGGTACAAAGAAGGTAGCTGCGGAGAAACCATGGGTAACAGAAGAAATACTTCAGTTGATTGATGAAAGGAGGAAGTACAAACATGTTCCGGGAAAATCACGAATGCAGAAATACAAGTCGCTGAGGAATGAAATAAATAGGAAGTGCAGAGAAGCTAAGACGAAATGGCTGCAGGAAAAATGTGAAAACATCGAAAAGATATGATTGTCGGAAGGACAGACTCAGCATACAGGAAAGTCAAAGCAACCATTGGTGACATTAAAAGCAACGGTGGAAACATTAAGAGTGCAACGGGAATTCCACTGTTAAATGCAGAGGAGAGAGCAGATAGGTGGAAAGAATACATTGAAAGCCTCTATGAGGGTGAAGATTCGTCTGATGTGACAGAAGAAGAAACAGATTTAGAAGAGATAGGGGTTCCAGTATTAGAATCGGAATTTAAAAGAGCTTTGGAGGACTTACGGTCAAATAAGGCAGAATGGATAGATAACATTCCTTTAGAATTTCTAAAATCATTGGGGGAAGTGGCAACAAAACGACTATTCACGTTGGTGTGTAGAATATATGAGTCTGGCGATATACCATCTGACTTTCGGAAAAGCATCATCCACACAATTCCGAAGACGGCAAGAGCTTGCAAGTGCGAGAATTATCGCACAATCAGCTTAACAGCTCACGCATCGAAGCTGCTTACAATAATAATATACAGAAGAATGGAAAAGAAAATTGAGAATGCGCTAGGTGACGATCTGTTTGGCTTTAGGAAAAGTAAAGGGACGAGGGAGGCAATTCTGACGTTACGGCTAATAAGCAAGGCTAAAGAAAAATCAAGACACTTTCATAGGATTTGTCGACCTGGAAAAAGCGTTCGACAGTATAAAATGGTGCAAGCTGTTCGAGATTCTGAAAAATGTAGGGGTAAGCTATAGGGAGAGACGGGTCATATACAATATGTACAACAACCAAGAGGGAATAATAAGAGTGGGCGATCAAGAACGAAGTGCTCGTATTAAGAAGGGTGTAAGACAAGGCTGTAGCCTTTTGCACCTACTCTTCAATCTGTACATCGAGGAAGCAATGAGGGAAATAAAAGAAAGGTTCAGGAGTGGAATTAAAATACAAGGTGAAAGCATATCAATGATACGATTCGCTGATGACATTGCTAGTGAAAGTGAAGAAGAATTAAATGATCTGCTGACCGGAATGAACAGTCTAATGAGTACACAGTATGGTTTGAGAGTAAATCGGTAAAAGACGAAGGTAATGAGAAGTAGTAGAAATGAGGACAGCGAGAAACTTTACATCACGATTGATGGTCACGACGTCAATGAAGTTAAGGAATTCTGCTACCTAGGCAGTAAAATAACCAATGACGAACGGAGCGAGGAGGACATCAAAAGCAGACTCGCTATGGCAAAAAAGGCATTTCTGGCCGAGAGAAGTCTACTAATATCAAATACCGGCCTTAATTTGAGGAAGAAATTTCTGAGGATGTACGTCTGGAGTACAGCATTGTATAGTAGTGAAACGTGGACTGTGGGAAAACCGGAACAGAAGAGAATCGAAGCATTTTATGTGGTGCTATAGACGAATGTTGAAAAATAGGTGGACTGATAAGGTAAGGAATGAGGAGGTTCTACGCAGAATCGGAGAGGAAAGGAATATGTGGAAAACACTGATAAGGAGAAGGGACAGGATGATAGGACATCTGCTAAGACATGAGGGAATGACTTCCATGGTACTAGAGGGAGCCGTAGAGGGCAAAAACTGTAGAGGAAGACAGAGATTGGAATACGTCAAGCAAATAATTGAGGACGTAGGTTGCAAGTGCTACTCTGAGATGAAGAGGTTAGCACAGGAAAGGAATTCGTGGCGGGCCGCATCAAACCAGTCAGTAGACTGATGACCAAACCAACAACATCTTTGGTTCGGCGTGATGGTGGCGGCCCCTGCGGTCGGTGACTGAGCTGTCGAACGTGTTGGAAGTGAACTGATTTTGGCCTGGCCGGCCGGTGTGGCCGAGCGGTTCTAGGCGCTTCAGTCTGGAACCGCGCGATCCTACGATCGCATGTTCGAATCCTGCCTCGGGCATGGATATGTGTGACGTCCTTACGTTAGTTCGGTTTAAATAGTTCTGAGTTCTAGGGGACTGATGACCTCAGAAGTTGAGTCCCATAGAGCTCAGAGCCACTTGAACCATTTTTGATTTAGCAGGGTGACGAATACAGAGGAGAGACCGTCGGGAACACGACGTCTCCACGCGCGGAGACGGGTGAGCTTTGTCATGATCGTTTTCCTGGGACGTACTGGCTATTTGGACGCGATGGCTGTACGTGGTGTTTTAGAAGGCCGAGGCTATCAGGCGTGTGTTCCTTGGGCTGTGTGGACACGTTCTCGCCTCCGAGTCAGTATATATCTGCAGTGGTGCCTTTTATTCTTGAGAATGCCTAATTATTTGTCTGACACTGCTCGGGCTCCATCTGCTAACAGCTGTGTACCCTGTTTGTACTGTGCCCAGGTGATTCAGAAATATGTTAGCTGATATTTTGTGAAGATGGTGCCTGAAATTAATTATGAGCTGTTGATTCATAGCCGGCCGAAGTGGCCGTGCGGTTAAAGGCGCTGCAGTCTGGAACCGCAAGACCGTTACGGTCGCAGGTTCGAATCCTGCCTCGGGCATGGATGTTTGTGATGTCCTTAGGTTAGTTAGGTTTAACTAGTTCTAAGTTCTAGGGGACTAATGACCTCAGAAGTTGAGTCCCATAGTGCTCAGAGCCATTTGAACCATTTTTGTTGATTCATATATAAGCACCATTCTCGGATCTTGCTTTATTACCTTGTTATAGCAAGCTTTGCCTGTGGCATGATAAAGGGAAATCATGGGAACTGAAATGAGAGTGATGTCAAGATCTTACGTAAGGCCTTTAATTCAAGCTAACATAGGTGTCTGTGACTCGCACATACGTTTTATAATTACTTATTTTCCTAGGGAATAAAGACTGGGGATAACTTGTTTATCTGATATGCACGAGCTGCTCCTACTCCTAAATTGTAAGCAGGCCGGCGATACTATTATTGTGGAGAAATTACGACGATACCCGGTCGGATACCCGAGAACTGTTCAAATATTATTATTTCATATTGCATAATTGTTTGCAGCCTAATCTGGATTGTCCCACACTGTCATACGTTATTGTGTTATTGTGCCTTGTGAGATTTCAAGTCCTGAAGTAGGATTTAGTTTAGTTTATTTTTCCAGAACGCGCTTCGTTTCCATGGAACCAGGAGTTATTGGCGAGCCCGGCTCACTTCCCCACTTGGTCGACCATACCCAGTACGCTTCACTTCATGCGAGATACTGCCGGCCGGAGATTGTAACTATTTATTGTTATTTATTGCATCAGCGTAGTTCAAAATTTGTTTTGAGGTTTTGGCATTCCATTATACTAAATGGTTATAATTAACTACACATTTGCAATCATTATGATTTATCGTTCCTGCTGTATCAGCCTGGGCTGTGTTCTAAGTCTGGAGCTTAACTATCACATCACTCTGCCCGATGGAGTCAGTGATACTGTTTACTTAATTACAGCTAAGAGATCAGTAACACTGAACCGGGGCACAGTGTGTAGCCTCGGTGAGTCTTAAATGAAAATTTCCTGTGCTTTCACTAAATTTGCGTGACTTGGTTGCGAGTCTGTCGGGGTAGACGGATTCCATCTGTTGGAATTAGCGCTGCATTGGAGCTGGCCTCCTCTGTCGTCGCAGGCCGCTCTTTATCGGCTCGCCAGTTTTTAAGCCTCGTGCATGCGCGTTCCAAATCGGGCTACACAGTCTCCCTCCCATGCCGCCCTCCCCCTCCTAACCCCTCCTCCATCCCCACGCTCCGTCGGGAGCTAATTGCCACGATCGCTATTTAAGATAAGTTATTTTGACTGTCTTGCAGTCCTTCTCGCCCTTGACAATTTTTCAGCAATCTTAGTGAGCCGGCAAATGTAACCTATGATCCGTTATTGTTTTCTACAGGTAATTGTGTTCTTCTTGGAGCCGTTTGCGATCGGCCTTATTGTAAATTTATGTACAGCAGATGTCGAGTCTTACTATAAATTTAAGGACTTGAAGATTATTTGTTCTAAACATTTAACTGCTCTTTAAAATGCATTTTTCTTGGAGCCTCGGTGCTCAGACCTTATTGTAAATTCTATATACACCAGATATCAAGTTTGGGTTTAAGTTTAAGGGATTTAATGTTAGTTATCCTGGTTGTTTAACTGTTGGTTGAAACTGAATGTTCTTGTGGCCGTAGTGCTCTTGCCTTGGTTGTGCTGTCAGGTTGTATATGACAGAGAAATTTACTGAATACTTCAAAAATTCGTATTGCCGTTAAATGTATTATTGTTCGAATTGGTGTAAATAAAAGAGCTTGTACGAGTTGTACACTGTGAATGAAGCCTTCCGATCCCTCAGGTCCTCACCTTCCCTTAACTTTACTTGGCTATTCGTAAGAAGAAGCGTATCGCCACCTCAGATTCAACTGTCCTTTGTGATTGATAGCGCTTGGCACCTCACAGAATTCCATGCAGCTAACAGTGTGAAATAATATCCTCAGTTTTTCTTTTTGGCTTTAACTGGTTAAATCCTGATGAAATGTTATTTCTTGGATTGTCGAGTGACTTTCTGGTAGGCTCCAATAGTTCTCCGTTTGTTTATCAAATTCGTTTCAGCTGTATTGTAATGAGGCTCCTGATATTGGCGAGATACAGCCGTTGTTTGGGAATCTAGCCACGTGGAAGCATTGAGTAGCCTGTCTGGTCCTTACACTATACCTCTGCTTCTCTTGCACGTTTCCATTACATCGGTAGTACAATAAGAGCAATATATAGACAGCAGGGCATGCAACGACCCTTTCATTATGCCTGTCTTTCGGCATAATGCCGTAAAAATGATGATTATTTTACGTTGAAAATACGACTTAAGAACCATATTCCTTCCTGTACGTTATTAGTACGAGTAGATATTAAGCCAATATCACCACCACTCTTTTATTAAAGGCTTAATGATAGAGTTCCCTTACTTAGCATATCCTAATGAAAATACTGAATGCGCTTAGGGGAGACCACTATTCTGGTCGGCAGGTTCTACAATTAAAAAGAAATATTCTTTCTAGTTGCGTACACGAGTAGCGACACAGCGGACTTGCGTGTGTGTGTTTTTCCGGAGACCCTGCTTAAGGCTTACGATGTCGTAGCTATCTTACGTGTATGTGACGCAGGCAGATGACGGAATAAGACGCTACACCTGCTGCGGCTGCTCCGTTCACTCATATTCCTCCTTAGATAACTCGCCACGTAACAACTGGAGCGGTCATTCCTATCACAAAACGAGACGGCTAGGCGTTGGGGAAGAGAGAATCCACTGCACTCGCCACTGCCTCTGGGCAGATGGAAGCCCATCTCAAGGTAGATTCAGAGCACTCTCACGCATCATGGAAGTGAGCTGACACTGTCGCTGGCAGCGCAAGTAGACAAACAGCCTTATAGGCATAACAATCAAGTATGCCATAATGTTGGTGCTCGGGAAAAGACTAAATATCAGCTCGACTCCAACATCAGTACCGGTTGTTCACATAATAAACAGTGACACATCGCCTATGGTCCATCAGTCAATGAGGCCGAAGAAATCTAAATATCAGCTCGACTCCAACATCAGTACCGGTTGTTCACATAATAAACAGTGACACATCGCCTATGGTCCATCAGTCAATGAGGCCGAAGAAATACACTGTGAAGCGTGTCATGCCGCGCGCCCATCTGGACCGCAACCCGCAGAGCAGAAAGAGCGGCCATCCGCGAGTTACGTGACGATACAGATTTTGGCGTCCTCCCCGCTGACAAAGAGATCGCTACCAGTATTTCCCCTACGCTCAGAATATATGCAGAATTTTATGGACGTCTCGATTACTTCGCATGTAGGAACATAGAAGGTGATACGACGAGTCATCTCCAGAGAAAAACCATCGAGTACCTTCGATGTGAAGATTGTTAAGAAACTACTACAGATTGCTGCTGCTGCACCACGACTGTATGGACTGCCAAAACTCCACAAAGAGGGCATCCCACTTTGGCCCTTAGTCAGCAACATACATCTTGGCCAAACACCCGACTGCTGTACTGAGTCCGTCTCTGGCGAAATGCTAAAATTACATTAGAAATTCCATCCATTTTATACAATAAGAACATCGCATCAGTTACAGCGACCTGCTGGTGAGTTCTGACGCAGTGCCCCTCTTCACCAGGGTTGAGCCGTGCGCGCTTTCTATACACATCGAAAGTGCGATTTAGTGCCTTTCTTTGTATCTAACGAATGGCCTGCTTAACTCCCCGCCAGGAAACGTACGCGCGGTCGGCCACGTCTACTTAACGTCGTCTTGTATTAGCCCGGTCTCACTTGTTGTTCACCAATGACTGAAGGGTGGGTATACAAGCAGCTTGTTGTGGTTATGTGGGACATAGACGCTACAAGCAATTGCCAGAACTGAGTAGCGCTTTCAGCGCATGCTTACAATCTGTGATCATAGAATTATATCGTTGACTGTCGATAGTCGCCTCTCCGCCGAACGCAGAGCAACATTGAGGAGTCGTGTAGTTGCTATCGTGGAGCGTGGGCGAGTGTTGTGTTGATGCCGTGGCTGCAGCACATATCTTACAAGTTATGGTGAAGTAGTTGAAAATGTTTGCCACACTAGTTTTGCGTTTAATTTCAGTGTTCACGACCCAGTATCAATATCCATCCAAAAGGTGATGTTTCTCGGTTCTGTGTGTCATGTCGGGAGAACATCAATCAACCGTGTCGCAACGGTTACGGAAAAATAATGTGGACTGGTATAATCCTAATTGCAAGTTATAAGTGAAAGAAACACATATCGTTTGTCAGAATATCACGAGCGCAGGTACTTTTCGTTCGTATATCGTATCCACAACTTTATGGAGCATCCGCGTCGCGATTCGGTCACGCGCTCGTTCGTGTTGTAAGTTCTTGATTTTTTAGTACTGTTGGGTGAACTGTGCCAATCGTCGACTGATAATACATCCGTTGACCAGTGATTATTTTGTGCTCTATGTACCGTGTTTTTGTGTTGGATGCCTTCATTTAGACAACAACCTTATACTTTACAACGGTTACATACTTGGAGTACAAAAACTGATCACGTCCATTGTGGAATAATGATAAATGTGAACAGTGCACCCCCACCCTGTGCGGCCCCAGGGGCTCGGCATTCAGGTGCCGGGTACGGGCTTGGAGACCCCGGGGTTCCTGAGCTGGGAACTGGTAAGCGCCGCCAGTCCCCTGTCACCGTAACCTCTGGGCATACTTCAGCGACCACCGTGTGGCGCGGCGGTGGAATGTTGTGTGTCTCAAGGAATGGGGATTTTGGGTTGACCGCCCGGATCGCGAGGATGGAATAAACCTCTATAAACAACCCCTCAATCTCAAGGTGTGCTGCGCGCTGATGAGATGCATGGCTGTTGAGGTGAAACAGTCGTTAGCGGGCAACCTCTGGGGAACCTGCCGCAGCTCAGTTGTATAAGGCTTACCTAGGCAAGCGGGGCTCTGTCTAGGTGGACTTCTAGTTCCTTAGCTGCTCTTGGGACCGAGGTGGATCCTTCGAAATCCTCTTTTCTTCCTCCCAGCGGAAAGGTTGGACCGCTGGAATGTTCTACACCCAGTCTCTTAAGAGGGCTCGTGCAGTCAGTCCCCCTGACTCCTGCACGTCTTTGACAAGTCCAGTCTTAGGTAACAGAATGCATTCTGGTTATTCTAATGTGTTTCTCATTGTGAAACGGAAGGAGGGTAGTTTCGAGAAGGTTTCTCCGTTCTATATACAAAAGGGTTTGGAGGGAATCTGTGGCTCCTTACAATCGGTGAAGCGCTTACGTAATGGGACCTTTCTAGTGGAAACTTCCACTTCCCAGCAAGCAACTGACCTCCAATCTGCTAAATGCCTTGGAGAGTATGCCATAGACACTGAACTGCACAGCACCTTGAACTACAGCAAAGGTGTTGTGACATGGCGGGATCTAGTTGACATTCCCAAGGAAGAACTGCAACGTGAGTGGGCTACGGAAGGTATCGTTGATGTCCAACATATCATGAAGAGGGTTGATGGAAATCTTGTCAAATCCGACTCCTTTATTCTAACCTTCAGTAGCACGAAACTTCCTGAACGTGTTAAATCTGGCTTCCTTCGCCTTAGTGTGAGGCCTTATTTCCCGACCCCAATGCGCTGTTTTAAATGCCAGCTTTTTGGGCATACCACCTTAGGATGTAAAGGCGAAGCGACTTGTGGTAACTGTGGTAAGGCTGCTCATGAAGGAGTTGGTTGCTCGTCTCCGGCCAAATGTATCAATTTCTCTGCGAACCACCCTGTTTGGAGTAGGGACTGCCGAAAATTTTTAGAGGAACGCGAAGTCCAGGAAGCAAAAACAACCAAGCGTATACCCTATGGTGAGGCCAAGAAGATCTATAAGTCGATGCAACCTCCCACATTTGCTATATCTTTTGCATCCCTGGTTCAGAAGCCTACTCCAAAAGTCGATACCTCAACGGAGACCGAGGTGGTGAGTGTTGGCACTAATACCTGCAGCTGTCAGTGCACATGCAACGCGGCCAGTGTTTCAGAGCCAGTAGCCCCTACTTGAACGGCAGACAAAGGTACAGTGGTGAACTTGGGCCAGCCTCTGGCGCCTCCAACAGCTGAGGATGTTCGGAAGCCCAGTACAGCCATTACCACTCCCACACCGGCTCCCCCAAAGCCCACCAAAACGTAGAAAGCTCCCGTGCAGCAGCAACAGTGGGTCAGATCCCGTGGTAAACCGTCTGGCCATGCAGATGTTGCTTTACGTGAGGCATCATCTGACTCTTCCAGGGAGTTGATGGAATTCGACGTATGTGTGGGGCACTCATCTCGCCCCACGCCTGCCCCTCCACCTGCTACAGTCTCCCCGCCCCGTCGAAGAGACAGGGTAGACTGTCTGTGTCTCCAAGAGGCTTATTTCCATCCATCATACTCCCCTGAGCTACGAGGCTATGCGCTCCACAAAAAGGACGACCTGCGTGGAGAGAGACCTAGAGGTGGCGTGGGTATTTTCGTCAGGACGGTCTACCACTCCTCGCCTCTCTCGCTTACGACGACTTTACAGGCCGTCGCTGTGTCCGTGCACGTACGTCATCCATTGACTGTATGTTAGCTTTACTTGCCCCCACATGACGCACTTGATGAAGTGTCCCTCACCGACTTTCTTACACAGCTCCCCCAGCCATTCATTATTTGTTGTGATTTTAATGTCCACAATGTGCTTTGGGGCTCTCCAATTACCTGCCCTAGGGATAGAGCAATTGAGAGGCTTCTCCTGTCATCCTGTGCGTACTTGCTCAATGGAGGACAGAGCACTCATTTCTGCACAGCGACTGGGTCGTTCTCTGCCATTGATCTCTCGCTTTGCTCTCCAGCTCTTGCCGCCAGTGCTCACTGGGAAGTGGTTCCTGACTTGCACGGCAGTGATCAGTTTCCACTCTGGATTCACCTGCCAGATGGTGTGGGCCCCGAAAGGAGACCACCACGATGGGTGCTCAGTGGAGCCGACTGGACACTTTATAGCCACTTGGCCCAGTTCGAACACTATGCGAATGTTGAGGCGTGGGTGGATCATATTACCAAAACGGTCCACCACACCTCTGCAGCATCCATTCCACAGTCCACAGGCCACCGGAAGAGGCTACCTGTCCCTAGGTGGAGTGCCAAACGCCACTCTGCAATCAGGACCAGGCGTGCGGCTCTGCGCCGGTTCCAGTGTCGGCCGACTGCTGAGAATCTTGCAGCCTTTCGGGTGGCGAGGGCAAGATGTCGCCGCATAATTCGTGAGAGCAAGAAGAGGTCGTGGCAAAAGTTCCTGAACATCATTAATCGTTCCACCAAAAGTTCCATTGTGTGGGAGACCATCAGGAGAATTTCTGGCAGAGGGAGGTGCCCCATAGCTGCTGTAATGAATAACGGCACTCTCCACACGAATCCGCGAGACGTTGCCCAGACTATGGCAGCGTATTTTGCCTCCATTACTGCAACAACCAGTCAGGATCCGGGTTTCCAGCGCCATAGAGCGGTTGCTGAGAGGTTAATCTGGACTTCCAGTCAACCTCTCATGAAGTTTACTACTGCCCGTTATCTATGTGGGAACAGGACTCTGCATTGTCTGCAGCTCGTGACACATCCCCTGGTCTGACAGGATCCATTACAGTCTGCTGCGGCACCTCACAAGGCACATCAAAGAAATCCTCCTCGCACTTTTTAATGCCATTTGGACGTCACGTCACTTTCCGGACTCGTGGCGTGAGGCTGTTTTAATTCCTTTTTTAAAACCTGGGAAAGACCGCACAAGCCCGAGTAGCTACTGTAATATTGCCCTCACTAGTTGCATGTGAAAGACCTTGGAACGGATGGTCTACCGCTGCCTTGTCTGGATGTTAGAATCCCGGCAACTCCTTAGTCGCTTTCAGTATGGGTTCAGGAGGTTTCGTTCCACCTTCGATAACCTTGCCCTCCTGGAGGCGGCTGTACAACAAGCTTTCCTGCGCCGTCATCACCTTCTAGGTGTATTTTTTTGATATAGAGAAGGCCTACGATACCACTTGGAGGCGTCTCATCCTGGAGCAGCTTCACGAATGGGGTTTCCGTGGTTGTCTTCCTCTTTTTATTCAGTCTTTCCTCTCGCCACGATATTTTAGATACCGAATTGGTGACGTCCTGTCTGATCGTTTTGAGCAGGAGAACGGTGTCCCTCAGGGTAGCGTTTTAAGTGTGACTCTCTTTGCCGTCGCTATTAATAGCATTACGTTCATAGTGAAAAGTCCTGTCCAGTGTTCCTTGTTTGTGGATGATTTCTCTTTGTTTTGCTGTACTTCCAGCCTTGCAACGACAACGCGTCAGTTGCAACTTACGATTAGGCGTTTGGATGACTGGGCGCAGAAGAGTGGTTTTAAGTTCTCCACTGAGGAGTCCGTATGTGTTCTTTTTCACCGTTCTCGTTAGATTTTAGCCATTCCTGAGTTGCGGATGAGGGACACTATTAATTCTTTTAAAGACACGGTGAGATATCTGGGGCTCATTTTTGACTCGAAGCTTACATGGTTACCTCATCTTAAAGACCTGAAACGGCGGTCACTTCAGGCTTTAAGTATTTTAAAATGTCTTAGCCACAGTACATGGGGAGCTGATAGGACTTGTCTGCTCCAGTTTTACAGGGCGTTTGTGCGATCTCGGCTCGATTATGGGTGCACGGTGTATGGGTCCGCGAGGCCTTCTTACTTAAAGATGTTGGACGTTGTCCACCATGAAGGGCTTCGGCTGGCCACTGCGGCATTCCGAACTAGCCCCATACCAAGCATCTGTGCGGTGGCTGGTGAACCGCCACTTCATATGCGGCGTCGGCTACTTACAGTACGCCAGGCGTATAAAACTTTGTGCACACCATACACAACTGCATACCATACCGTTGCTCAGCCTCCTCCGGCACGGTTATTTCATAACCGGCAAAGTGCGACGCAGCCCTATGGGATTCGCGCACAGGATTGCCTCGCTGCGATGTCTATGGCTGGTCTTTGTGTTTTACGTCGCGGTTGGAGCAGATTTCCACCTTGGCTCCTCCGGAGACCCAAACTTATTTTAGATTTGACTAATTTTAAGAAAGGTAGCACACCAGATTTTACATTCCAATCTCTGTTTTTTAACATTTTAGATGTGCATCACGGTTTCACCGTCGTTTACACTGATGGCTCCAAACAGGAGAATTTCCTTGGCTGTTCTGTGGTATTCTCTGATCATGTTACCCGGATTCGCCTCCCTGCTGCATATACCGTTTTCGCAGCGGAGCTCCACGCGATCCTGAAGGCACTGGAGCAGATGAATCGTGTTCGGGGTGATCGATTTCTTCTCTGCTCCGATTCTCTTAGTGCCTTACAAGCACTGCAGAACCTATACCCGACTGAGGAGATGGTCCAGCTGATATATGACCAACTGTACTTGCTCCAACGGCGGGGTAAAGAGGTATCCTTCTGCTGGGTGCCTGGTCATGTCGGAATATGGGGCAATGAACAGACCGATCGGGCTGCCAAGGAGGCCTGCAGAGAGCAGGATGTGGTCCAGTGTCCTGTCCCCTTGCAGTCTGTCATCTCTGCACTCCACAGGAAGTGCATGGAGTTGTGGGAGGACGAATGGCTGGCGGTGACGGCCAATAAACTGCGGTTCGTAAAGTCAGCCACTCGGCAGTGGCGTTCGTCATGCCGGTTGCTCGGGCGTGAAAAGGTTGCCCTCACACGTCTTCGGATCGGGCACTGTCCTCTCACACATAGCTTTTTATTACGGCGGGAGGATCCTCCGTTTTGTGATGCTTGTGGTGTGCACATCTCTGTCCGGCACATTTTAACAGACTGCATTTTATACCGTGATGCATGGGCAGAAGCACATGTTGAGGGGGATCTGCCTTGTGTTTTAGATAACGATGAGACGTGTGTGTCTAGGGTTTTTAAGATTTTTGATGTGTCTGGACTCTGGCCTAAACGTTTAGGCTGGAGGTTTTAGTGTATTGCACAGTGGCTGACTCCTCCCTTTTTTCCTTGCGGTCAGCCAGCAACTTCCAGCTGCTACATTGTTTTAGCTCCATCTACCACTTTCTTCCTGTGTTGTCCATGTTTTACTGCTGACGCCCTGCTTCATCCCACGCTTCGGCGTGGGTAGGCACATATTTTTCAAAGCTTGTTCCCTGTGTTTTATGTTCCGTTTTATATTACTGTTCAGAGTTTTTTTTCTTGACAACCGTCTCACTATGTTACTGAACGGGCTCTGAAGACCTTGCTGTCATGCGCCCAAAAAACCCTCTACTACAACTACTACTACCCACCCTGTGCGAGTGTTTAACAGAATATAGTGAATAATAACAGATCGACTTTTTATTGTTGGTGTGAGTAGCTCCTCTCTATGCTACACAATAGTTATTACAGGACACATCTTAGCAGACGGTGCAGAGAGCAGCAGACCAACAGCCGCGGGAAGGACCAGGTACGTGGGTTTAGACACACGGTCGTTACATATCCAACGACGTTCCTGAGTCTAGGGTGTGTTGTACAGTCTCGAGTGCTAAAGGCTAGCTTCTATTATTACTGCATATCTACCCCCTTTCCTTCCGGGCGTGTTACAAATGCAAGTGTTACAAATGCAAGTGTTACAGTTACACGCCTGAGAATTACGACACCTGAATCTGCTGGAAGACAGTCTTGGTACTGTGTCTGCTATCTCATATTTACAGAAATTATAGGCAGCATGGAATGGCTAAGTCATATGGACTTCTTTCGTGAGCACATTAATGTCTATACTCCACATAGGGCTATCTGGAGTTCTCTGCTACGCCGTGTGGTTCTTATACTATGTGTTTCGGGTTTCACTTAGCTCCAGTGTCGTTAAAAGCCGTTTACCGTTAATTACACTGACAAACTTACCTCTCTGTCACGTTTGTCTCCTTTTGTTGCTTATGTGGTCTTTCGACAATTTGTGATTATTACGAATGGTTCATGTAATGCGTACTCAGTGTAAAGACATGTTCAACTTGCTATCTTAGTTCAACCCATGTGAGAGTTTACCTTAAATCTTATTTACATACCTCTAGCTGTAATTGGGAATCAAACCATGTACAAAGTTAATGATATTCGTTAGTTCATTTTACAAATCTTCCTGTTTATTTGGGTTGACAGGAGCACACATGGTTAAATGTATTACTTGTTGTTGAAACCAACTGGGCCTACACAGTGATCTGTATCTACACACCTCTTGCAGTCATCACAACTCCCTGAGTGAGAGCGTTTCACGCACAACTGTTTACAGCGCGTGATCCATCAGTTACCAACACAGCCTTCCAACTGATCTGAAGCACTTGTAGACAACACTCGCAAGACATGGTTACAGCAACAAGCCGACATGCCGTGCGTTCAGACAAGATGCACGTAGAAAATGAAAAATAAGAAAAGAGGAGCACAAATCACCAGTATGCATATCGTTTGTCGGCAACTACTCCAGAAAATCGACAGAATCGTGGAGCGACTCAATATTAAATGTGTATTTCGTTCATCCCCTCCTCCCCCCCCCCCCCCCCCCTCAAATCCTTTACACCATTAGTTTCAGTAAAGAATGATCAACGCCTTCACAAATCACGGGTCTATCAAATCCCCTGTCGATGCGACAAAATGCATTTTAGGAACAGCACACACGTTACAAGTAAGGGGCCGAATACCACACTGATTCAGCCAGACTACGAAATTAGCGGTGACTGACCGTAGCATTAAAACTGATAATATTATAGATTACAACAAAGCCAAGCTACTTAGGCAATCGTCCTCCCTCTGAGATTTCGTGTCAAAGATACCATTGAAATTAGGGTCCAATATGAAGAGGCAGGAATGAAACTCTGCACTGAGGAAAGAAACAGAAAGCGTTTCTGTACTGTAAGGTCAGCACTCGCTATGCTGCGGTCTCTAACGGAGACAAAATGGGTGTGATGGAGGGCGTAACGGCCAATTTATAGAGCACGCCGACAAGAGCGAAAGAGCAGTCAACAGGAACCACCGGAAAATAGCAAAGAGTCTGTTAGTCGAAATATCGTGGAGAACTTACGACGTGACCTTGGCAGACACCTGAGAATTCTGTTGTTGTTGTCTTCACTCCGAAGACTGGATTGATGCAGCCCTCCGTGCTACTCTATCCCGTGAAAATCGCTTCATCCCCGGATAACTACTGCAATTTACATCCTTCTGAAGCTGCTTACTGTAGTCGTCTCTCGGTCTTCTTCTCCGATTTTTGTCTCAGAATGTGTCCTATCAACTGATTCCTTCTTCTAGTCTGTTTGTGCAAGAAATTTCTTTTCTCCCCAATTGTATTCAGTACCTACTCATTACTTACGGGATGTTCCCATCTAAACTTCAGGACTCTTTTGAAGGGCCACATTTCAAAAGCTTCTGTACTCTTATCGTCTAAACTATTTATCGTCCACGTTTAATTCCATACACGGCTAAATTACGCGCAAATAAGTTCAGGAAAGGCTTTCTAGCACTGAAAGCTCTATTTGATGTTATTGAACCTCTGTTTTTCTGAAAAGTTTTTTTGCCATTGTCAATCTACATTTTATGTCCTTTCTACCTCGGTAATCATGAGTTATTTTGCTGCGCAAATAGCAAAACTCATGTATTGTTTTAAGTATCTCGGTCCTAATCTAATTCCCTCAGCATCATCTGACTTAATTCGACTGCATACCATTTTCCTTGTTTTGTTTTTTGTAATGTTCATCTTAGATACTTATTTCCAGACATTGTCTATTCCGTTCAACTGCTCGTCCAACTCCTTTGCTGTCTTTGAATGACAATGCCTTTGGCGAACGTCAAAGTTTACATTTTTTCTCCATGAACTTTAATTGCAACTCCATATTTTACTTACGTTTCCTTTACTGCTTGCTCCATGTACAGATTGAATAACGTCGGGGATATGTTAGAATCTACGTTACTCCGTTCTAAGCCACTGCTTCCCTTACGTGGCCCTCGACTCTTATAATTACCGTCTCGTTTCTGCAAAAGTTGTAAATAGCATCACACTGCCCTTATTTTACTCCTGTAACCTTCATAATTTCCAAAAGTGTACTCCAGTCAATATCGTCAAAAACTTTCTCTATGTCCAAAAGTATATAAACGTATGTTTGCGTTTCCTTAACCTATCTTAGGCGTAGGAATGGTATTGCCTCGCATGTTCCTTCATTTCTCTGGAAAACAATTTCATATTCCCCGAGGTCGTCTTCTACCAGTTGCTCCATTTTCTGTGAAGAATTCGTGTTACCATTTTGCAGCCATGTCTTATCAAACTGATAGTTCGGTAGTATGCACACCTGTCAGCAAATGCTTTCTTTGAAATTGGAATTATTACATTTTTCTTGAAGTCTGATGGTATTTCGCCTACGTCATCCATCTTACATACCAGATGGAAGAGTTTTGTTACGGCTTGCAAGATTATCCGGAGTTCTGACAGAATGTCTTTTACTCCCGCAACCTTGTTACGACTTTGGTCTTTCAGTGCTGTGTCAAACTCTTCTCGCAGTATCATATCTCTCATCTCATCTTCATCTACGTCCATCAACGTTTTCCATTTGTATGACATTGCCTTGTATTCCTATCTCTTCTCTGCTCAGTTTGTTTAAATAGTGCTTTTCCTGATTCCTAGTCCCGTAAATTAGACTGAGACACTTTGTCATTCCGGCCACATGTGGCTAGGTGGCCACTTGTATAGCTGTTAGTTTCAAACAGTTTCTTACAGTTCTTCTTCTTCGATAAATTTGCTTACATACTCGACCTTAAATATTTCTAATAGTTCACTAACGAAATTTTTGTAATTGAGTCAATCTTTCTTTGTTATTCATTTCACTTGGCTCCAGAAAGTGTTAGATATATCCCACAGTATTGAGAATAGCTCCTCAGTACATCTTCTACAAATACACGTTCTTTCTATAGTGTTCCTTAGCATTACCAACTATTCATTAAAGTAATGTTCACAATTAACTCAGTCATTCTTTGTAACTGATTCCAGCTAGCACCAGACAGCGTCTCAAGCAATAGTTCCTCACAGTGTTTTCATTTCAATTAACTTGGTTAAGTCCTGATGTGGTATTGTTCCTATCCATTTCTCAGTCGGTATCGGGGTTGCTTTGTCAATCAGCTACTGGGTAGATCTTTGAATGGTGCGTGGATTTTGGGTATGCTCCTACATTGCTAAATAGGGAAATAAATCCCTACTTAGTTCCAATAGTCTTGAAAAGTCACTTGCGATCCATCACCAGCAAGGTCAACGCGTTTTAATTTGTGTTTCCTTGTGAATCCAGACTCTTTGGTGCATGTGTCCAATTATTCTGTTTCTAATTTCTATTATTGCTAAGGTACAATAACATTAGCAGTCAGTAAAAAAAAGTTCAACGATTGGGCATGCAACGATCCTTCCTTTAATATCTTTGTGTTATGGTTCCACACATGTATGATTACTTCATATTATTGTGAAACATGACGTTTTCTAATGTTCAGCCCGGCCGGGTGGCCGAACGGTTCTAGGCGCTACAGTCTGGAACCACGCGACCGCTACGGTCGCAGGTTAGAATCCTGCCTCGTGCATGGACGTGTGTGATGTCCTTAGGTTAGTTTGGTTTAAATAGTTCTAAGTTCTAGGGGACTGATGACCTCAGAAGTTAAGTCCCATAGTGCTCAGAGACATTTCAACCATTTTCTAATGTTCAGTGAAATGGGGGTTTAAAAACCATATTCCTGTTTGTATACTATTCTCAAGGACTGTAGCAGTGGTCTAGGGCAGTCCGGCTTTAGTAGCCAAGCAGAGCGGAGGTGCTGTGTGTTTCTGTTTGCAGCTCGAGCACACTCGCCTTGATTACTTCCTGTGGCCGACACTAACTTGACGCTGTAGCGCGACACGATCATGGCGAATCAATATCGCAAATTAGCACTGAAATGAGCTTTGAGAAACGATTTTTCTAGACCGATGTCGAGCGCTTTGTAAAGGAAGTGGTCAGCCTAGATAAGGCTTCCGACATAGTCGGCGTCCATCTTACGATCTATGTGAAACTTGTTAACGACGTTACATGCGGCGAGCTGTAGCGCGACACGATCATGGCGAATCAATATCGCAAATTAGCACTGAAATGAGCTTTGAGAAACGATTTTTCTAGACCGATGTCGAGCGCTTTGTAAAGGAAGTGGTCAGCCTAGATAAGGCTTCCGACATAGTCGGCGTCCATCTTACGATCTACGTGAAACTTGTTAACGACGTTACATGCGGCGAGGTTCTTCGGGACATGAAACGAGGATTCCGTTGCTAACATGCGGACGGAAATGTTTGCAGCGTTGAAGCTGACCATGCCGGACTGGGTTTGCAGACTACACGCTTATTCGAACTACCATTCGAACTCCTGACTGCTGGCGTCGTGGCGGCACGGTACAAGAACACGTGAAAAACAAGTGTACCCTATTCAAGGCATATCTAGTCTTCGACGGAGTACGCTATGTGCGCACTGTACTCAGACGGAACGTACCATCATATATCCAGATAGGTGGCTGCCGGGCCCTTTATGACGACCAGCATGAGACGTGTTCGGGATGCGGCAAAAAAGGTCAACTACGTTCCGTTTGCCCCCAATGTCGGTTCATAAAACTTCCATCGCTGCCCTTGGCATCTGCACCGACAATGCTCTCAGTGACTTACGCAGCGGCGCTCAAGACGTCTCTGTCTGTCCAAACGTAGAAGACCAGTGTTGCAGTACCGGAACCATCCACCGCAGACTGACGCCTGATCAACTAGTCAGCCTTGCCAGTGGCCGGACTTCGTAAAACGCCATCGATACCATCCGACACTGCAGGCATCCTCGACAGTAAGTTTGCAATCGATATGCTAAGCGAACCAACAGAAGCCGTGGTATCAGCGAGGCGTGAGTCATTACCATCGTCCGACACGGAAGACCAAACACGGAAACAGAGTTCACCGAAATGCCGAAAGCGACGCCACAGCACAGTTTTGAAACACGGCAGCTCCCACTCGCAGGAGGAAGAAGAACGTATCTCGCAGGACGGCGACCATGAGGCTGACACCATTGCCATCAACTCCACCCCTGCAGAACGGATGCCGGGGCGGGTGGATTCAACTGCAGGCTGCGAAGCCTCTCGGTCGCCTCCTGTCAACTACCACGACCTTATGGAACATGAACAGACTTCCGCGCTCACACTATGGGCCTAGAAAGACAGGGCAGGACACCGGTCCGGAGCGCGCTGAGATCTGAGCAATACGGGCAGGGCAGCGGTCGATGGGATGTGGCGTCACTTGCAGTGTCCGCTTCTCTCCACCATCACTATCACCCACCCAACCACCGCACCGCCAGGCTTACTGTCTGGCCTCGATGAATATCAGCATGGTTAGCTCTCCTTCCAAGATCCAACTCCTGAGAGAAACAAACGAGCCACAATAGTCAACTTTCCACTCCTGCAAAAAGTGTGAAAGAACGCACTCCTGAGCTCTTATGAATGAGCCTGGGCGTGATGATTTTAGTGCATGACAGTAGAGAAATTACCGACATCTCATATCTCCCCTCACGAGGATTAGCGGTCACTGCACTCGACACCTAATTCGTTAATGCGTCGAATACCACTAACGTCGTGAACATACCGAGTTCTGAAACTTCCTGGCAGATTAAAACTGTGTGCCGGATCGAGACTCGAACTCGGGACTTATGCCTTCCGCGGGCAAGTGCTCTACCAACTGAGCTACCCAAGCACGACTCACGTCCCGTCCTCACAGCTTTAATTCCGCCAGTACCTCGTCTTCTACCTTCCAAGGTCCCGAGTTCGCGTCTTGGTCCGACACACAGTTTTAATCGGCCAGGAAGTTTCATATCAGCGCACACTCCGCTGTAGAGTGAAAATTTCATTCTAGAAACAACCCCCAGGCTGTGGCTAAGCCATGTCTCCGCAATATCCTTTCTTTCAGGAGTGCTAGTTCAGCAAGTTTCGCAGGAGAGCTTCTGTGAAGTTTGGAAGGTAGGAGACGAGGTACTGGCGGAATTAAAGCTGTGAGGACGGGGCGTGAGTCGTTCTTGGATAGCTCAGTTGGTAGAGCACTTGCCCGCGACAGGAAAAGGTCCCGAGTTCAAGTCTCGGTCCGACACACAGTTTTAATCTGGCAGGAAATTTCATATCAGCGCACACTCCGCTGTAGAGTGAAACTTTCAATCTAGATACCGAGTTCTATTCTTCTGACATTGCCCCTTCCCCACGTTTTCCTAGGAAGGTACGAACACAGCATGTTCCCTGGCGATTTTAATGGAGTCCTTCATCCTAAGGACTAAATCCTGCACTACGCTTTGTGCGGAACTTCGTACGATGATTCACTATCTTCACTTCTGCGTCCGCAGCTCGTGGTCGTGCGGTAGCGTTCTCGCTTCCCGCGCCCGGGTTCCCGGGTTCGATTCCCGGCGGGGTCACGGATTTTCTCTGCCTCGTGATGACTGGGTGTTGTGTGATGTCCTTAGGTTGGTTACGTTTAAGTAGTTCTAAGTTCTAGGGGACTGATGACCATAGATGTTAAGTCCCATAGTGCTCAGAGCCATTTGAACCATTTCACTTCCGCAACACTTGGAAAGATATACATGGCTATAGCTCTGGACAAATGCATCTTACCAGTCATTAGACGAGCCGGATGGATGGCATATATGTGTCACGAAGTCTTAGATACGGAGTGGTGGCCCCGAACGATAGCCTCTGGCCTTCTCTGATCACAGTGGCTGTATATGCACGATGCATCTCCGCCCTCAACAAGTCTGGCATAGTGAGTATTTTGGAAGATGAATGTTACTCGCCCCCAGGTCGCGGGCTGCCGTCGGCATGTCGCCGCAACGTGGGCCACTGTGAACGCTCTGGCGTGGTGGCTCCCCTGCGCCAAACCGCAAATCCGCCAGACATTTATGCTGTTTGGCAAGGAAACGGTTCAGTGGCACCGCAGGCACTGGACATTTTCTACGTGGCGCTGGCGGACCTCGACGTTTTTCGTT
The DNA here is from genome assembly GCF_021461395.2 of Schistocerca americana. Lineage (NCBI taxonomy): Eukaryota > Metazoa > Arthropoda > Insecta > Orthoptera > Acrididae > Schistocerca > Schistocerca americana. The sequence goes on along the minus strand of NC_060119.1, from coordinate 324,580,421 downwards.
CATCGCCGGACAGACAGCGAGAAAGACACACCGAATCAAGGATCACAGCTATCGTTGACGAAGGGCTAATTAGAAAGTGCCGCTCCCAACGACACGACGACACCATGCACCATGCACCATGCACCATGCACCACACTGTGGCGGACAAGCGTTGACAGGGCGGAAAGTTAATCACACGCCTTACGGTCGCCCCTGCACTAACCAAACAACCATAGAGAATACCATGGAGGATCATGTCCGTCATCTTTGCCAAGAAAGAACCGTACATGAGGAGGCCACTGACACGCATTATTGACGCGGCAACAGCGGCGCCATTAATGGAGGAAGCCTCATCTGAGGAGATGGCAAACTCCTTGGACAAAAGTGTGGTCAATAACTCTCTAGGACCCGATGGATTACCAGTCGAGTTCTACCGGATCTTCTGTTATGTCACGATTCCCCGCCAGGTTAAAATGTTTCGAGAATTGATGTATCGGGACTGCACATTACTGCGTACCTCAGTCGTAGTTATCATACCTGTACACAACCAAGCGGAATGGCAATCAGTCAGTGAGTATCGGTGATTTACAATGTTGAACGCCGACTATAAGATCTTAGCCAGGCTTTTGGCAGGCCACATTTTGAAGACTTTGCCAATGATTATCGCACCAGAATAGACGTCGCAGAGGCGATGGCGGGGATGGGGAGACGGGGGAAATAGTGAGTGTCTTGGCGTGCCGTCTGAGAGCGGCGATCGTCTCCATCGATTTCAATAGCCTTCGATGGAGTGCGCCCTAATTTCTTCCTACATGTGATGCTCTGTATGAGATTTCCCCCGGGGCTGAACGACACCCTGCGGCGCCTGTGGCAGCAACCAGCTCTCACGTCCAGGTCAACAAATGGATGGTGGGCCTAATTCCGTTATAAGGTCTCTACGACAAGGTTGTCCCAAATCTACCTACCTTCATGCAACCCCCAGGGTTTCAACCACAGGCTGTCTGGAATCACTCTACGGGCCATCGCCTTCCTCTGTAGTGCGTACGCCGACGACTTGCTACTGCTGGTTCGTACCATCGATGAAGTGAATGGAGCGATATGGACAGGCTGTGGACAGTGTTCTAAACATCAGCAAGTCGGCGGCTCTGGACATCGAGCACGGTCTCGGGCCGGGTGCTGTCACCGTCCTCCCTCCAGTTACTGAACAGAGATATCCGGTAGTCACGTTTAAGAAAGATGTGCGCGGCCGCAGCAAAGTACAGACGTTTAGAACATTTTGTACACATGTTGGTGCACCAGAACCTGTTCCGGGACTTTAATCAGCTGCAACGTGTGGAATACCTGAACCTCTACGTGGCGTCAAAACTCAATAACATGGCGTCACGTATCAGCCTTTAGTTATTTCCTATCCGCAAGAAACGTATTTAAAGTGGTGGCGAATTCCACTGTTGAATGTAGAGGAGAGAGCGGATAGGTGAAAAGAGTACATTGAAAATATCTACGAGGGGACACGACTTGTCTGATACGATGGAAGCAGAAACAGGAGTCGATTTAGAAGAGAAAGCCGATCCAGTATTACAATGAGATTTTAAAGGAGCTTTGGAAGACCTAAGATCAAATGAGGGAGAATCAGAATTTCTAAAATCGTTTGGGGAAGTGTAACTAAACGCCTATTCACGTTGGTTTGCATAATGTAAGAGTCCGGTGATATACCGTATAATTTTCGGAAGAAAAATCATCCACGCAATTCCGAACATGCGAGAACTGACAGGCGAGAGAATTATCCCACAATCTGCTTAACCGTTCATGCATACAAGTTGTTGACAACAATAATATACAGAAAACGGAAAAGAAAATTGAGGGTATGTGATATGACGATCACTGTGGCTTTAGGGAGGTACCAGATAGCCACCAAAGAGGCAATCTGTATTTGTGGTTGATAATGGAAGCAAGACTAAAGAAAAATTAAGACACAGTCACAGGATTTGTTGGCCTGAGGAAACGTTCGACAATGTCAGATGATGCAAGATGTCCTAAATTCTGAGGGAAATAGGGGCAAGCCATAGGGAAAGACAGGTAATATACAACATATACAAGAGCCAAGAGGGAATAATAGGAATGGAAGACCAAGAACGACGTGCCCGGATTAAAAAGGGTGTAAGACGGGGATGTAGTGTTTCGCCGATATTTTTCAATGAATACATAGAAGAAAGAATTATGGAAATAAAAAGATTCAGGAGTGGCTGTAAAATTCAAGGTGAAAGGATATCAATGATAAGATTCACTTCTAACATTGCTATGGTCAGTGAAAGTGAAGAGGAATTACAGGATCTGCTCAGTGGAGTGAACAGTCTAATGAATACAGAATACGGATTGAGAGCAAATCGAAGAAAGGCGAAAGTAATGAGAAGCATCAGATGTGAGAACTACGAGAAACTTAATATCAGGTTTGGAAATCACAAATTAGATGAACTAAAGGACCCTGCTGCCAAAGTAGGAAAATAACTAATTATGGACAGAGGAAGGAGGGCATCAAAAGCTGACTAGCACTGGCAAAAGTGGCATTCCTGGCCAACAGAAGCCTACTAGTAAGAAATATAGGCCTTAATTTGAGGAAGAAATTTCTGAGAATGTACGTCTGGAGCACAGCATTGTATGGCAGTGAGATGTGAATTATGGGAAAACCGGATAAGAAATACGCGGAAAACACTGACTAGGAGAAGGGACAGGATGATAGGACATCAGCGAATAGCTTCCATGGTACTAGAGGAAGCTATCGAGGTTAAAAACTATAGAGGAAGACAGAATTTGAAATATATCCAGCAAATAATTGAAGACACAAGTTACAAGCTCTATTCTGAGATGAAGAGGTTGGCATATCAAACCAGATGACACAAAAAAAGAAAGAGAGAAGAAATGATACTGACACCCTGCCCCTCTGTGATAGATGGCTGGCACTGATTATCTTCCGTGCACTGGCAGCTGACCTTTACATGAATCCTTTATTGGACATGCTGATACCGATGCCTCACGCCCGGCCGGTGTCGATGGTGGACGCACACCATCAACATTCATTCTAGAATAACAGCTCGTGGTGTAGTGATTAGCATTGCTGCCTCGGGATCACGGAGTTGTGGGTTCGATTCCCGGCCAGGCCGTGGTTTTTCTCCACCCAGGGTCTGGGTCTTTGTGTTGTCCTCATCATTTCATCATCAGTCAGGAAAATGGCGAGACTGCAAAGAGAAAAGATTGGTAATTTGTACAGGCTCAGATAAACACGGCGTTGAGCGCCGCACAACCCAAACATCATCGTTCTGAAATACAGCTATGCGACCTCGGATCTCCTGCAACGCACCCGCCGAATGCAAAAGATTTTCACACCACCCTACTGCGGGCAGTTTCGCGCTGCGTGATAGAAACCAAATACCTACCTCTCAATTGGCCACGAGTGTGGCAAACTATACACCACCACTTTCTGCCAACCTCAGTGCGCGTGACGTGGTACAAAGTAACCAAAAAATATGCAACGACTCACAGGCTCCATGGTATCGGATTGACAGACTTCCCACTTGGCCCTGAACTATCGCCTCGTGAACAACGAAGAACATTACTTCTTGTGCGTGTCGCCTCTGGCGTTTGGCGACTGACACAGAAGATTTTAGCTTGTAACCCCCGTGTCACGCTTGTCGTGATAAAACCTCGAACCTTCCTGTGTCCGGATGACTATCACCTACCACTCGCAGAGTATCATGCGCTCACAATATTCAAGGGAATAAGCAACTACTAATCTTTGAGGAAGGGGAAAATGTGAAACTGCGGTACCGTGCGCTCTTATTACTTTCGCGGCGGTTTCGTCAACCCTCCCCTCTAATTGGAGAGTGCTATTATGCTCAGCGTGAGGTTCCGTGTAGTATCCTATCGAAGATAGAAAGACCTGACTTCCAAGCTGAGAGACGGGAAAGAATCATGGAAAGCTTCATTCATTGAAGTATTAGTATTGTAGCATGGGTCTGTTGTCGATATTTTAGACGTCATTCTTGGAGACAGAAAACACCAGTGACAGTGTACAAGAAACCTCGAGCTGCACTATTTCTTGAAGAAAGATTATTTTAGCTGAAGTGGCACAAGTAATATACAATATTGTTTTAATTTATCTTTGAATCACATTTTTTGTAACATTCTTTTTTTAAGAATATTCATTTCTACACATATTGTAATAATAGTCGTATGATAAATATAAATAAATGAATAAATTAAAAATTATAGAATTGTGAAGCCTTCCGCCTCGCAACAATTAATGTGAATAGTTAGGAGCAACGCCTGGTGAGTAAAAGTAGCAGTGCCATGTAGAGAAAGATCTCTTCCTAAGTTTAACTTCAATTAGATACGCCAAAGTACACCAAGAAATAATTGGAGCAGCGTCCTGAGTCCGGTATTCGAACCCGTCACTTGCTCAAATTTGGAATAAAAATTACCAGCAGTGGTGGCCGTCATCTATCATCTATCAGATTGGGGACGTACCATCAGGCATTCGGAAATACATCATCCACACAGTTCCGAAAATAGCATTGGCAGATAAGTGTGAGAACTATCGCACAATCAGCTTAATTAACACTTTATGCTGACAATAAAACCTCTTAGATGAGTATCAGTTTGGCTTTATGATAGTTAAAGGCTCCTCAAAGGAAGTTCTCACGTTGCTCCTGCAAGACTGAAGAAAAATCAAGAAACGCTCATAGGATTTATCGTCGTAGAAAAAGCTTACGACAATGAAAAATTGTGCAAGAAGTTGGAAACTATGAGAAAAATAAGAGTAAGCTACACGCAGGAGAAACGGCTAATATACAATACGTACAAGAACCAAAAGGTTGGAAGACAAGAACGAAGTGATCGGATTTAAAAGGGTATAAGACAGGAATGCTGTCTTTCGCGACTGTTGCTCACTCTATACATCAAAGAAGCAATGTCGTAAATAAAAGAAAGCTTTGAGAAGTGGGATTAAAATTTAGGGTGAAAAGATAACAATAATAAGGTTCACTGATGACATTGCTATCCTCGGTGAGAAAAAAGGAGAATTACAGGATCTGTTGAACGGAACGAACAGTCCAGTGAGTTGACAATATGGACTAAGAGTAAATCGAAGAAAGACAAAAGTAATGAGAAGTACCAGGAATGAAATTAGCAAGCAACTTACATCAAAAGTAGTGATCATGAAGTAGAAATAGACGGAGATAAGGAGTTCTGCTACCTTCGAAGCAGAATAACCCATGACGTACGAAACAAGGTGAGACAAGCGCAAATAAAAGGGCATTCCTGGCTAAGAGTACTCTACTGGTACGAACCATAGGCTTTAATTCGACGAAAATTTTTTTGAGAGTGTTCGTTTGGAGCACAGCGTGTTATGGTAGCGGATTATGGATAGACCGGAACAGGAGAGATTCGTAGCGTTTGACATGTGGTGCCACAAAAGAACGTTGAAATGTAGTAAGACTGATAACCTGAGGGACGAGGAGGTAGTCCGCAGAGTCGCCGATGAAAAGAACATAACAATAAGAAGAGACAAGATGATAGGACATCTGCGAAGACAACTGGGACTAACCTCTATGATGCAAGAGTGAGCTGTAAAGTGTAGAAAGACAATAATAACTGAAGACGTTTAGTGTAAGAGCTGGTCTGAGGTGAAGAGGTTAGTGCAGGAATTCCATTCATGGCGGGTCTCTTTAAACCTGTCATATACGAATGAATATTGAGTTAATTCCACTTCCAGTATTTTATTAAATGCATAATTACAACCTTTCTCAATTCCCCAATATATCTTATGAATAAACTCTATGCGTACTCGATGTTATGGTACGGCATTGTCTACAATTAACATAAATTATCTCTCTTGTTAAGTACATGGGTGGTTCTCCATGAGTTCCTTTCAATCCATGCTTTGCTTCCATTGGACTATTCATTCCATTTCTCGTAGTCTTACTAGTAATATCCTTTCACCTGTAACTTTAATCCCAAACTTCAATCTTTCGTTTATTTCCTTCACTGCTTCTCAGATGTACAATTGAACAATTGGAGGCAGTATCCTCGACATGAGTATATAATATGACACTAAAGAAAGAAAAATATCTGATACCACTTTGATGAAAAGAGATTAGTGTCAGCAGTACCTGAAATGTTTCAATGTTGAACTGATTCAAAAATATGTTCGTGGAATTTGTACCACAGCCTCATCATCTTTGAATAAATTCGCAAAATTACTAAGTTTTCTGATTCAATGACAATGTTTTGTTGTGTAACTCCTGGCAGAAACAACAGAGACTGATTACGTAGAATGTGTGATATAGAGATTGCCATCACTCAGTTGAAAGGTGCCCGTTAGTTGGCACTTTCATTTCCTCGCCATATTTTTACCTCTTTCCAGCTTTATAATAATTATTTCACATCTCTCTTTGAAATATTACATTAATCACTTTCAGTATTTTTTGTTCCAGATACATTCGCGAACTCTTTGGTATGTCACTACATCGGAAGCAGGTGACGATATGGTCCGTATATAATCTGGTGGCAGGCCCAAACAACATTCAGTAACACCTTAACCAACAACGACTAGACCTTTGCCTTTTTTGGTGTCCATGAATCCACATATTATTACTGCTAGTTTTACTCCTTTGTCTCGGGACATAGCAATGCACCTGGCACTTATTCTTGGTTATTAGGTGGCCAAAGAAGTCATCTGCGTTGGCTCGGTACTCATGCAACATTTCCATTAACCCTTGGTCAGCGGATTTTGTTAATGGATGTGAACAGTCGCGGAAACCACCGGGCGATGACAATGATCAATTTCAAAATATAGTTCAAGATGTCGAAAGCTGATCCGTAACTAATTTTTCACTGTCGCTTGGATAGCGATACACGGATCTTCGAGCATCACACCGTCCACTTTTGTTGAGATTCCAGGATCTTCAAGGAGAGAGGGTCTAGTAGAGTGTTCATCATCTTTCAGATTTGTCTGACCACACTGAAAGCGTCTGCACCAAGTAACCACTGCATCATATGATGGTGTATTGATTCCGCTTACTTTCAGCAGCTCAGCACGGTTTCTTGCAATGTTCTTTTCTTTCAGATGGACACGATACCTGAATTTTATCAATGGACTGCGTCATTTTGTTTTGCCTCTTCAACCGGCGTGCAACGATTCTATGGCACGGGACTTTCACTGTATAATTTCCTAAATTTGTAACCTATAGGTGTATTTAGAAGGGTTAGACTCTCTCGGATACATGTGAAACACAGCATACACAAAAACTGAAGACCAGTTTTTCCGTTTTTCGAATATTATTAAAAACAGTTTATTTTAAGAAAAATTTAAATAAGCGTCCATGGTGTAAACTGCTTTCATTCTCTAAGTAGTTAATGAGCAACAAAACACGTGTTCCTAGCTGAAGTACCACGTAACCTTCTTCTTAAAAAAATTCTCGTTAGTTACGAGGCCTGGTAAGTACAGAGCACTGTCACACAACTATGTGACCAACCGGGGCACCGGTGGCCGTTTAATGAGGGCGAAGCGACGCCTTGCTTGGGGCCACACGTGCGCCCGAGGGGCAGCGGCAGCAGGTGTCGCCTGCGCTGCGGGTTGCCGCGTCACGCCTCGCAGGCGCGCCGCTGCCTTCCCTCCCCTCCCCATCCCCACCTCAGGACAAGACGGCCCCACTAGCCAGCATGCATATTCATGAGAGACGACCGCCGAGAATTTTGAAGTCAGATATTAATGAGTTTGACGAGATGGTATTCAAATTTTCAGGTTCGTTAACGAGCGAAAACAGCAGGAACGTAAGCAGGTTATTCCTGAAGCGCCGCGGTGCCGGTACTGCGCGAAGCACGCCTCCTCTGCACGCGGAAGGGGCTTTCGATTTTATAACATCTTTTAAAATCCTTTGAAAGGCAGTATTTCCTTAACTCTGGGAGGATGGTCTTCAGTTTTTTTAATAGAAAACGAACGCTGATCGTATAGGAAGAGCGTAAGCTTAAGCGGTAATTGATAACGTCGTAACTATTCAAAGAAACTCAGACTGAGCGGGCATATTAATCTATAAGTGCTGCACTCTCTATTTAGTGCAAGGAAATTGTACAGTGGAAAACAAAAGCGATAAGTACGGGTTTTAGCTATGTTTAGCGGCTCAAATTGAAACTGAGGACACATGAAGAGGTACAGAATTTTAAAATATGACTGAATTTCTTATGTACGTCGTACACACTCACGCAACATGTAACTACTGTAACTGTCATTACACACGAGAAGCATTAGCATACTACTACATACCTTCAAACATGTCACATGGTTAACTTTCGTTATCAAGAGATCTCAATCCTTACAGAAGGATGGATGGATGGATGGATGGATGGAATGATTTAAAATTGTTGGACGCTAAACAGCTTGTCATCAGAGCCCCTTCACAAAGGCCTGGTACTGGTGAATGAGAAGCACTCACATCACCAAGAAAAGCAGTGTCCACATAACGATGGCTACAGCAATACAAAATATCAAGTATAAGTTCCAGTAGACCTAGTTATACCGTTGTCAAAGTGATAAAAGAAGTAACAAAACTATGGGAGTCACTAAACTAGGTTGGTCGATCGCGAACTGAAACGACCAGCCAGTCATTAAAAAACGCTGAAACCTCTGTCAAATTAATCAGGCAGAAGTACGCCGCCACACAAGATGTCAAAATTGTCGCGCCATTGTTTCGTCATCGCCTAAAGTGGAGAATATGTCCCCCGGTAGATCAAAGGCTTCCCTCATAGCAGCGTATAACAGACAGGGCATTAAAACATGGTGCACCGGGAGCATGACTCCTCCAACACTACATTCTCGTTGGTATTATTGCCGCCTACGTTATTGGGCAGTGAGGACCACTTCGTTCCTTCGTGGAGTTCGAATGGATATGCGCCACGTCTGCATAGTTCGAATGGAAGTGCGCCATGTCCGTATGGTCGGTTTGACCAACCGCGTCTTGTTGTAAGCCACTATTTGCCTCTACTTTTCGCATTTAGACAATGCTCGTTTTTTTTACCGATAAAATGAGGGCCAGTGGGGGGATGTGAAGTGTAGCATTTTCCTGGCAGACTGCTTTCGCTGTTCCGTATGTATTCCCAGCACAAGGCCCTCTCTTTCTTCTGCCTGTGCAGGAGGTGAATGGTGTTCTGGATCGTCTCAACAATGCTGAATAGCGCACAGAACGCTAAGAGGGTCAGTGCAGACAAGGAACTATCCCCTATCAAGAAGTGTCATGTTCTTCAGTGCCTTTTCGGTCACCCACAGTACTGCATAGCACAGTGAGAAGTGTCTTGCCAGGCTAAGTTTAATGAAAAACCGTTAAAGATTACAGAACATCCAACACTGTCCTCTTGCTTCGAGCCATCGGTAAATACAAGCATGTGCTGTGGGTAATTCCATAAAATTTCTTTAAAAGCCGTTTTAAAACCATCCATGGAGTGGTGAGCTTGTTGCTTTCCGTCATGTTCATGTTAAGAATGGGCCTGCCAGTCATCCAGGAAAGAGATTTGCTCCTTCCCTGTTTAAGAACTGGTACGTCTGCTACACCAAATTTCTCAACATATTCCATTGTAGTGACAGAAAAAGGCGTCGCAGACAGGCGACTGGTAAACCAGCGTCGTATGGGCTGTTAATCTCTAACATATACAACAGTGTGGTCGGAGATGGACTGGATTTGGAAGGCTCGTCAGCCTCAGCACAGAGGAATGGGACTGGTTCGTTAGGCACCTATGGCCACCTTAAGGCATGCATGGTTGAGCTGTTCACGAAGATGAGGGACATTCGTTTAGACCACTGAGCATGTAAATTTACTATTTATCTATATTTTCATCTGTTCGTAATGAATAAATGTCAACTGCTTAATTAATTAGCATTTCATCTATACGTAAAAGTATTTGTGGTGTCATAAGGTGAAAGATGTTACATGAGAGAAGTTATTTCATGAAACTGACACACAAAATATTTTTAAACGATCTTTTATCTTGTCTTTTCTATATGACTCCACACACACATAACGATATCGACATAGTTAGTTTATTAAATATTTTTCTTAACCTCTATCACTACAAATGGGAGTGATTAAGGTTTAATAAAAGCATGATGCTTGCGTTCCTAAAGCTCAAACATACTCATAGACATACTTCCTTGTAAAAATCTGGATATTAACAATGACCACTGCGATAAAATTATAAATGTAAGGGATAATTACAACTACAACTAAATTCCTCTTTAGCTGGAACTGTCCATAAAAATAATAACATTCACGCAGCCCATAAAAAAATCAATAGATTGTGTTCAGCTAGTAGTATTATTTAACAGAAGTATACCAGCTGGAACGTACTGGAGAAAAAAACAGAGAAACTGTGATAGTATATCATTTCTACTTAATACTAGACTACCTTTCCAGCTACGAAGGAGATCCTGAAATATTTGGAAGTGGGAAACTCATTCACGCACGGTTGCCACATCAAATTGGAACATTACTTCATGTTATGTACAAATTTGGTCCTGTGTTTCATTGTTTTCCATTTATCTGTTGCCCAGATAGATAATAAAAAAGCAGAAAAACTATACAGCGTGCACATTAATAAAACCGACAAACAGCAACGACAGATTTCTGACTGGAAATGGAAGGGAAAAGAACTGTCCGGAGAGGGACGTTGTGCGTGCATAGATGATAAACCGTCCCAGAACACGGTTACAGAGCTGGATCTCATCCACTTCACAACAAAAGCACGAAGTGGCCTCCACGTGACGCGGTTGCCATGAAGGATACACACAATCGTACTTTGTCCTTCACCATGCTGGCCGACCACTTACCTAGAGCTTGTACTAGTGTTCGCCTCAATATCCTGTAGAACTCGGTCCTCCAGATCTGGTGTACACAAAGTCCGCCGCCTACCTGCACATTCGTGTGTTTGAAAGGACCCATGCTCACACAGATTCCCAAAACGGGCTTGAGATGTTGTGTGGTATGGCTGGTGTCTGTGAGGTTACTTGGTTTGGTATAGCCGTACACAAGCACCATCTTGGTTTTTTCTTAGCGTGAATACCGGACTTTACAGTTCGCTGCATCAATCTCACAGCCTGTAGCACACAAGGAACACACGGCACATGGTCTGAGGAACATCGCCAGCGCCATTTGCCGTGGAAAGATTCATTTCCGGATACACGTTCATAGGACCCTCTTTCCTCCGTTTCCCGTCAGGAACCCATCTCTGCAGTATGTCGGTTTTATAAATGTTCACCCTGTGTTAGTTTAGTGTCCGACAAGACAAAACATTCTTGTAATTGAAAAATGCTGCAAACCTGGAAGTAGGAGCAATAAAAGCTACACCGATTCGTCACTTGGCAGTAACCTAGAAAGAAACCACGAGTAATTCAGTATAATGTACACCCAGTAAGCTATGATACAGTTCCTAGTATGCACTGTATTCATACCCTTTGGAGACAAAATGGCTACGAGGGCGTGCTGAAAAGTAGTTCCTCCGACTTTTTATATGAAAACTTTTAAGTCCTTTTAAATAAAACAAACGATATTAACATCCAATGTCTTAAATCTTCACGTATTTACTTCTTAACGTATTCACCCTGGGTACGAACATATCTCTCCCAACGAGGGACCAGTTTGTTGATACCGTAGAATCTCTGACGTTGTTGACGAGGCCACAGCCTCACATCTGCCTGCATCGCTTCATCACTACCTAACTGAAGTCGTCGAAAGTGTTCTCTAAGGTTTGGAAGCAGATGAAAATCATAGGGAGACAATTTGGAGAGGTATGGAGGATGATCGATGTAGTGAAAATGGCTCTGAGCACTATAGGACTTAACTGCTGTGGTCATCAGTCCCCTAGAACTTAGAACTACTTAAACCTAACTAACATAAGGACATCACACACATCCATGCCCGAGGCAGGATTCGAACCTGCGACCGTAGCGGTCTCGCGGTTCCAGACTGTAGCGCCTAGAACCGCTCGGCCACTTCGGCCGGCTATGTCAGTGAACCCAAGGCATTGGATTATTGCCGATCTCAGTCGTCCGTCATCGTCATATTGATGGAGAGATTGCTCCATGTGTGGACGAACTCTTCAAATCGTGCTTTCACTTAATGTGTGGATCTTTTAGTTATCCCGCAGAGTTTATGGTGATGCATTATCCATGAACTCCAAATTCAACACACCTTAAACATCACAGAACACCGTGAACAAGACCTTTGCCTGCTGGCGGCATGGTCTTAAATATATTTTTCGTCCGTTATTCTTTGTGGCGGAACTCCAGTGATGCTCTCTAGTTTTCCGGTCCAAAACGTTGGAACCAGCTTTCATCACCTGGCACTACGTTGTTAACGGACCCATCACTCTCTAGCACGAAAGGCAAGAGAAGTTGTTGACCTATGTACAATTTCCTCTATTTCATGGCAGGAGTGAGCATTCGAGGCACCCACTGTGTTCACAGTTTTCTTTAGCGTAGTGCTGCTATGATGGCCACTGGACACGCTCTCGAGATATGTCAAACTTTCCTGAGACCTGTGTTTGTGTTATCCGAGGATTTTCTCTAATGAGTTCATGTACCTGAGTCCAATAACTCTATCGGTTGACGTACGCCGTCCTCCAGTCCTAGCTCTGTCGCACGCGTTGAAGTTAGCTCCACCGTTTCCTTCACTACGAGCACGAATAACTCAATGTCGTACATTATGACATCGATACAATCATCACCTTACACAATTCTCAATCATCTATGGATTTCGATTGGAGGCAAGTTTTCTGTGGTTAGAAACTCGATTACAGCACGCTGTTTCTCACGCACCGTCATAGTAACGTCACACACGGCCATGTTACACGTTACAATTCGGAGCATTTTAGCCACGGAGGGCTGCAACTTTCGTTAGCTGACTAATATCCATATCACGTAATATCTCAGCTCATAATGAGAAAAGAATAAAATATTCGGAGACACTTCTTTCCAGCACGACCTCGTACATTTCAGTTGTAGGTGAAAATTCTCACTAAGTACATGCAACAATAAGAGCCGCTCATAGTTTTTGATGCGTTTGGACGAGCTACTTGTATTTCACCATCAATATGTCTACGGAATCATAACCGTCTTGGGGGTTTTATAGCTATCTTATGTCACTGTTCTGGTTCCTCTTGGAAATTTTACTGTCCGTTTCTTCCCGTTAAGTTTCTTTCAATACAAACGATAAATTTAGCTCTGGATACGTTAACGATTCAGACATAAACTGAGTAGTTTCAGGACAATTATGCAATAGTACAAACAACATTATCACAAAAATGAGAAAAGAGAGGCCGCTCCAGTTTCACCGTCTACACCTACATCTACATCTACATGATTACTCTGCAATTCACATTTAAGTGCTTGGCAGAGGGTTCATCGAACCACAATCGTACTATCTCTCTACCATTCCGCTCCCGAACAGCGCGCGGGAAAAACGAACACCTAAACCTTTCTGTTCGAGCTCTGATCTCTCTTATTTTATTTTGATGATCATTCCTACCTATGTAGGTTGGGCTCAATAAAATATTTTCGCATTCGGAAGAGAAAGTTGGTGACTGAAATTTCGTAAATAAATATCGCCGCGACGAAAAACGTCTTTGCTTTAATGACTTCCATCCCAACTCGCGTATCATATCAGCCACACTCTCTCCCCTATTACGTGATAATACAAAACGAGCTGCCCTTTTTTGCACCCTTTCGATGTCCTCCGTCAATCCCACCTGGTAAGGATCCCACACCGCGCAGCAATATTCTAACAGAGGACGAACGAGTGTAGTGTGGACTTGTTGCATCTTCTAAGTGTCCTGCCAATGAAACGCAACCTTTGGCTCGGCTTCCCCACAATATTATCTATGTGGTCTTTCCAACTGAAGTTGTTCGTAATTTTAACACCCAGGTACTTAGTTGAATTGACAGCCTTGAAAATTGTACTACTTATCGAGTAATCGAATTCCAACGGATTTCTTTTGGAACTCATGTGGATCACCTCACACTTTTCGTTATTTAGCGTCAACTGCCACCTACCACACCATACAGCAATCTTTTCTAAATCGCTTTGCAACTGATACTGGGCTCGGATGACCTTACTAGACGGTAAATTACAGCATCATCTGCGAACAACCTAAGAGAACTGCTCAGATTGTCACTCAGGTCATTTATATAGATAAGGAACAGCAGATGTCCCAGGACGCTTCCCTGGGGAACACCTGATATCACTTCAGTTTTACTCGATGATTTTCCGTCTATTACTACGAACTGCGACCTTCCTGACAGGAAATCACGAATCCAGTCGCACAACTGAGACGATACCCCCTAGGCCCGCAGCTTGATTAGAAGTCGCTTGTGAGGAACGGTGTCAAAAGCTTTCCGGAAATCTAGAAATACGGAATCAACTTGAGATTCCCTGTCGATAGCGGCCATTACTTCGTGCGTTGCACAAGAACGATGTTTTCTGAAACCATGCTGATTACGTATCAATAGATCGTTCCCTGCCGCCGTTGGATAAGCAGCTGCCAGCAGCAAGTCGTATACCCCTAGCTTACTTATTTGTTACATAGTTTAATTCTTAATTTCTTTGAGTGTTTTTGCGTACTTGCATTGTTTAATTCATAAATTTCGGGCTCACTACAGTATTTGAGAGCTGTAGCATCGCGCTTTAGTGTTTACTTCTTAGATTCTAACTTAAATTGCGTGTGAGTTTCGTATAGGAGGTGTAATCTCGAGTTTTAGCTACTGTAATCGTAAATTCAGGCAGATTGTAGCGCAGTCGTTAGGCATTTGTACAGGTTAGTTCATACATTCTTTGTGTGTTTCCCTTACGTTATCAAGGCACTCGTGTTTCAGTAACAACATCGATTAGAATGAACAGGGACTGTGATTGCTGTGTTCGGTTGAGGGCTGAGTTGGCATCCCTTCGCTCACAGCTGCAAACGGCGCTGACTTCGGTCGCGCAGCTTGAGGCTATTGCCAACGGGCACTATTGTGGGGAGCCGGGCTTGGGTATCACGGGGATGTCAACCTCGTACCGTCTGTCCCCAGATCGGTCTGCCGCTGTGGTTGCCCCGGTTGCTGACCGCAATGTGGCTGAGCCCTCGCCTGTGGTTGATTGGGAGGTCGTTACAAGGCGTGGCAGCCAGCGAAAGACGTCCCCGGAGGCTGATCAGAAAGCCTCCCCGGTGCGTTTGACAAACAGGTTTCAGGCAATGTCTCTGGCTGAGCCAGATGCAGCTGCCTGCCCTGTTTCAGAGGATGATTCTCAGCCTTCTAGGTCCGGGCAGTCGCAGAGGGTGGGCTTCTTGGTAATTGGGAGCTCCAATGTTAGGCGCGTAATGGGGCCCCTTAGGGATATGCCGGCTAAGGAGGGGAAGAAATCCAGTGTGCACTCCGTGTGCATTCCGGGTGGAGTCATTCCTGATGTGGAAAGGGTCCTTCCGGATGCCATGAAGAGCACAGGCTTCAGCCAGCTGCTGGTGGTGGCACATGTCGGCACTAATGTTGTGTGTCGCTTTGGATCTGAGGAAATTCTCTCTGGATTCCAGCGGCTATCTGATTTGGTGAAGGCTGCCGGTCTTGCTTACGGTATGAAGGCAGAGCTCACCATCTGCAGCATCGTTGACAGAACCGACTGCGGACCTTTGGTGCAGAGCTGGGTGGAGGGTCTGAATCAGAGGCTCAGACGGTTTTGCGAACGTGTTGGCTGCAGATTCCTTGACTTGCACCATAGGGTGGTGGGGTTTCGGGTTCCGCTGAATAGGTCAGGAGTTCACTACACTCAGCTGGCGGCTACACGGGTAGCGGAGGCTGTGTGGCGTGGACTGGGCGGTTTTTTAGGTTAGAAGGCCTCGGGAAAGGGAGAATGGCAAATACAGGACGTCCTTGGATCAAGGAACAATCGGAATTGTAGCTGTAAATTGTTGTAGTTGTGCTGGGAAAGTCCCTGAGCTTCAAGCGCTAATAGAAAGCACAGAAGCTGAAATCGTTATAGGTACAGAAAGCTGGCTAAAGCCTGAAATAAGTTCTGCCGAAATTTTTACGAAGTCTCAGACGGTGTTCAGGAAAGATAGATTAGGCAGAATTGGTGGTGGAGTGTTTGTGTCTGTCAGTAGTGGTTTATCTTGTAGTGAAGTCGAAGTAGATACTCCGTGCGAATTGGTGTGGGTGGAGGTTATACTTAACAGCCGAACCAAGTTAATAATTGGCTCCTTCTACCAACCCCCAGACTCCGATGATATAGTTGCTGAACAGTTCAGAGAAAATTTGAGTCTCGTAACAAATAAATACCCCACTCATAAGGTTATAGTTGGTGGGGACTTCAACCTTCCCTCGATATGTGGACAAAAATACTTGTTCAAAACCGATGGTAGGCAGAAAACATATTCCGAGATTGTCCTAAATGCTTTCTCCGAAAATTATTTCGAGCAGTTACTCCACGAAACCACTTGAATTGTAAATGGCTGCGAAAACACACTTGACCTCTTAGCCACAAAGAATTCAGAGCTAATAGAGAGCATCATGACTGATACAGGGATTAGTGATCACAAGATCGTTGTAGCTAGGCTCAATACCGTTTCTTCCAAATCCACCTTAAACAAACGCAAAATAATTTTATTTAAAAAAGCGGATAAAGTGTCACTGGAAGCCTTCCTAAGAGACAATCTCCATTCCTTCCGAACTGACTATGCAAATGTAGACGAGATGTGGCTCAAATTCAAAGATATAGTAGCAACAGCAATTGAGAGATTCATACCTCATGAGTTGGTAAGAGATGGAATTGATCCCCCATGGTACACAAAACAGGTCCGAACGCTGTTTCAGAGGGAACGGAAAAAGCATACGAAGTTCAGAAGAACGAGAAATCCCGAAGATTGGATAAAATTTACAAACGCGCGAAATTTGGCAAGGACTTCAATGCGACATGCCTTTAATACGTTCCACAACGAAACATTGTCTCGAAATTTGGTAGAAAATCCGAAGAAATGCTGGTCGTATGTAAAGTACACAAGCGGCAAGACGCAGTCAATACCTTGCTGCGCAGTGCCGATGGTACGGTTACCGACGACTGTGCCGCTAAAGCGGAGTTATTGAACGCAGTTTTCCGAAATTCCTTCACCAGGGAAGACGAATGGAATATTCCAGAATTTGAAACACGAACAGCTGCTAGCATGGGTTTCTTAGAAGTAGATACCTTAGGGGTTGCGAAGCAACTCAAATCGCTTGATACGGGCAAATCTTCAGGTCCAGATTGTATACGGATTAGGTTCCTTTCAGATTACGCTGATATAATAGCTCCCTACTTAGCAATCATATACAACCTTTCGCACACCGATAGATCTGTACCTACAGATTGGAAAATTGCGCAGTGCTTAAGAAGGGTAGTAGAAGTAATCCATCGAACTACAGACCTATATCATTGACGTCGGTTTGCAGTAGGGTTTTGGAGCTAAGAGCCATGAATGACGAATGTCAAACATCGTATTAAGATATAGACACCAGAAGTAAGTCTGCATGAGACTAGACAAATTTTAAACCAACGGTGAACGGACTGAACTCATTATTTTAAAATACATCTTAGAATCAAACATAGTAAGAAATGATCGTTGTCTTCCACTGTGAAGAATAACACTGAATGCAAGAAGGAAGAATAACAAAAGAAAATTTACCATACTCCACTTTCACTGCACTTTCAAAGAAAAAAGAACACAGTATTCGACAATGAGATACGGTACATCGCCAAGCAAAGTGTTTTCGTGAAAGACATGTGA
The DNA here is from genome assembly GCF_021461395.2 of Schistocerca americana. Taxonomy (NCBI): domain Eukaryota; kingdom Metazoa; phylum Arthropoda; class Insecta; order Orthoptera; family Acrididae; genus Schistocerca; species Schistocerca americana. Next base: position 324,562,619 of record NC_060119.1, on the reverse strand, counting down.
ATTTTGGGTTGACCAAATTGTTGTGTATTTAGTATTCACTAAGGTGAACCCACGCCTTGAGAATGAGGAAAAAACGGTCCAATTTTGCCATTCGGTGGATGTCAACAACTGAACGAAGTCTTGTACTGTACGCCAGACACTTTCCTTTAATCTGTACCTTGATTCCTGCATGCTAAAAAAAAAAAAGATATGACGTAATTTTAACTTCGTCATTGCTTTCGTATCATTACCATACAAAATTTGAGACTGCACAGATAGTCTCCGCAGATTTTTTGAAGGCGAACGCAGAATTAGGTCCCTCACTTCAACCGGTTTAGCGTTCGCGAAAATGGCAGGTCTCCTGGTACTCTTCATTCTGTGATCCGCTTTCCCAAAAGCAGGCGATTAATATCGCTGTTGTTGAATTGTTCAGCATTGCAGTATCTGGACATTTCCCATGAAATTCGCTTACAGCACGTGCACTCGAACAACTGGCAAAATACAGTTGATCAACAAAAAGTCGCTCCACTTGGGAAAGCGACAGGTTTACCAAGCAATGAACTGCTCAGTGCTGCAGACGTTACGTGACATCTTCCCGTTACAACGGCTTCTTCTTTTGTTGTTGATTATACCTTTCGAGTTATCTTGCAGTGTGTGGTAGAACGAACACTCCTAGATGTAGACACTTTACACTTTCATGATCGTGACGTTTCAATCGCACTGTAAAGAGACATTAAAAAACCAAAGAAAAGTTATTAACACCTTGCTACGGGAAGATAAAATGCCGATTAGAAGTTAATAATGTATCCCAAATGCATGTAGATGCATAAAAATGCTGACACAATGGCAGTTTTCTGACAGCTCCAGTGCGTCAGAGATTTCTTTTGGCCAAAGCGATGGTACAAGGATTTTGCGCATTGCATATGATCTTGTATTCAGTAATATAGTCAGATTTATTATGTCTTGTTGACGGAAAAAGTGAAGAGCAAATTCGAGCAGCAAATGGGCTAAAGATAGGCGCCCTTAGTTTTGCATCTGCGCTGTAACCAGAGACCAGCCAAAGATGACCGTGAGGTGTGAAATCTGAGCGAATATCTTAGACAGCAGTGGCCACAGGGCTATGAGCACAGTAGAATGGGGCTGAAATCTTTCCGGTCATGCCGAAGATAGTAATTTTAGCTCTTGTTCTCGAGATGCTGAGGAGTCAGGATAGTTGCGCTTTATATAGATGCATCGTTGGTTTGGTGAAATCATTCCAAAATAGCTTAGGTTGATCTGTGGAGAAGTTTAAAGTCTTTGATGTTTTGGATTTATGAGTATCTTCTATGCTTTTAATTATTTTTGAATTTATCATTTGAAAGAAAATGATTCTGCATGTTACTGGTGTTGTTTTACTTCCGAAAACCAAATCGCCTTCAGCCGAATGAATACATAAATGTGTTATCATTTCAAACCTTGATCAGTGCTAACCATTGTAAAGTCACCGCCCGTGTAAAGGTGACGCACGCTTTTAACAATGGAGTTCTTACCACGTTGAGTATCCCTGCGTACTACGTGCCATATTTGTGCTGGTGGTATTTCCTTTGTCTTATACATCTTGGCGCTGATTAGAACTAGTGAAAGCGGATTCTGTGTGTCTCATGATCTATAGGCAGAGTTTCCCTCGGTTTTGTGTAGTAGACTTGACTATTTGAAACTTTTAGGATGTGGATGCTCTCACTTAGCAAACTATGGTCTCCTAAAATAGTGACTACAGCATTAAAAGTTTTTTGTATTGTTTTGATAACCTGTGGTTGAATAAGACTTCATGGCCATCAAAGTGTTCTGGTGATTTTATGATTTTGTACTGAATGTATTTCTGTAGAGTTCGTATTCATTATCAAGAATCATTTTCTTAAATCACTGTTTAATACTGGTGACCCTATTATTAACTATAATGACATTAAGTGAAATCGATCGACGTTGGATACATAATTTCTCCTTCACAATCTCAGTTATCATTCACTCAAAGGTATATCCATTTTGAAGCATCTTAAATGGTCGTGTGTCTTATGCATTACAATTTAAACTGGCGATACAAGAAACTGCCTTTGTGTCGAGACACTGTGGTGATTGTGGTTCAAATGGTTCAAATGGCTCTGAGCACTATGGGACTTAACTTCTGAGGTCATCAGTCCCCTAGAACTTAGAACTACTTAAACCTAACTAACCTAAGGACAAAACACACGTCCATGACCGAGGCAGGATTCGAAACTGCGACCGCAGCGGTCGCTTGGTTCCATACTGAAGCGCCTAGAACCGCTCGGCCACTCCAGAATGCTGGCGATTTTGATTGGAGGAGCAAATGAAGTATTCATGCCACGTCCCAGCACATGCACGCATGTACACTGCTACTCTTTATTTTAAGTGGCGGTTGGCGGTACGAGTGTTGCAGTCATAATGATTGCAGTCGAGCAGCAATATCAGTATAAAATATTGCGGAAAGGCATTTGAACAGTCACATTTCTGCAGTGCGCTACGATCATGATATGTATTATCCTTTTTGAGACCTAGTAAAGTGTTTCATGATCGTATACCGGTGGATTTTTTCATCTTTACAGGTTTAAGTATTGTCAGAGGCGTTGTTTCTCATTTTCCTCTTTTGGTCAGATCGCAATAAGACTGATGTATTTTTGGCTTAATAAAGTTTGTGATTCTTGAAACTTCCTGGCAGATTAATACTGTGTGCCGGACCGAGACTCGAACTCGCGACCTTTGCATTTCGCGAGCAAATGCTCTACCAGCTGAGCTACCCAAGCACGACTCGCGCCCCCTCAACTTTACTTCTGCCAGTACCTCGTCTCCTACCTTCCAAACTTTACACAAGCTCTCCTGCGAACCTTCCAGAACTAGCACTCCTGAAAGAAAGGATGTTGCGGAGACATGGCTTAGCCACAGCCTGGGGGATGTTTCCAAAATGAGATTTTCACTCTGCAGCCGAGTGTGCGCTGTTATGAAACTTCCTGGCAGATTAAAACCGTGCGCCGGACCGAGACTCGAACTCGGGACCTTTGCCTTTCGCGGGCAAGTGCTCTACCAACTGACCTAACCAAGTACGACTCACGCCCCCTCCTGACAGCTTCAATTCCGCCAGTACCTCGTCTTCCTCGCCAGGAAGTTTCATATCAGAGCCCACTCCGCTGCAGAGTGAAAATCTCATGTGTGTTTCTTGATGTGCAAAGAGGTTACGAAAAAACGCTTCTTAAAAATCAGATCTCTTATACTCTGTTGCGTAACTTACAGGTTGAGAAGAAAGAACAACCTCTGTTTCAGATCGATTTGCATTAACAATCACACAAAAGTTCTACAATGGTTACAGTTTAGCTTGAATGTCAAGCATTGTTACATACAGTGGGGAAAAATTATAATTAATTGCTCATAATACCGAAATATAAATGAATGAAGTTCTACAATTAGCGTTACTCGCTTACAAACTTAGCATAAATTTCTCGAACATTACAGCAGCTAAAGACAGTGGAGAAGACTCCGTACGTGGTGCCGTCTGCCCTAAAGGAGAAGGAAGGCCCAAGGAGTGAAGGGTTCCGCTACTAACTCATGCGAGTAAATATAGGCGGACGCTATCTAAATTAAAACAATCCCTCCCGGCCGTCCGCGGCGCCATATATAAGTCAGAGTAATTGAAACGTCGGCCGCGGCTGTCGGATGGCTATCTAATCTGGCGCGTCGCGCGCCGGGTCATCAGGGCCAGCGGCGGCGCGCCGTCGTGTTCTGCCCTGCTGTGGGGCGCGGCGCGGCGGCACACTGCACACTCCAGCGCCGGCACATTAACGTCACCTGCGTGATCAACGCCGCTGTAGCCGCGGCCGCGGCCGCGGCCGCAGCTGCGCTCCCACACAGGCAGCGGCCGCCGGCGCTGCCTCCCTAGTAGACAAGTCATGCGTTGTTTGATAGCCGACAAGGTGACGGCATCGCTGGAAGACGTATTTGAGTGGTTGGCAAAACTGAATGGTCCCACCTCATTTTACTTACCAAGAAACGCTTCTCTAAGTATCTAACTGATGTCGTCAACTACATTTGTCAAACTGCACGAAAGTAGCAAAGCTTCCTATCCCACATCATATAAATCTAAAGTACTTGAATAAGAAAAAGCAACCAGCCACTTTGTTACCTACTACTATTTAAGCTAATAAGCGTTTCGGGCTTTTACCCATCTTCAGGTAGCATAACACATGTTTGAATCTTCAGTCAGTCCACAATTACAACATGGATAGCAAACGGGATGCCAAAGCTACCTTCCTATGTGGCACAAACACTTCTTTACTTCTATTTTGCACGAAAACGGCCCACTATCCGCCATGTTGCCGGCTATCTACTCAATGGGATGAACGTGTCCGGCACATACCTCTTTATAAAAATTACACTACTGGACATTAAAATTGTTACTCCAACAAGAAATGCAGATGATAAACGGGTATTCATTGGACAAATATATTATACTAGAGCTGACGTGATTACATTTTCACGCAATTTGGGTGCATAGATCCTGAGAAATTAGTACCCAGAACAACCACCTCTGGCCGTAATAACGGCCTTGATACGCCTAGGCATTGAGTCAAACAGAGCTAGGATGGCGTGTACAGGCACAGCTGTTCAAAAATGGTTCAAATGGCTCTGAGCACTATGGGACTTAACATCTGGTGTCATCAGTCCCCTAGAACTTAGAACTACTTAAACTTAACTAACCTAAGGACATCACACACATCCATGCGCGAGGCAGGATTCGAACCTTCGACCGTAGCGGTCACGCGGTTCCAGACTGTAGTGCCTAGAACCGCTCGGTCACCCCGGCCGGCGGTACAGCTGTCCATGCAGCTTCAACACGATATCACAGTTCATCAAGAGTAGTGACTGGCGTATTGTGATGAGCCAGTTGCTCGGCCACCATTGACCAGACGTTTTCAATTGGTGAGAGATCTGGACAATGGGCTGGCCAGGGCAGCAGTCGAAGATTTTCTGTATCCAGAAAGGCCCGTAAAGAACCTGCAACATGCGGTCGTGCTTTATCCTGCTCAAATGCAGGATTTCACAGCGATCTAATGAAGGGTAGAGCCACGGGTCGTAACACATCTGAAATGTAACGTTCACTGTTCAAAGTGCTGTCAGTGCAAACAACAGATGACCGAGACGTGTAACCAATGGCACCACATACCGTCACGCAGGGTGATACGCCAGTATGGTGATGACGAACACACGCTTCCAATGTGCGTTCACCGCGATGTCGCCAAACACGGAAGCGACCATCAATATGCTGTAAACAGAACCTGAATTCATCTGAAAAAATAACGTTTTGCCCTTCGTGCACCCAGGCTCGTCGTTGAGTACACCATCGCAGGCGCTCCTGTCTGTGATGCAGCGTCAAGGGTAACCGCAGCCATGGTCTCCGAGCTGATAGTCCATGCTGGAGCAAACGTCGTCGAACTGTTCGTGCAGATGGTTGTTGTCTTGGAAACGTCCCCATCTGTTGACACAGGGATCGAGACGTGGCCGCACGATCCGTTACAGCCATGCGGATAAGATGCCTGTCATCCCGACTGCTAGTGATACGAGGCCGTTGGGATCCAGCGCGGCGATCCGTATTACCCTCGTGAACCCACCGATTCCGTATTCTGCTAATACTCATTGGATCTCGACCAACGAGAGCAGCAATGTCGCGACACGACAAACTGCAATCACGATAGGCTTCAATCCGACCTTTATCAAAGTCGGAAACGTGATTGAACGCATTTCTCTTCGTTTCACGAGGCATCACAACAACGTTTCACCAGGCAATGCCGGTCAACTGCTGTTTGAGAAATCCGTTGGAATCTTTCCTCATGTCAGCACGTTGTAAGTGTCGCCACCGGCGCCAACTTTGTGTGAATGATCTGAAAAGCTAATCATTTGCATATCACAGCATCTTCTTCCCGTCCGTTAAATTTCGCGTCTGTAGCACGTCATCTTTGTGGTGTAGCAATTTTAATGGCCAGTAGTGTACATTCTGGCGATAGCCTTCAATTAGAGTCTCCCGAGGATTACTAACCTACCATCTTCGTAAAGTTCGAGGATTCTCTCTTCCGTAGAGCTTCTGAAGGTCAATAGATTATTCAGAAATGTTTATTATCTAGCTTGGTCAGTAACTGGACTACAGTTGTAACAGGTGAAAATCAGGAAAAGGAAACAACAGTGAAGTACGGAATTAGGCAACTTGTAACTTAAGTCATTTAGTCTGTACATTGATGAAACTGTGACGGAACCAAAATGAATTTGGAAAGGATATTAAACTTCAGGGATAAGAACAAAGATTTTAGGTTTGCCAATGACATTGTAATTCCACTGTAGATAACAAAGGAATGGAAGATCACTTGAAAGGTATTCATAATGTCTTCGTAAGAGTAAATAAAATAAATGCCAACAAATATAAGCAGATGTTAATGGAATATAGTCGAATAAAATACTGAGGAACCTGAAGGAGGAAGCGGGACACTAAAAGTGATACAATAGTTTTGTTGATAACATTTCTCACCGGCTTCGAGACGAATCAAGTGATTTAAAATCGACGAGATTTAGCCCAATTACCCCTCGGCCAAGGGATGACTATTTTTTGGCTGTTGCTGCCATTCTTATATAGCCGCGCTGCCTTCTGTGACGTCACTGGTGCCCGCTGCAACGCCACGCAGGGTAATATTTTCGGTGGTCGCCTGCCGCTCCAACTTGAACCATCTGATGGCCAGGTCCCAATCCGTGCTTAACTCTAGGCTGCCGTCTTTATAGAGGCTGTTGACAAATTCGCCCTCTCGATTGCTTTCTCAATTACATTATTCCTGAAGCTACTATTTCGTGTAATAACTGATACCTCTTCGTCTGTCCGGCATAAAACTGTGTACACCAACACTGTATTTTATACGCTCCTGGCGTTCTGAGGCCAACGTCTTTTTTCACAGGCCTCACGAGTGGTCGAATTTTAGTTGGAAACTTGAGGACAAATAGATTTTATGCCCATTTAGGAGATGTCTTAAAGTCGGTTGTGCCTTCAAGTTCCAACAAAAACTCGACAAAAAAAGAGGCCCCTTTACCACCTGGCTGATTGCACCAGCGATCTAAGGGAGGCGTCTTTATTAATAACCAAACCTCGTCCGTCCCGAGGCGTCTTTATTAATAACCAAACCTTGTCCGTCCCGAGTTCGAAACCCGCCACCACTTAAATTTGGCTTAACAATCAGCACTGGCCACTGAATAATTCCAGCATAAGAAGTCACCCTCATTCTGCCAACGGCCTTGTCAAAGAGGGCGGAGGAGCGGACAGAGGTTCAAGGCACTCTCTTGTCCTAGGGGTGGGAAACTGCCCCTAAATGCGGAAGAATCAGCAATGATCAACGGCATGAGGATGCAGAAGGCAATGGAAACCACTGCATTAAAGACACGCAACGTGTATCCACAGGACATGTGGCCTGTAATTGAAGAATTGTCATGATGATCTCTCCATTGGCAATAGATTCCAGAATAGTCCTTCATTAGGCTCTCCGGGAGGGGACTGTCAAGGCGAAGGTGACCATGAGAAAAAGACTGAATAAAAAACGGAAGGATAACCTTCTATGTGTTGGGGCGTGGATCTTTAGAAGCTTGAACGTCGTAGGGAAGCGAGAGAACCTGAAAAGTAAAATGCAAAGGCTCAATCTAGTTATAGTAGGGGTCAGTGAGGTGAGAGGGAAGAATTTCTGGTTAAACGAGTACAGGGTAGTATCAACAGCAACAGAAAATGGTGTAACAATAGTAGGATTCGTTGTGAATAGGCAAGTAGAGCAGAGAGTTCGTTATTGTGAACAGTTCAGTAATAGGGTTGTTCTTATCAGAATCGACAGCAAACCAACATCATCGACAACGGTAGTGACGGTACACGTACCGACGTCGCAAACTAAAGATGAAGAGATACAGAAAGTATATGAGGACATTAAAAGGGTACCCTAAGAGATGAAAATCTAAAAGTCTTGGGGGCTGGAATGCAACTGTTGGGGATGGAGTAGAAGGAAAGATTACAGGAGAATACGGGCTTGGAACAAGGAATTTCAGCTAGTAATAGCGAATACGAGAATCACAAGAGGAAGACGTATACTTGGAAATGGGGGGCAGGGGGGTATGGTACGGGAAGATTTCACCTAGATTGCATAACGGCCAAATAGAGATTCGAAATCAGATCCCGGATTGTAAGGCGTACCCAGGAGCAGACATAGACTCAGATCACAATGAAGTAATGATGGAGAGTATACTGAAGCTTAAGAGATTAGTCAAGAAGAATCTGTACGCTTAGGAGTGGGATATTGAAGTTCTAAGGAATGTCGAGATACGCTTCAAATTCTCTAAGACTATCGCTACAGCAATAAGGAATAACCCAGTACACAGTACAGTTAAGGAGGAACGAACAGCTCTAAAAAGGGCCATCACAGAAGTTGGGAAGAAAAATATAGGTACATAGAAGGTAGCTGCCAAGGAACCATGGGTGACAGATGAAATATTTCATTTGACCGATGAAAGAAGGAAGTACAAAAATACAGAAATACAAGCTGCTGAGGAATGAAATAAATAGGAATTGCAGGGAAGCTAAGTTGAAATGGCTGCATGACAAATGTGAAGAAATCGAGAAAGAATTGATTGTCGGAAGGTCTAACCCAGCATATAGGAGAGTCAAAACAGCCTTCGGTGAAATTAAAAGCAATGTTGGTAAGACCAAGTGTGGAACGGGAATTCCACTGATAAATTCAGGGGAGAGAGCGGGTAGGTCGAAAGAATATAATGCAAGCTTCTATGAGAGGGAGGATTAGTCTGATGTTGTAGAGGAAGTAGCAGGAGTCGATTTAAAAGAGACAGGGGATCCACTATTAGAATCAGAATTCAAGATAGCTTTGGAGGACTTAAAGAGAAATAAGACACAAGGGGTAGATAACATTCCATCAGAATGTCGAAAATCATAGCGGGAAGTGACAACAAAACGATTATTCACGTTGTCGTGTAGAATGTATGAGTCAGGCGACATACCACTGACTTTCGTAAAAATATCACTACCACAATTCCGAGGATTGCAGGAGATTATTGGTGCCAGAATTATCGCACAGTCAAGCGCGACTTATGCCCCGTCCACACAGCTTCACTTCTGCCAGTACCTCGTCTCCTACTTTCCAAGCTTCACAGAAGGTCTCCTGTGAACCTTGCCGGACTAGCACTCATAGAAGAAAGGATATTGCAGAAACATGGGTTAGTCACAGCCTGGGTGATGTTTCCAAAATGAGATTTTCATTCTGCAGCGGAGTGTGCGCTGATATGAAACTTCCTGGCAGATTAAAATTGCTTGTCGGACCGAGACTCGAACTCGGGACCTTTGCCTTCTGCGGGGAATCTCCCTGCAGTCTGAAGATAGACGTTGACTATAGATACTATACCAGAGACACAGTCCCTTTGACTGTTCAGAGCCGTCACCAAACCCGCCCAAAGATGTAAACAACCATGCATGATCAGCGCTTATCAGACGGAGGGGGTCCGACAGCCGATCAGTTCCAATCATTCAAACAGAAAGGAGGAACACGGCTCGTGCGGGCAATCTCTCTACAGTCTGAGCTACCCAGGTAAAATGCACGCCCTCTCCTCACACTTTCATTACTTGCAGTACCACGTCTCCTACCTTCCAAACTTCACCGTTAATTTGTATGCAAATTTCCTCTGAAATAACAGGAACTGCACTGGTATAGTGATTGTTTGCAGATTAAAGATAAAGATTAATAACATTCAGGGCCAAGATTTTTATCTGAGTCATTTGTTTTGCTGTCAAACAGGATATGTAAATTTCACTTAAAAACGATTTACTTTCTCTCAAACGAATTGTTTGTTGTACAGGCTATCGTGGATTTCAAATCGCATAGCGTGTGCTTTACATACTTTCGTTCAGAATCTAACACAGTTCCGTTGTCCCGCACTGAGATTTACGTATTTCAATATCAAGATAAGTTTCATACCAGTTTTTCAAATACCAACCAGACACAAACACGAGTTTAGTAGTTTTTACAATATACTTTCACTTTTTACATGATTTATGACCATAATTGTGTAAGTAATGGTTTGTAAGTAACTATACTATTGGTTTCATGTCCAAAAACACACACATAAAAATAAGTTTTGCATCACTCCGTTTCCCAGAACTCTTGAGGATAGATCTTGGCTGTGGATACCATACCACAGACACAGTCTCTTTGTTGTTCAGAAACGTCACTAAACCCTCCCAAAGATGTAAACAACCATGCATGGGCAGCGCCTATTAGACGTAGGGCGTGCGACAGCCGATCAGTTCCAGTCATTCAAACAGAAAGGAGGAACACGGCTCGTGTTGTCCGCACTTCAACCATGCCTAGACGGTCAGTTCTGTGATTCGATCGCATCCGTAGTGTTAATTTGTAACAGTAAGGGCTCTCAACAAGGGAAGTGTCCACGCGTCTCGGAGTGAACCAAAGCGATGTTGTTCTGACATGGAAGAGATACAGAGAGACAGGAACTGTAGATGACATGCCTCGCTCAGGCCGGCCAATGGCTACTACTGCAGTGGATGACCGCTACGGACGGATTATAGCTCGGAGGAACCCTGACAGCAACGCAATCCTGTTGAATAATGCTTTTCGTGCAGCCACAGGACGTCGCGTTACGACTCAAACTGTGCGCAATAGGCTGCATGATGCGCAACTTCACTCCCGACGTCAGTGACGAGGTCCGTCTTTCCAACCACGACACAATGTAGCGTGGTTCAGATGGGCCCAACAACATGCCGAATGGAGCGCTCAGGATGGGCATCACGTTCTCTTCACCTTTGAGTGTCGCATATGCCTTCAACAAGACAATCGTCGGTGACGTGTTTGAAGGAAACCTGGTCAGGCTGAAAGCCTTAGACACACTGTCCAGCGAGTGCAGCAAGGTGGAGGTTCCCTGCTGTTTTGGGGTCGCATTATGTGGGGCCAACTTACGCCGCTGGTGGTCACGGATGGCGCCGTAACGGTTGTACAATATGCGAATGCCATCCTCCGACGGATAGTGAAACCATATCGGCGGCATACTGGCGAGGCAATCGTCTTCATGGACGAAAATTCGCGCCCTAATCGTGCACATCTTGTGAATGATTTCCTTCAGGATAACGACATCGCTGGGCTAGAGTGGCGAGCATGTTCTACACACATGAACCCTGTGGAACATGCCTGGGATACATTGAAAAGGGCTGTTTATGTCTACGCCGCATCGGCGTTGAGCAGTGGGACAATCTGGACCAACAGTGCCTTGATAAGCTTAGGAATAGTATGCCACGACGAATACAGGCATGTATCAATGCAAGAGGACGTGCTACTGGGTATTAGAGGCACCGGTGTGTGCATCAATCTGGACCACCACCTCTGAAGGTCTCAGTGTATGGTGGTACAACATTCAAGGTGTGGTTTTCGTCGATAAAAAGGGCGAAAATGATGTTTATGTTGATATCTATTCCAATTTTCTGTACAGGTTCCGGAACCCTCGGAAGTGAGGTGATGGAAAACTTTTTTTGATGTGTGTATATTTTTTCCTATGGGAGAACATAGATCCTAAAGCACTATTTTCGTATGGACTTTTTTAGCAATTGTACTTAATTGTAGCGAGGTAAATATACAGTCGCCAGTCCAGATCTGACATACGATTAGCGAATAAGTGTTAACAGTTTCATACTTCAGAGATTGATTACATAAAATGGCACCTTGTAGCATTAATATCACATACAGACAAGTTCGCTAAACGAATCATTAATCAAAGGCTTCGATATAGCTCCCAACAATAACGTTTGTTACCTGGATTGTCTAGCTCTGAAATAATATCTCTCTCAAGATATCTATTCAAACAATGAGCCATCCTACTTGCGGAATATAAGGGCCGTCTCAGTAACATATAGCTAAAGCAGATATACATTACATTATAGTCAACTGTTGCATCAATTTGTTATTTAAGTATGATTTCAAAACTGAAATGAATATGATGTTAGTTATTTCATTCAAGAAACATAGCTTCGTTTCGGATTATGCGATCTAATGAGTGCTACTTCTTTGACTTTTTTATCAATAATTTTAGCAATCAGTTATTATCATTGACAAAATCAGTCCTTTTATTGTCAGAGTCAACATTATTGTAACACTGAGATAAAGTTAGGGTTTTAGCACAGATTACATGATTAAGGGCGTAACTTCTTGGCACACATTGAAGTTAAATTACACAATTGTGTTAAATCGCAGCAAAGGAGTTCTGATTCATGCATTTTTGGAATTCTAATGGAACAGGCGACGATGCGTCGAGCTGCGGCAGCGACGGCGTTGGCTAATATTGTGCAAGCGTGGTTCAGCATACAAATTGCTCCTATATAATTCTCCCTTTCGTATCTAAATACCAGAAAGTGCAGCACAAACACTCCAGGCTGCAGTCAGCTGGTTACGCGTCCATCCGAGGCTTACAATAAGCATGGTTTCCACTCCAAGGTGTTCAAGGTAAACAGGCTGGCAACTGATTGGTGTTGTTCTTTTGGTGCGTTCATTACGTATCCTGACGCCTCTCATTGGTATAATTCAAGATTTACAATTATGGCTGATTTTATAACAGACAGGCAGTCAGAAACCGGTATTAATGGCACGAAGTGTTTGCTTATACGATGGAATCCAGTTAGTCTATGAAAGAATCAGGCAGCCGAGCACACTAGAGGAATTTCATGCACTCTTGAGTCTGAACCCATGTCGCTCGTCTTTCCTTCTTGGCGAAACACTTTAACATGCTGGAACTTAAAATATACGAATTCGAGTGTGACTTGGAATTTTTATACGATGCCACTATTAGAGTTCTCTCTCCGCAATGTTCGTGACGGAACTCTTCCCACGCAATGAATGCACACTGAACTTCGACTTTTCCTCGTGATGTACTGTTAACAACTTACACGTTTCTGGGTTTAGTGTGGCCTCTAGCAACATTTAAGCTTGACGCCACTGCTCTGTGTCACCCGTATGAAACAATGCGTCAAATAACATTTTATGACTGAATTGGTCCATCTTCAGTGAATGATTCTGTTGCAATTTTACACTTTTAATTCGAGCAAGGAACCAAGTCGATGCACTATTGGTACTTTATTCGCAGTTCTTTCTGAGAACAGTTGTCTTATGGAAATCATACAAGGGGAGGCAATGACGTTGGGATCAAAGATTTACTTCAAACTTTGCACGCCTTTAGTAGATCATTAAAACAACGTAATGTGCAAGCAGTAAGGGGCACTTCTCTGGTATTTCCGAGAAAATTGCGAGAGGAATTTTTCGCGTCTCCTACTGGACTTATGTGTCTGAGCGTAAGTGTCAGACATCAGATTTCATCTCGGTCACGTGATTAACGTTAGAGCATCCTAAGAGGAACCTGTATGAGGCCACGGTTCGACTCACGTTCAAGCGTAATTATTAATCTTTTTTTTCATCGCTGATCATATTATTTAAATTGTAAGACGTTTGAGAGAAAATATAATGAAAAAAACCACATGTATTTGCATTAACTTACAATTTATGCTTCCCATGTGTGCATGACAAATACCACTTTGCAACGTCGGATGTCAAGAGCACATCCGACGAGTTACTGTACATTACTCTTGCGGTCTGGCACATTGTGACTTGTCATATTATTGATTGTGACTATCGTCGTTCATACGTTTATTTATCGATATTTGACTTGGGCTTTCCAATCCAGTGCACCGTACCTGAAAATCTAATTACAAATAGTAAATAGTCAAATCACATGTAAAATTCACTATAGCTTCATGAAAATGCACGTATTTTTTTTCATTTTCAAAATGTTCAAATGTTTGTGAATTCCTATGGGACCAAACTGCTGAGGTCATCGGTCCCTAGACTTACACACTACTTAAACTAACTTACGCTAAAGACAACACACACACGCATGCCCGTGGGAGGACTCGAATCTCCGGTGGGAGTGGCCGCCAGATTCGTGATATGGCGCCTTTAGCCGCGCGACCTCTTCGAGCGGCTTTTTCGTTTTATTACGTCTCAAATATCATATAAATTAAAAAAAAATACTTTTGAATACATTATGGGAGTGGCAGTGCTCAATGTGTTACAAACATTTACTATTAAAAACAGTCTTGATCACGATTTATTTATTAAGGCGACCGGTTTCGACCACTACTGTGGTCATCTTCAGACCATTGAGTAGGAACCTCTTTCTACTGGAGAATCCACTGCAGTAGTACCCATTGGGCGGCCTGAGCGACGCATGTCACCGATGGTTCCTGTCTCTCTGTATCTCTTCCATGACAGAACAACATCGCGTTGGTTCACTCCGAAACGCCTGGACACTTCTCTAGTAGCGATTCTCCAGCAGAAAGAGGTTCCTACTCAATGGTCTGAAGATGACCACAGTAGTGGTCGAAACCAGTCACCTTAACAAATAAATCGTGATCATGACTGTTTTTAATAGTAAATAAAAAAAATGTTACCAGTGATGAAATATAACTAGTTTTAAAATTCGAACCATCGCCTCGCCCACGATCGCTTGTGGAGCCCGAATGCTTCCCGTCTGACCACAATGACTTATTTCGTGTTCCTCCTTCACACAGATACAGACGCGTAAAATTTCACTTGCAATATTCTCAGAATTGCAGAGTAGTGCGCCTTACTACTTGCACATAATGCTGTTTCAAACACCTTATAAAGTAGTTTGAAGTTTGAAGTAATTCCAACGTTGTAGCCTGCCCTTGTTAGCAGTCTTTCTGAACAGTGGAGAATTGTTAGTGAGTGGCTTGTTTTTGTGTTTTCGATACTTGAGGATATAGGATATTTGCTTCAATTTTAACGTGAAGATATGTGTAGTGCTTAGCTGACTTCGGAATTCAGAGCTCCTGTTGTAGAAGTTCCCAGTACGGTATCTTGAAAGGACTACAAGGATGGAAGACAGCATTTTTAGGCCACAAAGAACGTCGCACATCTACATTTGTTGTGCAAGAGCTGTTCGGACTGACTAAGGCCCAGGGTTACAAGAGTAACCAAACACACACCCACGTCACCCTAACACCGCTAACCTCACCACAAATGGCAAACGAAAACTGACATCTCTAAAATGCAGCATGTTAAAATTGTACTTCGGTGGTTCAAATGGCTCTGAGTACTATGGGACTTAACATCTGAGGTCATCAGTCCCCCAGATATTAGAACTACTTAAACCTAACTAACCTAAAGACATCACACACATCCATGCCCGAGGCAGGATTCGAACCAGGGACCGTAGCGGTCGCGCGGTTCCAGACTAAAGCGCCTAGAACCGCTCGGCCACAATGGCCGGCCGTACTTCGGTGGTCTACCGGATTATTTCTGCAGTACCTACGGCATGAGGTGTAATCTTTCAGTTTGTGTTGATGTGGTATGCATCCTCTGGATCCTACTTCTGAAAGGGAAGTGTAAAATATCCAAACATAGTGTAAGGTTTCGCATCCTATCGATGATGAGGTCATTAGAGACAGAGCACGAGAGAGGATTGGATAATAAAACCGGCAATATCAGTTTCTACGAATAATTCCGCCACTGTACTTTAGAGATTTGGGAAAATCATAGTAAACATACGTCTGGGTAGCCTGATGGCAGTTAGAACCGGTTTTATCAACAGTATTGACCCTATGTTCTAAGCCTTGTGCCAAGCGTAACCGATGCGTCTGACTAGGAGGCACTGCTGACGGCAAGTTACTTCGTCAGAAAATAATGCTAATGCAGCATCCACAGTTTATGCTAGGATAATAACTAACAGTACACTAACACGTAGGCTACAAGCATAGCTTTAGGCCACCTGATATTTCCAGGTACATTATCGATGGTGTACAACTCTGTCAAAGGGACATAGT
The DNA here is from genome assembly GCF_021461395.2 of Schistocerca americana. Lineage (NCBI taxonomy): Eukaryota > Metazoa > Arthropoda > Insecta > Orthoptera > Acrididae > Schistocerca > Schistocerca americana. The sequence continues at coordinate 324,546,679 of NC_060119.1, read as the reverse complement.
CGAGTTTAACGATGAGAGAGGATTTTGTCTTGCTGTAGATTACGGTAATTTGTGCAAACGTAGTCGTACAGGAGAGTGACAGCTATCGAAGTATATTAGGCGGTTACGCACTCGACGAACGTACTGCGCCTTTTACACTTATGGTAATTCCGGCCCCGGTAGCTGAGTGGTCAGCGTGACGGAATGTCTATCTTAAGGTCCCGGGTTCGATTCCCAGCTGGGTCGCAGATTTTCTCCGCTCAGGGACTGGGTGTTGTGTTGTCCTAATCATCATCATTTCATCGCCATCGACGCGCAGGTCGCCGAAGTGGCGTCAACTTGAAAGACCTGCACCAGGCGAACGGTCTACCCGACGGGAGGCCCTAGCCACACGACATTTCATTTTATGGTAAATGTTTGGTATTTCTTGAGAGTCTACTGCAAAATGCAAAACATACCAAGAACGTCAAAACCTTCTTTAATAATTTCATGGGCGGGGTCCTTTAGCTGGACAGTGCCACACAAACACTTCTCGCATCACTCAATGCACAGTTACCAGAGTTCGTCAGACGGGAAATAATCCGACAACGTTTGCCTGGATATGCATTACGGGTCAACATAAGGAAGCAACGTAGAGCACAATATATCGTATCCGACAGTTGGTAATACTTTCAAATGCACGTTATTAGTAGAGAAGGCTATTGGTTATCTGAAGTATAGTGCAGTCTCTCAAAGAGATTCATGATCTTCTCCGTTTTTTCTGGTCATCAACCTTCTAACTGGTTTGATGTCGCCCACAAAAATGGTTCAAATGGCTCTGAGCACTATGGGACTTAACTGCTGTGGTCATCAGTCCCCTAAAACTTAAAACTGCTTAATCCTATCGAACCTAAGGGCATCACACACATCCATGCCCGAGACAGGATTCGAACCTGCGACCGTAGCGATCGTGCGGTTCCAGACTGTAGCGCCCAGCACCGCTCGGCCACTTCGGCCGGCGATGTCGCCCTCCATGAACCCCTCTCTAGCGCCAAAACGTCCTTATCTCAGAGCATCACTTCCACCCAACGTCGACAGTTATTTATTGGACATATTCCAGTGTCAGTCTTCCACTACAGATTTTACTCTATACCATGGAAGTTGTACCGTGGTATGTTAACAGACGTAACCACAATTAGATTTCCTTAATAAAACCGGAAAGAAAGGGCGACTGATTGCAGTGCTCTATCATCTGAAAGTCGCTGAGTGCTCCCGCATTCCTTATGAAAGGTAACTTGATCCTTCTATAGGCACATATTTAACGTTCTGATTCTCTTGTTTCTCGGTTTTTTTACAGTCCAGTATTCACTACCATACTTTGATGTACTACAAAGGTGCCTTCTCAGGAATATTTTCCTCAAATTAAGGCCGATGTTTGATAGTAATAACATCTTGTAGCAATAACATATATAACAGCAATGCACTCCTTTCACGTGATAGTCTGCTTTTATTCTCCTCTTCTCTTCGTCCTTCATGTGTTATTTAGCTTCCATGGCAGCCGAATTTCTTTACTGCATCTGCTTAGTAGTCCCCAGTTTTGATGTTGAGTTTCTCGCTAGTGTCATTTCTGATACTTCTTATTATATTCGTCTTTCTTCGGTTTCCTCTCACTTCATAGTGTCTGCTCATTAGGCATCCCACTCCATCCAACATATCCTTTAATCCTTCTTGACTTTCACTGAGGATGGCAAGCCATCAGGAAACCTTACCACTGTTATCCATTTTCTATGAATTTTCATCTCACTCTAAACCTCTATTTTATTACTGTTACTGCTTCTCCGATGTATGGAGTGAACTATAGTGGTGAAAGACTGTACCCCTGTCTAACACCGTTGTTAATCTGAGCGCGCAGTTCTTGGTCTTTCATTATTATGGTTTTCTCTTTGTTCTTGTACATTACGTTTGAGGTAACATCTATTTCCCTACGAATTTCGGTGATCTGGCGCAATCTTATTAATTTGATTAAATGCAGTATACCATCTCTATAATACTTAAAAAACAATTTCAGAACGTAGATTTACTCTATAACAGAGTATCTGCCGATTTCAAACTCCCTGGCAGATTAAAAATATGTGACGCATCGGAACTGGAAACCAGAATCTTTGTCTTTCACAGGCAGTTGCTCTACGGGCTGATCTGTCGACCCTCGACATTTGGTCACCCTTGCTCTTCCATCCTATGGCACAGTCCTCGGGCACACGGCCAAAAATGGAAGACCCTCTAAACTTACCCTGTCCTTAACGGGGTGCGACAAGTTCGTTTTTAACTGCAGCTCCATATACCTTCGTATGTCACAATCGCTGGCTGCCAGGTGATAATTATTTACGACGGTCAGCCGAGGGCCTAATCCGGATGTGGACAGGCAGGCCATGTACGTACAGAATGCCTGCAATGGCGTCTCGTGCAGACGCCCTCAGGCGATGACATTCGACCGTCGATAGTGGCCTCTTTGCTGATTACGTATGTCACGGTTGCGAGACGGGAGACGCCACCTTTCTATCACGACCCTTCTATGTTGGTACAAGCCTTGGAAGCCCCTGCAGCAATTTCTGAGGAGCCCCCAGCCTCTTCAAGCGCTGATGCCTCTGTTGCCCTCTCGTCGAGCCCAAGTGGAACGCACGCACCGAAACAACAACAGCACGACGTTGCGATAGAAGTTGACGAACAGGGTGCCGCATTGATCACCTGCCCTGCGCCAGACACAGAGGAGAGACAGCGTAAACAGAAATCGTCGAGGCGCCACAAGAAACGGCGCATAACTACCGAGGCAGAATTTTAGCCCGAGGAAGCAACGATGGATGGTGAAGTGCGTCAGTCGATATACCAATCCACCACGACCGATAATAACGTACGACGTTGTTCGATCTCTTTTCCCGCTACTGGCGGGACCAGGCACTGTGGGGATGTAGGACATCGGCCGGCCGGGGTGGCCGAGCGGTTCTAGGCGCTACAGTTTGGAACCGCGCGACCGCTACGGTCGCAGGTTCGAATCCTGCCTCGGGCATGGATGTGTGTGATGTCCTTAGGCTAGTTAGGTTTAAGTAGTTCTAAGTTCTAGGTGACTGGTGACCTCAGAAGTTAAGTCCCATAGTGCTCAGAGCCATTTGAACCATTTGATGTAGGAAATCATCGAAGCCCCGCCCCCGCCCCCGAAGATGCCCCTCGAGATCCAGTGGTGTCGATCTTCCTGGGAGACTGAGCGCAGGAGATAGGAGATGCAGGATGTGTTTCGAGAACCTAACGATATACCGATGCCGTTGCCCCGTGTCTACGTTAACGGCGATAGACGCCTAGGCCGGCATGACTATACCAGCCGCATCCTATCTCTTCGTCCTGAAGAAGCTCCACACCGTGACTACGACCCACCTGTAATACCAAGTACAGCCCCCACCACGATCAATGTCAACGGCGTTACTTCTGCTCTCAAAACCCTTATGCTGCAAGATACATTACGTGCTGCAGATCTGGATGTTGTTTTCCTTCAAGAAGTCCAATCAGGACTCTGTCTTTATACCTACGGATATGACGCCTACGCCATCACTTCAGATGTGGGCGCAGGAGGTAAGGCTATTCCGCTCAGGCGAGGGACTATGGCAACTGATGTACCCTATTTACCGTCGGCCAATAGGGTCGCACTCATGGATGGTACAGTTCGTCCGGTGAACCTGAATGCTCCTTCCGGAACCGACGGAAGGAGAGAACGCCGCACCTCTTATGCCGAAGACATAGTACTGCTTTTCCAGGACAATGCCGACCACTTGGCAGTAGGCAGAAATTCCAATTGTGTGCTCGGACAATCCGAATAGATGTCGCACTAGATCACCTGCCCGGAACGTCAGGATTTGCGGGCCGGAGTGGCCGTGCAGTTCTAGGCGCTACAGTCTGGAGCCGAGCGACCGCTACAGTCGCAGGTTCGAATCCTGCCTCGGGCATGGATGTGTGTGATGTCCTTAGGTTAGTTAGGTTTAATTAGCTGTAAGTTCTAGGCGACTGATGACCTCAGAAGTTAAGTCGCATAGTGCTCAGAGCCATTTGAACCATTTGTAAAGGATTTGACTTGCTAGACACATGGCTCATACATCACGAGATCGAAATGCATACACTTACTTTGCTAGCCATTCCGTGAGCCGTTTGGATGCGGCCTGCGATCGGTAGTTGTCGATGCTGAGATGTGGCCGGCAGCGTCCATGGACCAGCTATCGTATGTGTATACCCTCACTCTCCCCCGCCAACGCATCCGTGGCGCCTCTGCCAAGTTTAAATCTCTGCCAAAGTTGGGTTGAGTTGTTTGGGGGAGGAGGTCAGATAGCGAGGTCATCGGTCTCATCGGATTAGGGAAGTAGGGGGAAGGGAGTCGGCCGTGCCATTTCAAAATGAGCCATCCCGGCATTTGCCTGGAGCGATTTAGGGAAATCACGGAAAACCTAAATCACGATGGCCGGACGCGGGATTGAACCGTCGTCCTCCAGAATGCGAGTCCAGTGTGTTTGCCACTGCACCACCTCGCACGGTCCGTGGCGCCTCAATGTGGCCCTTCTTGACGAGGTAAATTGTAGAAGCGAAGTTGAGTCCACACGTGGAGTAGATGCCTAAGGCTATTACCCGCCTACGAAAATCAAATGGCTCTAAGCACTATGGCACTTAACATCTGAGGTCATCAGTCCCCTAGACTTAGAACTACTTAAACTTAACTAACCTAAGGATGTCACATCCATGTCCGCGGCAGGATTCGAACCTGCGACCGTAGCAGCAGCGCAGTTCCGGACTGAAGCGACTAGAACCGCTCGGCCACAATGGCCGGCTTACTCGCCTACGTTTCAACACTTCAGTAGTGGTTACGGTGAGTCAAACCCGCCTTGTGCCAAACATTAGCCAGCTATGGACGATACAGAGGGCTTTGGTGTACCGCGACTAAGGATTTCTACTACACTGCACTTCGCGAACTGGCTGTGTAACCGCCGTCGCCGGAACGACGATCGGCAGAACACCAAATCAAGGCAAAATTGCTACGTATCACCGCGGTACGTCTCGCGGGTGTGCTGGTGCGGAAGAGGACAAATGATTATCTTAGTGGAGAACGACCTTCCCTCCACCATATCATTCAAGACAGAAGAAGACGCAAGAGACTGTTCATTACGGTGGTCGAGACGGAGGAAGGGCGACGAGCTGCAACGCAAGTGGATATCGTCTGAGCGTTGACACAGTCATATACACTTCTCTACAAATGAGAGTACAACATGGATGTAGGAGTCAGGGTAGTCTTATCCGGCCTACCCGTCTCTCTCTCAACAAAACGCCAGGCCTTGACGGACTCCTCCTTGAACTTTACAAAAGGTTTTTGGTCTTATGGGTCCAATATGGTTCAGGGTGTACAGAGATTCATGATCTCCGCTTTTGGAGTACTATCCGTATTCACTGAGGGCCACTTGATTCTGGTGTCCAAACTTATAAGAGGCTGTTGCCCGCTCGACTTTCGACCACTGACAATGCCAAACGCCGACTATAAACTATCACATGCATCCTCCGTGAGAGGTTCAAATCTACGAAAATGGTGACCATTAACACATATCAAACCTGCCTCGGAGACAGCACTAACGTGGCGACGGCTTGGAGAACTTATAGAGACGTGGTGGGAGTGACGCAAACATGCCGTCTACACGGCGCTCTTGTTGCACTGAGTTTTGACCACGCTTTCGATCGCGCCGAACGTGGTTCCCTGTGTGCAGTTATGGAACTCATTAGTATCCCGCACTTAACGTCTATTGCGCATTGTTTGATCTATGAGGCGGTCACGAGGATTATGGTAAACGGCTATCGGTCCACCCCGTCCGCGTCAACAGGTCCGTCAAACAGGGCTGTCCTCTTCCTGCTATGTTATTCGCCATTGCCCTCGAACCCGCTCTTCACGGACTGCGGCGACGCTTGGAAGCTATTAGCCTACGCACCTTGACCTTTCGGCATTCGCGTATACCGATAATGTGATGTTCTGAGCATAGACTTGTGATGAAATACGAAAGGAGCTTTCCTGGCTCCAATAGTATGGGGTGGTGCCCGCAGTGTGATCCACCCACGGATATCACGTACATGGAGTTGGGACGAGGCATGCATGCAGACCTGGATGTATCCATGACAAAAGTATCAATGCACAAATGTTTAGGGATATCGTTCCATCGACAAATACAATGCTCGGTGGCGTATATCTATATCGTCTTTTACAACGACTCCACACACAAGGTCGCCTCAACATATACTACTGGCCATTAAAATTCCTGCACCAAGAAGAAATGCGGATGATAAACGGGTATTCATTGGACAAATATATTAGACTAGAACTGACATTTGATTACATATTCACGCAATTTGCGTGCATAGATCCTGATAAATGAGTACCCTGAACAACCACCTGTGGCCGTAATAACGGCCTTGATACGCCTGGGCATTGAGTCAAACAGAGCTTGGATGGCGTGTACAGTTAGAGCTGCCCATGCAGCTTCAACACAATACCACAGTTCATCAAGAGTGGTGACTGGCGTATTGTGACGAGCTAGTTGCCGGCCACTATTGACCAGACGTTTTCAGTTGGTGAGAGATCTGCAGAATGTGCTGGCCAGGGCAGCAGTCGAACATTTTCTGTATTCAGAAAGGCCGTACAGGACCTACAACACGCGGTCGTGCATTATCCTGCTGAAATGTAGGGTTTCGCAGGGATCGAATGAAGGGTAGAGCCACGGGTTGCAAGACATCTGAAATGTAACGTCCACTGTTCAAAGTGCCGTCAATGCGAACAAGAGGTGACCGAGACGTGTAAACAATGGTACCCCATACCATCACGCCGGGTGATACGCCAGAACGGCGATGACGAATAGACGCTTCCAATGTGCGTTCACAGCGATGTCACCAAACACGGATCATGATGCTGTAAACACGAACCTGGATTCATCCGAAAAAATGACGTTTTTCCATTCGTGTACCCAAGTTCGTCGTTGAGTACACCATCGCAGAAGCTCCTGTCTGTGATGCAGCGTCAAGGGTAACCGCAACCATGGTCTACGAGTTGATAGTTCGTGCTGCTACAAACGTCGTGGGACTGTTCGTGCAGATTGTTGCTGTCTTGCAAACGTCCCTATCTGTTGACTTAAGGCTGCACGATCCGTTACAGCCATGCGGATAAGATGCCTGTCATCTCGACTGCTAGTGATACGAGGCCGTTGGGATCCATCACGGCGTTCCGTATTAACTTTCTGAACCCACCGATTCCATATTCTGCTAACACCCATTGGATCTCGACCAACGCGAGCAGCAATGGTTCGATACGATAAACCGCAATCGCGATAGGCTACAATGCGACCTTTATCAAAGTCGGAAACGTGATGGTACACATTTCTCCTCCATACACGAGGCATCACAACAACGTTTCAGCAGGCAACGCCGGTCAACTGTTGTTTGTGTATGAGAAATCGGTTGGAAACTTTCCTCGTGTCAGCACGTTGTAGGTGTCACCACCGATACAAACCTTGTTTGAATGCTCTGAGAAGCTAATCATTTGCATATCACAGCATCTTCTTCATGTCGGTTAAATGTCGCGTCTGTAGCACGTCATCTTCGTGGTGTAGTAATTTTAATGGCCAGTAGTGTAGTTAAATCGTTGGACATTTTGCAAGGGGCTCAGTGCGTCAATGTGTACATGGCTTCTCAACCATTACGCCCACGTATTGCCAATGACAGACACGATGGATTCTAGGATATAGGCTGCGTTCGGAGAAGCGGTGAAAGCCGGTACAGTTTTTAAGATCCGTTTTGTTACTCTCACTTTACTCCTCCATAAAGGAAGTGTTGGACTCATGACAAGCACAGAAAACTGGCGGTGTACATTCGTTCAATTGGGCGACTCTGGCTTTCACCAACACACAGTCTTCCTGGCATCCAGATAGCAGAGGTGGCCCCACACACGCTGTATTCACCCGTACTTGTTGGACATCACTCGCTGTCGCATACTAGGACTTTTTTCTTGGCACACTATATTGGGACTTATGCCGGAGACACGGAATCCGACAGCAAAGATTTATTACAGTGTTCTTCAACGCTGGAGTGCGTATCGGCACTGCACGACTCCACCAAACGGGCGACTGGACGCGGGTTTGGCGAGCCATGCACGCTCCCTCCCTGTCCACTTTAGTGCTGTCGACATGGTATGTGGCCACTAATAAGGAATTTCTGACCCAACGAAGGCTACACGTAACTCACCTAACTGATGATCACATGTGCTCCCCGTTGCGCGATGGTAGAAACGGACGAACACAGACTAAACTGTGGCCCCACACGCGAAAGCCGGAAACTGGCTTTCCTCCTACGCCGCCCCTTTGCTTCGATTGTGCCCCCGGGTCTTTTCATCGCGACGCCGTCTATTTCCCGATGACCCGGATGAATGCGGTCAATTGGATAAAAGGAATGGCTATACGCTGCATGTGATGTTAGTGTATTTTGCTTCTGAAGAAGGTATATTTAGATATACCGAAACCGTGGTCAAAGATTTTAATAAATCTTTACCCTGCAACTGTTTGGCTGTTATCATGTACCGTGAAGTTAACATTATCGTCATAATGTTTGGGGCATAGCTCCCTTGTATTTGTTGATTTACAAAAAACTGGGACAGTGCATTTCGGAGACATCATGGCCAGGCCTCGGAATTCGACACCTGCCCGCCTTGCCTCCTCCAGTCTGCCGCTGTCTGTGCCCGTAAGTTTAAAAAATATTAAATAAATTTATAAATTAAGTAAGCGGTCCGGGTTCGATTGCCGGTAGACACATTTGTTTTTACTTTACTGTTTTGATTCCATATACAAGAGGCCGACTAAGTGCGGTGATCATTTTTACCACCAAGCCACAAAACAATTTTTTCAGATTTCTCTTGGACTTACACAGAGTTTAGTTTAATTTTTCTGCCAAATGATTTCTTTTCCGCTAAAATAAGAGAGAAAAACAAAAGAGTAGTCAACTAGTTTACCTTCGTCCAAGAAAGGTCGGTAGAGCCCAAAATAAGGCAGAGGTTCTGGCTTCAAGTCTCGCTCCACCACACACGTTTAATCTGTCAGGAAATTTCACTTTGAATACAGTTCATACTGATCCATCTGTCATCAATAGATTCGCGTGACTACACATACCGCAAACTCCATAATCATACTCGTAATTACACTTCCAGCCAGGTTTTTCACTGGATCCATTTGTTTAACTTCCTCTCGCTTCTATTCTCGACATTAATTTCCCCACTGCTCGATGACGAGCCTCTAGATTTGAACAATTTTCTCATTAAGCCCTCATGTTTGACTCTCAAAGTTAAAACTGATAATCCGTTGGAATGCAAACTTTCCCTTTCAAATATATCCGAAGATTGGTTTTCCGATCGCATTCGCTTTACTAAATGTACTGTTCTGTTTTTTTCTTTTGTAGTGTCTACACTTTGCATTTCCAACAATTTTCCCGACCTGGAAAAACGATAAGTAAATGATTGCATTATAAGACCATTTTCAGGGAATGGAGGAATACTTTCCGATACTGAATCTCGAACCAACGTCTTGAACGTACAGAAAACAGATGCTGGTAAAACGGAACTGGCAACAAAGTTTGATGATAAGTGTCTAATGTTGTTAGCCTTAAGAATGGCGATTTTGTAAGTACCTTTCATTTACTATCTTCGAAGGCTGTCTGAGTAACGAAGCATAGGAGATTCAGGGACACTGAAGCATAATATCAATCGACCGAGTTGTGGGGCAGCAGGATTCTCAGTTGGGAAACCTGGAGGAGCTTTCTCGTTCCAGCATTTGCCTTACAACCGAGGGAAAACTTAGAAATCATTGATCAGGGTCGGATGGGAGCCGTTTTCAATTTAATTCTTGGACAGTATGTCTCAGAGAAAAAAATATGAAAGCATGTTAATTTTGATTATATAGACATTTTCGACCCTATCAGCGATGTCCGTTGTCATGCGTACTTAGTACGGAATCCAGATACTGGAACAATGCCTTGGAGTAGGTATCATTATTGGCCTTGCTTGTAATGTCCTTTACACGCTGAAACGCCAAAGAAACTGGTGTAGGCATGCGTGTTCTAATACAGAGATATGTGAACAAGCAAAATACAGCGGTCGGCGACGCCTATATAAGTCAAGTGTCTGGCGCAGGTGTTAGATCGGTTACAGCTGCTACAATGGCGGGTTATCAAAATTTAAGTGCTTTGAACATGGTGTTACAGTCGAGGGACGAGAAATGGGACATAGCATCTCCGAGATAGCGATGAAGTTGGAATTTTCCCGTACAACCATTTCACGAGTGTACCTCGAATATCAGAAATCTCGTAAAACATCAAATCTCCAACATCGCTGCCGCCTGAAAAAGATCCTGTAAGAACGGGACCAACGACGACTGAAGATAATCGTTCATTGTGGCAGAAGCTCAATCCTTCCTCAAGTTGCTGCAGATTTCAATGGTGGTCCATCGACAAGTGTCAGCGTGCGAAACATTCAACGAAATATCATCTATACCGGCTTTCAGAGCCGAAAGCCCACTTGTGTACACTTGATGACTGCAGGACACAAAGATTTACGCCTCGCCTGGACCCGTCAACACCGACATTGGACTGTTGATGACTGAAAACATGTTGCCTGGTCGGACGAGTCTCGTTTGAATTGTATCGAGTGGATGGACGTGTACCGGTACCCCATAAATCCATGGACACTGCATGTGCGCAGGAGATTGTTAAAGCTGGTGGAGGCTTGGTTTGGGTCGCGTGCATTTAGAGTGGCATGGGACCCCTGATACGTCCAGATACGTCTCTGACGAGAGACACGTTCGTAAGCACCCTGTCTGATCACCTGCAACGATTCATGTCCATTGTGCTTTCCGACAGGCGTGGGCAACTGCAACAGGACCATGAGACACCCCACATGTCCAGAATTGCTACAGAGTGGCTCCAGGAACAGTGTTTTGAGTTTAAGCACTTGTGCTGGCCACCAAACACCACAGACATGGACGTTATTGAGCATATCTGGGATGCCTTGCAACGTGCTGTTCAGAAGAGATCTCCACCCCGTCGTACTCTTAAGGATTTATGGACAGCCCTGTAGGATTCAGTTCTCTCCTACACGTCTTCAAACATTAGTCGAGTTGATGCCACGTAGTATTGGGCACTTATACCTGCTCGTGGGGGCCCTACACGATATTAGTCAGGTGTCGGCTACCAGTTTCTTAGGATCTTCAATGTAGATGCTAACAATTTTTCCAGCACCCTTACGATAAGTCACAGTCCTCGACTCGCGTTCCCTAACACTGCTATTAAGTAATCGTTCCAGTTGGCTTAGCTTCTTGTTAATTTCTTTAAATAATTTTACGGGGTGATGTGATCGATAGTAAAATGTGAGTCTCGGCACTGCAAAAGTTTTCCTATATATACGTATAAGATTCAGAAACGGATCGGTGTTCGAAAAGTTGCTATAAGCGATACAACGATATTTCCAACGGAATATCTAGTTTTCATTCAACAGCCGACCCAGAAATAACTGAAATGAAAGCGACATCGTACCAGCATGTTGTAGCCAAATTTTTTTGGCACAAATACGATCGAAAAGCAGTGCAGCCTATGCTGGCGAGAATAAGGAGGACTGTACGACCAGCAGAGAAAAGAAAATTTTTTCGTGGAGAAAAGAAGTCAGCTCTTAGACAGGATTCATAAAGCATTCATTGCGAGGCCTGCTGACCGTAATGGAGGCGGCTGTTTGATATTCGGCGGCCGCCCCACTGAATGCTATGTAAATGCCGGACGCACATTAATAGCGAATTGCGGCTACTTGCTGCGGATGATGGATGGAGGCCGGCAAACATCCCTCACAGCTGGATGGCGCCCGGGCGCGTCCCGTCCCGTCCCGGCAGCTCGGCCCTGCCCGGCACAGCCACACAGACAAACACGTTTACCCTCCCAGCACGCTCCGCCGTATTTAGCCGCACCGCAACGCTATAATCGGGATGTAACTGTCGCTCACCCACAGCTCGTATGCGGAATCGCGCCGCTGGCTGCGCAAACACAACCACAATGGCTGCCGCTGTCCGAAGATGAGCGCTGCGTGGCGGATAAACTTCTGCACGCAACAAGCTGTAGTCTTCTACTACGGACTGTCCGTATAACATATAATATCAGACGACGTAACAAAATTCTCAAGTTTTCTGATTCAGGTAAGTTTTGCTTCGTAAACAGCTGAAACGGATCGTCCAGCACTGTTGTAGCATACGATAACGTATGTAAGGGGACAGTCATGTCTTTTTAAGGTAGTCTTGAATGGTTATTCTTCTGGATTAACAGGCAATCGTCGGTGCCACGACACACTGCTCTGTAAAACTTATAGATGGGATAGATGAAGTACCACAACATCTGATTTGATACAGTAGTAATGGTACGTAAAAGTCTGCAACAGTGAAAGCAATGTTTATTTTTTATTTTATTTTATGTTTTTTTTTTTTTTTTTGTAAATGATATTTTCTGCTACACTGCTACAAGTCACAGTTTTCTTTTCTTTATAATCTACGCGACGGGCGGAGATTCGAGTCCTCCCTCGGGCATGGATGTGTGTGTTGTCCTTTGAGTTAGTTAGTTGTGAAAATAGTGTGTAAGCCTAGGGACCGATGACCTCAGCTATTTGGTCACGTAGTACCGTACCACAAATTTCCAAATTTCCTTCTTAGTGTTTTGATGTGTGAGGTTCTGTTTTGTTCTGTTGACTTTACTGCAATATGTATAAAGATCGCGCAATTTTTAGTTGATTACCGATCTTTATATGCTGTTAGCGACGAAGCTTCGTAAAAGTTGTATTTACGTGTCGTGTAAAATATAAAGCACTCCGTCTTCAGGTCACGAGTGGCCTACTGGGACCATCCGACCACCGTGTCATCCTCAGTGGAGGATATGGATAGGAGGGGCGTGGGGTCAGCACACCGCTCTCCCGATCGTTATGGTGGTATTCTTGACCGAAGCCGCTACTATTCGGTCGAGTAGCTCCTCAATTGGCATCACGAGGCTGAGTGCACCCCGAAAAATGGCAACATTCGTGGCGGCCTGGATGGTCAACCATCCAAGTGCCGACCACCCGACAGCGCTTAACTTCGGTGATCTCACGGGAACCGGTGTATCCACTGCGGCAAGGCCGTTGCCCATGTAAAATATAAAGAAAATAAAATGGTGACTGATGGCATAAAACTTATTTATAAACAAACCCATTGTAACAAACATATTAAGAATTCCTTGGAAATGATCGAAAGTAAGGGAGCACGATGTCAGAGGCCTCCAGTCGTGTACAGAAAACTGGACGTCACAGGGCGTGAGGAAAGCATAACCATAACGCCGGTGCAGAATGGCCCCGCAGCACTAGGCTGTTGAAGGAATGCGCAAAAGACAGTGTGTGTCAATCAACGAGCAGTTACGTCCATCGTAGTCGTGTGAATCATTACAGCGTCGCCCGAAGACACCTACACACGGGGAAGAGAAACTGTAGGAAGGACGGAGTGTGGCAAGTGTAGCCCAGAAGTTTGGTACTGATCACAACACTGTTTCAAGTGCGTGGGGAGCATTCCGAATAACGGGCACTGTTACCCGGAGGAGAAAAGGTGATCGACCTCGGTCAACTACAGCTGCAGATCACAGCTACACCGCTAAGCAGGCAAGACGGGAACCACGTGAAGCACGGAATGTAATTGCTACCACATTTGACATGACTGAAAAGCACAAAACCTTAACCCTCACATTGGTACGGCGACTGCATGGGGATAGTACGTTGTGTTCCATTGATACCCGCACATCGATGCCACGGTTTGAGATGGTCCCAAGAGCACAGAGATTGGACCACCGAGGACTGATGTCGCCTCTCTTGTCATATAAGAGCAAATTCAGCCTGAGCAGTGATTACAGACGTACCACCATGTGGTGAGAAGTGGGAACACGTATCATACCCAGCAACGTGAGTGTTTTGGAGGTCTGGGTGCTATGCTGTAGGGAGCACAACGTTGCATCATGTGCTGATCTACAAATCTTTAAACACGATGGACTCACCCGACAATGTTATTATCACACTGTCCCTTAGCCCATGTGCGACTTTCCAGGGGTGCACTCGGCCCAGACCTTTTTCGATGACAGTGCGCGAATGCATCGAACAACGGAGGTTGTAGAGATCTTGGAGCGAGGGTATATCCGGCGAATAGACTACCCTGACTGTTCTTCCTACCTAAACCCCACCGAGGGTATATTGGCAGACGTAATGCAGCAAATCCACAATCACCAACGATCATCATGCAGTTGTCATCCTAGATGATAGAGAAATGGAACGGTCTACGACAAGAACTTGTCAATCTTGCGATCAGGTTAAAAGTGCCTTTCCGTTTCCGGCGATCACGCACCCTATTAAGAACCATGTCCCGCCATTTGTAATTTTTACTGGCCCATCATGAATCGTTAAGTGTAATTATTGTGTCTGGATAAAAGAGTCACATCTATTTGTCTCATTGTACAATCCTTTGAAACACCCTCTGTACTGTACGACTACAGCTACCACATATTTCACAAATCATCTAATTGTGTGTGGCGGAGGATACTTCTGGTACCACTAACTGATTCACCCCTTTCCCCTGTCTTGTTCTAGTCTTGAATAGCGCGCTGGATGAACTGATGGGTCTCTACTGGCTGTAGTTACACGAATTTTCTCGTCGTTATCATCAAGACAGATTTATGTGAGAGGATACGCTAACAATGGAACCTCCCCATCGCACCCCCCTCAGATTTAGTTATAAGTTGGCACAGTGGATAGGCCTTGAAAAACTGAACACAGATCAATCGAGGAAACAGGAAGAAGTTGTGTGGAACTATGAAAAAATAAGCAAAATATACAAACTGAGTAGTCCATAAGCAAGATAGGCAACATTTAGGATAACGTGAACTCAAGAGCGCCGTGGTCCCGTGGTTAGCGTGAGCAGCTGCGGAACGAGAGTTCCTTGATTCAAGTCTTCCCTCGAATGAAAAGTTTTCTTTCTTTATTTTCGCTAAGTTATGAGCTGTCCGTTCGTTCGTTGACGTCTCTGTTCACTGTAATAAGTTTAGTGTCTGCTTTTTGCGACCACACCGCAAAACCGTGCGATTAGTGGACGAAAGGACGTGCCTCTCCAATGGGAACCGAAAACATTTGATCACGCTTGTATTTGATGTTGCCTATCTTGCACATGAACTACTCAGTCTGTACATTTTGTTTATTTTTTACATAGTTCCACACAACTTCTTCCTGTTTTCTCGATTGACCTGTGTTCAGTTTTTCAAGGCCTATCCACTATAACTAAATCTGAGGGGGGTTCGATGGGGAGGTTCCCTTGTAAGATCCAATCTAGATATAGTGGGCGTCAGTGAAGAAGAAGAGGATTTCTTGTCAGATCAGTATGGATTATATCAACAGCAGCTTACGAGGGTATAACGGGAGTAGGTTTCGTTATGAATAGGAAGGCATGGCAGAAATTGAGTCATTCTGAACAGTTTAATGACAGAGTTGTTCTCTTGAGAAGCGGCAGTAAACCAATACCGACGACAGTCAGATACACATGCAGACGTAGCAAGCCGAAGATGAAGAGATAGAGGAAGTATATGACGATATTGAAAGCATATTTCAGTACGTAAAGGGAGATGGAAATGTAATAGTCATGGGGGACTGGAATGTGGTTGTAGAGTAAGGAGCAGAAGAGAAGTTTACGGGAGAATGTTGGCTAGGTACTAGGAATAAGAGATGGCAAAGGCTAATTCAGTTCTGCAACAAGTATGAGGTAGTAATAGTGAGTACTCTACTCAAGAATCACAAAATGAGGATGTATACTTCGAAATGGTTGGAAGATACGGGAAGATTTTCGTTAGATTACATCATTTTCACGATTTTAAGACGTACCGACAAACAGGTATAGACTCGGATCTCAATTTAGAAGTTGTGAAGAGCAGGCTGCAATTTAACAGACCAATCATGAAGAATCAGTGCTCAAACAAGTGGGATACGGAAGTCCAAAAGAATGAAGAGAAACGCTTGGAAGTTCTCTGAGGCTGTAGCTACTGCGTCGATGAGTAGCTCAGCAGGCAGTTCAGTTGAAGAGGAATGGACATCGCTAAAAATGACAATCATAGACGTTGGAAAGAAAAACATAATAGCAAAGAAAATACCTAAGATGAAACCTTGGTAACAGAAGAAATACTTTAGTTGATCGATGAAAGAAGGAAATACAAAAAAGTTCAGAAAAATTAAGGAATACAAAAATACAAGTCAGTTCGGAATGAAATAAATAGGAAGTATAGGAAAGGTAGGCGAAATGCGAATAACCTAAAAAGAAATGATGGTCGGAAGGACTGGTTTAACACTTGTAAAACGAGAACCACCTTCGGTGAAATTAAAAGTGAGGGAGTTAATAATCAGAGTGCGATGGGAATTCGACTGCTAAATGCAGAGGAGAGAGCGGAGAGATGGAGAGGGTATGTGAGGGTCGCTAAAAGGGAGAAGACTTGTGTGATGACTTGATAGAAGAAGGAACAGCATACGACATAGAAGAGACACGAGATTCGGCATTAAAATCAGAACTTAAATGACATATGGAAATCTTAAAATCGACTAGGGCGGAAGGAATAGATAAAATTTCATAAAAACTTCTAAATCATTGGGGGACTTGGCAGCAAAACGACTATTCATGTTGATGTGAAGAGTGTAGGAGTCTGAAGATATACCGTCTGATTCTCGAATAGAGCATCATCCGCACAGGGGATGACAAGTGCGGGTATTATCACACAATCAGCTTAACTGTTCACGCATCCAAGTAGCTGAAAAGAATAATAAGCACAAGAATGGAAAAGAAATTTGAAGGTGTGTTAGACGACGGTCAGTTCTGTTATTGCTTTTGTTAATGGAAGGAAAACTAAAGAAAAGTCAAGGAACATGGTTCTGATGTGTGGACCTGTAAAAAAGCGTTCGAAATGCTGAGAAAGTAGGGGTAAGCTATAGGGAAAGACGGTAGTGTACAATATATAGAGGATGCAAGAGGAAATAATAAGAGTGAGAAATCAAGAAGGAAATGCTCGGATTAAAAAGGGTGTAAGACAGAGATGTAGTCTTTCGCTTTACTGTTCAACGTATGCATCGAAGAAGCAATGATGGCAATGAAAGTTGCAAGTGTGGAACTCAGATTCAGGGTGAAAGGATATCAATGATAAGATTTGCTGATGACATTGCTAACTTCTGTGAAAGCGAAGAAGCTTTACAGGATCTGTTGACTGGAATGAATAGTTTAATCAGTACAGTTTTCGGACTGAGAGTAATTAGAAAAAGTGAAAAGTAATGAGAAATAGTCGAACTGAGAACAGCGAGAAACTTAACATCAGGATTGGTGATCATGAAGTAGATGAAGATAAGGAATTCTGCTACCTAGGTAGCAAAATAAACCATGACATATGGAGTAAGGAGGACACAAGAAGCAGCTGAGCAGCGGCAAAAAAGGAATTCTTGACCAAGAGAATCTACTAGCATCAAACATAGGTCTTAAATGGAGAAAGAAATTTCTGAGAATGTACGTTTGGAGCACAGCGTTGTGCGATAGTGAAACATGGAATGTGGAAAAACTGGAAAAGAAAAGAGTCGAATAATTGTAATGTGGTGTTACAGAAGAAAATTGAAAACTAGGTGAACTGATAAGGAATGAGGAGGTTCTTCGCAGAATCGGCGAGGAAAGGAATATATAGAAAGAATGAGGGACGACAAAGGTGGGGGGGGGGGGGGGGGGACAAGATGGTAGGACACTTGTTAAGACGTCAAGGAAAAGATTCAGTGGTAGTAGAGGGAGCTGTTTAGGGCAAAATCTGTAGAGGAAAACAGAGACTGGAATACATCGAGCAAATAACTGAGGACGTACATGGCGAGTGCTACTCTGAGATGCAGAATTTGGCACAAGAGAAGAATTCGTGGCGGGCCTTATCAGACCACTCACAAGACTGGAAACTGAAATAGATTAAAAAAAAAAAAGAAATGTTGGAGAAAGCTGTTGCGTCACTCTTCCCGGAAAGTGTTCTCTCGAAACATCAATCGCAAATTTCTCCGTGAAGCACAACATCTCTCTTTCAACATCTTTCAATGGAGATTTTTGATCATCTCGGTAACACCCTCGCGGCGACTAAATGCTCCTGTGACGAAATGCTCCGCTATTTGTTGGATCTTTTCTACTACTTCTATCACTCCCAGCAGGCATAGAGCCCATACTGATGAAGAATAGTCAAGAATTGGTCGAACAGGCGCCTTATAACGCGCTTCCTTCGTTAATAAGCTACATTTTTTTAAAATTCCTCCTATAAATCTCAGTCTGTCTTCTGGCGGTATGTTTCCCTGTGAACATACTTCAAAAAAAGACTTAATTTTTTCATGTAATATGTGAGAAACATTGACATTCGTTCATGGGGATTGCATCGAGTGTAAGGGGCAAAGACACTATGCACGATTTATTACCTATATAGGCAATGACTAAAGAAGACAATATATACTCTGTTAATTTTCATTTATCTGATAAAAGAGAAGACGTTGTACCTTTGCGGGTAGTACCGCTGACCTAGCAAGGCACACACTTCCTAGATTCCATATCAAGACGTCTGCAATAAATAGTAATTGTTAATTTATCTAAATCGTTATCATAACACAAAACGAGGTTGGTTACTACTGAAACCATTTTTTGTTTATATGAGGATTGTGTCCTTTCCTGCAGCTATTAAAAGATTTATTAGTTACAATCTTACCCTATTGTTGCCAGCCATTACGGTCGGTAAAGCTATTTCTATTAACTACGGCTCTTCTAGCCCAGATATTATTGAGATAATTGATTTAGACTATGCATTTATGAAAATATAAAAGTTTCTCCGTCATTATTTTCATTTTCTAATGCAAATTTTGACTTAGTAGGCCACAAATATCAAGTACGTTATTTTTCACATAGGCGTCATTACTGAGGAAGCTATAAGTAAACATACTTCATACAATTTAAATTAACAAACCCGTTATTGATAACTAACTATTATCTGTTTATAAGGCACACACACACACACACACACACACACACACACACACACACACACACACACATATATATATATATATATATATATATATATATATATATATATATATATATATATATACTACAACAATGTGGCGTAAGTTACTTTCGTCCTTTAGTCTCGCACAACAGTTTACCTTTATAGATATTCCCTCAGCGCTCTAAAATTTGAGAGAAATTTATGAAAGCAATAGATTCTTCCTTTTATAAGACTGCTTAACCTAGATCCCAAATATTATGGTTACTTTTGACATTTAATAAAGAATTGGTTCTGGCTGTAAGCCATCATTATATGGTGGCTGTTGTTGTGGTCTTCGACACGAAGACTGTTTTCATTGTGCTCTCGATGCTCGTCTATTTCATCTCTGCATAGCTACTGCAACCTACATTCATATGTTGGATGTCAGGTCCTCTCGTGGGTGGCGTCAGCAGTAGAGTCTCATACAACTAGGAGACAATTAATTTATTAATTAATTTATAACAGTTTACAGCATAAGTCTCATAATTCCGTGTGTTAGTTTGAGGGTGGGCGTCGAATTTCCGGTCCTCAATAGGTGATACGTGCTGTCACTACGAACCATGTTGCCCAGCAGCGTGTGGCAATATTCGTGGACGAGAGCTGTGTGAAGATACTGGCACTTTGGCGCTGCTATGATTCTATAGGCGACGTAGCCGCCTGGGCGCAACACCTGGCCTTGCATTGGTGTCTGGTGTCGGTGGACGCTCAGTGGATTGACGGATTGGCAACTGTGAGGGTTTCACTTCGATCCTCGGCCCTCTGGTGCTGCGGCTGGATCTCCTACAAAGCGGTACCCTAGGATGGCGAACAGAGATACCTGCTCGAGCAGATAGCAGGTGAGAAACAACTGCTTCACGGAAATAACCTGCCATGCAGCGGTCGCCGATTCGATCTGGCTGGACGGCCAGTATTTATAAATATGGCTATGATGATGTTGATGAGCAGCATGTGCCACGTACCTCACTTGCCGCAGTGCCGTCAAACCAAACCAGACCCTGGTAATACCACTAGTCGTTGACCAAAATTGACAAAATGCTGCACATTCTAATTACAACAAGCAGAATAATACTATGTGCAACTTTATATAACAAACAAATATCAACAATACAGAATACATAAAAAGAACCACCACAAACCCAGTCAGACTTAGCCCATGTCATGCCATCAAACCAGTCCCATGAGTCAGAAAATAAAACAACTGCTACCTTCAAATGCAGATGATACAGGTGTTCAGAAACAATGTCCAACTTGCGACGAAGTAAACGAATTCTTACTGTAGCGTTCTTAACAAAGTGAACCAACCATGCAAATTTTGGGACAACTCCATGGTCCAGGCGCTTCAGTAAGAAACTCAAGGAGCTCAATAGTCTTGCTCTTTGGTGTCGTAATTTGTGCGAACTATGGACCAATGAAACCATCTTCTCCCCGAAGAGGTATTTCATTTGCTTGTTCTACTTGTAGTGGCGTAATGAATAGGTCAATAAAGTTCGGGTATGCAGCAGCGCAAATAAAACTTCTTCCACTGATATTTCGGCCATCTTCAGAGATAGTCACAGGACTGACGATAAGATGCCAGGCGCGGTCTTATATGCCCCACCGCGGTGGTACTGCGCATGCGGGTCACAAAAGCTGGGCAGCGGCAAAGAACTACGCTTACACATGCGCCGCCTGTGGCTAAGGCGTACATACATTCGATTCACTTACCGATGTATGTTCGGCGGCGGCGACACCGTGACGACTTCTCTGCAGGTTAATTACCCCAAAAGCCGGATTCCATGCTTAAATTAAATTAAAATCATTATCTCTATTTATTAAATTATTAGCTAATCTAATCTCTATACCTTCCTTGAAAACAGAATCCCAATAGAAACAGGTGGTTGTTAAACTCTTCTCATCACTGTAATATATGGAATGTCCTGTATCAATACAATGTTCGGTCACAGCTGACCCGTCTGGCTGTCATAATCGTGCGTATCTTCGACGCTCCACGCAACTCTCACGAACGGTGCGAGTTCTTTGGCCTATGCATGACATCTCACAATTTCCGCAAGGAAACTGATACACAACCGCCTTACGAAGCAGTAAATCGTACTTTACACAGCCGAGTAAAGCTACAATCTTCGTGGGTGGCCGGAAGACCACATTAACACAGTGTTGCCCAAAATAAGACCTATCTTCGACGAAAGAGCATCCACATCGGGCAAAAACGCCCTTGTTCTGAACTAATTACAATCTTATTCCCCATCACGTGCCAGCACTATAGATTTTACATTGAATGCTCTACGAATTTGTTGCGGAGAAAATCCATTCGCTTTAAAAATGCTCTTGAGGTATGTGAGCTCTCCTTGCAAATTATTTTTATCGGATATACAGTGCGCCGTATGCACCAAGGTCTTGAGGACACCTATGGTCTGTGAAGGGTGACAGCAGCTACTGGCATATAGATATGCAGTTGTATGTGTTGGTTTCCGATATAAGGCGTGTCCTAATGTGCCATCATCTTTACGGCGAACGACAACATCCAAAAAGGGGAGGCAGTCGCCCTTTTCTATTTCCATAGTAAACGTTATACTAGCGTGGATAGAATTCAAATGCTCAAAAAATCGATGTAATTTATCCATCCCGTGCGGCCATACCACAAGTGTGTCGTCCACGTATCTCCAGAAGACAATTGGTTTAAAAATGGCTGACTCCAGTCCTTTGTCCTCCAAGTCTTCCATGAGTATATTAGCTTACAGAGGGGAGAGGTGGCTTCCCATTGCAACGCCAACAATCTGCTCATAAATTTCACCATAAACTGAAAATAAGATGATAAAAGCACATATTCAAATAAAGCCGTGATGTTCTTATCAAAATTTTGGCCGATAAGAGAGAAAGAGTCCTTTAAAGGTACCTTGGTGTATAATGATACCACGTCAAAACTAACAAGTACATCCATACTATTTAGCTTGGCACTGCTAAGTCTCTGAATAAAATCCATAGAATTACGAGTGTGGTGTATAATGATACCACGTCAAAACTAACAAGTCCATCCATACTATTTAGCTTGGCACTGCTAAGTCTCTGAATAAAATCCATAGAATTGCGAGTGTGATGACTCATAGACAAGTTCTCTAGACGCTCATCCTTATCCATCTTGGTATGTAGGCACGTTATTCATCAAATGCTACACAAAGATACTGTGAACGATAATGTGGTTAAACACAAAGTAGTTGTTATTGTCAGGATACTTTGTATTGAGAAGCATAGATATCGAGTTACTTCGATGATGAAACCCTAAAATGGCCTAAAATCATATCGGAAATGGCTCATTTTATGGTATTGTGTTACAACACACAACACACATCTAATTATATGCAGAAGTCCTGTTGGTAACAGTAAAAAATGGGAAGAATTAAAACTCAGCTTTTCTTGTAACGTAAGCGGCGGCATCAGATTCTAGGAATATTATTATCACTAGTACTTTGGAACTACTAATTAATCCATATTTTTAATGAGAAATGTTTCTCTTAGATCATGTTATTCGTAATCTGAATGGTGTAACTGAAATGATCTTGATGTACAGCCTGAAAAACAGGATAAAACAGTTAATATGTCACATAGTAAAAATGTGACAAATGTATTTATCAGTTATTTGTTAGGTGTACTGTATCTGTCTTCTACTTCTTGAAGATGAACGTAGGAATGTACATAATAGAGAAAATAGCAGCCATAGCATTATGTAAGGTACAAAAAAAGCGTGCGATAAAACTTTGAGGAGCCATTCCTCATCTAAGAAGAAAGACATTATATTATATGCACATGGGTAAGAAAGTGCTTCATTCTGTTTTATAATTCATTTGCTTCTGCTATTAATAAATCAGTTATGGGATACCCAAAGTAACAGAATGTACAACCATACCAAGTAAAATTCTTTCAGATATGATTTTGTTCAAAGTGGCTTCTTATGTAATAGATCTTAGGTTCGCCACCTGCGTCTTGTGTTGAATTTCGTCAATGATAATTCCGACTTATGAGTTATTTCAGTCGCTCACTTGGCATAAACAGCTTACACGTAAATTAAAAACTTGATTGCAGGTGGCCGTTTAACAGCGCTCAAAAATTATTTGCTTTACGGTGTACTACAACAGAAATCTAAACAAATTACCTAGCCTGCCAGAAGATGCGGCATTACCAGCTTCACGAAACATTTACAGTGATAAGCCCAAACACGAAAACAATTACCAGTCGTTAGGTGAATGCCGCCTGCTGCTGTTGTGGGTTTGTAACCCGGTAAAAGCAGAGAAGAGGCGAATGATGAATCACTGACCATTTAAACAAGATAATATAGGAGTACATAACACAGAATGCTAAATAAAAACGAATTTTAGATTCAAGATATTATGTAATGCTGATATGACATGCGTATATCGAAATGACATAAGCGACACTGACAAAGAGCAGATTGTTATGTTCCAGCGTCTGCGAACGAGTACAAACACAAACTACGTGTAGGTGACAACGTGTTGGGCGTAGATTCTTCGTCACACAACATGGAGGTCGGACGTTTGGACGCCCTATAAAGCAGGATAGGCGGTGATCTGTGTCAGATCTGACGACAGTGTAGTACTGGTACAGGCAATAGGGTTTACGAACACACAGTTCAGCGCACATTGTTGAATATGGGGCTCTGCATCAGGCGACTCCTTCATTTTCACATGTTGACCCAACGACATTGTCAGTTATAGTTGCAGTGGGCACGAAATCATAAACTGTAGCCGTGAATCGATGTAAAAATATCGTTTGACAGATGAAACACGTATCTTGTTACACCAGGTCGACAGTCGCGTCTGGGTAATCCGTCATCCAGGCGAAAAGCGCTCGAAGCATGCAGCGCCGCATGGACACAAGCCTTTGGGGCCTAAGCGACGCTGGTTGGCGGAGCATGATAGTGAACTCTCGTTGATTCGCCTTACCTAAATCTGGTGGAACACGTCTGAGACGCAAATCAGCGTCCCGTAATTCATGGGAACTGCGATGTAGCTGGTGGCACCTACCTTCAAAAATTAGCCAAGGGCACGTCGAATCTATGCCACCAGTCTCTGCTGTATCGTATTCCGACACGCTGCTGAGCAGGTGTTCATAATACAGGGTGATTCAAAAAGAATACCACAACTTTAGGAATTTAAAACTCTGCAACGACAAAAGGCAGAGCTAAGCACTATCTGTCGGCGAATTAAGGGAGCTATAAAGTTTCATTTAGTTGTACATTTGTTCGCTTGAGGCGCTGTTGACTAGGCGTCAGCGTCAGTTAATGCTAGAATGGCGACCGCTCAACAGAAAGCTTTTTGTGTTATTGAGTACGGCAGAAGTGAACCGACGACAGTTGTTCAGCGTGGTGTTAAACCTCCTGATAGGTGGTGTATTAAACGTTGGTATAAACAGTTTACAGAGAATGGGTGTTTGTGCAAAGGGAAAAGTTGTGGACGGCCGAGAACGAGTGATGAAAATGTAGCACGCATCCAGCAAGCATTTGTTCGCAGCCGAGGAAAATCGACTCGCAGAGCTGAACTTGTTTTTGAGTGAAAAAAAACCTTTTTAAATACTCTTTGTAATGATGTATAACAGAAGGTTATATTATGTTTCTTTCATTAAATACACATTTTTAAAGTTGTGGTATTCTTTTTGAATCACCCTGTATTTTGACTCATCAGTGTATACTTCACGGTCTCTTTCTCACTTCAGTGTCTAGTGCCCACTGGCTTCTACATGAGAGATTTCGTGGCAGATGGGTGACCTCAATGTTCGCCAGATAAAACTACTTGAATTTAATTTTTGGTTGTAGTTCGGAGCACTTGTCTCTGGAATCCCAATTAAGGGTGCAGAGAGTCTTCATGCATGTGTTCTGGAAAGCTGCAGTTCTACATGTTGGATATTTCGGTTCGTTTTAGAATAAAACCAATGGTAAGTAGATGCATGATGCGCGTATCTATGTAACGGAGGGTAGTTTGAACTTTTCACGTAAGGAAAAGCATAATTGGTTTGCCATTACCTTTACTGCGTTCCCCGTGGTTAATGTACTAAGGAGACTGTACAAGAAAATGAAATGTCGTGTGGTCAGAAACGAGTTCTCACGAGGATGTAAATCGTTCATTGCTCACTCCCACAAAACGTTTTCTTCTGTTTTCCAGAAATGTGTCCTGAACGTTTGTCTGCACCTTTCTGTCAAGCAGTGTGTGCATTAGTGGTGCAGTTATAGTTAATTCTTTCATAAATGCACTGTAGGTATGTGATGTCGGTAATCAGACGTGTGTGTTTCTTTTTTAAGGGGAACGTAGAAGAATGACATTGCACATCTTTCATCTTTAGGGTAAAAAGAAATATTTAAATGCAATACACTGTGCACTCTCGGGCGTGTTGAAATCACATACGACCTCGGCACAGATATCCAAAACAACTTCCTGCACCAAAAGAGTAAGCGACGCCACCGTGGCCTTGTCTTTTATAAGGCTGCCTCATTATGTCGAGAGTGTTGTGAACAGCTTGGACAACATCTGTCAGTCTGGCTGGATCAAAGGCTCAGGCAGAGTATGATTACCATATAGACCCCAACCATTCGTGTGGACGATTCCATCTTATGTACAGATAATGTGTAGTCCCTACAAACAGTATGTAGTCCCAACCCATCACACTTTTTAGTCCCTGCTTTAATTGCTAACCTCCGTTGCTAACGACGAATATATACACTACAGGTCTGAGCATGCCAGGAGTGCTGACGTCGGATATACAAGGTGAGCAGTCTGAAAACCATATAAGGGTGTCACAGTGTAGTTTGTGCTAAAAAATAATTGTTAAGAAAAAAATGGTACCTTGACCCGTTTCAGTGTTAACTAGCGCTGAAGTTTGTTAATCATGTAGCAGCAAGCGCAAATTCAAGCACCCTGCCACAGACAATGTCGGCAACCGTGTTCTCCATTTGGTTCCTTAATTTAAGTTTATAACACATTTAATCTGCCAATGAGCATCTGATCAAGAGGTAACTCACGGAACTGCAGATGTCTACGTATTAGCGGATTTTTGAGTTTGCAAGTGCTTGTTTCTGCGTCTACGACGACCTGGTTGACTAACTTCTATGTAAAATAGCTGGGAAACGGCGCAACGTATCGGATTTTTTCTTTGTAAATATTTTTTGGCACAACCTCCGCCGTAACATCTTTACAAATTTTCAGACATACACATTATACATTTCGAATTTGTCTTACTTAATACTAGCGATGTGGCGAACGGCGAAAGTTGTACACCCCAAGTGGTTCGTCTAATTGCTAGTGGTTCCTCGATATGACTGAGATGAAAGAACAGGTAATTTGTCGCCTGTGTAAGCGTGTGCTATCTGACGATGAACTAGAACACACTCTCATTGAAAGTGGTAGTGAGGGTGAGTTTCCTCTTTCTTCGACTGAAACTATCAATGCGATTATTATTCCTCGAAAATGAAGAATATGTGCCCCCAGCAAATAAACAGAAGTTTGTGTACAAATTTGAGTGGTTAGCGAGTGGAGCTGAATCACAGGTTCCATGATTTAGATACAACGCATTCAGGTGTATATCTTGCACTTCTGGAAAACCTTAGATATCGTTCACAGGAAAACTAGTCTCACTTACTGACGATAAAACTAAAAGATACTACAATGTTCAGAATAGTGCTTTTTGTGGGAAAAAACGTTAGAACGAAAAGGAAAATATGTGAATAGCAGAAACGTATTATTTGATGGCATTAATTCTTATAATGGCAGGAACTAACAAACTGAGATATTATGAAGGTTGGTCAAGTGATACTCTCCCTAAAGCTCCTAATTCTGATGAAATAATGTCTCATGATATATATTTATTGCTTCTCCAATGCCGCAATTTTGCAGTAATGATGTTCCTGCTCAAGACGATAGGCTGTATTAAGTAATATCAGTTGTTTCATAGCACTGTGGAAAGGCAGGACAGCGCTTACTCATTTCCAAAAAGTTGTGGTGGACGAACTCTCCCACTCTTCGAGTTACTCTTGGCATTCATAAAGTACATTCAATCGGAAAGACGTCGGCTTCGTATAGAAATATTTGTTTTTTATACGAGGCTATAGTCAATTTCATGGCATTTCTGTAGCATTTCAACGCGCAGGCGCCTTTGTACTGTCTTAAATTACAAGCGCGCAGTATCATTAGAGATGATGCTTCACCTGGAGGGTTGTTTGGACCACCTCTGCCTGGCAAAATGCTTCGATGATCGTGAGCACTGCTAATCGTGAGATGAGGAAACACATTTTCGGCAGTGGTGTCTCAACACTACGGCATAGGTCGAGTGGTACGGTTGAAGTTATATTCTGAGGAACACGTTGATTTACTGACAAATTATTGAGATGAGGAAACAGAGCAATATTTCACTGTGATTATTTTGATGATTTAAGGTAACTGATTTCAGATTTTGTACTTTATTGCGGAAATTGTAGTTACGCAGCCTTGGTACAGACATCCAGAGACTTGAATATAAGGAAAGACAAACAGCCATGAAGAATTTTTAATTTGAATTTGGGGGGTAGGAACACTGTTGAGTATTTAATGTCATTTTTACTAGTTGTAACGTTAGAAACACCTCACCTGAAGTTAGAGACTACTGACATTTGTCTCTCAAGAACTGTAATTTTTTTGTGTGTTAATGTTCGACAAGGCAAGAAAGAGATAGAACTTCTCTAATCAGAAAACTAATTACATTTGATGTTATAATTTATCCTAAGACATTTTCCGCATACAAAGTCCATGTCAAAATATTAGTTATCACTGTTATTTATTCAGATTTGTTATAGACCATGTATGCTCTTCCTCATTTTTAAAATAGACACATCTCAATAGTTAGTTGTAGCTCAGCAAATTCGATGCGCTTTCAAGGCAAGGGAACATTTAGTTTTTCCAGGGCCAGTTCATCAGTTTAAAAGTTTAACAATACAGTGTTGAATTCAGACACTATGCTTCCCATTACGAATGTTTAAACTGACAGTGAACCTGATAGGCACTTTCAAGTTACTTTCTCGCTGTCAGGTTTTTGCAATACATTTTTAACACTCGAATTTTAATGTTCAAAGATTTCGAATTCCTTTGTTGAAAGTTTACGTTTGCTTCCAGATAGATTACACTGCCAGCAAGCAAAACTTTTAACGAATCGATTCGCTTCCTACGATTCAATCTCACATTGCGAATCGATTTCTACGATTCGTTCACGATTATTTCACGATTCATTCTAGTCTGCGATGGCACGATTCTTACGGAATGCAAAACGTTCTACAGCTTACTCACAGATGGCAGGACATGTTTGAAATAGTCAATGGGGTTAGAATCGAACTGTGTTATGATAAGATATGCCAGAAATAGTTTATTTATGAGTAAACATGCATATGACGTCACAAGTGTGATTCTAGATTTATACGTGTAATGCCTTAATTGATTAAACGTCACGTTTGATTTGATTGCATCTATTGTTTTATTTCAGTATGTTAGGAAAGAGGAGTCGATTTGTGCGAAAGGTGGTGCAAAGTTACGTGGTATGCCAGTGTGGTTGTGTGGCTTGATCGTATCTAACTACCGACTTCTGTTCTATAGTAACAAAATCTAGCAATGAGGCAGACGTGAGTTGGCTCATATCATCCTATGTTTTTCTGTGCTAAGATGTCTTACCAAGTCCACATCACCCTTGTAATTCATACCGCAGGTGACAGCCCTCCCAAACAGCAAATTTAGCTTAACTTTCATTTCTTCTAAATACAAAGCATAGGTATTTTGCTTTTAATTTGTCTGAGAACTTGCCACGGTCACTACTATTTACGTGAGAAGACGACATACTTCTAAACAGTAGGATTGAAACGTATACAGCGACATTACTTCACTAAAATTTAATATGAATCTGAACACGATAACATTCGAAAACTCGAACTTGAAGTTATTAATTAAAGAGCTTTTGTTTAAAGACGGTATTACACGGCGATCCGCCAAGAAAGGTATTGGTTAGAGAGCCTATATGCGTGTGAACAAAGGAAGCTCGTAACGAATGAATGAACGACTCATTCACGAATCGCCACAACTCTGGAAACTTGACTTTTATTTTACACTGGAGCGAAATGTGGCGTTGTAGTTAGCGACGACTGTTTGGACGTTACTGGCCATGCTGTGACAACACATTTGGATCATTATTTGAGAAGAAGGCACACGCCATATGTGGACAATTGGTACACAAGCTCATGTCTCTATCACTACTTGCATAAAAGAGGAGCAGTAGGTATAGTTCGTAAGAATAGGAGAGGCACTCTAAAACTGGTAGCTAAGCTACAAACAGGAGAGGTAGAAATTTTGTCAACAGACACTATAATGGCTATGAAGTGGCATGAAGAAAGATATGTAGAGATGTTGGCTACATACCATACAGTTGATTTTAATCAGCTGTAAAATAAAATTTTAACCAATGTGTGTTGGACTACAACGAGTCTATGGGCACAGTGGACAAATGCGACAATCTACTTAGTTCGACAAAATGAGTTCGCAAATCAATGAAATTGTGCAAAACGCTCTTTTTTCACTATTAGACAAGTGAGTGATAAATTCTCACGTTGCCGCGCGGGATTAGCCGAGCGGTCTCAGGCGCTGCTGTCATGGACTATACGGGTGGTCCCGGCGGAGGTTCGAGTCCTCCCCCGGGCATGGGTGTGTGTGTTTGTCCTTAGGATAATTTAGGTTATGTAGTGTGTAAGCTTAAGTACTGATGACCTTAGCAGTTAAGTCCCATAAGATTTCACACACATTTGAACATTTTTGAATTCTCACGTTATTTTCTACAATCATACCGGAAGGAATACTTCAATCACTGAATTTCATTTCAGCCTCATATGTGAGATTTTAAAGACGTACCACCAAGGAAGGAAAGTACCAGCAGATTGCAAATCGGGTGAGGACAACTCCCAGTGGCTTCGAGAAAGGAGCTTTCCAGTCACCGTTCAATCGTCAGTAAAACAATATGGACCTGTCGCGAGATGCAAAGTATGCAGTAAGAACAAAAAACAAAAGGAATCGCGTTGCTGCCATAAAAAAGTGATGTGGGACTTTGTTTGTGCCTTGTTTCGAAATATGTCATTAAAAAATTCTGGTATTTGCTTCTTTGTAATATTGATTAGTACTGTAGACTTGACAAACAAAGAATATTCAAGGTACGCTTTATGTAAGCCCTTACTGGTGAGAATAAACACGCAAGAGTCCTCAATGATAGTATAGCATCAGGTTCTGCAGTGTACAGCACCTTACAGTGCCTACCATAAAGGCGGGTACTGCTGCGTGGATAGCACTAATTGCACATTGATGTGAGCACTGCTATGGCGCAATTAGCAGTGAATATGGTAAACACATGCCGTTGTACAACTGCATTTAATATTTATGTTCTCGATACCACCTGGAAGAGAAAAAATACAAATTAAAGTATTAGAGAAAATGTCATAAGACATCTCTACAAACCACTGCCAGTCTAGATGAGGACATGTCTAAACATTCTGCGTGGTGTCTGTTTGTTCTATATCGTGTCTCCCTACCACTATCGCGCAACGACGCTCTGAGCGTGTTTTTTTAGGGGATTGGCTGGTTTGAACCTGGGACCCGTTGCTGGTAAGGAGACGCCAGACCACACATGACATGTAGAATTCAGAAGACTTCAGTGAGACTAGCGATGATATAATCAAATACTTAATGATTTCAGCATCAGCTTCACTGCACTCCCTGTAAAAGAATCTTAATACTAACTAAATTTAGTGGAAGGGGTTCAAGGCTTTCCTACTTTTAGTTAGCTGGTAAAATAACGTCGAAAAAGTAGTTAAGTTTACCACTGGAAATTTTATTCTACTCACAAAACATTGTTTATAAATTGCACTATTGATAAAAGCAAATGCATTAATACAATATGGTAAAGACCAACTGCGTTCAACAAAAATGGGAACGAACATTCCCTGAATGGGTTTCCAAGTTCTACAATGGATCGATGGATGACCTATGGCATATCACATCTATTTTCTAGGTTTAAATTAAGTTTCACAAAAGAGAAAACTATCAAAATTGTCTACAGTGACCCTCAATTATCTTTAATTACTTATCTAACTTGTCGTAAATTACGTGGCTGATGTCACTTCTCAATAACTATATAACAGAAAAGTCATCGCGTTTCAGATTTTTACTTCAAGTGGCAAATGTGAACACCATGAGCTTTAATTGACAATCGACACTAGTATTACGTACAGGGGATGTAACAGATGAGACTTCTGCAGTTCTGAGTGAAGCCTTATGCGCTCAAAATTGCGGCATCGCGTGCATTCATTACCTTGTCGGTGTTCGTTAGAGGGCGTCGGCCGGCGCAGCTCCGTCCACCTCGCCCTCTCGGAAGCAACTCTCTCCTAACTTCTCCTTACAATTTACTGAAGTTGGTTTAAAAAGACTATCTGCTTGTGTTTTCATGTGACCAATAAGGATCTCAATGTTAACCTTCAGCTCTGCCTACAAAAATTCTGTCTATCCAATGAGAAACGTTATACTTTTCGTGGTGGGGCAATGTTTTTAAAGTTTGCAACGTAACAGAGACGCGAAAAAGTCTCACGCTAAAACTTGCAGCTGGTGTGGTCCTTTTAGCGTTATCATTAGATCTATACTGTTCTTATGTAGGGCTCTAGCTTTTAACATGGGCTGGGGGGAGGTCGTAATGTAACAGAGACGCGAAAAAGTCTCACGCTAAAAACTTGCGGGTGATGTGGTCGTAGCGGTTAGCTGGGAAGGTATGACATGCATTTAGGCATTCTTGTGTTAGTCTGTGGTATTCCATTTGCTCACTTGTTACTCGTATTACTGTGGTTAATTTAATGTCACGATTTATTCGGAGCTATGTGACATACTACTGGATTTGCTTATCATGTCAGGGTTTTCATGGAAGGTATTGGATTTGCCTGACAACTTACATATCACCACCCTTCGAACTTAATTTTTGCACTGAAGTTAGGCCATGATTGAATCGTTGTCTAAGTCAGTCAAAAATTATTAAATTATCTAAATTTTGCTGCCTACTGTTCAGCCATGTTATTCTGGTTCTATGCTAGTTTGTATTACTAATTTATATTTTTATACTCTTCCACATTATTTTTGAAAGTGACAAGAGAAGAATATTTTTATGCTATTATTAATTTTTAATTATTTTCTTTCTTTATTTAAGTGTGAAATTTGTGTTTTAAGAAGTTTGCAATCGAAAATGAGGAGTCTTTCATATCGATTTTCTTAGAAATATATATATTTTTTTATAAATGTAGTAATTAAGTAAAATCTATTCCTAACACATTTTCTAAATATCATGTATAAGTAAAATGTTTTTGTTTCTAAACACTCATTTCAACATTGTTGCACTAAAAAATAAGAATTATTTTCAAGAATTGCTTTGACAAAGAAATATACATACACATGTATTGAGATATTATCCTAACAAATCGTACAAATGTTAAAAAAAAAGGGAAAATATCCAACAAGATAATTTTTTATTCCTTGTTTTTGTAAGGAGAAAATAAGTAAAATATAGTTATTCTTTTATTTTTATGAGGAGAGAATAAGTGGCATAAAGTTTTAGTGTTTATTATGCCCTACTTTTGTTCTTTATATACTGTCCATTTCAGAACTAATGACTCATTTTTATCGATAGTCTATTTTTTACTTAAGTCCATAGTCAATGACTGTTACTTTGTAGTTCATTAGCTGTCTGGTGTGCTTAATTTATTTAGTTTTTCACATGTTTCTTTTGCACAATTCCTACATCACATAATTTGATTTCACACATTCACACAATCCTATGAATGTTTAGGCATGAGGTTGGCAAATGTTTTTGCACGAAGGTGTTGGACTTGGGCGAGATGAATGTGGGCAAGTATTTGATGTACAGCTTTGTTTGTCATTCCTTGTTGGCTTTGCAAGTGTGTGTTGCTGTTGTGGAGGTCCCATAATGGAATGGAGCAGTGAGTGCAGAATATCGTGGTTTACTGGCTTTGTATGAGTAAAAGTCATCGTTATGTGTCGCTTAAAGCGGTCGTTTTTCGTTGTAATACTTTGCAGACGACTAGCTTACAATAGGATAGGGATTTGGGAAGGTATGTCGTCTATTCTTCACACATCTTCTTTCTTGGTCTCAATCTTGCGAATCTGTTCTTCCTGCTTTTTCTCTGCTTCTTACTTGATTCTTGGCAATTTTTTGGGCAGGATATGGAAATATTTATTGATAACTAGTCGCTTTGAAGTTCTCCTCCTAGTAACAGTTTGATAAATGGTTTGGACATGTTATTTCTACTTTGTGGACGTCTTCTTCAGTTTCGTGCATTAGCGTGCTGTATAATAGTGGTAGTGTGACTTTTACACATATTTTTTGCCAGTGGTGGCTTGCCCAAGTGGTCTTCTCGTCGGGCCATTTTTTGCTCGCTCCGCTGAGTGGGGGCGCTCGGAGACCATTCCAGCGTTCGGCGTCCCGTCTCTGCAAGGCTCCGTCACTGTGCGGCTCCGTGTTCGTTCAAGCTGGGTTCTGCCTAGCGGTTAGATTTATTGCCCACTTCAGTTACAAGAGCCTTCTGTTGGTCTCACTGTCCTTTCCCTTCTCTCGATGCTTCTGCCTTGTAGGAACTGTGTCTTGCTAATTACGTCCTTTTCTTTCTTGATACTTCTCTCGTTGCAACTTGTGGGTCGTTGCATCTGGTTTTTGCCGGAGTTTTTACAATGGTTCTTACAAAAAGTTTGACTTATAATCATCTAACATTTGTCTAGTACCTACATTGTTTTACACCTTCTTAAAAAGCTTTACAAATTTCGGCGCCCTTTCCATGTTACAATTCTAAGATATTATAAGTCTTAACTTATACAAGAAACCTCAAATTCATTTTTTATTTTTGTGTAGTGTTGTGGTGTATAGCATTTTAGTATTTTATGCTGTTAGACTATCTACGCCTTATCCCTTCACCTTAATCTATGGTACTATTGTTGTTATTATTGAAACTACTTTCTTTTTCCCACCTTCCTCTCTCTTCATTCTTCTTTCTCCTGACGATATTATCTGCAATATAATCTTGAAATATTGTGCTGATTATTTACCAATAATAAAATTAATCTTCAAACTTTTTGATATGGCTCACATGGTGAACTCCTAAGGTTTTGCCTGTTTTTGGGTTCATTAGTTCCACATCGTTATCATGAGCAATTTGGCTAATTATGAGAGGTCCTTTGTATGCAGCGTAAAACTTATGTATTTTGTGTTTCTGTTTGCTGGAGAGATGGTGTGTTTTTACAAATAGGTTCTGGCCTACTGAGAATGTTCTTTTAATTGCTGTTCTATCTCCTCTTTCTTTTCTTTTAATGGTTGCCTTTCAGATGTTGGAGAGTGCTGTTGCTATGACTTGTTTGTGCTGTCTACATGGTACAATAGGAAATCTAACATTTTCTCTGGTTATGTTTGGGGGTTCAGTATTTTTAAGTACAGTAACTGGAGGTAGTAGAGTAGTGCTATGTGGCATTTCATTTAATACTTCTTGAAAATCTTGAAGGTATATATCCCAAGTGTTGTGTCTTTTGCCTGTATATAATCGGCATAAAGTGCCTATGTCCTTCATAGATCGTTCTGCTGGATTTACGCTAGGTTTGTAATTAGATATGTAGATGGGTTTTATTTTGTGTTGTTTTAACGTGTTCTGCCATTGCACTGATTTGTATTGTTGGCCATTATCCGAAATTATTCGTTCCACTCGACCTACTTGTCTGAGAAAATCTTGTCTAAATGCTTTACTTATAGTAAGACCTGTAGCCCGTTTTAATGGTGTGAAGGTAACATATTTAGAAGTAAGATCCAAAATGACAAATATGAAAATATATCCATTTTTTGTGAATGGGAGGGGCCCCATCAAATCTGTTGCAGCTATTTGTTTTAATCATTTAGGGATTATTGGAAACATGGGTGGTTTGGTTTGGAAAGTGACATGTTTAGCCCTCATACATTTTTTGCATTTGACTAATACTGTTCTAATTTGTCTTTCCATATTAGGAAAATGGCTTGTTTGTTTTATTTTTAAAAAGCATTTCTTAGGTCCAAAGTGGCCATTACTTAAATGTGTATACCATATGTACTTATTAATTAATTCATCTGGGATATAACTTAACCATTCATTCGTTGCAACATTTCGTCTAAAAAAATAAAACATTGTTTTTTACGAGATAATGCTGTCGAATGTCTGGAAAATCCTCACTTCTCCACTTGTGTTTGATTCCTAGTATTTCGGGATCCTTGTCCTGTTCTTTGCCTATGTTTTTCAATGCTGTCGTAATGTAGTTTTCCAAAGGTACTTGTTTCATATAGTACCTTGTAAACTGGTCTTCTGCTGCTTCCAAACCTATGTTATTGGATGCACCCTGTGGACATCGTGATAAAGCATCTGCTAATACATTTGCTGGTCCTGTTATATGTGTAATAGTGAAGTCTAATTCTTGTAATTTTAACATCCATCTGGCTAACCTCCCATGAGTTAGTTTGGCGGATAACAGAAATTCTAATGCTTTGTGGTCAGTGTATACTTTTGTTTTTCTTCCGAATAGGAAGTATCGAAAACGTTGGAAGCCCCATACAATGGCCAATGCTTCCAGCTCCGCGACTGAATAGTTTTTCTCGCTTTTTTTGAGTACCCGACTGGCAAATGCAATTGCTCTATATGATCTTAGCCCTGCCTGTTCGTATTCTTGGAATAAAACAACTCCTAAACCTGTTTTCGCACTATCAGTGGCCATACGAAAATTTTGTGTTACATCAGGATGTGCTAAAATCGGTGCTGTTGTTAGTGCGTTTCTCAATTTTAAAAATTCTTCATTGGCTTGTTGATCCCATACCCATGGCGTGTTTTTTCCAGTCAATGCACATAGGCGTGGTGTTGCGAGAGAGTCGATCCAAATAAATTTTTTATAGAATCCGGTGAGACCTAGAAATCCTTTGAGAGTTTTCTTATTATACGGAGTACAGAAATCTTTGATTGCCGTTAGTTTTTCTGGGTCGGGCATTACCCCTTTCTCTGAAATTATGTGTCCTAGAAATTTGACCTCTCGCCTTCCAAATTTGGATTTTGTTATATTTACTGTGACCCCATGCTCTTTCATGATCTGTAAAAACTGATTTAATGTGTCGTTGTGATGTTCCCAAGAGGGTTCTGCTATAATCACATCATCAACATAACAAGTAATTTTTTGTAAAATTTCAGGACAGAGTAGAGTATTAAATCCCCTAATAAACGCTGCTGATGATATGTTTAAACCAAATGGCAATCGTTTATACTGGTAACATCTACCGAATACGTTAAATGCTGTAAATTTTCTACATTCTGGGGCCAATTCTATTTGCCAGAAACTACTCCGTAAATCAATTGATGAAAATATCTTAGCACCATGGAAGTTTTGTATCAATTCCTCTAATTTTTCTGGGCGATCTGTCGCAGTGATTATGATTGTGTTGATCTGTCTGGAATCAAGCACTAACCTGATGCTCCCATCTGGTTTTAGTGCAATATGGAGCGGGCTGTTATATGTGGAGGGAGCTGGTTCAATAATATCGTCATCTAACATTTTAGATATCTCCTGGAATACTTTATTCCTGTAGCTTAATGGGATTGTATAGGGTGGCACTCTAAATGGTTTGTGCTGTTTTACTTCAAACTTGTACAGAAAGTGCTTAATACTGACAGTCTTAGGTAAAAATACCTCTGCTTTATCTCGTAAAATACCCTCTAATTCTCTTTTACTGTGTTCCAAAATACCTTGAACTTCTTGCAATTTTTCGTCGAATTCTTTATGGACTTATAACATGAGTTGAGGCGATTCCCCCTTTTGTGCATACCATTCTAATTCTTCATCCTCTTTATCTCGCATAATTCTTAATTGTTTGTTTATAACTGGTACTTCTTCTAATTTTAGCTTTTGCTCAAAGAGAAGTGTCACATTCCCGAATGTTGCGCTACCTTTCTCCATATCTATTATCGCTCGTCTCTCATTTAAAAAATCTGCACCTATAATCAAATCTACAGTTAGTTTAGGTATCATCACGAAGTTGACTTCGATCTTTTGACCTTGGCACGAAAGAGTTAACCTTGTTTGTCTCGTAACTTCCGCAGCATTGTTTCTAATAGGACCTCTTACTTTAATCTTACGTGTTTTCAGAACTGGCAATTCCTCATTGGCATTACACTGCATGAATAAATTTTCTGAGATCGCAGTCAGTTCACTTCCGCTATCAATTACAATATTGACTGGGATATGTTTTACCATGGCCTTCACAATTGGTTGAATTTGAAACTGTTGGTTCTGTTCTTCTTCTTCTTGCATCAACGAATCCTCCACTGAATCATACATGAGTCATTTTAGGAATTTCCCTTGTGAATTCGAACTTTCTGTAGGATAAGCTTCGACTGTTACTTCTCTCTCTTTTATTTCCTCTTCTCTATTTATTCCTTCATTTACGCTTTCTTCAACATCCTCTACTTTTTCCTCATCCTCGTCTATCTTCTCCTTCTTCGTCGCTACTTCAACATAATCACATCTAAATGCTCTAATTATCGCTTCATAACTTCCTTCATTATATACGTTGGGTTGTGTGCCCAATCGTAACTTATTTTCAACTTCTGTCGACTGCGCATTATCCTCACTGAATTCGCTTTCCCTGGTTTCCATCTCAAATAGCTCTCCAATACTCATTACTTCTTCCTTTCCTCCTACATTCGTTGTGCATGCCTCTGGTAATTCATCTTCCTCGTCAGTATTCTCCCAATTAATTTCATCCCAACACGATATTGTTATTTTCATGTCTTCGTTTTCATCTGGTCCCTGCGGATTTGTTTCTTCCTTCTTCTCTGCTCGTGATAAGATTTTTACTTCTCTGTTCAAGGTGCTGCAATTGTCCTGGGTCAGTGCGTCATTCTCTTTGGCATGGGCGCTTAGCTGTCAATTCGAACGTTTATCGGGGTTTGGTGGTCTTACCTCCATCTCTTCTATCTTTATTCTCTTTTCTTGTTCAGCTTGTTGATAGTGGTTTCTTTGTTGATAATTTGTCGGTCTATTGGTTCTCCAGTACCTGTTCCGGTTGTCGTTATTCCCTCTGTAATAGTTGTTGCCGTTCCTGGGTGAATTATAGTTATTGCCATATTCCCTTCTAAATCCATAACCGGTTCTTTGTTGAAATCTATTGTCGTTTCTTGGTGCGAGGTTATCATATGGTTCGTAATTATTGTTTCTTCGTACTGTGTCTTGTGGATTCCACTGCTTTTTGCTTTCATTTTCACGTGCGCTTCGTCTTTTTCTAGCGTCATCTTCCGAAAATGTGAACTCTAGTTCCCTTTGTTGTTGTTGTGGTCTTCAGTCCTGAGACTGGTTTGATGCAGCTCTCCATGCTACTCTATCCTGTGCAAACTTTTTCATCTCCCAGTACCTACTGCAACCTACATCCTTCTGAATCTGCTTAGTGTATTCATCTCTTGGTCTCCCTCTACGATTTTTACCCTCCACGCTGCCCTCCAATACTAAATTGGTGATCCCTTGATGCCTCAGAACATGTCCTACCAACCGATCCCTTCTTCTGGTCAAGTTGTGCCACAAACTTCTCTTCTCCCCAATCCTATTCCATACTTCCTCATTACTTATGTGATCTACCCATCTAACCTTCAGTGTATTCATCTCTTGGTCTCCCTCTACGATTTTTACCCTCCACGCTGCCCTCCAATACTAAATTGGTGATCCCTTGATGCCTCAGAACATGTCCTACCAACCGTCCCTTCTTCTGGTCAAGTTGTGCCACAAACTTCTCTTCTCCCCAATCCTATTCCATACTTCCTCATTACTTATGTGATCTACCCATCTAACCTTCAGCATTCTTCTGTAGCACCACATTTCGAAAGCTTCTATTCTCTTCTTGTCCAAACTATTTATCGTCCATGTTTCACTTCCATACATGGCTACACTCCATACGAATACTTTCAGAAATGACTTCCTGACACTTAAATCAATACTGGATGTTAACAAATTTCTCTTCTTCAGAAACGCTTTCCTTGCCATTGCCAGCCTACATTTTATATCCTCTCCACTTCGACCATCATCAGTTAGAATACCTTTAAATGCTTCGACGTCATTGCCTCCGCGACCTACTAATGATTGCTGCTATTTCAATGGTAGCTTCATCGCGCATAATTTAATCAACTCTCCGTCACTGTACGGTACATCTAAGCATTGATTTTTCTTTGCCATTAATTCGAAAAACTTCACGGGACTCTTCTCTCCTGAATTTTCAAAATATGGGTTCTGTAATAATTCGT
Organism: Schistocerca americana; assembly: GCF_021461395.2. NCBI lineage: Eukaryota > Metazoa > Arthropoda > Insecta > Orthoptera > Acrididae > Schistocerca > Schistocerca americana. Next base: position 324,507,105 of record NC_060119.1, on the reverse strand, counting down.
ACTTCACTCTGTTCTGCGCTTCGCTGGACCAATATCATAGGGAAACTTCTCTCTGAAATCTTCGTACGATCGGCATGTCGCTGCAACATTCTGTATGGTTTCTGCGACTGTTCCTGACATGTGTGCACATGTAAAGTCTGTGTGCTAGCGTCCAGTGTTCTGGTAATCCTACTCGGAATTGATCAATAGAAGTTCGTGGATGTAATGAGTTTCCTTCTCTGAAGTGTTGAAATTTTCTGACTGTGAGGAAATGATCGCTGTCGTACTTCGTCATAGTTCCATATTAAATTCGCGATTCTTCGCCACTTTTGTTTCTGATCATTTCTCCCGCCGTTCTTTCCGGTTGTGGTGGATCCATTGGATATTGTCCACTGTAACTTTCGCCTACCCTTGCGTAGTATCGTTGGAGTGGTACGCAATAATTTTCTTCCATAGGTTGTGAACGTGTAGCTGAATGCATTGCACTGTACTCCTCGCGACGTGGCTTTCCATTGTCAGGTATGTTACTTTCCGCCTGTGATTGGAATCGCAAATGCATAATATCTTCGTTAATTGCTTGTTTTTCCGGTGCTGTTACAAATACGGATGTGGTTGCAGACTCTGTGCTTGTTCGGTCCTGTTCACTACGCTCTTCAATGGTTTGCAACAACTCTGTTCGCAATTTCTGAAATTGTCGCTTCGTTTGCGCTTCTATTTTGACTATGCGGTTATCATATCTTTTCAGCGCTGCTTTTGTTATACGTTTGTGTAACACACTGTTTTCAACAATTTCACGCGCTGTACTTGCTGCTTGTCTAGTAATTTCGTTTATGGTTCAAATGGCTCTGAGCACTATGGGACGCAACTGCTGAGCTCATTAGTCCCCTAGAACTTAGAACTAGTTAAACCTAACTAACCTAAGGACATCACAAACATCCATGCCCGAGGCAGGATTCGAACCTGCGACCGTAGCGGTCTTGCGGTTCCAGACTGCAGCGCCTTTAACCGGACGGCCACTTCGGCCGGCCAATTTCGTTTATCTGTTTCTCTAGTTTCTTGACTTCTCCCTGGGTGTTGTTACGTAATGTTTTGATCTCGTCCTGAGTGTCATTACGCAGTGTTTGTACGTCCACTTGTACCTTGTCAATGTCTGTTCTCAATTGACTGTAACCTGTTATAAAGTTTCCTATCACTTCTCGAGATTCTTTTGCCTCGACTTCAATATGACTTAGGTGTAACTGAATTTTTTTGTTTTGATCTTTAATCTCACGCATTTGTCTCGGGGTTTCTGCTGTATGTTTCGTCGTTTCTGCATTCTCAATTTAAATTTGTTTTGCAATTTCTTTATTTTGTCTTGTCATGGTTTCCGTCATTAATTGTAATAATTCTGCCAGATTGGTGGGTCCTATTGCGTTTTCTTCCGACGTCCTACGCTCTGTGTTTTCCCCCAAGTGTTGGTTCGCAACCGATTGCATTGAACTGTGCTGTGACACGTTTCTGCTCGCATTCCTTGTACTCTGTGGCGAGGGAGCTCCGATTACTTTATGTACTATGGGTTCTACGTATTTAAGACGCAAGTTAGAAACCTCATCGACTGTCTCTCTACTTTCCTCCTCCTCTGTCGTATGCTGACCTAGGTTTTCTGTGCCTTGACGTATATTATCCTTGTTATGGTGCGTTATATGTCCTATTCTCGCGATACTGCATAGTCTGTTGTAGTGTACTCTATTCTCTGTCAATTTTCATGCTGGCTCTCTACCTCAGTTCGGTCAAGGTCTCGATCTGCCATTGCTAATCTTTCCGAATCCCTTATTTTCTGTTTTAAAAGCAATTCACGCGCCCTACTTCGATTCAACATGCGCTCATACGATCTCACACGTTTCGTAAACTTTTTGTTCACACGACTTGACACTACCAAGACTGACAATCCATTCACTTACTTGTTGGGTCAGAACCAACTTGTCAACGATGTATCCACCACATGTGCGCTTGCATTGAAGAGAAAACTTAATTCTAACAATATTAAAATTCATAACTTAATTATGCTATTGTCTCTGCTAGAATTCCTATCTATTGAATACTTTGTTACTATCTATCGCTGCAGCTACTGTTTTCGACTATTTATAACATTAAAAAAAAATTTTTTTTTATTACGAAAATTTTTCAACAGGATATTTTTCTGACCTAGTTAGGCATGTGGTCGACCTTCAATCATGGTATTTTAGCATCCTGACTGGGTCGCCATTTTCTAAACATTATGTGTGGTGTCTGTTTGTTCTATATCGTGTCTCCCTACCACTTTCGCGCAACGACGCTCTGAGCGTGTTTTTCTAGGGAATTGACTAGTCTGAACCTGGGACCTGTTGCTGGTAAGGAGACGCCAGACCACACATGACATGTAGAATTCAGAAGAGTTCAGTGAGACTAGAGATGATATAATCAAATACTTAATGATTTCAGCGTCAGCTCCTCTGCACTCCCTGTAAAAGAATCTTAATACCAACTAAATTTAGTGGAAGGGGTTCAAGGCTCTCCTACTTTTAGTTAGCTGGTAAAATAACGTCAAAAAATCAGTTACGTTTAACATTGGAAATTATATTCTACTCACAAAATATTGTTTATAAATTGCACTATTGATAAAAGGAAATGTTTTAGTACAGGATGGTAAAAACCAACTGCGTTCAACAAAAATGTGAACGAATATTCTCTGAATGGATTGAAGGGTGACCTATGCCATATCACATCTATAATCTAGGTTTAAATTAGGTTTCGCAAAAGATAAAACTATCAAAATGGTCTAGAGTGACCCTCAATTATCTTTAATTTATCTAACTTGTCGTAAATTACAGTGGCTGATGTGGCTTCTCAATAACTATATAACAGAAAAATCATCGCGTTTCAGATTATTACTTCAAGTGGCAAATGTGAATACCATGAACTTTAATTGACGATCAACACTAGTATTACGTACAGGGGATGTAACAGATGAGACTTCTGCAATTCTGAGTGAAGCCTTATGCACGCAAAAATGCGGCATCGCGTGCGTTCATTACCTTGTCGGCGTTCGTCAGGGGGCGGCGGCCAGCGCAGCTCCGTCCACCTCACCCTCTCGGAAGCAACTCTCTCCTAACTTCTCCTTACTACAATTTACCGAAGTTGGTTTAAAAAAAAAATCTAGTTTTGTTTTCATCTGACCAATAAGGATCTCAATGTTAACCTTAAGCTGCGCCTGCAAAAATGCTGTCTATCCAATGAGAAACGTTATACATTTCGTGGTGCGGCAATGTTTTTATAGTTTGCAACATAACAGAGACGCGAAAAAGTATCACGCTAAAACTTACAGCTGGTGTGGTCCTTTTAGCGTTATCGTAAGATCTATACTGTTCTTATGTAGGGCTCTATCTTTTAACATGGGCTGGGGGGTGGTCCTGATGTAACAGAGACGCGAAAATGTCTCACGCTAAAACTTGCGGGTGGTGTGGCCCTTTTTGTGTTATCGTAAGATCTATACTGTTCTTCTGGAGGGCTCTAGCTTTTAACATGGCCTGGGGGGTGGTCCTAACGTAACAGAGACGCGAAAAAGTCTCACGCTAAAAACATGCGGGTGAGTGGTCGTAGCGGTTAGCTGGCGACGTGGGTGTCCGTCCCTTATCACAGGGCCTTCTCGCTTAACACGCTTCTGCTCTCGGCTTCTGTTCTCGTTTCTCCCCTCGGAACTGCGTCTGTCTCACGGTGGGAAGGTATGATATGCATTTAGGCATTCCTGTGTTAGTCTGTGGTATTCCATTTGCTCACTTGTTACTCGTATTACTTCGGTTAATTTAATGTCACGATTTATTCAGAGCTATGTGACATACTACTGGATTTGCTTATCATGTCAGGGTTTTCATGGAAGGTGTTGGATTTGCCTGACACCTTACACATGGACTATTTAATTATTCAAAAATTTTTCTTCACACTTAAATTCACAGCCAGTACGTTGCTATAGTCCACCTCCATAGAGCCGGCACTGTAGCTCAGTATGTTCGGTCAGGGAACTGGTAACGCTCTGCAGTAAGAGAAGAAATACTTCGTGTTGTGCACTTCAACCTTCAGGGTCTTGTGTCTGTTCCATATTCACTTTCCGCTGCCTGCTCATTCTTCTGGTCTTCCTATGTTTGCTCTTCCTCTTGGTTGGTACAGCGTGATCAGATGTGGGGTTCTCTCTGTTCTCATTCGCTATAGGTGATGTTTCCACAGTGTTTCATTTTTTCAGTGTTTTCATTAATATTACAAATATCTAGTTCATTCCTAATAACTTCATTTATTATACGGTCTTCCTAATAAATCTCATTTCTGCTGCTTGTAGTTTGCTTCTATTGTGTATTTTAGGACTCACTTTCACACATTAATATTGGTGTAGCCCTGATTTTATAAAATTTTAATTTTGTTTGCTTCAGTGTTTTGTTCTGAAATGTTTTGTTATTCATTCCGCATATTGATTGATATTTGATAACTTTATTTTCTATGTCCTTGTCCGAGTCATAGCTTACGTCACTTCTTAAATACGATGTATTATCTGTTATTAGTTTTGAGCACGTTGGTTATTTCCCATGACGAGCCGTGGTTTTAGTTTCCTTTGTTGATAACGAAGTTTATATTCTCTTTCCTCTAACTGATGTAATTTATAGACAGCTATGTGTAACTCATCTTCACTTTCTTTCAAAATAGTAATATCAACTGCGTACATAAGGATAGTAACATGTTTATTTCTATTAGTGTTTATACCCGGATTTACTTCCTGTCTCCAGTTTTTGATCACATCATTTATATATAAATCAAATAAAATTCATGACAAGCTAAAACCTTGAGGGAGTCTATTTTTGGTAGTGATATCTCCAGTTTTATTATTACCAACTTTCATTATCATTTTTATGTCCGACTCCGTAGCGTAGCGGTAGCATTACGTACATAATATAAGTTTCTTATGGCTTCAATAAGATGTCAGCATTCAGCCTTAATCATCATGTTCCACAGTTCCTTTCTTTCCACACTACCTGATTTTATCGAAGTCAGTGAAAGCTGTATTACATGTCTCTAAACTGAATTTTCGACTTTTCTCTAAAATTACTTTCATAATAAATATATTATCATTACACGAATGGCCTTTCCGAAATCCACATTGTTCTTGTAATAGGAGAGTCTCCATTATGCTTCTCAAATGATTACTGATAATTTTTGCAATTATTTCATTTGACCTTTTAAAAAATTGGTATCACTTCTTATATTTTCCAAGAGTTTGGGATTTTTCACCTGCGCCAACGCTCGTTAAATAGGTCTAATAATTCGTTATCACAGAAGGGTGCAGCATATCTTAAAAGTTCCGTAGTAATACCATCTGACTCACATTCTTTTGAATATTTTCATACAGTTCAAAACTACTTGCAGTTCTTCTGTTGTGACTGAATCCATCATACTATTATGTAATGTGATTCCCTCCTCCTCCATCAATTCTTGGTATTCTACTTGTCACAGTTTTCCTTAGAATAATCTTTCCATAGATCTTCGCTGATTATATTTTGTAATTTCTACTTTCTGGTTAAGTGTTTCAGTACTTTATAGGCAAACGTTTGTCTCCCTTGTATATCTTGTTCTAGTTTAGTTACAAAATTATCACATGCCTCCTGAGTGCTAACCTAGTTATCTGTTTGGCATGGTTCCGTTTTTGGTTATACTCCTCTTCAGTTTCTGGTGTTGCATTTTGCAGTAGATTTTGGTGAACTCCACATTTCTCGTCAACGGTCTTTCAGATAGTTTCGTTCCACATCCTTAGTCCTTCCCTTTTTCGTTTAGGTCTTCTTTTCTCCCCAGTGCCTTAGATGCCTCTTCTTTCTACACCTTCTTAAAAACACATCGACTGAATTCTTTAAACACATCATGAGACAACCCACGGAACCACTGACGATAAATCGACGAAGAGATAAATCGAAGGATAGAAAACACAAAATAGGAAAAAATAAAGAGCTTCTGAGTCGTCAGCGAGGGTCCAGGTTCGATTCCCGATATTGCGTGATATGTTTCCTTCGTTGTTGAAGTGGAACTTTGTGTACTTAGACTCGTGATGTCAACTGAGGAGCTAGTTGACGTAGCAGTAGCGACTCGAGTTCACGCAAACAGGCAACGGCTGGGAGAGTTGTGTGCTGAGCGCCACGCCCCATTCATAATGCATCCAGTGACGTCATTGGGAGGACGACACGGCGTTCGGTAATACCGAGGGGCACGCCAGGCCCAATGGAAAGAGAGAACTATTTAAACCTAACTAATCTAAGGACATCACACACATCCATCCCCGAGACAGGATTCGAAACTGCGACCGTTGCGGTCGCGTGGTTCTAGACTGAAGCGCCTAGAACCGCTCAGCCACACCGGCCGGCTGGCAGAGTTTATGTTTTTACCTTAGGATTATCTCTTGTAACCTATATGCTGGATTCATCCATCCCCTGAACCTAAAAGCTACTTGTTCTTGTTAAGGATGATGACAGATAAAGTTTCCAGCTCGGCGTCTGAGTGACCAAAAAGAGTGTCGGTCGAGAGGCATTCGTTGTCTCTGCTCCCAGATCTTGCTCCTTTCCCTCTCTCTTTCCCTCTCTCTCTCTCTCGCTCTCTCTCTCTAACAATTTTCACAACCTGGTCCGTCACTGATCGACCATCATGACCCTTGCTATTGACTGGTTGTTTCTTCATCGACCCCAGGGTAGGCCAAACTGTTCTCCGAATTGGTTCAAATGGTTCAAATGCCTCTGAGCACTATGGGACTTAATATCTGAGATCATCAATCCCCTAGAACTTAGAACTATTTAAACCTATCTAATCTAAGGACATCACACTCATCCATGCCCGAGGCAGGATTCGAACCTGCGACCGCAGCGGCCACGCAGTTCCAGACTGAAGAGCCTAGAATCGCTCAGCCAAACTGGCCGGCCTCCGAATTGGAAAATCATCTGTTTTCCTGCTGTTTTCTCTGGATGACCACAAACCCTGTCACTCCTGTGGTCACAAGCACACATCCTAGTGTTTATGTCAATGAAACTAAGATATATCATTTAGGGTAGTCGTTATAAAACATACTCGAACTCTGTAATTGGTATATATTTCCGAGAGACACATTGTAATTTGTATACACTCCTGGAAATGGAGTCTTTAACACTGGTAGCATGCCGCGACAGCGTGGACGTGAACCGTATGTGCAGTTGACAGACTTTGAGCGAGGGCGTATAGTGGGCATGTGGGAGGCCGGGTGGACGTACCGCCGAATTGCTCAACACGTGGGGCGTGAGGTCTCCACAGTACATCGATGTTGTCGCCAGTGGTCGGCGGAAGGTGCATGTGCCCGTCGACCTGGGACCGGACCGCAGCGACGCACGGATGCACGCCAAGACCGTAGGATCCTACGCAGTGCCGTAGGGGACCGCACCGCCACTTCCCAGCAGATTAGGGACACTGTTGCTCCTGGGGTATCGGCGAGGACCATTCGCAACCGTCTCCATGAAGCTGGGCTACGGTTCCGCACACCGTTAGGCCGTCTTCCGCTCACGCCCCAACATCATGCAGCCCGCCTCCAGTGGTGTCGCGACAGGCGTGAATGGAGGGACGAATGGAGACGTGTCGTCTTCAGCGATGAGAGTCGCTTCTGCCTTGGTGCCAATGATGGTCGTATGCGTGTTTGGCGCCGTGCAGGTGAGCGCCACAATCAGGACTGCATACGACCGAGGCACACAGGGCCAACACCCGGCATCATGGTGTGGGGAGCGATCTCCTACACTGGCCGTACACCACTGGTGATCGTCGAGGGGACACTGAATAGTGCACGGTACATCCAAACCGTCATCGAACGCATCGTTCTACCATTCCTAGACCGGCAAGGGAACTTGCTGTTCCAACAGGACAATGCACGTCCGCATGTATCCCGTGCCACCCAACGTGCTCTAGAAGGTGTAAGTCAACTACCCTGGCCAGCAAGATCTCCGGATCTGTCCCCCATTGAGCATGTTTGGGACTGGATGAAGCGTCGTCTCACGCGGTCTGCACGTCCAGCACGAACGCTGGTCCAAGTGAGGCGCCAGGTGGAAATGGCATGGCAAGCCGTTCCACAGGACTACATCCAGCATCTCTACGATCGTCTCCATGGGAGAATAGCAGCCTGCATTGCTGCGAAAGGTGGATATACACTGTACTAGTGCCGACATTGTGCATGCTCTGTTGCCTGTGTCTATGTGCCTGTGGTTCTGTCAGTGTGATCATGTGATGTATCTGACCCCAGGAATGTGTCAATAAAGTTTCCCCTTCCTGGGACAATGAATTCACGGTGTTCTTATTTCAATTTCCAGCAGTGTATATTGCTTAAAAAGATGTGGTGAAATTTTCTCAGCGCCAGAGTATTTCAGGACTAATCGGTAACGCATCCTAAGTTTTGTAATCTCGTCCACGAACACTCAAAATAGTGTTTTCTGTACATCTATCTACAATCAGATCGTAGTAATACATCTCCTACTACACTCCCGGAAAAAATACGCAACACCCTCAAAGGCAAAGTTGCAGAGTATGTGATAACAAATTCAAAGCAAATGAAACACAAGTGTCACAATAAAGAATTCCTAAACAGTCGCACCAGCACACATTGTACCATCACTCTGGCAGCAGCGCAGGCGTTTATTCTCGCATAGAAATCAACATAAATGTGCCGAATGGCTTCCTGCGACAGACCGTCCCATGCATCTTGCGCCTGTTGTTGCAGTTCGGCAGTGATGCTTGCAGGCTCCGGTGAACCAGTAAGTTTTCCCTTTCCCACGTCCCATTTGTGTTCATTTGGCGTGACGTCCGATGACCTTGCTGGCAGGGGCAGTTGTCATACACCACTAGGGAAACATTGCATCCTAGCAGGCGTATATGGAGATGAAGGATCGTGTTGAAAAAGCATATTAGCTTTCTGTCGAACAAATGGCAGGAGCACGGGAGTAAACTGTGCAATGTAACGGGCAATCGATAGCCTACCTAGCGGAAACACCCACCAAATGTGACCTCTCGCTGTAAATGATGGCCACCGCCCCCGTTGGGACGCGGCCAGTCTGTTGTGTGGTGAAATGTACTGCAGAATACAACGTTCACCAGGTCTACATCATATACATCTACCAATCGCTTGCATCCAGAACTTACTCTCATCACTCCAGTCAACTCCTTCACAATATCATAGTAGCCGTGATTGGTGGTGTCGTGGTATGATGGTAGCACGGCCAGAGGCACACGTCATCTTCACCCTGCTGCTAGTAGAAGTTTCTACTGGTCCTTCGTGACACGTTAGCTGCAACTTGTGCCTCAATTTCTTCCCAGAACAATGCTTGGTCAGCTAATGTGTCCAATTTGACGCGCATCTGTATTACACGGACCTCGCCTACAGCGCAGGAATGTTCCACAGATCAGTGCTGAAGGCAGCGGCACAACACCGATACACTGTGCCCAGCATGTGCGTCGAAACGTCGATCCAGCTCCCTGTGTGCCTGCAGTGCGACCCAGTTCAAAGGGCTGAAGTTATTCAACATGAGTACGTACTCGTTGGCGGGGCAAGGTTGCACTCTAGAATGAATGCTGCAAACGCTGTTAACCTCTAAATTCAGCTCAGTTATTGTCTGCACAGTCAAACCAGAGGGTGCACAGACAGGCCTCCTGAGCGCCATCTGATGGTCGTTGGCCGTGACAAACGAATCACTAACACCACCGCCCTTCAGTACGCACATATTATAACTTGGTACCGTTGCTAGAGAGCGGTGCAATTTCTTTAGGGCAATACGTGTGTTTATGTAGTGCAGTTAATACCTTCAGCTACATTGATGATCTTATTGTTATTGCAATAAAAAAAATGGCTCTGAGCACTATGCGACTTAACTTCTAAGGTCATCAGTCGCCTAGAACTTAGAACTAATTAAACCTAACTAACCTGAGGACATCACACACATCCATGCCCAAGGCAGGACTCGAACCTGCGACCGCAGCGGTCGCGCGGTTCCACACTGTAGCGCCTTTAACCGCTTGGCCACCACGGCCGGCGTTATTGCAATCGGTGCCGGTGTTACATTACACCGTCTTCCGACCCCTCTATGATACCAGGTAATGATATGAATACCAACTAATAATAGAAGGATTAACAAATAGAGGTCGGCTATGCGCAACTTGCTCACCTGCTTAAGGTGTGAACGGCAGCAGCGCATCATCTAGAGCACAACGAAATCGGTTGCAATAAAAATAAGACATATCACTACAGCTGAGAGGCCCATCCCTATTACACAGAGCCATTCATTGTGTTCCGGATGAACGAATGTGGCAGTTTCATGCTGCATGACTTAACAGCACATTATCCGATATGATAAAGTGGTTTCTTACGGGATCAGTGAGAAAAGGATTTTCCTAGGGGACTCCTATTAAAAGGGTTCACGGGAAGGCGCGCGCTCGCAGTTGCGGTTCTGGCCAGACGGCGCTGGGTTTTGCATGAGGCGGTGGCGCGGCTGACAATTAACAAGCTCGCTGCCTGGGAATTGCATCGGCCGACAACACGGTGTGGGCGTGGCAGGGCGTGACGCAACAGCCGGCCGCCAATCAGGGGCCGCGCCGCTGAATTAAACAGTAGCGCGCCGCTGCGCGACGCCGTCTCTGACTCCGCCTGCGCGCTCCCAAACGCTGGCCTTGAACCGAATTAGCACATCCAGACCCAGCACATATATTGTTGTCACACGAGAACCTTTAAATCGTAATTTCCAGTAGCTTCTAAACGAAGGGACTTCCAAACTTTATTACGTAGTGTAAGGGTACCGTTATCGAGAATATTACCAACAATCAACGTAATACTCGCTTCCGCCAGCTGAGTCATTGTCGATCTCCGAGAATGTTTAGGGCGTTAAATACTGCGGCAACGGCTGGGAATCTACTGGTAGACGGCGTGCAGGGAGAGTAGTCGATAATGAATCACCGAAAGCCGAGGTAGGGCTGTGCCTGAAAGAACAAAATATATTTATCAATAAATAAAAATAAGAGAGGCAGTAGTATTTAAGTAATCTGATGACGTATTATTCCTCAATTATTTGTGAAGAGTTCCGAGTTACAACCACTTACAGATCGCGGAGTGATACATTCGCGAATGAGTGCCAGACATTATAGTACGATGTAAATATTTTTTTAAAATTTTTTTTTCTACAAACGACCATGTTTAAAGTACGTATATTGAAGGAAGTCAGGAGCTATTTCGTGTAAAGTAGCTCAAGAAACAAACTCGATAACGTGAACATCTGCGCGATAAACTGTTCTACGTGCTAAACGGAAAGTGGTTGTATTGAAGAGTGTGCGACCTTATAAGGCCAATACTCTCATCAGGAAAGGTGAAGCAATATATAATTTTATGAGTTCGCTTATGTCAAGAACTATGGTTAACTAAGTTCACTATAACAACGAAAACCAGAACTGAAACAACCACCCAGGCTAGATGACAGCCACCGTTTTTAGAGTAAAAAACCTCACGTTCGATTACCGTTAATTGTGTCCTGCCTACACAGGTGACTGATCAGCATGGCTGAAGACCAGTTGCCACCCGGAGAGGGGAGGATTCGATAGCAAGCCGCGTCGGGTGTTTGTTGTTCTTATCATCATTTCATCGTCCTCAGGTCAAGTGGTGACAAATAAAGTGATCTGCACTAGTTGGTCGGACAACACCAGATGGATACGACATTGCAGTGCCGGTGTTATTCTGAATTACAATGCAATGTTCCTCTGAACATGCGTGCATTTCCGAAAAAACTTTGCCGGCATTTGGCAAGCGCCTTTCAAGCAGAACGTCTAGGACGTACGTGTACAGGTTGTAGACACATGGTTGACGACACATGGAAGTCTCCGTCTGGCCGTGAGTTGTGTTCGGACAGCCAAATGGTAAGGCGACCGCTCACAATAAACGGGAAATCCGCGTTCGAGAGACAATCCGACCCAAGTTCCCATTATCGTCACTCCATCATACAGCTGATGATTATTTGTATTCGCAAATGAGAGTACATTTCTTGAACCCCAGATGGAGTCTCCAGGCCAATGACGCCATACGACATTTCATTACTGTTTATTGTGAGTTACTTTTAAGTAGACAATGGGTGCATTACAACAGCCGCGCGATATTTTGAAATGCTAGTACTCGAAATAAAGACATTCATTGTTGGTTTCTCATATAATTTTAAAGTAACATAATGGTAATTTTAAAACATTTACTATGAAGAAACTCTTTTAGAAAGTGAAGGTTTATTAAAATTTTAAGGAAAGAACGGCAATGTTGTACACGTTACATGAACCACAGTATCAATGACTTGTCTTTTGTTCTACAAAACTTGTAGATGGTCTTAGTAGTCTTTCAACTTATATGCTTCGAATATGTAGCATATGCTGTAGAATAATTCACTTTATTATGAACTTACATACATGTAAAGTCTCCAAGCAGTTATTGTTAACGGGTTCTCCTCTCCATCTGGTACTGTCTCGACACCAATCTGTGCCAGATGAAACCTCTTCATGTCGTCACATCCGAGTTCTATAAAAACTGCTCATCATTTCGACAATTATTGGATCAATTATTAGCCAAATTCTGCTGAAATTATCATCTTACATCATTGTCATCTGAGCTCAGTGTATAAAGAACGTATTAATTACGAAGATTTCCTATTAAAAAATGAAGCAAATACTACTAATGACATTTTTTTCTCTGGCCAACAATATGTCGAAATGTATATTTTATGAAAAGATATATGACGATGTAATTTATCAATTGAAGACATGAAGTCTGTAAATTAGTCCGCTATCATAAGGTGCCACTTTACTTATAAAGGTCTGTCTTGATCACACAAAACTACTACTACTAGCGGTATTGCTCGAAAGTCTGGCTTAAATAGTGGAACCAACCCTTGGCAGTCATTTTAATCATTACTGATCCGGAATTAAAGACTTCCCACTCCCACTCCAACATAGTTCTTAGTTGAGTCGCCATTTGCAGTGATAATCTTTGGATGTGGTTGCGCATATGACAGATCTTACGTAAGTAGAATTTGGCATGCAGAAGAAATTTGTCGCCGACGCTCTGTTCTAGATGAAGACAAACAGGAAATTCACTTGTCTAGGAATGGATGGAGGAAACTCTTACACATATGTATTTATGTCTGTACTAAGCAAGTGCCTTTATGGTGTATGGCGGAGGGTACCTCTCCTCTGGTAACACTATTTCTCTTCCCATCCTAGTCCCCCCACTCCCCCCCCCCCCCCCCTTTCCGTTCCATTTCTGAATGGCCTTGGCGGAAAAGGACTGAAGCATCAGTACGAGCTCTAATTTCTCTGATTTTATTTTCATGGGAAGTAAGTAATATATTCTAAACCCTTGTTCGAATTTAAGCTCTTGAAATATCAACAGTAGCCCTCTTCATGATACAAAACGCCTGACTTGCTGCGTCAGCCACGAAAATTTTTTGTTGTCTCACGCAAAACCATACTACCCTATGACGAAAATGCCTTTCTTAGTTTGACCTTCCTCGTCTATGCTGTTAGTCATACTTGATAAGGGGTCCAGATCAATGAAGTGTACTGAAGAATCGTTGGAATAAATTTTCTGTGAGCCACTTCTGTCGTAAACGAATTACGAGGGGTGAATGAAAAGTAATGCCTCCACCTTCGTTAATTGGGTTTGGATGGGAATATTTTAATAAATCAAACGCAGAAATAATCCTTAGAATATGATCTTTAATTACTAATATTCACTTTTTCACATAATCACTAGCAAATTGAATACATTTCTGCCAACGATGAACAAGTTTTCTGAAGCCGTCACGGAAGAAGTGGAAACTCTGTTTCCGCAAGCACAGTCTCACAGTTCTCAGCGTCTTCATCAGAAGCATAATGATGTCCCCGCAGATCGTCTTTCATCATCGGAAACAGATGGAAGTCAGAGGTGGTAAATCTGGACTGTATGGAGGATGCCGTACGGTGTTGAGATTCAAAATGGTTCAAATGGCTCTACGCACTATGGGACTTAACATCTGAGGTCATCAGTCCCTTAGACTTAGAACTGCTTAAACCTAAATAACCTAAGTACATCACAGATATCCATGTCCGAGGCAGGATTCGAACCTGCGACCTGAACAGCGGTTTCAGACTGAAGCGCCTAGAACAGCTCGGTCACAGCGGCCGGTTAATGAGATTCAGCCTTTGAAGTTCTACTGTGGTTAGCCGTCGTTTTTAGAGTTCGCAGCGTTCTGATGTACCGCTCTGAATTTATTGTTGTTCTGCAATAAAGGAAATCAACATGGATAACACCATCTGCGTCCCAGAACACCGCGGCCATGATTTTTCCAGCTGAGGGCTGCGTCTTGATTTTATTCTTCTGCCTCAACATCTTTAAACTTACTAGCCCAACGATGTACAGTACTCACATCAACACAATCACCATAAAATGCTTTCATTCTCTGATGAATCTCCTTTGGGGTGATACCTTCTGCTGTCAAGAATTCAGTGACTGCACGTTGCTTAAATCACTTGACCGACCGTCTGCGCAGGGTTCCATACTGTACACTATAACAACACAACCGTTCACTGCTAACGCTTCCCGCTAACTGGAGCTGTAGAGAAGAGGCTACGGAATGAGACAGTACCTGTCGCATACCAATGCTGCCAACTGTTGAAGTGTTTCGAAGGTTTTACTTTTCAGTCAACCTTCACACATTTTCCTAAGTTTCTTGCAATGAATATCAGACTCACTTCGGCTTTTTGTACTATTTGTTTTTTATGGTCATTCCATTTAAGTTCATACCGAACAGTTACTCTCACTTATTTTGCTACTGGTACTGTTTCTCACCAGTAGTGTAATTGAACATTAATGGATCTCTTTTACATCTGTTTACGTTCAGGGTCAACTGCCAACCGCTGCATCTATCATCGACTCACCATAACTGTTCCAGCATTCCTCTGTAGTTTTCTGACGTCGGCAAACGTCCTACAGACAGCAGCGTCGTATGCGAAAAGTATCACCCAGCTTACAACGTACTGCTCACTATAGTCGAGACGGCATAAGAAGGCCGCTGACGGCTGGTAGGGTCGTTGCCAAGTTTCAACAGCAAAGCGCTTTGGCCACGGATGAAAACAGCACTCATCTACAGAACTGTGATGACACTGAGTCGTTGCCCTAGAGACGTTTACAAAACCGCTTTACGTTATTGGTTGCAGCCGGACGGCGATGCTCTTATTCCAGCTGTCACAAATCAACTTAGGCGACTCACCTCTGGGTGATGGTATGGCGTGATTGAGCGGGAGAAATGTAAATAGTGTGCGTGTGGCTAGTGCCTCCCTTCGAGTAGACCGGTCGCCTAGTGCAAGTCTTTCGATGTGACGGCACTTCGGTGACTTCCACATCTTCCCGCAAGATCAGCAATTGCCTTATATCACCCGTTGGCGTACTCCAAAAATTGCAGTTATAGCTATCGATTTCATCCCGCTAGGAGTAATTATTAAGATGTAGCTTGTAGAAAGTAATTAATCCAGTTATATATTTTGTCCGATACTACCTAAGCTCGTATTTTTCTCCCTAAACAACAGAGCGTAAGTCAAGAATCTCATTTCATGGAATCAAAAAAAAAAATAAAAAATGGTTCAAATGGCTCTGAGCACTATGCGACTTAACTTCTGAGGTCATCAGTCGCCTTGAACTTAGAACTAATTAAACCTAACTAACCTAAGGACATCACACACATCCATGCCTGAAGCAGGATTCGAACCTGCGACCGTAGCGGTAGCCCGGTTCCAGACTGTAGCGCCTAGAACCACGAACCACATGGCCACTCCGGCCGGCTTCACGGAATCCATTTGGTTTTTACTGACTAGATTTTCCATCTCTAGAAGAACGTCGTTATGTATTAGTAGATAACATGTTCCGTAATTCTGTAACAGATCAACATCAGCAATATAGGCGTGTAATTATATGCATCATTTCGACGACCCCTCTTAACATCTATAGTGAGCTGTTGTGTTTTCCTGTCACTTGCTGTCCTTCGTTGTTCTAGCGCCCTGCGATAAAGTGCTGCTAGAAGGTGAGCAATTTCAACCGCATAATATCTGAAGAACATCATAGGTATCTCATAAGGTCCAGGTAAGGAAAATGAATGGGGCTGATAAGAATCTATTTCAAAATTTCAGTTTCCTATAAAATAGAAACGATGTACACAAAGATAAAAGGGGACATTATTTGTCAAAGGTACCTCGCCAAAATACAAAAGATGTTACAGGAATTAAGCAGACAAATGTGTGGAATATTGAATGGAACCATAACGACGGTGCGGCTAAGGATGTAAGAAGTACTAGAAAAGTTTTGTGAAAGATGTCATACGGGAGAAACTTGGTAAACTGTTAACAGGACTTTTGTGAAAAGAAACAGCTAGGAAAATACAAGACAATCCTACAATTTTTGTGCTGTTAAAAATATACCAATTTATTTTTTCACTTAAGCGGAGTTTGCAGGCTAAAATTCGAAAATTTTGACATTTTACAAAACATGACCTAGAATATTATTTATTCTTTCCTGCACAAAATGGAGCATAAGTTGTCTATGTGTAACATTTTATTTTTAATTTTCTGGTCTTGCATTCGTATCTCTGAAGTCACCAAATTTCGGACGTGCATCTGTTTATATGTGAATATCTGGGAAACTACACTTTATAGAAGGCTGTGACTTTCATTTAAGGACAGAAAATAACTTGATCTCGATGTTAGTCGCACTGCTGCATTGTCTGCCGCTTGGCAATTCTTTATTTGTTTTGAGTGAAACAGTGACTTTCGGAGAAATATGGTGCAGTGTGACGTAATGCAAACACGACTATAAGTACTAGTCTCTTCTAAAAACGTAAGTTTGGAGATAACCAACACACTAGAAATGTAAAACCGAGTGTTGTTCAAGAGTTGGAACCCAGAAACAGTGTCGAATCTGATAACTTCAATGTGCCACCAGAGAACAAGGGAGCTGCGACATCACCCAGTGCAAGTAAAACTGAAATAGATAAACAATGTGAGGAACTACGATTACTACATGATAATTTAGAAAACAGCACTTCTGCTTTGGATTACGTTTTGTGTGATATGAAAATTTTAATTCAGATGTTGTGTGATTCATTGCGCTGTAATATTTGTGACGGAAAAGAAATTATTGAAGAAGATTTTTGTGCAGGAATTGGAATTGCTATGACAATAGGAATTATTTGCACTGGCTGTGACAACAGAAAGTCATTTTTAACGGCAAATGAATGCAAGAATAATCTGTATGACGTAAATATAAGACTTTTCTATACCATGAGAGCTATCGGAAAAGGTCTTAGTGCAAGTCATTGTTTCTGTTCGCTTATGAATCTACCATCACCACCCACGAAAATTCATAGGTACACTGAAGTTGTAGGAGAAACGGTTGAATCTGTCGCTTTCCAGTCAATGAAGGCTGCAACAAATGACGCTAATGAAATGAACAAAGGCAGCACTGCTATACCAGTTGCGTTTGATGGGACACGACAAAAGGGTGGCCACTCATCCAAAAACTCGATTTCCATAATAACAAGTGTAGACACAGGCACAGTAATTGATTTGCAGGCACTTACAAAAAAACTGCTAGAGCTCCTGTGGGAGAAATGGAAAAAAAACATGAAAACTGTAAGAAAAATTGTGAAGTAACCAGCAGAGGAATGGAAGCTGATCTGCAGAGAAAATGTTAAGCCGATCACTGTAGGGAAGGGGTGTCCGATACACATAGTACATTGGGGATGGAGATTCTAAAGCGAATAAGTGGGCTGTTGAAACAAATCCGTATGAAACTATTGTGGTAAAGAAATTGGAATGCATTGTGCATATGGAAAAGAGGGTGCGCACGGGTATCACAAAATTAAAACAAACTATTTGCACCACCGCACTGCCTAATGGCAAGCCACTTAGTAGGCGGCTGACTGAGAAAACAGTAAATTAGCTCCCGCAGTGTTATGCAATGACCATCAGAAATAAAGGAAATGTTTTAAAAAGTATGAAAAAACAGTCTCGGCCTCATACTTCCACAAACTTTCAACCGACAGAAAACCGACACATTCACTCTGCCCACCTGGATCTGAATCAAGGTGTAAATTCCGGAAGGATGAAGTTTCCGGAGTGCCTTTTGAACACAAGAACTTTATTCCCTAAGATCTTATGGAAGCAATCAAACCAATGTATGGGGACCTAGCTCACTCAGACCTTCTCCGAAAGTGTCCGCATGGGCGAAAACAGAATCCTAACGAGTCATTCCATAAGATTATCTGGACATGAGTCGCCAGAAAGGTTTTTGTAGGGTTCAATACATAACTGATGTTGTATTGACATTTAATGATGGAAACATGGAAAGAATAATAGGTCTAAAACATTTTAATATCACTCCAGGTTACTATAATGTAAATGGCTCGAAGTTATTGGACAAGTTAGGACTCTCCAAGGCACAGAGTGCAGCTGAGTTCACCACCAAAGAGGCCAGGTCAGTCAGAAGAAAGATGCCTTTAGAGAAGAAAGCTGGCAAAGATGATGATGCTGACTATGTTGCTGAATGTTTCTGAGACTTACTTTAAAATGACAAGTCCATTTTTATCATTTTAAACTTTAAATGCGATTTTCTCAAAATGACATTTTTTGTGCTTTATGTTCCTTTATAACTACTTGTGATATCTTTATGAAACTGCACCTATTGAAGCACAACCATAGCAATAATTCGAACTGATAGACATCTAGGGCCTAATACGTACAATTATTTGTGATAAAAATAGCATAATTGAAAATGCATATATACCTCTCCTTCTTTCCTACCGGCTCTCTTAATTCTGATTCAGCAAACATAAATAAGATGGATAAGATACCTGTAAAAAATTTAGAGTGTTATCTTCATTGGTTCCTAAGGTAAAGGCACATAAATTAGGCAAATTTAACATTGCCCGCATAGGCCGTGCAAATTCCCCCTATGAGTGATCTCTGCTGGGCGAAAGCCAAAAACATGAAACTGCTATGGAGATGAACAACGAACGTTAACAGGTGATGAAATTTACATGAAAAAACTTGTAACTGATTATATCTGAAGAAACCTCAATAGGCCCTTGAACAAAATCCAGTCGGGAAGACATATATGTAATGATAGTGGACGAATTAAACTACGCCATTAGCATAAGGTACTCCAGTCAGGACAACGTCAGCAGCAGACGGGGAAGACTTATTTCAGCAGAAATGATCTGCGAGTTTCTAATCTTGGGGAAATCCGAAATTATGTCACGAAGAATTTGATATATTGTTTTGCAGAAGGATACTAATAATTAAATACAGATAGTTTATGACGTCCTAGAAAGAGAAAAAAATATTCTAAGAAAAACGAGTATCCAAAGCGGAAAAGCTTTTAATAAAACATTCGCAAAGATATCAGTAAATTGGAAATACGCGTAGGACAGAGCAGTGTAACGGTGATGGAGCAGGAATAGACAAATTTTAGAGTACAATTGCAGGAAATGGAAAAAACTGGCACCGGGCATCAACTAAAGGCCAACACAAAACCACCAGAAAAATCATTATTCGAAAGTAAATCATTTTGAAACATGCAGTGCATGTTCGGCCTTCGTACATTTTAAAATATAGATCGAAAATCCCAAGGGCAGCGACGATTTTCCGTGAGAGGGTAGCTCCGATTTGCCCTCGCAGTATGAGAACATTCAGTTGTTCCAGAGTTACGAAGCTGACGAGATAGTATTCATTTTTAAATTTACTCAGCAGATATCATGTCTGAATCACGTAAAAGACTTGTTTTCATTACGAAATAGGCACACAGGACGAGTAAATGTGTCTCCGTTGATTCACTGCTGTACCACAAAGTTTTTACAGTAAGGCTATTGGACACGATTGACCAAATCATAGCGAGAGTGAAGGTGGAAACGCTGCAGATAACGATCTCAATCACGTTTTGATACTACACACTAAGTACTACGCGACAAGTAAACTGTAGTTAACCTTGTAGCTCCATGTCTTTTGTTAGAGCAGTAACTGTAGGTTTATGAGCCAACGACGTGTATCCTGGCTCGAGACTGTTCCTGTGTCACGTTAGTGGCTGGGCAATTAGTGTTCAGCAGAGTAAGCCTAAGAAGTTATTGACGTGTTTTTTAGTCGAAAATCAAAAAATAATTCAACGTCCTGCAAAGATCTAAATGTAAGTCTCCTGCTACGATAAACACAGATATGCAGTGGGATTTCGCTAGAAGATATCTGAGTTACAATTGCAGTCAAGCATGCTACAAAGATACCTAATTTGCCCACTCTGAGAGGAAACGTTCTTGCCCCGTCAGTTTTGACACTGGATTAAAAGCAGAGAAACGATGACATGGTGGTTTTATTGCTTTAGTCATTCTGAAGACTCGTAGTCTCCTCCCCCCTGAGTACAACGCACAGGACGTTTATACAAATATGTGAAACTGTCAGGAAATTTCTACTTTGGGATGTTGACAACTCGCGCGTCACATTGGCTTGTATGTGGGTTAAGTCGTATAGGCGTGTGAGTATTGATATCGTCAGGTGTCGTCAGTCGTGGTGATTTTTGCATTTCAGTCAAGTCGCGGCATTAGTCAAAAAATGGTTCAAATGGCTCTAAGCACTATGGGACTTAAATACTGAGGTCATCAGTCCCCTAGAACTTAGAACTACTTAAACCCAATTAACCTAAGGACATCACACACATCCATGCCCGAGGCAGGATTCGAACCTGCGACCGTAGCGGTCGCGCGGATCCAGACTGAAGCGCCTAGAACCGCTCGGCCTCCCCGGCCGGCGCGGCGTAAGTCGACGCGCCGTTATTATTCAGGAGTTAAAGTGTACAAGGACAAGCTTTTCACACATTTTTCTTCCTCAGTACACTCTGTAGAATGTCTTGAACCCTCGATTTAGAGATGATACTCCTTTGCGATTTGTAGCACAACAACACCGACACATTGCGTCCATACGTCAACTGCTTAACACTGCCTGCCCGTAAGTAACTATTCGAGTGCACATTTGCTGTCTACAGTTATCAGTTCAAGTTGCCACAATATTTACTGCACTGACGTCGCTTATATGCGAGGAATAAGTTCAGTCTCTGAACTTTTTTGATGGACGGTATAATTATTATAAAGATTTAATTGTGTGAAAGGAACTTATGATTAATTAATCTCGAACATGAGAGCTCAATTGCAGACAAGGTCAGCACCGATGCTAACCGGCTTACACTGGCTCACACAGGTATCAGAAAACTTAGTTTTGTGTCGAAGGAATACAACATTAAATGACTTCACTGTGCAGCTACTAATGAAATCTTAAACTCCAGCCGTCAGTGATAGCATACAGCATATTCTACAACGTTATCAAGTTTAACGCCCACCACAGATGCTAATAATATTTTTCAGTAATGTTACTTTTTTGTACTTACAGTATCATTCCACAATGGCAATAATACTATAAACGATTTATTATGATTGCAGCCTGTGAGAGGCTGCTCAGCTTCATTAAACATCAAAAAATATCGGACAGTATTTATTGAGACGTACCGATGTCACTTAGTTATGTAAATCACTTACAGTTTTTACAGGTGCCACACGGTATGAAAAAAATTTGGACCGTTCTGATGCGTAATCCGTCTAATGGGCAGACTGGAGGTTATTATAGTTGTGGAGAATATGTTGATCTATGCATTCACGAAATTGTTAAGGAATTTCTGTCAGGCATCTTACCTGTGTATCGCTGGAATCCACGAAGAGGAATAATTCTCTTAGTTAATATGATTTGCTTTCTTTTATTCAACAACTTACTGTTAAGGGATAAAATAATTTCAAGAGTGGACTCTTTCGTTGCACAGAAGCAAACACAAACAACAATATGCGGTTCCCGTCCACTTCCATATTGAAGACATCAACTGCGATAATTAAATTAAGTGTTATGTGAAACCTTTTAAACGAACGTAAAACTTTTGAGAAAGAACAATGATATTCATTATTACAATGCACAACGAAAAAAAATATGTGTCCCGAGAATAATAAGTAACTCTGTCATCAATATTGCTGCAGCCTCACATAATGATAGAATATATAATCAGAGCTCAGTTTGAAAATTACGTAAGGGAAGTTTCTCTTGGGGAAATTCTTCAACTACATGGAATTGCCGGCCGAAGTGGCCGTGTGGTTAAAGGCGCTGCAGTCTGGAACCGCAAGACCGCTCCGGTCGTAGGTTCGAATCCTGCCTAGGGCATGGACGTTTGTGATGTCCTTAGGTTAGTTAGGTTTAATTAGTTCTAAGTTCTAGGGGACTAATGACCTCAGCAGTTGAGTCCCATAGTGCTCAGAGCCATTTGAACCATTACATGGAATTATAGGCATTTGGAAACTTGTGCTCATGTGTAACTCAGGCATCTTTTTTCTGTTATGTTCCAAACGAGGTTATTGGATAGTGTTCTTCCGATCTGGTCAGGGACACCCGCAGGTATTCATGTCAGTAGGGGAAAACCACTTTCCCCATACATATGATTTAAAATTTTGAAGCAATGTTATCTTTTCGTTACTTTCTCCATTAGTTTCTACAGTGCACTTTTAGTACCTGGGTAGTGTTACAGTCAAGAACAAGCTAACAGGATAACTGTAGTAAAACCTGTTTTTATGTTCCCAGAGTTTACGTTTCACCGCCGTTTACGGTCTTGTCTGTTGGTCCCCTCGTAAGCTCAATGACAGAAGCATGTCTTAGGATATGCTCAGAAAATATGTTTTGTGCTTTGCACTTTGCCAACTTTCGATACCACTGTATTGCATCCATCATAAACTTGCCCTACAATATTACGTAGATCTGGATGCCAAGCAGGTGCAGCAGATATTATTGTGTCAGAAACAAGTTTCGTGTCCATTCTTGTTAATGGTGTAAATACTAGGAAGTATTTTCTTAGCCGGCCGGTGTGGCCGTGCGGTTCTAGGCGCTTCAGTCTGGAACCGCGCGACCGCTGCGGTCGCAGGTTCGAATCCTGCCTCGGGCATGGATGTGAGTGATGTCTTTAGGTTAGTTAGGTTTAAGTAGTTCTAAGTTCTAGGGGACTGATGACCACAGATGTTAAGTCCCATAGTGCTCAGAGCCATTTGAGCCATTTTTGTTTTCTCACAATATTAGTTGCATGAGGACAACAACGGGCAGTGAGAGAAAGTTGCTGTGTACCTGCATGTCCATTGTTCCATCTGCCAAATTCGAAAATGGTTCACTATTATAGATAACGAAATTTTAAACATTTTTATCGGTTGAAGTCCAGAAACCGTGCGTTAACTTAATTACAGGATGTATGTATAACCACCTCGGTTGCACAACCGGGGTGGCTATACGTACATCATTTAATTAAATATTATCCATAATGATAGTCAAATCATTTCTTAGTATTTCGCCGCATACATCAATTAAATCATTTTGGATTCTATAAGAAATGAAGGTGGGGCACTTTCAAAATGTCCTTGCTATGTTTCGTTACCTAACTGTATCCTAAACTACATTAACACGAACAAAACAGCAGTCGAATTTGTTTCTGCTGATAAAGCAAGTTATATAATTCACAGATCAATAAGCTAGAAATAATTAATTTCAACTTAAGTTTAAACCAGTTTCTCAAGATTGTCATTGACAAGTTGTTCTACAGTCTTACTTCTGTTTGTCATGGCACTAAAAAAATTACACCACTTATCAACTAATTCTTATGTCATTCGGAATTCATATCCTTTTGTGCAGATTCCTGAAACTTTCTTAAATCCGCTGACTGACGGGTTTTGAATGTGCCATAATGATTGCCATGTATTATGAGTGACCGGAAAAGTACACACACCTCAGAAAACGTACCGTTAATTGCTTCAGCATAAACTAACCATGGATGTAAGGACAGCCAGTCTAATCAAAATGTTCTTACGCCATCCACCCGTCCACGCTATTCCTGAATTGTATGTATTGTCATGTTACCATGGGTCCTATATAAATACTTCAGGAACTAGCCAATCTCATTTTTCAACGCAATTTTCGACATCGGAAATATGGATCCAGAGACATCTATACTTTCCATCAAAGCGCTTCAAGAGAGCGTGGTTACTGGTTGGGTGTATAGATTTTCAGTCACTACAATTACTGGGATTTTTTGTCGAGATATTAAGGTCTTACTCAACATTTTCATGTGTTATTTAATTTCAAGTGGTATATTTTTCAATTCCCTCACTTTCATTTTCTGGTTTCAGTCTTTCATAAAGTATATCGGTCATCTACTGTTCTCTATTATGCGCTGTGCATTTTATATTTCACAATGCATCCATTTCTAAGCGGATTATTTTCAAGGACCTCCGTTCGCTAACAATTCATTTATGATGACGGTCAAATGGGGACTTGCTGCTTTACGATTCTGTTGTATACCCTATTATAGGGATGACGTCCATCTTTGGTGGTTAATTTGTGGCTTTATTTAGGTACGGTTAATGTTACTATTTTATCTACTTGGAGTAATTTAAAGGCTCCTTTATGGGAGACTGTGTTCTGACTAATTGTAACCGTTTAATTTCATTATAGTAAATCAACCATTTTAGATCTTTTTTGTAAGCGTTAATTATGCTGACTGTCACGTAACTGTTTTGAGCGCATCTGTGTGTGTACTGTGCTGTCATTCTATACAAGTCCCATTCGCCTGCTAGCCTGAGTACCCGCTTGAGGGTCCTGTCGTGAAGCTGCTGCTGCCTCTCTGTGTACTCTGTTTAAATGTGTATATTTTTTGTGAGTGTCAGCCTGCAATTACACGATTCTGTCCTGCTGCTACGGTGTGTTTCTTTTATTCGAATATTTATTTAACACTCTCTCCCGCAGTTACACGGTACTGTAACAGCCGTTTTTGACTAGGCCTCTGCGAGTTTATCTGATTATACGCGAGCTTCAGTCTACCAGAGAGCCGTTTTATGGTTTTTAAAATGTTGCAGGAGGAAAATTTTAAGGTTAATAGCAATACCTTATTAACATTTCGTGTCGTGCGGGCTAGGACCTTACTCCAATTTTTGCTTATTTTATTATCCCTATAGAAAATCAGAAGTAGCCTCACGAAGGCGAAACACGTTATTAATAAAATAATAAATTGCAACAAAGACTGTTTTGAATTCAAATAAAAACCTGTATTATATGTAGCACCGTCTGTTTACGGAAAGACCGCAGAAGCTGCTTTGTAAATAAAATAGAGAGGAGGCTGCTGAAAAACATTCTCAAATTGCAATAAGCCTAACGCGCTAAAGAGCAACAACTGAGTTTTCGACTAGTTTTCTTGACGCAGCTGTTTTTTAAATTATTTCTCCTTGTCGAGGTATGACCCACGTACGGTAGCAGCTAATATTAGGCGACTTGGTAGTGAAAATGTGCCTTACAACCACAGGAACACTTGGATACATCTTGGTCACATCGAAGGAATGGGATCCGTTTTTGATTTAATTCTGGAACTAAACGTCGCAGAAAAATGAAATTGGCGGGGTGCGAGTATGACACTTGCTCTCAGATGGTTCCGTACGATCTTAATCATACATGTAGATAGACAAACCACTCCGGGGTGGAAGGGGGGGGGGCGTTTCTTCACGGTCCGCGCTGCTCTGCCCGTCGGAGGTTCGAGTCCTCCCTCGGGCATGGGTGTGGGTGTCGTCCTTAGCGTAAGTTTAAGTTAGATTAAGTAGTGTGTAAGATTAGGGACCGATGACCTCAGCAGTTTCGTCCCATAAGACCTTCCCACATATTTCCAATGTCCATTCCGGGAATCGATAACGTCCACCATTTTTGCCTGTTATCACAATTGATGCTGGCGAGATATTGGCCCCAGATATTCCCAGACGTTCGAGAATGCTTGAATTTCGATAATATTAATGCGACGGAAGTCATGCAGTAGACAGGCGAGCCTTATTACAATACTCAACAGTTCTCTATTCAGACTGACTGGGTCATAAAGGTAAGAGATAAACATCAGGCAAGCAATGATTTTATTACTCATATGACTCGTTTCGAAATTTATCAATAACTAAAGGGTGATAAAAAAGTCAGTATAAATTTGAAAACCGAATAAATCACGGAATAATGTAGATAGAGAGGTACAAATTGACACACACGCTTGGAATGACAGGGGGTTTTATTAGAACCAAAAAAAAAAAAAAATACAAAAGTTCAAAAACGTCCGACAGATGGCGCTTCATCTGATCAGAATAGCAATAATTAGCATAACCAAGTAAGACAAAGCAAAGATGTTGTTCTTTACAGGAAATGCTCAAAATGTCCACCATCGTTCCTCAACAATAGCTGTAGTCGAGGAATAATGTTGTGAACAACACTGTACAGCACGTCCGGAGTTATGGTGAGGCATTGGCGTCGCATGTTGTCTTTCAGCATCCCTAGAGATGTCAGTCGATCACGATACACTTGCGACTTCAGGTATCCTCAAAGCCAATAATCGCACGGACTGAAGTCTGGGGACCTGAGAGGCCAAGCAAGACGAAAGTGGCGGCTGAGCACACGATCATCACCAAACGAAGCGCGCAGGAGATCTTTCACGTGTCTAGCAATATGGGGTGGAGCGCCAAGCTGCATAAACATCGTACGTTCCAGCAGGTGTTTATCAGCCAGGCTGGGGGTGATGCAATTCTATAACATATCGGCGTACCTCTCACCCGTCATGGTAGCAGTTACAAAACCAGAATCACACATCTCCTCGAAGAAAAAAGGCCCGATAACGGGAGATGTGGTAAATCCCACACATACCGTGACTTTGTCGTCGTGTAATGGAGTTTCCACGACAGTTCTAGGATTTTCGGTAGCCCAAATTCTGCAGTTGTGGGCG
This sequence comes from Schistocerca americana, assembly GCF_021461395.2. Classification (NCBI taxonomy): domain Eukaryota; kingdom Metazoa; phylum Arthropoda; class Insecta; order Orthoptera; family Acrididae; genus Schistocerca; species Schistocerca americana. Next base: position 324,480,176 of record NC_060119.1, on the reverse strand, counting down.
TTTACAGACCCTCGGAGCGTGAAATGAGCTTCGTCGGTCCACAACACGTTACTCAACCAATCGTCATCTTCCGCCATCTTTTGAAACGCCCACACCGCAAATGCCCTCTGCTTCAATAAATCGCCAGGTAGCAGTTAATGATGCCGAAGGATTTTGTGCGGATAGTATTGGAGGGTACTCCTAAGTGCCAACCAAGCAGTAGTGTGTGGAATGCCGGTGCAACGTGCGACTGCACGAGCGCTCACTTCCCCGTGCATAGACGAACCCGCTAGAGTCTCCATTTCTTTCTGAAATATCTCAGCAGCATTCCGCCTTGTGCTCAGTCGGCCACTATGGGGTCTATCGTCTAAACAACCCGTGGCTTCGAACATCGAAATCATTCTCGCCACAGCTGCATTTGTCAACGGACCTCTACCCATTCGAATCCCCTTCCTATGGTGATAGGATCGTAACGCTGAACTAGCACATTCCCCATTCTGATAACACAGCTTCACTAAAAGCGCCTTTTCAGATAAAGTCAACATGCTGCGACTGCTGGCGCATCTGATTCTCTCTAGGATTACAGCTCCTTTTATACACGATTGTCATGCGCAGTCACTGACGATTTGCTGTCCAGCGCCATCTGTCGGATATTTTGTGAACTTCGTTTTTTTTTTTTTTGTTCTAATAAAACCCCATGTCACTCCAAGCATGTGTGTCACTTTCTACCTCTCTATCTACATTATTTCGTGATTTATTCAGCTTTCAAATTTATACTGACTTTTTGATCACCCGGTACGAGTAAGTCTGCGAATGTTTGTTTCACGTACAATTTCAAACGCGATGTCTGTGTTTATTACACCGTTGGTGGACCATAGACGTCAATATGGGACATAAATTTCGGATTCAGACGTTTACCCCTTGCTCAGAAAAGGGTTTTGCAGAGTCAAACAAACAGAGGGTCAACAAAGAGTTCCTGTAAGGGCTCTTTTTCAGCCGACTAAAGCACGGAAGCCTAAAAATGAAAGTGAATTTGTTAACGAATACATGCAGCAAAATCGATGACTGCCTCAACATGGGCAGTAATGTATATTGAGCGTTAACGCAGTACTCCCGTGTCATTCTACATAGGAGATAATCAGGTGGCCAAAGAGAGAGAGGGACAGAGAGAGAGACAGAGACAGAGAGAGACGCGAGTGCTCCCGGGATTTGACACGGGTCACGTGTTGGGTGCACCGCACCGGCGTGCGCTCTCGGCGCAGCCATACTCAGAACAGCACACACCGTGTCGCCGGCACCACAGACGTGCGACACACGGGTTGACAGCGCCACAAATCTCGCACGGGCACACTGTACCCGCTGGATAAACTCCACTGACAGCTGCGACTCTAAAGTAATAAAATACAGCCGCATGTAATTGGCTGATACTAATGAATAAATGCATGCCGCTTGTTCGTAACCCGGCCCAAAGCAGCGACACCCGAGTGAAACGAAACGAAATGCAACAGGAGGAAAAGACCAAAAAAAAAAAAAAAAAAAAATGAGCTATAGCCATAAAGGAAGAAATTTCCGTCGGTGTTTCAACTCGTTCTCCTTTTGTTTCCCTTTCCTTCTTTTTTCGAAGCAGTAAACACAATTACTATGCAAGCGGACGTGGCATTTTCAGTCTTTTTCGTGTAAGAGAATATAATAGCAATGCGGAGAGGGATAATATTTTCCTATTAAAACATTGCCACATACGTAATTCGGGCGTCCGAAAAAAATACATATCACTTAGGTGCGGCCCATAAACTAGAGCATAAATCTGTGCGGCGAGCCTTTGTTAGCTTTTTGCCGCCTCCACACGCACACGAGCGCACACGCGCGTGCCTTCGCCGTCGCCGCCGCGGGCGCTTCAACAATTACTGGCGTGACGTACAGGGCCGGAGATATACGAGCCCAATCCATTTGGGGCGCCGCTACCTGTTTTTGCGGCGCAGACGACTCTCGGCCCCGCTCTCTCTCTCCCGTTAGTGGCGCCACTTCACGCGCAAGTAGTTCTGCGGCTGTCGACCTGGAAAACGCGTGCGCTCCTCCTGCAGTTTTCGTTTTGTTACGTTTACCGCAGACAATTTCATCCGGAATTTCGAGGTCTGCGATGCGGCTACGGATAATACTGACTGGAATCCGCAAACGGAGATCTTGCGAAACTCAGATCGCTCTCTTCCGCCATGAGATCCACCCCGATGCGGACAACAGCGTTCAGTTTGTTAGCCTGGCCTGTCTGCAAAGGTGGAAGGAAGACAGAGGATGTAGAGAATGTAGTCGTAATTACCTGCCACTTCTCAGCAGGAAGTCAGCTATCTAATGTTAATTGAAATATGCCGGGTAGTGATTGTTGATTCGTCTTGTGATTTACTATTACTCCAAGATGGTTCTGGAGAGGAACGCGAAGTTACACACATGGGACAACATACTTCAGAAAAGGAGAGTGGATAACGCAATCCGTCAATCGCGTTATGCGGTATGGTTAACTGAGTGTCGGACCTCGTTTCTGACAGACTACACGTTCATTGGTGCTCAGTAAAAATCTGATAATTTGCCAGTCAGTATGTTGATCTCACCAACGGTGGATGGGCTCCACGTCAGCACCTCTGCATTTCTTCCACGAATAGCTACCAACAATGCTGATAATTACAAGAAATTAAGACAAAGGTGTACGTTTGGATCGAGAAATAAATCTGAAAACTATTGATTTGAATATAAATAAACATATACTTGGTTATTAAAAGCTAACAAGATAGATGCTTACATAGCGAATGCTGAAGAACAAGAGACGATGCGAGAAAGCAAGGCATCTCCTTGCTGGCCGTAGAAGAAAATGCGAAGGCTGGGTCCTCCTTTATTATCATATAAAATATTACAAATACACTACTGGCCATTAAAATTGCTACACCACGAAGATGACGTGCTAAAGACGCGAAATTTAACCGGCAGGAAGACGATGCTGTGATATGCAAATGATTAGCTTTTCAGAGCATTCACACAAGTTGGGCGCCGGTGGCGACACCTACAACGTGATGACATGAGGAAATTCCCCAATCGATTTCTCATACACAAACAGTAGTTGACCGGCGTTGCCTGGTGAAACGTTGTTGTGATGCCTCGTGTAAGGAGGAGAATTGCGTACTATCACGTTGCCGACTTTGATAAAGCTCGGATTGTAGCCTATCGCGATTGCGGTTTATCGTATCGCGACATTGCTGTTCGCGTTGGTCGAGATCCAATGACTGTTAGCAGAATATGGCATCGATGGGTTCAGGAGGGTAATACGGAACGCCGTGCTGGATCCCAACGGCCTCGTATCACTAGCAGTCGATATGAAAGGCATCTTATCGGCATGGCTGTAACGGATAGTCCAGCCACGTCTCGATCCCTGAGTCAACAAATGGTGACGTTTACAAGACAACAACCATCTGCACGAACAGTTCGATGGCGTTTGCAGTAGCATGGACTATCAGCTCGGAGACCATGGCTGCGGTTACCCTTGACGCTGCATCACAGACAGGAACGCCTGCGATGGTGTACTCAACGACGAACCTGGGTGCACGAGTGCCAAAACTTCATTTTTTCGGATGAATCCAGGTTCTGTTTACAACATCATGATGGTCGCATCCGTGTTTGGCGACATCGCGGTGAACGCACATTGAAAGCGTCTATTCGTCATCGCCATACTGGCGTATCACCCGGCGCGATGGTATGGGTGCCATTGGTTACACGTCTCGGTCACTTCTTGTTCACATTGACGGCAATTTCAACAGTGGACGTTACATTTCAGATGTGTTACGACCCGTGGCTCTATCCTTCATTCGATCCCTGCGAAACCCTACATTTCAGCGGGATAATGCACGACCGCATGTTGCAGGTACTGTACGGGCCTTTCTGGATACAGAAAATGTTCGACTGCTGCCCTGGCCAACACATTCTCCAGATCTCTCACCAATTGAAAACGTCTGGTCAATGGTGGCCTAGCAACTGGCTGGTCACTACTCTTGATGAACTGTGGTATCGAGTTGAAGCTGCATGGGCAGCTGTACCTGTACACGCCATCCAAGCTCTGTTTGACTCAATGCCCAGGCGTATCAAGGCCATCATTAATGCCAGAGGTGGTTACTCTGGGTACTGATTTCTCAGGATCTATGCACCCAAATTGCGTGAAAATGTGATCACATGTCAGTTCTAGTATAATATATTTGTCAAATGAATACCCGTTTATCATCTGCATTTCTTCTTAGTGTAGCAATTGTAATGGGCAGTAGTGTACTTATTAAATTTGTGAACTCTGTGTTCCATATCTTTATTATTTCATAATCATAAACAAAGAAATATTTTCTCGGGATCTCACAGTTGATGCCGCGTTCCTTAACTTGTGGAAGGCATTTGACACCATTTAGTGAAAAATATTCTAGCTTACCAAGTATCGGAACAGAGTTGCTACGGAACTCAAGTCTTACTTGCAGGCAGACGTCAACACGTCGCTCTTAACAAAACCGACAGGTATGACGGTTACCTCCGGAGTACCCCAACTGAGTGAGCTATGGCTGGTACTTTTTGCACTGTAAGTAAATGACCCACAAGTGTCAGAAGCTCTTTAAGCCTGTTCGCAATTGATACTGTTGTTTGTGAGAAACTAGTAACGCCAGAAGGCAGTATCGATTTCCATAATGACATGATTGATCCATCGTGTAGGCTCTGGCAGTTGACCATGAACATTAATAAATGTAGTGTATTGCGCACACATGGGAAAATAAATCCACTACTATACTACTACACCGGGGAGGAGAAACTGCTGGAAACAATATCTATCGCAAAATATCTAGGACTGTGGAATGAGCACAGCAGGAAAATCAGATGCCAGACCGACATTCAAAGGTTGAAACTTAAGCAAATGCAACTCATTTACGAAGGAAATGGCTTCATTTCTCCGACCGACTCTTCAGTATTGTTCATCAATCTGCCGTCTTATGACGTAAGACTGAGAGAATAGATAGAGAAGGTCCAACGAAGAGCAGCGCGTTCCGTCGCGGGATCGTTTAGTCAGTGCGAGAGCCTTACAAAGATGCTCAACAAACTCCCGTGACAGACGCTACAAGAAAGACCTTGTTCATCGCGTACAGGTCTACTATTGCGATTTCAGGAGTGATTTCTTGGAAAGTACATTACTTACTTGCCCGTCCGTCTAGCCGTGCGGTCTGACGCACTGCTTCCCGAGCGGGAAGGCGTGCCGGTCCCCGGCACGAATCCGCCCGGTGAATTGGTGTCGATGTCCGGTGTGCCGACCAGCCTGTGGGCGGTTTTTAAGGCAGTTTTCCATCTGCCTCGGCGAATACGGGCTGGTTCCCCTTATTCCGCCTCACTTGCACTATGTCGGCGATTGCTGCGCTAACACTGTCTCCGCGTAGGCGTACATCATAAATAGTTAATACCACGAAAATATTGGGGTTACACTCGTCTGGTATTAGACGCTCCCGGGTGGTCCACTGGGGGCCGAACCGCACAATAACCCTAGGTTCGATGTAGGGTGGCGGTAGGGTGAGTGGACTGCTGTAGCCTTTTGTGGTGTTGTGTACCACTGAGGGCTACGGCGGGGAGGAAACCTCTCCGTCATTTCTAGGTCCCCAGTTCAGTATATACATACATACATATATTACTTCCTCCCACACAGGTCTCGCAAAATAACCACAATGAGAAAATTCGAGAAATTGGAGCTAATACAGTGCCGTGCGGGTAATCGTTCTTCTCACGTGCCTTTCGCTAGTGGAATAGGGAATGAAGGATCAGTTAGTAAATGTAAATGAACACTGTGACGTGCATTGATGATCCTACACGAAACGATGTGGTAATGGCAACTGAGAACACCAAAGTTTAACGAACAGAAGTACTGTTCCCGGACGTCACTGCCTTCCTAATATACGGGTACCACATCGACCTCTAAGCCAAGTTCTGTGGGGATGGATACTGGTTTATTTTCTCGATCTCAGCGCATGTGCGTCTTCTGTAGTGACGAGGTGCGGGAAATGTGTAGCAGTATGTCGCGAGAAGAGACAGAATCTTAAGGGGAGAAAGTTGTATTGTGTTATGCGATAAATACAAGTGACTAAAAGTCTACGGAGACAAGAGGCGGACGTTCAGTAAAAAATTAGTCTATTGATTAATCAATTTAAAGGAAAGAGTAACAAATGTCATTAAAGAGGTACTGTTCAGAAATGGTAATTAAAAATGGCTCTGCGCACTATGGGACTTAACATCTGAGGTCATCAGTCCCCTAGAACTTAGAACTACTTAAACCTAACTGAGGACATCACACACATCCATGCCCGAGGCAGGATTCGAACCTGCGACCGTAGTGGTCCCGCAGTTCCAGACTGAAGCACCTAGAACCTCTCGGCCAACACCGGCCGGCAAATAGTAATCATCCTATAAGGCGTTTAATATAAGATTGAATAACTTTCCTGATAAATGAACTCTAAGATAGAAAAAGAAGGCAGACCACGAAGGAATTATCAGAGCTGGACATAAATAGGTAGATGTGATGGACAATTATAGACAAACAAATGGTTACAGTTTCAGAAAAATTGGATTTGGATGATTTATTCAAGAGAAAGGGCTTCACAAACTGAGCAAGTAAACAATGAGTAGGGCCAATTTTGGCCCTTGTGCAACCAGTTATTCGACTTGGTACTCATTGACAGAACTGTTAGATGTCCTCCAGAGACATATCGTTCAAATTCCGTTCGATCGGCCAGTTAGATCGAATGCTCCAAATGTGCTCAGTTGGTGAGAGATTCAGTGACCCTCCTGGCGAAAATAGGCTTTCGAAAGCCATTGTTGGTGGGTATTATCTTGCTGAAATGTAAGCCACGGATAGTCTGCCATGAAGGGCAACAAAAAACGGCGCAGAATATCGTCGACGTACCGCTACGCTTTAACGCTGCCGTGAATGACAACCACAGAAGTCCTGCTATGGAAAGAAGTTGCATCCCAGACAATCCCTCCTGCTTGTCGGGTCAGCCAAATGGCGGACGTCAGTCAGTTTGGAGAGTACTGATTCTTGTAATTTGATTGCTTATCACACTTGTCATATTGGTGAGGCAGCTAATAAGGATTTTGGAAAGTCCTACTTTTATTCTGATAAGGTCATGACTCTCTGTGGAAGTAGAAAAGGTAGGGTAGAGAACACGGAGGGTAATATGAGTTGGGTCATGGACGTTGTGAAAATGTAAGTGTAACTGGTGAGTGTATAGTTTATCAGAATGATTTAAAAATAAAACACAAACACATTGATCTTGCGAAAAGTCGATAAGCGATTCTTAATGATGTAGTAGCCCTTTGTGCTACCCTGGGACAGTTACAGTGATCTTCAGTAGTCTCAGTAGCCCTTCACTGGTTATCGGGGCTCGGTTGGAAGCGGGACTCATCACTGAAGACAGTTCCACTCCCGTCAGTGAGGACGAAGATATTTCTGGAGATGCCACGGCATTAGTAGGGTACCAGCTTGACTATCGACGACCATACGACCTGATAACTGCGGGTGGTGCTCTGGGGTGCTATTTCTTTTCATAGCATGACCGCCCTGGTTGTCTTCAGCGACACACATACAGCGCAGCAGTATGCCAGCGATATTCTACGACTCGTTTCGTTGCCCTTCACAATAGGCCATCCTGAGCTTACATTTCAGCAGGATAATTACTGCCCACACAAGGCGAGAGTTTCTACTGCTTGTCTTTGTGCTTCCCAAACTCAACCTCGGCTGAAAGCTCACCGGGCCTCTATCCAATTGAGAGCGTTTGGAGCGTTAGAGACAGGCCATTCTACCAACTCTAGATTTTGACAACATATTGCGCCAATTGAACAGAATTTGGCACGATATCCCTCAGGAGGACATTGAACCACTCTATCAATCAGTACCTAGCCGAATGACTGCTTGCATAACAGTCATTTGAGCACCAACGCGTTATTGGCTTACTGAATCTGTGAAGCTGTTGCTCTTGAGTGAATCATACAATTGTTCTGGAGTTCTTATCACTTGTTTATCCGCACATGTAAATCAAATTTACCTATTTCCGACTCGAAACTTGCTGACAGATTGAAACTGTGTGCTGGACCGAGATTCGTACAGTTTTTAATCTGCCAGGAAGTTTCATATGGGCGCACACTTCGCTGCAGAGCGAAAATCTCATTCTATTTCCGACTCATTCGGATAATTCATTCGCGGTGCACTGTTTTGTTTATTTCATTTTTATTTGTCTTATAGTGTATTTGAAAGTGATATTGAAAAGATTAAAAAGTTGTTTACAAGGACAATGACGAGTTATTGTTCGGTCGATATTGTTACCTAATAAACTACATAAAACTTAACTACGCTATTAGGGCCAGACAATCACGTGATGGGAGGCAAACTGCGTGTTATCATCTGCCTTATAGCCTCATTTGGAAGTCGCATGAAGGGAGAGAGATCAGCACATCGTTGACACGGCAGTTGTCTACTTTCCGGACCTAGGAACCTTTAATTGCCAGTCAGGTAGCTACCTAGTTGGCACTGCAAGGCTGAGTGGCACCCGCAACGGTTCTCCTGCTGACGGAAAATTCTACGCCAATACTGGAAACTGAACCAAGTGCTTTCACGTTTAAATCAGAAACACTAACCACTCAGCTACTCTGGCGGACTTCGATTAATACACATTGACCTTAATTGCAAGTATACCTGGATAATTACTGAACATAAAGTAAGATATAAAATAATCTATTAAATTACACTACTGGCCACTAAAATTGCTACACCACGAAGATGACGTGTTACAGACGCGAAATTTAACCAACAGGAAGAAGATGCTGTGATACGCAAATGATTAGCTTTCCATAGCATTCACACAAGGTTGGCGCCGGTGTCGACACCTACAACGTGCTGACATGAGGAAAGTTTCCAACCGATTTCTCATACACAAACAGCAATTGACCGGCATTGCCTGGTGAAACGTTGTTGTGATGCTTCGTGTAATGAGGAGAAACGCGTACTATTACGTTTCCGACTATGATAAAGGTCGGATTGTAGCCTATCGCAATTGCGGCTTATCGTATAGCGACATTGCTGCTCGCATTGGTCGAGATCCAATGACTGTTAGCAGAATATGGAATCGGTGGGTTCAGAAGGGTAATATGGAACGCCGTGCTGGATCCCGACGGCCTCGTATCACTAGCAGTCGAGATGACAGGCATCTTATCCGCATGGCTGTAGCGGATCGTGCAGCCACGTCTCCATCCCTGAGTCAACAGATGGGGACGTTTGAAAGACAACAACCATCTGCACGAACAGCTCGTCGACGTTTGCATCAGCATGGACTATCAGCTCCGAGACCATGGCTGAGGTTACCCTTGACGCTGCATCACAGACAGGAGCTTCTGCGATGGTGTAATCAACGACGAACCTGGGTTCACGAATGGCAAAACGTCATTTTTTTGGATGAATCGAGGTTCTGTTTACAGCATCATGATGGTCGCATCCGTGTTTGGCGACATCGCGGTGAACGCACGTTTGAAGCATGTATTCGTCATCGCCATACTGGCCTATCACCTGGGGTGATGGTATGGGGTACCATTGTTTACACGTCTCGGTCACATCTTGTTCGCATTGACGGCAATTTCAACAGTGGACGTTACACTTCAGATGTGTTACGACCCGTGGCTCTACCCTTCATTCGATCCCTGCGAAACCCTACATTTCAGCAGAATAATGCACGACCGCATGTTGCAGGTCCTGTACGGGCCTTTCTGGATACAGTAAATGTTCGACTGCTTCCCTGGCCAGCACATTTTCCAGATCTCTCACCAACTGAAAAGTCTGGCCAATGGTGGTCGAGCAACTGGTTCGTCAGAATACGCCAGTCACTACTCTTGATGAGGTGTGGTATCGTGTTGAAGGTGCATAGGCAACTGTACCTGCACACGCCATCCAAGCTCTGTTTGACTCAATGACCTGGCGTATCAAGGCCATTATTAATGCCAGAGGTGGTTATTCTGGGCACAGATTTATCAGGATCTATGCACCCAGATTGCGTGAAAATGTAATCACATATCAGTTCTAGTATAATATATTTGTCCAATGAATACCCGTTTATCATATGCATTTCTTCTTGGTGTAGCAATTTTAATGGCCAGTAGTGTACTATGAACAATTATAAATGTAAAATATGCGGACATAAGATTAATACTAGGAATATGGTAACAACCCATTCCCTCCATTTCTTCACTCTTAACCTACAACTAATTATTTCTGATTAATTTTTAACTAAATTGGCGACTGCTATATGAGGTGGTCCATTCAACGTGACCGGGCCGAAAATCTCACAAACGGATATCAAGTGGGTTTTTTAAAATAGGAACCCCCATTTTCATTACATATTCGTGTAGTACGTAAAGAAATATGAATGTTTTAGTTGGACCACTTTTTTCACTTTGTGATACATGGCACTGTAATAGTCACAAACGTATAAGTATGTGGTATCACGGTATCACGTAACATTCTGCCAGTGCGGACGGTATTTGCTTCGTGATACATTACCCGTGTTAAAATGGACCTTTTACCAATTGCGGAAAAGGTCGATATCGTTTTGATGTATGGCTATAGTGATCGAAACGCCCAACGGGCGTCTAATATGTATGTTGCTCGGTATACTGGACGACATCATCCAAGTGTGCGGACCGTTCGCCGGATAGTTCGTTATTTAAGTAAACAGGAAGTGTTCAGCCACATGTGAAACCTTACCCACGACCTGCAACAAATGATGATACCCAAGTAGGTGTTTTAGCTGCTGTCGCGGCTAATCCGCACATCAGTAGCAGACAAATTGCGCGAGAATCGGGAATCTCAGAAACATCAGCGTTGAGAATGCTACATCAACATCGATTTCACCCGTACCATATTTCTATGGACCAGGATTTGCATGGCGACGACTTTGAACGTCGTGTACAGTTCTGGCACTGGGCACAAGAGAAATTACGGAACCATGACAGATTTTTAGCACGAGTTCTATTTACCGACGAAGCTTCATTTACCCACCGCGGTAACGTAAACTGGCATAATATGCACTACTTCTTCTTCTTCATGTGCCGTCTCCTCTAAGAAGGTTGGCTGTCATCATGGCAATTTCTGATCTTGATTTGGCTGATCTAAGGAGTTCTGACGTTGAACAGTTGTACCAATTTTTTAAATTGTCAATCCAGGATGTCCGTCTTCTACCCCTCGTTCTCTTCCCACAAATTTTCCCTTCTAGTATTATTTGCAATATTTTGTAATTTACTCCCCTAATAACATGGCCTAAATATTGTAGCTTCCTTACTTTAATAATTTTAATTAATTCTTTTTCCTTTCCCATTCTTCTTAGGACATCTTGATTAGTAATCCTCGACACCCAACTAATTCTAAGTATTCTTCTATATGCCCACATTTCAAAAGCTTCTAAACTGTTCATGTCCTTCTTTTTCAATGTCCACGCTTCCATTCCGTATAATAATTTTGAGAATACATAGCATCTTAGCAACCTCATTTTTGTGTTTAAACAAATGTCTCTCGAACAGAATGCATTTTTCATCTTATTAAAGATACTTCTGGCCTGTCCTATTCTCGATTTAATTTCTTCTGAGCTTTCAATCTCCTCATTTACAATTGTTCCGAGATATTTAAATTTATGTACTTGATCGACTCTTTCCCTATTGATTGTAAGATTTTCTTGTTGGTGTGTTTTAGATATCACCATGAACTTAGTCTTCCTTACGTTAAGAGTCAAGCCAAATTCTTCACTTTTTTCTGCGACTTTGTCAAGAAGTAATTGTAGATCTTTGAGGTTTCCAGCTAGTAGTGCAGTGTCATCAGCAAACCTAACATTGTTAATGTTTAGCCCATTCACTTTAATGCCAGCTATTTCATCTGATAGAGCTGCCTGGATTATGTCTTCTGAATACATATTAAACAATAAGGGTGAGAGAACGCAACCTTGTCTCACACCCCTCTTTATTTCTATATCATTCGATAACTCATTTTCTGCCTTCACGGTTGCGGTTTGATTGTAGTAGAGGTTATATATAATGCGGATGTCTTTCTTATCAAGTGTTTTCTTTTCTAACAATTCTATGAGATGATCATGACGAACTTTGTCAAATGCTTTATTATAATCCAGGAAGCACACATATAGTGGCTGGTTAACCTCCATACATCGTTGCGCTAATATGTTAAAAGCAAACAATGCTTCTCTTGTACCGAGGGAACTTCTAAAACCGAATTGTGTTTCACTTATACCTTCTTCTACTTTTTTGTATATTCGTTGGTGTATAACTTTTAGAAATATCTTTAAGGTGTGACTCATTAAGCTTATTGTACGGTGATCATTACAAGTTTTGGCATTAGCCTTTTTGGGTAATGTAACAAAGGTAGATGTCAACCAATCCCTAGGAATAATTCCCGAATTATAAATATCATTAAACAATTGTACAAATATATCTATATGGTCTATTCCTATGAGTTTCAGGATGTCATTTGGTATCTTATCCGGTCCAGGGGCTTTTCCTGTCTTTGATTTGTTGATAACATGTAATATTTCTTCTTTCGATATGCTTGGTCCTCGTTCTCCGATCATGTTATCATAAAATTTTTGATCTTTTCTTGTATCTTCAAATAGTTCTTTGACATATTCTGTCCACCTGTCCAGTTTACCTTTAACATCAGGAATTATTTTGTCATTTTTATCTAACAATAAACTTGTACTTTTCTTTTTATTAAGTCCAGCTAAATCTTTAACTTTTTTGTGTAAGTTGAAACTATCATGTCTTGTTTCATAACTCTCAATTTCAGAGCATTGTTCCTTGTACCATTCTTCTTTTGCTCGCCGTGTTTCTTTTCGTATTTCTGCATGTAATCTTTTATACTCACTTTCATCTCTATTTTTAAGTATTCTTCTTTGTTCCACCAATTGTAATATCTTCTCTGTCATCCACTTCTTTTTCATGTTGTCGTGTTTGGTCGCCATTGTGTTTTTACATGCATTATTTAATGTGTCTTTTATAAGTTCCCATTTGCCATCAATGTCTTCTGTTTGATTATTCTTTATCCTAACTAATTCCTTATTAATCTCTTCAGAAGTCTTTTGTTTAGTCAAGGGGTCTCTTAGAATAGTTGTATTTATATAGTCCTTCTTTTGCTTCTTTTGTATGGCTTTCAGTTTCACATGGAACTTTGCTACTAAAAGGTTATGATCAGAAAATATATCAGCTCCTGGATATGTTTTCACACCATGAATAGAATTTTTGTACCTCTTGTTTATAAGTATGAAATCAATTTGATTTCTGCAAACTTCTTCATTACAGTCTCTTGGTGATTTCCAAGTATAAAGTCTTCGTTTAGGGAGTTTAAAAAATGTGTTTGTAATAGACAGATTGTTTTCCTGGCAAAATTGTGACAGCAAATCTCCTCTTTCATTTCTTGTTCCTAAACCAAAAGGTCCAATAAGATCACCTTCACTTCCTTCACCTATTTTGGCATTAAAATCTCCCATGATGATAATAATGTCTCTGCTTTTTGAGGTTCCTATTGCTTGTGTTAATTCTTCATAAAATTTTCCTATTTCTTCTTGGTCTTTGTCGGCTGTTGGAGCATAGATTTGGATTAAATTAATATTTGTTTGTTTCGTTTGTAAATGTAGACTGATTACTCTATCTGAGATTGGTAAAATGCTTTTGACAGATTTACTAGCATACTCATCTAAAATTATTCCTACCCCATTCCTGTGCTGGCTATCAGAATTTCCCGAGTAATATACTTTCATGTTGTCAATGGTCATTTCTCCTGAGTCAGGCCATCTTGTTTCACTTACACCCAAAATGTTAATTTTTAGGCGTTTCATTTCTTGTATAACATTATTTACTTTGCCTGGTTGGTATAATGATCTTACATTCCAAGTTGCTATTGTTGCATTATTTTTGTATTTACTTGTGGCATTGTTCAAGGCTCTCCCCCCCGGAGATCCGAGTGGGGGAGTTGAAACTCCGGATAATTTGACATTGAACCCTGCCATGATGAGTTTTCCTGGGGATATCCATTGGATCTTTAATGCTGTGGTTTCCCGTTGCCTTCAGCATCCTATGCCGTTGACCACCCTTGGTGATTCTTCCGTCTTTAGGAGTGATTTCTCACTCCAAGGACAAGAGGGTGCCCTTGCTCTACCAGCTCATCCGCCCTCTAGAAGGTCGTTGGCTTAGTAGAGGGTTCTCCTTATCCCGGGAGAAACTCGGTCGCCAGAGCCTCGTTAGCGTAGCAGAGGATACCACGTGCCGGAGAGGTTGACATTTGTGTGGGAGAGGCTATTGGTGACGCATCCCACACCTTACCCCTACTGGGCAACGGAAAATCCACGATGCCTGCGACAAGTGGAACATCAACGACCATGGCGTGTTAATGTATGGTGCGGCATTATCGGGGGAAGGATAAATGGCTCCCATTTTATCGATGGCAATCTATATGGTGCAATGTATGCTGATTTCCTACGTAATGTTCTACCGATGTTACTACAAGATGTTCCACTGCATGACAGAAGGCCGGCCGCGGTGGTCTCGCGGTTCTAGGCGCGCAGTCCGGAACCGTGCGACTGCTACGGTCGCAGGTTCGAATTCCTGCCTCGGGCATGGATGTGTGTGATGTCCTTAGGTTAGTTAGGTTTAAGTAGTTCTAATTTCTAGGGGACTGATGACCACAGCAGTTGAGTCCCATTGTGCTCAGAGCCAGCCAGCCATGACAGAATGGCGATGTACTTCCAACATGATGGATGTCCGGCACATAGCTCGCGTGCGGTTGAAGCGGTATTGAATAGTGTATTTCATGACAGGTGGATTGGTCGTCGAAGCACCATACCATGCCCAGCACGTTCACCGGATCTGACGTCCCCGGATTTCTTTCTGTGGGGAAATCTGAGGGATATTTGCTATCGTGATCCACCGACAACGCCTGACAACATGCGTCAGCGCATTGCCAATGCATGTACGAACATTACTGAAGGCGAACTACTCGCTGTTGAGAGGAATGTCGTTACACGTATTGCCAAATGCTTTGAGGTTGACGGATATCATTTTGAGCATTTATTGCATTAATGTGGTATTTACAGGTAATCACGCTGTAACAGCATGGGTTCTCAGAAATGATAGGTTCCCAAAGGTACATGTATCACATTAGAACAACCGAAATAAAATGTTGAAACGTACCTACGGTCTGTATTTTAATTTAAAAAGTTTACCAACTGTTCGTCTAAAAATGTGAGCCACATGTTTGTGACAATTACAGTGCCATCCTCACAAAGCGAAAAAAGTGGTCCAACTAAAACATTAATACTTCTTTACGTACTACACGAATATGTAACAAAACATTGGGGTTCCTATTTAAAAAAACGCAGTTGATATCCGTTTGACCTATGGCAGCGCAATCTAGCGGGCCAACCATAGTGCCATCTGGTTTTCCCTTCTAGCTAGACAAGTTTCGTTCTTTGTAGTTCTTTCGTTTGACTCTTATTTCGGGAGATATTTGGTCAGGTCATGATCAATGGACCATCCTGTATAATATTTCTAAATTGAGTCCCATGCGTCCCATTCGGCGCCCCTCGCTTCTATCGACTGCAGCCATTCACGGCGAATATCTCTGACCAGTTCCTGATCTAGCTTAGGACGCTTTCCCGCCGAAGGCCAGGAAGGCGGCACCAAGGGCAATATATCGACGTGCGTGGACACGTAGAGTCGTGTCTGGACAGAAGAATTGCGTAGGGCCTGTAATCTGAGGTCTGCAGTTGAGCCAGACGTGTTGAGACACCTGTGGGGTGATCATCCCGTGACATCAGCAGTCTTACGTGGGGAGTATGTTGCTGGTACCGACACGCTAGTTTGACTTTGAAATGTTAGCTACTCGAACATTTACTAGAACGCTATCTTGGTTTGGTAATGTGTCTCACCTCGGGCAGGGGATTGTAGGTGAGTACCCAGTTCGAGCAACAGACAGTAATTTTAAATTTGATAAACATATGTTGCGGCCCCAGACATCCTGGTTATCTTTCTAATTCACTAGTGATTATACTGTGGCTGGCCTGATATACTGTTGAGCGTGATTGCTCTCGTCTGTTTCTATCTTTAGCCAGGTGGAAAAATCATTAACTTTGCTATTGGCCGATTTCGCATTTTATTGTCATCCTTCTGAGTTACCTCACTTGTTAGTGTCTGTACTAGCTCTGGGCCTTTATAATGCCTTTGGAGCTGTATTCTCGTGTAATTGTTCTAAAACATTCTTGCGTTTGTATTTATAGAGCTCGCTAAACTTGCTCCACCCATTGATGGTTGTGTTCCTTATTTTAGTAGTACTAGGACGCCTTTTGAAAGTCGCTGGGGAGAGGGAGACTGGAGGTGGGCCTTGCTTTAGTGGCCTGTGCGCCTCTGAGTACAACTAAGTTCACAGCTAATTCAGAACAAACTTTTAAAAACAGAGAACAAACGTCACCTTGTCTTTGTAAAACAGTTGGCGAACTAATTTCATGTACACATTTTATTATAAGTTGACTGTTCTACTGCGTTAGTGTGAGCTCAGCTCTTGTGCTATTATCACGTTGCGGATTTGTTTGCTTCGTTCCGCTGCAAAAAAAAAAAAAAAAAAAAAATCAAATGGCTCTGAGCACTATGGGACTAAACATCTGAGGTCATCAGTCCCCTAGAACTTCGAACTACTTAAACCTAACTAACCTAAGGACATCACACACATCCATGCCCGAGGCAGGATTCGAACCTGCAACCGTCGCGGTCACGCGGTTCCAGACTGCAGCGCCTAGAACCGCTCGGCCACATCGGCCGGCCCTTCCGCTGCAGTACTTAGCTTACGCTGATGTATTCAATGTCGGTATTGCTGGTGTAGTCAGCCGTTAATTTTTTTAACTGTTAAATCCTTTAACTAAGCATTCCCAAGACTACACTGGACTTGTGGTGTGTTTTGGAAGTCGACAGGCTACTCTGAGTTACTGCCCTGACAGCAATCACTGTAACTAGTAAACCTACCACTTGACTACCTGCTCCATGCATCCGCAAAACTGATTTTGTTGCTGAAAGCCTGCATTATAAGATTATCAAAGGTATCAGAATCTAAACCATCCTGAATGCTGAGATAGAGTTAATGAAATGGTGGCCCTGCCATTATGTAGTCAGTTGTTGATAGGTGATTAATGTATCAACAAGGGATTGATCTTTTATAAAAGTTATGGCAGAATTTTGTTGATTAAAATTGGACATAATACATGTTAAGCATGACGACAAACATAAAACGTGATTTAAGCGGAGCACAAATATGCAACTAATAGGTAACAGCCCTGTGTTACAGGTGGTTGTCAAAGACTAAGGTTTGTCTGATTGAACCATTAACTGTGGCTCGAAATATGAATAACGCAATCTGAAATCATTTAACACTGAGTGACCTTGATATTTATTCTGCACAGAAATTATACTACGTTGATGTAGCTCAGGACAAGTGGAGAGATTGTGATCGTGTTTGCCCTAACAATCCAGAGCAGCAACACAATAGCCCTTTTCTCGATATGCAGCTCTTCCTCAGGTGTCGGTCTTGGTTTAAGTCTCTTCAGAGCAGCTATGTGTGGCGCGTCTAATTACCTATCGCGGGCACAAAATATGCAAAGTCGCGGCTTGCAATTTGTTGCATGAATCACAGCTACTATCTAACGGAGCCCTTAAATCTCGGCTGATTCCAGCATTGACACCCATTCGCCTATCATACCATGCACCAATATGACTCATTTATACAGTAGTGGCAGACCTGTCTCGAATAAAATCGCCCTTGGTACAGCGAGTTCCCCCAGATGGCTGAGGCCTAAACTGTCAGTACAAATAAGCTCTCACCACAACTTCCCAATCAAGACAGTGCGAGTGTGGATTCATGCTCAGGACAAGTATACCAAGTGCACCTCACTCATAACGAAGGACAAGACCAGTTCCCTCCACAGACCGGAGTCTGAATGGAATGATCCACTCCAGACATACATCTGGACATCTGAATTAGAAGAACAAGTGTTACCTCTCCTCACTTTCCATCAAATGTCAGTAAAGTTCCAAAAGCACTCCTTCAGCTGCCCCTACACGGGTTTCGTGCTAGTCACAATACTCTGTGAGCTCCATGTCTCCCCTCTATCTCATCTGCTCCACTCATCAGCCAATCCTCATCACAGTTAACAATATTCTTTCCTTCTCAGGAGAGCAGCCAATTCCCGAATCGTAAATTCGCGCGCAGAGAGGAGTAGAGGTTGCAGTCCTGACTTTGTTTTTCCCACAGACACTTTAGGCTGCGTGTTATTTTGAGTTTCCGTAAAGCTCTAAAGTGAACAACACATTTAGCATCGAGATCATTATCTGGACGGCCTGAATGTTATGGTGTGTTCGACCAGGATCCCAGGCTAAACCAAAAGAAGTGCTTTAGCATCGCAACGTAGATCATTTCAGAGCCGCCATAAGGCGTTCCCTCTGAAATTGTTTTGAAAGCCTGAGGCTTCCCACAAAACTCTACAGGCTGAGAGACAGCACGACCTGGCGGCTCCCTCGATAGCGTCCTGTACACAGTGAACACAGAAACTCGCGAATTTTTATGGCTGCCCTACCTATTCACAAAGACTGTTTACAATGCTGTAGTAACATGTTGACTGGGCGACCTAGACTTCTCTCGCGCCCCCAGCCCCTGCTGCGGCAAGAGGCGCATAACAGGTAGTTCCAGGCAGGCCTTGTTTCAACCCACTTGACCAAATGCATTGTCTGTATACCATGGGATAAATTCTTAGGGGCAGCATTCTTCCACCAGTAAGTGCTTCAAAATATTCCTTTCCTTAATAGCTGCACATGGCTTTCAAGACCCAAACGTCCATTGTAAAATTTACTATCAAACAGCTGCTTTTTCTCAAATCCAGAAAAATACTTTTCAAAGGAGAGCCACCATAAAGACACCGCATGCATTAACAATGTATATGTTGACATCAGTGCCTGCTCATGTTGATAGCTTCCGGTCGTCTCACGAACGCAATGTCCTGGGTGAAAAATCAACAGTAAATTGTACCCTTCAGCACAGAGAATAGTGAGACAGTGACTCATCTTCTCCCACATTCCACTTCATTTAGTTACCTCATGGCGGTTTTGTTTTAATATCACTGCCATGCTGGCAGGTGATGTTTTGCTGTAATATCTTGTAGTGTTCAAAGACAGCTGTATAATTTCCTTAGCAATCTGAATGACTGGAACTAACTTAATCAATAATAGCCATTGAAGTCAAGTCCTTTTGCTAACTTTATGTGTGAAAACATTTGAAACTGCCATCGAGAAGTATGTATCAGTATATTACTGCATTTGTCGAGGTCAGAGTGATTCAAAATTTAAGATCATTTCCAAGTTCATGGTGGGCATCTCCTGTTGTATCACGTCTCGAATGCACCGATTCTCTTCTTTCCCAGTATTCTTACAGACCATGGTATGCTTCCATACACTGCATAGCTCCAAACATAGATTCGCATAAATTTCTTCCTGGTTTGCCTTTAACTCCTCTTTGCTTTACCTTTCATGTGTCATATGTAGATATACGGTGCCCTGTAAGATAAAGAACATTCAGTGCTAACTTAAATTTCAAATCAATGGACAGCAAATATCTAAGTATCTAAATCTTTACACCATTATTGCTGAAGACATCAATTTCGCAAAACATGACAGATAAAAATAAAATGTAAACCTCTGTTTCAGTATATTCCTTTGCTATTGTTTCATCCAAAAAGAGTACAATTGATGATGCCAAGGTTATCATTAATGCAAAAATTGCAGTAGCATACATAGTAAATGGCCTGTTAACAGGTCAAATCACTGGCAAAAAACGATATACGTTTCAATCCAATAATGACAACAAAAAACTGACAATATAAACATGAAACTAACAGAACTTAAGGGAATAGTAAGTCATACAGATAAGGGCAACCGATTAGTGATTTCACTTTTTATCAGTCTCCTGACAGGTTTGATGCGGCCCGCCACGAATTCGTCTCCTGTGCTAACCTCTTCATCTCAGAGTAGCACTTGCAACCTACGTCCTCAATTATTTGCTAGATGTGTTCCAATCTCTTTCTTCCAATACAGTTTCTGTCCTCTACAGCTTCCTCTAGTACCACGGAAGTCATTTCTCCATGTCTTACCAGATGTCCTATCAGCCTGTCCCTTGTCGGTATCAGTGTTTTCCACATATTCCTTCCTCTCCGATTCTGTGTAGAATCTTCTCATTTCTTACCTTATCACTCCACCTAATTTTCAACGATCGTCTGTAGCACCGCATCTCAAGTGCTTCGATTCTCTTTTGTTCCGGTTTTCCCACAGTCAAAAAAATGGTTCAAATGGCTCTGAGCACTATGGGACTTAACATCTATGGTCATCAGTCCCCTAGAACTTAGAACTACTTAAACCTAACTAACCTAAGGACAGCACACAACACCCAGCCATCACGAGGCAGAGAAAATCCCTGACCCCGCCGGGAATCGAACCCGGGAACCCGGGCGTGGGAAGCGAGAACGCTACCGCACGACCACGAGATGCGGGCTTTCCCACAGTCCACGCTTCACTACCATGCAATGCTGTACACACATCGTGACCATCAATCCTGCTGTTATGTTTCTCGGTGTTATCATTTCTACTACTTCTCATTACTTTCGTCTTTCTTCGATTTGCTCTCAGTCTATACTGTGTTCGTTCCGTTCAGCAGATCATGTAATTCTGCTTTCACTCAGGATAGCAAGGTCATCAGCGAATCATATCATTGATATCCTTTCACCTTGAATTTTAATCCCACTCCTGAATCTTTCTTTTATTTCCATCATTGCTTCGTCGATGTACAGATTGAACAGTAGGTCCGAAAGGCTACATTCCTGTCTTACACCTTTTTTAATACGAGCCCATGGTTCTTGGTCGTCCACTCTTATTATTCCCTCTAGGCTGTTGTACATTTCCTATGACCCGTCTCTCCCTATAGCTAATCCCTTCCTTGAACTTTTTCGATGTCGTCCATAAAACCGGTCTGTTGCAGATCCCATACCGATCAACAGTACTCCAGAAGAAAACAGACAATCGTTGTGTAGGCAGTTTGTTTAGAACTGGTGCATGTCCTAAGTGTTTTGCCAACAAATCGCAGTCTTACTTTAGAAAGGAACGGACAAGCGTCGTGTAGCCAATCTCTTTAGCAGAACTGTTGCATGTGGTAAGTGTTTTTCCAATAAATCGCAGTCTTTGGTTTGCTTTCCCCACAACAATATCTATGTGAACGTTCAAGCTTAAGTTTTTAATAACTGTAATCTGTAAGTATCTAACTGAATTCCAAAACTTTAGGTTTGTGCAATTTATCATGTAAGTAAATTTCAGCGGATTCATTTTAGTAATTCACACTTTTCAATGTCTAGAGTCTATTGCCGTTTTTCCCACCATAGACATATCCTCTCAATCACTTAACAATTCATTTTAATCTTCTGATGAACTTACAGGACGGTAAATGACAGCATCATCCACAAATACTCTAAAAGTACTGCTCAGATTGTCTCATAAATCGCTCATGTAGATCAGGAACAACAGAGAGCCTTCGACATTTTATTTAGGAACCCCAGATATTACTGCTGTTCTACTCAATAACTTAAATTCAGTTACTACGAATTTGTTCTTTCCGATAGGGAATTACGAATGTAATATCGCAATTGAGATGATACTACGTGGGCAAGCAATTTGATTAGAGGTCGCTATGAGGAAATCTAAAATTATGGAATCAGTTTGACATCCCCTGTCGACAGCACTCATTACTTCTTGAGAATGAAGGAAACGAAAAACTATGTTTTCGGAATCCGTGTTGGCTGTTTGTCAACAGGACATTTTCTTCGAAGTAATTCATAATGTCAGAACACGATATATTTCCCAAAACCCTATAGAAAATCGATGTTAGTGAAATGGCTCTGTGATTCAGCGGATTGCTCCTATTTTCTTTCTTGACTACTGTGTGCCCTGTGATACTTTCCAGTCTTTCGATATGGACCTTTCGACCAGTGGGCGGCTCAATATGATTGCTAAGTATGGAGCTATTGTTTCATATTCTCTGAAAATCTCCGATTTGGTGGAAAGTGTACAGTCTTAGACATAAAAATTGATCGCCGGCCGGCCGCCACAGCGACTAAGTCGAGTCGTTCACTTAAGGTGGCCAATAAATCTGACCACCCCTGACTACTCTAAGTCCGGCCATCTGCACAATCTGGCAACACTGTAAGATAGGGAAGTGTTAGGAGGAAGTGTTGTCTACTTATGAGTAGGTATGGATGCAGTGAGCCTGTGGTCTTGCGGTAACCATCGCGCATTCTAAACTTAGAGTCGCGGGTTCGCGTCCAACTGTTTTTTTTTCTTTTTTTTTACCACATTTCGGTCTAAAGTTATGAGTCTGATTGAACATCGAAGACAATTCGCTTAACATTCTACCCACCCACAATAATAAGTATTCCAGAAACAACTCCGCAGGACAGCTCATGGCTGCATCGCGATCATCACGGCTTACGCTCGAGCGTTTCCTCGCGCTTTCCTCGCGGTGCCGCCCATGTGAAGGCGGCGCCACGCTGCCAGTGCATGTATCAATACCATTTTCGTATTTGAAGTTCTATTTATCATCTTGCAGTTAAGCACTGGATTTTGCATACTTGAAAATCGTGAACTACAATTAAGCAATGTAAAATTGAGTCGCAAGTGGAAAAAGGAGTAACATCTGCAACACAACATTTACTTTGCTATAACAGAGGGGTGAATGTAGAGGAGGCAGCTAGAAACATTTGAGCTGTGTGCGGAGTGAGTGCTTTTGGGAAAAATACGCCAGAAAAAGATATTCTTGTTTCAACGAAGGTCGTTCTGGCACGAATGATTTTCCACATTAAGAAAGTCTCGACCACTGATAAATGTGACAGATTACCACTTTACCATCATGCGACATTTGCATTCAACAGGCAAAGTTCAGAAGTCTGGTGTAGGAGTACTGCATGCTCTAATTCGAAACAACAAATATCAACGGAGTGACTATTATTGAACATCATCATGTCGCTCATTGAGCATTCCTATGCAGTACTGTTACTGGTGACGTGTTATGATGCCTTTATCGTTAACTTCCTAAGAAGAAATGAAAGGCTGAGCCCCACCAAAAGACGTAGACTAGAGTAAAGTGTAGTGTGAACATAATATTTTACATTTGATAGCTCCATAAGTGTGTTTTGGACTACAGCGGGACTTTGTTGTCAACAACTGAGACACCTTTCGGTTGCAGTGTAAGAAAATCGAGCAACAAAACTACATCACCTGTGATACTGCATGATAACTCACTCTGTTGATTTGAGAAACAAAACTATCCAGGAGATTGATAGGAAAATCGCCTCTCAGACGTATAGATAGGGAAGTCCTCTCTCAAGCACTTGTCCCTCTCGTCATATATTCGCAAAATATTACCTTTCCCGCTCTCGGTCGATCGACTGTCAAGGCAATTCATTTCTAGACGAAAATACTCTTAATACTACTATGGTTTAATGGCTTCGTTAAAACAAGTAGGTTTCTACGGGCGTCGAATTTGTGAACAACTATTGCATTGTCAGATTGTTGTAGATATGGTGAAAGAAAATTCAGCTGCTGATTAATTTCTCTTTGATGATTACTGTTGCGTTTAGTAAACTAATGGAAAATGGAAATAAAATATTCACTTTACTAATACAAATTAAATTCAGCTTACTACAGAAACATCACGACGGCAGATTATCTTAATAAAGCATTAAGTTCAAAAATGGTTCAAAAGTCTCTGAGCACTATGGGACTTCACTAAAGACATCACACACATCCATGCCCGAGGCAGGATTCGAACCTGCATCCGTAGTGGTCGCGCGGTTCCATACTGTAGCAAAGCATTAAGTGTCTGTAAGACGATTGACCCCATTTTAACACGAATTATTAGGATATTACCGACTTTTAACTTCGAAAAGATCTGTATTTACTTCATTTCCTGTATCATTCGCAAGTATTATGAAAATGTGGCATATCATTGATAAAATTATGTATTCACAATAACAAAAAATATGTCGGCAGAAAACATAAGTGGCATTATGATATTGGCAGTACCGTAAGGTTTTCGCTCTGACAGTAAGGGTTACTGAAAGTACCAAGACGAATTTTGCTCGAGCGCTGTCTTACGATTCCCTTATTGAGTTTGTATCTGCCTGCTTGTAGCTCTATTGCAAAAGAATAAAAAGTCTGGCCTTCAGCGTGTCTAGAAAGGCGAACGACAGCAGTTTGCACCTGGTAGCCAAGCATGTTACCTGAGAAATGGTTTTTTCCTAAAGTGGGAAGACATCCTTTTGTGGTTGAATTGTTGGCAATAGTCAGTCAGACGTGTGCTGTTGGTCTAATCGTTTCGGTGTGTTGAATTTGTACGAATGACTTTTCTACAGGTTTTTTCTGTCCCAAATAGAGAGTTGATGTCTCCCTTTAGTATTTTAACGTCATCTTGGTGACTTTTGCTCATAGTATTTTCGAGTGTGTTCCAGAATTTTTCGACTTTTTGGTTTTTTTCTTATTTTCGATGTTGGTGGGGGCATGTGCATTGATGAGTGTATATTTTTTACTGGGGCTCTGAATGAGAAGTCGATTGTAGATGGCTGTGATTTCTTTGACAGACCTGATGATAGATCTGTGTTCGAGAAATGCCATGGCCAAGGTTGGTACGCCTTTCGCTACCTTTTGTTGCATTTTGCTCTTGAAGATGCAATGGTTTCCGTAATGCAAGGTTTCATTGTCAGTTAGTCGTGGTTCTTGAAGAGCAATGGTGAGAATTTTTTGTCGGTCGATTTATTATGTTAGATTATTTAGTTTTCGTTATTTGGATCAATGTATTGATATTTTGTTATTAAAAAAGGTCATCAGTCCATAAGCTTACACACTACTTAACTTAAATTATCCTAAGGACAAACACACACACACCCATGCCCGAGAGAGGACTCGAACCTCCGCCGTGACCAGCCGAACTGTTCATGACTGCTGCGACCTTGTCCGCTCGGATAATCCCGCGCGGCGTGTAGTTTTCAAATGCATGTTTTTTGCTTGTAGGGAAAATTTACCAGAGATCTTCGATATTCTCTGCCGTGCTAACCTGGCCTCCCCAGAATCCGAAATTCCAACTGCCGCCTGTCGACAGTTTGCACAGTTCATGTTTGCTTGTGTTTCATTGGTTTGACCTGGGTGATTCCAGGACCGGACAGGACCAGAGGGTGTTGAAGCCTTTGGAAGCAAATATTTTCAGCCGCGCTCATTGAGCTAACAGACGGTGACCAGAGTAGCGGTGGTTTTCACTCAGACGTGCGTGGATTTTGAGTTCAACGGATTGAATAGACGTTGAGGTTTGAGTTAGTATTTAGTTCACCCCATGTATTTGATTTCCTCTGTACCACCCATATGGGGGAGGGTTTCCCCTGTCGGCCCCACGGGATTATTATTATTGTCATTATGTCATCAGCAAATCCGATATGGTGCATCTTTCCACCACTGAAATAGATGTGCATTGTTCGACTCAGTATTTCCATCACATAAATATGGGTTATAATTACGTTACATTGCTGCTAGTAGACATATTTCTCACTTTTTCTTGGGCAGTTGCTACCTGTTACTCCATCATAGGAATTTATGTGCGCAGCATTGTTGCAATACAGACGTTCAAATTATCCAATTTCTGTAATTTCATTTCGATACCAGATCGTTCTAATCGGATTCAGCCAGTCAGGCTTAATGTGGATATCCGAATACGACTCTCATCATTTGATAGACTGGGTAAACCACATTCTTAATCGGACGGTTGAATCTAGATCACTTATTTATGACAGGGCCTGAATTCTTACACACTGTCAAAAATAATAATACAATGTGCTTATTACTAATATTTTATTTAAATATAAATATATGAACGAACGAGATAACAGTTTATTTACAGGAGCACAGCCCCATCCATCATAGCAGAGCAGTGCGAGATTGGTTTCAGGGCCAAGAGAGGATAAAGCTGTTGCCGTTTGTTCCACGATCACCGAAGATCAACCAGATAGAGGATATGTGGGCAGAGGTAACAAGGTCATTGCCATGTGGACCTACAAATGCAAGCGACCTTTGGACGAATATAGAAAACGTATGGTGGGAAGTAAACCATCACGCTACACTGTCGACGACTTAATGAAAACAATGCCCCAACGCCTTCGAGAAATCTTACGTAATGATCGTGGTGGGTTGGTTACTGAAAGTATACTCGTCCACAGTACCCATGTAAACAATTATCTGATAGTCGGTCAAGCTTTGCTTTCTCGCAGCTCTTTAGATACAAGTTCATTTACTTTCAGTCTCCTCCTTACAATTCTTGCAATGCAAGGTAACTGAAAAATCTCATCCACTCGACGCCAACTGAGGAATTGACTGGTGCATGTGTTGTTCAACACACAGTAGTTGTCACCCTCACTGGAATCAATGACTGTTTGTGTGTGTGTGTGTTTTCGTGTTCATGCACAATATGAATCAATACTATTAACATTAGAGAGACAACCAACAATAAATATTGCATCAAATATGACTATAAAGTATTTTAATGCGATGGGAAGCTACAAACTGAATTTTTACCAAACCCACGACCTGCATATTTCGTTACGTTAAGTAAGATGTATTAACTCCATAGTATCGTTAGCAGAGACAGTGCGCTCTTCTTGTCGAGGCTCGCGACAAGTGCAGCGATTAGCAGTGCCCAATGCCACCGCGATTTGTTTATGTTGGCTGAGCGTGGACACTGCAGCAGACGCTTCGCCATAAACAGAAAGAAATCACCTTGGCTCTGACTGCAGTGAGCGGATATTACTGCCTGCGTGTTCTTATAGTAATTACTACTCACAGGTGCCATGGAGCAATTGCAACGGGTATCATGTCATTAGTCATCAGAATATTAACCAGTGATGAAATATCCACTCTATTTGAATCCCAAGAAAATAGGAACCTTCTCACAAAGGAATGTGAGGTGATATCAAAATTAATCCAACATGCAGAAATTAACTGCAGGGCTTTCATGTTTGCAGTAGTAGCACACAAGGAAATATTATGTCTTGGAAGCGTATATTTCATTTCCTCTTCTCATATTAACGCCCTTGTTTTAGTATGAAGTGAGAAAGAAACATGGAAAACTAAAGTTCCTGCGAAGTATATCAGTCATTTCCTCTTCTCACATCATAACTTTTATATTAGTATGAAGTAAAAATACAAACAGTTAAAGTTTGTGAAGCATAATATGACACAAGATTCTTATCGCAGGAGCTGTCCATTCTTTTGTCCAACAGTCTGTCTCCTTTCTTGCATTACTCCCGCTGGGAGATTCTTATTTAAGGACTAGTGGGCATCAAGTTCTTCATCAGAACAAGCCTTATGTAATTGTGCTAGTTACGGTATGGAAGAAATGCAACAAAGACGATTTCCCCTAAAGCAGTGGGGATATTTGCAAAACTCTGTGTTCAGCAGTGAATGCCAGCTGCCATAACACTTGACAGAATCCATGCGATAGGCAACACAACTGTGCGTGCACTTCAGACTTCATTCAGTAAGACGTCAGGAGATGGATGGAAACGTCAAATTAACGTCGCTTTCTGAGTCGTAATCAATCTAGAATGAGGTGTTATTAAAGTAGTTGAGCGTTCTAGGAATTACACTTTTATAATTCCCATATGAGTATTCCGATAGCCAAAAGAACCCGTTAGTGTGAAACTATCGGGAACTGCATTAATATCAAACTGCAAGAACTTGAGACAATACGTGGACTCTTCTCTTCGCTGGGTGACCTATTACTGTTATTTAGGATTCTCTCCGTCCTAGGCGTAATGCAAATGGAACTTCAGAGGCTCTTTCCGCTATTCTTGACAAACATCAGCAACTTGTAACAGTGAAAAGCGTGACGGAAAAATACATAACAAACATTCATTCAGAAATATAATCACAATTTAAGCTATTTTGCACTGGATGCATATGATGTCTGTAAGGAAGCCTTATTTTTCCCACAAATGATAAAAATTTCGGAGCCGGAGGGGTTTTGCCAAATTAGAACAGTTCTGATTTTAGAACCAACGTTAAAGAATATTCCAGGAATAAAAAAAGTGAAAGAATAGTATTCTGCTTCTAATAAAAAAATCTGTCCACCTCTCCGTAGCCCACATAAAGCAATAGATAAAAAAATTTGAAACCATTCCTTATATTTGTTATTCTTCTTTGGCTTAAAATGTTCTTCTGCAATATAAAACATGTACTCTTCTAAGTTCTATTTGTGACGACGTAAAACACAAGCCACGAATAACTGTTATTCTTTGCGGACGGCTAACATTTCCAGTCGGGTTGTAAAGCTTCAGTTATCGGTATATGACTTTCGGCGGTTCTGTTGATAGTGCTAATTTCTTCCTAGTCCGGCTCCAAATTCTGATTCTGTTTTCACATAAGAAGATGTGCTCTACGGTTTCTACAAGCCGACAATTGTCGCAGTATGGAGATGGTCTCAATTTGATTTTCCATAATCGTTCCGCTGAGTGTATGGTTTCGTTTACAACGTAGCACCATACGGCACTGACTCTGGTTGGTAGAATTTTATTGTTGATATTTTTCCAGACGTTCCTCCAGTTTTTTAGGTTAATTTACCGGTATTGGTTAGTGAAGACGATGTGTGGTTATATAATCATAGACGGTTCTAGTGTTGGTTTGTGCTGGTGGAAGTCTTATACAGCTCCAATCGCCATATTGCTTTGGGACGTAATCTAGGCTGGCATGCTACATTAACAGGAGCGTTCCTATCTCCAGGATCTATCAAGAGGAACAGAAGTTTCGTGATGCTTGTCTTAGTGGCATGTATTAGTTTAAAAGCACGTCTTTAATTACAAGTCCTCCATTTTGCCTCTGCAAAGTCGCCGTGTGGAGGGATACTTTGAAGATATTTTGTTTCCACACACACCAAGAGGCTACAGCTAATATTTTATGCGCAGTGACCTGCAGTATCGGTAAGACTGCTGCGACGTGATATATATTGCTAAGTATGTATGTATTTATAAAGTGAACTTTCTGCAGTCGGTCTAATAATCGCATGTCATGGTCCTTCAACAAGGTTCCGATGACACTAAATTTCCGCTCCCAATTGTTCGTGGCCATGCGCTTGGGATTCGCCTTTAACCTCAAGCCGAGTTGGAGTCTCTCCTGAGTTACATCTAACCAGTGCGCACCTGTTGCACTATTGTAAGAACCGAGATGCAGGTTCATTTGGCTACAAGAATGCGTATGTTCCTCCAGCACGACGGCGCTCCTGCACATTCTAGTCGTCAGGTGACACATTATCCAAACCTAACATTTCCCGGAAGGTGGATCATTAGATATGACACTTTTCTTGGCCTTCAAGGTCCTCGGACCTTATCTCTTTGGATTTTTGCCTGCGTGGATGGTTAATGGCGAAGTCTACAAATAAAAGGTAAACCCAAGAGCCGATTTGATCGTTCGGTTTATGAATAGTGCAGCCCTCATAAAAGGACGCAAAGACGACCTCAGTAAGGCTACACGTGGTGTTATCAAGAGAAGTCAAATGTGCATTGAAGTTGGTTGGTGAATTTTTGAGAATCAACTTTGAACGTCCTCATTTGCCTTTGCTTTGAGTTTGTTAGCGTTACGTACTAACAGCTGTATCTCTGTACTCAATAAAAAGTGGACGCATTTGTACGGAATTTTTTTCGTCTGTACTACCACCTGCTAAAATATGTACTATTCCTCCCGAAACACCCTGTATATGGATATATGTGTGGTGTCTGTTCTTTCGGACATGTCCGAAAGAAAATGGTTCATGCAATTCGGCAACGACTTTCGATCTAGTTGCAGGGGCGGATACAGATTTCAGAGATGCTTGGCTGTCTGAATAAAAGTAGATGCTACGATTTTTGTAGGGTCTACTCTAATTTTCCTCCGTGCACATGCAGACAGAAAAAAACGTGTAATACTGTGGCCATCTTCCTTATAGAGATTCTAGGCAGTACACCAGACCTGGTACTTTCATCTGTTTTCGACCTGTCAGTAAACCACTATATTATATCTCTTGCACGGTGTTGTGGTTCGTTTTTCCACTGCTCCCTGCTTCCAACTGTTACATGGCAAAGTTTATTGAAACAGCTAGAAGTTATTGTGTAGTTAGTCGGCATTTCCTCAGCCATCGCTTTACTGATTTTGGATTCCGTATATTCCAACTATATCCAGTTATTTCCAGTTTTAGCCTTTATGTCCCTGCCGCTGCCTCCATTTTAAGCCACAGGTGTAAGACGGGCATGTCTAGCATAATATCCATTGCAAGAGTGGATATCCTGCTAATTCCTTCTGTTTGTGAAAGCAGGCCAGTCTCTGCACTTTGCCAGACTCCCTAGCAGCCACCTTCTGTTCGACTTTGTTCATATTATAGGCCAACAAATTATAATTGGTCTTTTTGCAGGGATGTATATCCAGTATCTACTGGGTTTGGACCCCAGTTTACCCTACAGCATCTTTTAGTGCTTGTAAGATTTTCTTTCGCAGTGGAAAATATTCTTTATGTGAGGTGTTCACAATAGTTTTCCATCCAGGGCTACCTCTAGATACACTACAACCCTCTCTAAATTTTCATCGAGAAACATAATTTTTCAGTATGTGTGCTGGACATGCTTCCCCATAAATAATACTACACCACTTTTCGTGGGGCTCGTCTTTAAATACTTTTTCACAATGTCCAGTGCACATAGGTTTAACAGTACTAACAAATTTCCTAAGTCTTACTTTGAATAGATCGTCTAGTTATTCTTTTCAAGAGTAGTCCCCGGCATTCAGCCCATCTATGTGTTCATTCACCACTAGGTTCTTCATCTCTAACCATTTACTCGAAGGTCGTATTACTCGACATGCAGGAAGAGACAGAGAGCATCCAGAAAGGGTAGTGCTTTTTCCATCTTCCCAACAAGTTGGTGAAGTGTTACTTCACATGATTTGCTTCGCAAGTATTATGAAAATGTGGCAGTTCATAGATAAAATTATGTATTCACAACAACAAAAAATATGTAGGCAGAAACAAAAGCGTAGCATTATAAATTTAGCAGTACCTCAAGGTTTTCGCTTTGACACTAAGGGTTACTAAAAGAAACAAGACGAATTTTGCTAGAGCGTTGTCTTACGATTCCCTCATTGAATTTGTATCTGCCTGCTTGTAGCTCTGCTACAAAACAATTAAAAATCTAGCTTTCGGCGAGGCTCGAAAGGCGAACAGAGGCAGCATGCACCTGGCAGGCAAGCACGTTACCTACGAGCTAGCGAATAGTCGCGGTGTCTTCCACTTAGTTATTGACCTAGTCAGCGCTGTGGCAGATAAACCCCAACATAAGAGGCGACAGTAGTTGGTAGTTACCATGTGGAACGACTTTCGTGGACTCAGAAGGATTAAAACAGAACAACGGCGTCAAATGAAAATTTGTGCCTGATCAGGTTCGAACCCGGATTCGTAGTGTCTTTCCTTTAGGACATTCCCGAAAGAGCCGCGCATGTTGTATGCGGCAAAGACGGGAATGCGCGTCTGACGAGGAGCGTATGTAGATAGGTGCTGAAAAGAGGTTGGCTGCTGCGTCCCGACAGTGCCTACCGTCGGAGGTTCGAGTCCTCTCTCCGGCATGGGTGTGTGTGTTGTCCATAGCGTAAGTTAGTTTAAGTTAGATTAAGTAGTGTGTAAGCTTAGGGACCGATGACCTAAGCAGCTTGGTCTCAAAGTTCTTACAACGAATTTACAAAATTTTAAATCCAAAATACTGCATCTCGGTTCTTACGATAGTGCAATAGGTGCGCACTGGTTAGATGTAACTGAAGAGAGACTCCAACTCGGATTGTGGTTAAGAGCATAATAACTTAAATTGTGAATATATTTCTGAATGAATGTTTGTTATGTATTTTTCCGTCACCCTTTTCACTGTTATAAGTTATGTTCTACAAGGAACGCACGCCACTGGAGGCGGCAATCTGTGATTTATTTTACCTTCATTACTACTTCATTTTTCTCCACAATTTAAAGGTATATATGGGTGCAAACATGGAATACATGGGAGTAATGCAGCTGCTTACTGACAGGTATCGGGGAGGCATTGACACCAGGCCTCGGATCTTCGACCCCTGCCCTCTTTGCCTCCGCCTACCTGGTGCTGAAAGTCTTCTCAAACTTTTTAAAAAAAATAATTGTGCAGTGATCAGAATGTCCGTCTAGTAATCAGGAGGTCTAGGGTCGATGCCCAGTCGGTCATAAATATTCATTTGCCGTCTTAGCTGTATTTCAACGCGCTGTGACAGTGTGGACGTCGGTCCTTCGACATTTAAGATGCAATTGTTTCTTGCGGCAATAGAGGTGATTTGCGAACATTTGTCTTGCCATCAGAGTAACGGGACTTTAACGGCATCCAACCCTTAGCCATTGCTTTGTGCCGGCGCTAACCCATGTCATATATATGCGAATCAGATTGTAGTTCATATTTAGTCAAATAACGAATGGTGAGTAATAAGTATGCCGTCCGGTGTGGCCGAACTGTTCTAGGCGCTACAGTCTGGAACCGCGCGACCGCTACGGTCGCAGGTTCGAATCCTGTCTCGGGCATGGATGTGTCTGATGTCATTAGGTTAGTTAGATTTAATTAGTTCTAAGTTCTAGTGGACTGATGAGCTCAGAAGTTAAGTCCCATAGTGCTCAGATCCATTTGAACCATTTATGAAGTATACGAGTATTTACGAACAGTAGAAGCAGGATTGCAGCGAACTGATCCCTTAACCAAGTGCAACATAGAGTACCTATGTAATGAGTCATTCCAGCTGCATAGCTGAGGGTAATATTTGTTAAGCAATTCGTTGGAGAATTAATGTAATACCCGCACGATGATTTCTGTAGTCATACTGTATCATTAGCAGCCCGCGAATGCAGTACTATGTTCGTTAAATCGGATTACTCAAGGTGAGGCCAAATAAAGAGAAGCGACGACGCCACAACACTATCTTTACTTAAGTAGGTAGTCAGCGCTAAATTATGTGTGACACCATTAACGTTACTGTAAGCAGTTTGACAGCATAACACCAGCACAACTGCTGACAACCTGAGCCATATCATCACGCAGTTGTGATTCGCAGTGATTACAAGTTGCAGATGTTTGTCAAGAATAGCGGAAAGCGCCTCTGAAGTTCCATTTGCGTTACGCCTAGGACGGAGAGAATCCTAAATAACAGTAATAGGCCACCCAGCGAAGAGAAGAGTCCACGTATTGTCTCAAGTTCTTGCAGTTTGATATTAATACAGATCCCGATAGTTTCACACTAACGGGTTCTTTTGGCTATCGAAATACTCATATGGGAATTATAAAAGTGTAATTGGTAGAACGCTCAACTACCTTAATAACAACTCATTCTGGATTGATTACGACTCGGAGAGCGACGTTAATTTGACGTTTCCATCCATCTCCTGACGTCTTACTGAATGAAGTCTGAAGTGCACGCACAGTTGTGTTGCCTATCACATGGATTCTGTCAAGTGCTATGGCAGCAGGCAGTCATTGCTGAATACAGAGTTTTCCAAATATCCCCACTGCTTTAGGGAAAATCGTCTATGTTGCATTTTTTTCCATACCGTAATTAGCACAATAACATAAGGCTTGTTCTGATGAAGAACTTGATGCCCACAAGTCCTTAAATAAGAATCTCCCAGCGGGAGTAATGCATGAAAGGAGACAGACTGTTGGACAAAAGAATGGACAGCTCCCTGCTTTTTGCGTTTCCGATAGCACCTACGATAAGAATCTTGTGTCATATTATGCTTCACACACTTAAACTGTTTGTGTTTTACTTCATACGAAAATAAAAGTTATCATCTGAGAAGAGGAAATGACTGATATACTTCTCAGGAACATTAGTTTTTTATGTTTTTTTCTCACTTCATACTAAAACAACGGCGTTAATATGAGAAGAGGTAATGAAATATACGCTTCCAAGACATAATATTTCCTTGTGTGCTACTACTGCATACATGAAAGCCCTGCAGTTAATTTTTGTATGTTGGATAAATTTTGATATC
Organism: Schistocerca americana; assembly: GCF_021461395.2. NCBI lineage: Eukaryota > Metazoa > Arthropoda > Insecta > Orthoptera > Acrididae > Schistocerca > Schistocerca americana. Next base: position 324,445,924 of record NC_060119.1, on the reverse strand, counting down.
ACCTCACATTCCTTTGTGAGAAGGTTCCTATTGTCTTGGGATTCAAATAGAATGGACATCTCATCACTGGTTACTATTCTGATGACTAATGTCATGATACCCTTTGCAATTGCTCCATGGCACCTGTGAGTAGTGGTTACTATAAGAACATGCAGGAAGTGATATTCGCTCACTGCAGTCAGAGCCAAGGTGATTTCTTTCTGTTTATGGTGAAGCGTCTGCTGCAGTGTCCACGCTCAGCAAACATAAACAAATCGCGGCGGCATTGGGCACTGCCAATCGCTGCACTTGTCGCGAGCCTCGACAACAAGTGCGCACTGTCTCTGCTAACGATACTATGGAGTTAATACATCTTACTTAACGTAATGAAATATGCAGGTCGTGGGTTGGGTAAACATTCAGTTTGTAACTTCCCATCGCATTAAAATACTTTATAGTCATATTTGATGCAATATTTATTGTTGGTTGTCTCTCTAATGTTAATAGTATTGATTCAGATTGTGCGTGAACACCACAACACCCACACACTCAAACAGTCATTGATTCCAGTGAGGGTGACAACTACTGTGTGTTGAACAACACATGCACCAGTCAATTCCTCAGTTGGCGTCGAGTGGATGAGATTTTTCAATTACGTTGCATTGCAAGAATTGTAAGGAGGAGACTGAAAGTAAATGAACTTGTATCTAAAGAGCTGCAACAAAGCAAAGCTTGGCCGACTATCAGATAATTGTTTACATGGGTACTGTGGACGAGTATACTTTCAGTAACCAAACCACCCACGATCATTACGTAAGATTTCTCGAAGGCGTAGGGGGATTGTTTTCATGAAGTCGTCGACAGTGTAGCGTGATGGTTTACTTCCCACCATACGTTTTCTATATTCGTCCAAAGGTCGCTTGCATTTGTAGGTCCACATGGCAATGACCTTGTTACCTCTGCTCACATATCCTCTATCTGGTTGATCTTCGGTGATCGTGGAACAAACGGCAACAGCTTTATCCTCTCTTGGCCCTGAAACCAATCTCGCACTGCTCTGCTATGATGGATGGGGCTGTGCTCCTGTAAATAAACTGTTATCTCGTTCGTTCATATATTTATATCTAAATAAAATATTGGTAATAAGCACATTGTACTATTATTTTTGACAGTGTGTAAGAATTCAGGCCCTGTCATAAATAAGTGATCTAGATTCAACCGTCCGATTAAGAATGTGGTTTACCCAGTCTATCAAATGATGAGAGTCGTATTCGGATATCCACATTAAGCCTGACTGGCTGAATCCGATTAGAACGATCTGGTATCGAAATGAAATTACAGAAATTGGATAATTTGAACGTCTGTATTGCAACAATGCTGCGCACATAAATTCCTATGATGGAGTAACAGGTAGCAACTGCCCAAGAAAAAGAGAGAAATATGTCTACTAGCAGCAATGTAACGTAATTATAACCCATATTTATGTGATGGAAATACTGAGTCGAACAATGCACATCTATTTCAGTGGTGGAAAGATGCACCATATCGGATTTGCTGATGACATAATGACAATAATAATAATCCCGTGGGGCCGACAGGGGAAACCCTCCCCCGTATGGGTGGTACAGAGGAAATCAAATACATGGGGTGAACTAAATACTAACTCAAACCTCAACGTCTATTCAATCCGTTGAACTCAAAATCCACGCACGTCTGAGTGAAAACCACCGCTACTCTGGTCACCGTCTGTTAGCTCAATGAGCGCGGCTGAAAATATTTGCTTCCAAAGGCTTCAACACCCTCTGGTCCTGTCCGGTCCTGGAATCACCCAGGCCAAACCAATGAAACACAAGCAAACATGAACTGTGCAAACTGTCGACAGGCGGCAGTTGGAATTTCGGATTCTGGGGAGGCCAGGTTAGCACGGCAGAGAATATTGAAGATCTCTGGTAAATTTTCCCTACAAGCAGAAAACATGCATTTGAAAACTAAACATCGGTACACTGATCCAAGCACGAAAACTAAATAATCTCACAAAAGAAATCGACCAACAAAAAATTCTAATCCTTGCTCTTCATGAACCACGACTCACTGACAGTGAAACCTTGCATTACGGAAACCATTGCATCGTCAAGAGCAAAATACAACAAAAGGTAGAAAAAGGCGTACCAATCTTCGGCATTGCTTTTCTCGAAAACAGATCTATCATCGGTTGTGTCAAAGAAATCACACCCATCAACAATCGTCTTATGACTATGCTCATTCAGAGCCCCAGTAAAAAATATATACTCATCAATGCACATGCCCCCACCAACATCGAAAATAAGAAAAACACCAAAAATGTCGAAAAATTCTGGAACGCACTCGAAAATGCTATTAGCAAAATTCACCAAGAAGACGCGAAAATACTAATGGGAGACTTCAACTCTCTATTTGGAACAGAAAAAACCTGTAGAAAAATCATTGGTACAATTTCAACACACTGAAACGCTTAGGTCAACGGCACACGTCTGACTGACATTTGCCAACAATTCAACTACAAAAATATATCTTTCCACTTTACAAAAAACCAGTTCCCAGGCTACCAGAAGCAAGCTGTTTTCGTTCGCGTTTCTAGACTCGCTGAAAGCCAGATTTTTAATTATTTTGTAGCTGAGCTACAAGCAGCCAGATACAAACTCAATATGGGAATCGTAAGATAACGCTCGAGCAAAATTCGGCTTGCTACTTACCACTTGTGTTTTCTGCCGGCGTATTTTTTGTTGTTGTGAATACATAATTTTATCTATGAAATGCCACATTTTCATAATACTTGCCAATGATACAGGAAATGAAATAAATACAGATCTTTTCGAAGTTAAAAGTCGGTAATATTCTACTAATTCGTGTTAAAATAGGCTCAATCGTCTTACTGACACACAATGCTTTAATAAGATAGATTGCGATCGTGATGTTTCTGTAGTAAGCTGAATTTAATTTGTATTAGTACAGTGAATATTTTAATTGCATTTTACATTAATTTACTAGTCGGAACAGTATTCATCAAAGAGAAATTAATCATCAGCTGAATTTCCTTTCACCATATCTACAACAATCTGACTATGCAGTAGTTGTTTGCAAATTCTACGCCTGTGGAAACCCACTGGTTCTAACGGTGTCATTAAACCAGTGTAGTTTTAAAAGTATTTTCGTCTAGAACATAATTGCCTTGATGGTTGATCGATTAACAGCGGGAAAGGTAATATTTTACGAATATATGACGAGAGGGACAAGTGCTTGACAGAGGACTTCCCTATCAATACAAGTGTCTGAGAGACGATTTTCCTATCAATCTCCTGGATAGTTTTGTTTCTCAAATCAACAGAGTGAGTTATCATGCAGTAGCACAGGTGATGTAGTTTTGTTGCTCGACTTTCTTACACTGCGACCGAAAGGTGTCTCAGTTGTTGACAACAAATTCCAGCTTTATTGCACACACCCCTTGGGGCAGAATTCGTAGTCCAAAACACACTTATGGAGCTATCAAATGTAAAATATTATGTTCACACTACACTTTACTCTAGTCTACGTCTTTTGGTGGGGCTCAGCCTTTCATTTCTTCTTAGGAAGTTAACGATAAAGGCATCATAACACGTCACCAGTGACAGTACTGCAGAGTAATGCTCAATGAGCGACCTGATGACGTTCAGTAATAGTCACTCCGTTGATTTTTGTTGTTTCGAATTAGAGCATGCAGTACTCCTACACCAGACTTCTGAACTTTGCCTGTTGAATGCAAATGTCGCATGATGGTAAAATGGTAATCTGTCACATTTGTCAGTGGTCGAGACTTTCTTAATGTGGCAAATAATTCACGCCAGAACGACCTTCGTTGGAACAAGAATATCTTTTTCTGGCGTATTTTTCCCAAAAGCACTCACTCCGCACACAGCTCAAATCTTTCTAGCTGCCTCCTCTACATTCACCCCTCTGTTATAGCAAAGTAAATGTTGTGTTGCAGATGTTACTCCTTTTTCCACTTGCGACTCAATTTTGCAATGCTTAATTGTAGTTCACGATTTTCAAGTATGCAAAATCCAATGCTTAACTGCAAAATGATAAATAGAACTTCAAATACGAAAATGGTATTGATACATGCACTGGCAGCGTGGCGCCGCCTTCACATGGGCGGCACCGCGAGGAAAGCGCGAGGAAACGCTCGAGCGTAAGACGTGATGATCGCGATGCAGCCACGAGCTGTCCTGCGGAGTTGTTTCTGGAATACTTGTTATTGCGGGTGGGTAGAATGTTAAGCGAATTGTCTTCGATGTTCAATCAGACTCATAACTTTAGATCGAAATGTGGTAAAAAAAAAAAAAAAACATTTGGACGCCAACACGCGACTCTAAGTTTAGAATGCACGACGCTTACCACAAGACCACGGGCTCACTGCATCCATGCATACTCGGAAGTAGAGAACACTTCCTCCTAACACTTTTACAGTGTTGCCAGATTGTGCAGATGGCCGGACTTAGAGTAGTCAGGGGTGGTCAGATTTATTGGCCACCTTAACTGAACGACTCGGACTTAGTCTCTGTAGCGGCCGGCTGGCGGTAGGGTTTTACGTCTAAGACTGTACATCTATGGACTACGTGGACTGCTACGTTGAATGAGCTGTACGTCTCTGGTGAGCCCACGATAGTATTGGGACCACCTGCATTCTGGCAAAAAGTACCATTATCCAACATGGCAGCGACGACGTCACCCAAGATGGCGGCCATGACGTCATCCAAGATGGCGGATTTTGGGGGAAGTTTGAATTTAGGAGGGAAGATAGGTCAATTGTGCTACCATCACTAAGTTAAACCCCCTCCCCTCCCCCAGAAACATAGCGAGAAGTTGAAATTCCAACAGGATGCACCATCTGCTTAGAAATATTTATGAATTACTGGTCTGGTAAACCCCTTACGTTATTTGATTTTCAAACAGCTGAGTAAAACTGAACGTACTCAAACATTACTCTCTTTACTTATTCTGATCAACACCAAACTGACAGACAATATTTTTAGCACAATGCAGTCTGACTTTCAAAAATCCCTACAAAAGTATGGCCCTGACTAACAATAACCTATACCTTTCATGAATCACTTACCTCACAAAAATCTACGTTATTCGAACTACTACAATACAGCGAGTGCCAATACTGCCAGCTAAATAAAGGATTCCAACTACTGAAGCCACCAACTACTGATAGGCATAGTAAATGAAAGATTTTGATAGAGAGCAAACAATGTATTTACCTTAATAATATTCAAAAGTCACCATATACATATATATATATATATATATATATATATATATATATATATATGTCAGATCATGATATACAGTATTACAAATTTACTCTTTCTGGTGGACACATGTCCAGATCGTCCGCTCTCAAAATTCTGCCATCTCTCTCCTCACATCCACTACTACTGACGGCTCACCTCCAGCTCCGCAACGCTATGCACTGTTCACATCCAGCTGCCCAACACTACAATACCAAATATTCCAACAATGCCAACCAGCCACAGACTGCACACAGAACAGCTAGTGATTTTCATACAGAGCACTACGTGACGTTACCAACGTAAATACCTAAACAGCTTATTTACATAGCCCCCATGCTCCCCACAAATAATTTACAAATTGTTTTGGGTAGTGGCCAATACAGATTTGAAAAAATTTTTCATTATTACAATAACAAAGAAATCAAATGCACACGTGTTGATACAATGTTGGTCAAAAGCTAAAATTTTCTGACAGTGCATAAAGAAAGTCCTGATAATTCATCAAAGTAAAATTGCAGTTTTTTTTCTCAAAGTCTGAGCAGTGAAAAAAAACGCACAGAAGTAGTGGATTTCCATGCAGCCCTGATGAAGTAGTGTTGTCCTCCCAACGGAAAGACAATGCTGACTCTTGACATGCAGACAGGTAATGGACCACAACAGAGCAAACCCGCAGCAGAGTCAGTCGAAGTTTTGAAGAATATTGATAGAGAGTATGGTATTGGTGGTCCATCAAAGGTGCAGGCCCACAATAGTCCTTGTAGAGATGGGCAGCAGCCATCTGTTGCGACTGTGTGGGTGCACAATCACCATCAAAGAGTCTTGCAGGCAATATAGCAAGTCCATAAACCACAACTTGTGCACTCACAACCTTTTCTGGAATTGTCCTTAGAACTAGCAATGCTGTTAACATGTCCTTTGCTGAATTATCAACACACATGCGAGCACTAACAGTTCCAACTTCTCACATATTATGCATATAATATGACCAACGGAAATGTGTGCACTGAAGTGAAACTTAATTTGCAGAACTGGTGTCTGTACAATTATAAATTTACGACATGAGAATACAATTATAAAGGTACAAAATACATCATTAAAGAACGTAACACTACAGATAACATTTATAATAATACGGGCTTTACAAAAGAATCGAAATAAACATATATATCAGTGCTACAGGAATTATGACATAAGTAAAGACATAAAAGATCAGAATAGCTTTCGAAAATAATGTCTAAACATTTTTACAAAGTAAATAACATATTATTAATGCAAATTATATTTGAGGATAACAGTATTCCTCATCATAGTGAATGTGGCTTAGTATTAGAAAAATTCTACAACATAAATCTTTTTAGCTAAACACATAAAGACAGGAGGAACACGAATACACAATGATACACAAACACATAGCAGAATAACACAAAAGGAAAGGACAGAATTTGTTTTACTGCAGTATTTTGCAAACAAAACTTTCTTTACTTCTTGGAGATCTCCCTTCGTTCATCATTATTCCCAAAAATCCGATCTATATGTGCTTTCTGTATTGTATTCATATCCTTTTTCAAAAGAATTATTCTTCATTGTACAGTACCCTTTTTTTAAAAAAAAAAAAAACTTTTTCGGTAACTTCTCAATGCATTTCTTCCAATTCATCGCAACTCATTCTCGTATATAGCCTACCCCCTCTTAAGCTAACTTAAATCTGATGAACTCAGATGCATAAACTAAGGGACGAGGCAATGTGGCAGCACAAAACAATTAACACAAACGGCAATGACAAAAAAATGCAAATTGGCAAAGCAAGCAGCAGTATATCTAAATTAGCAAAGCAAATGCAACATTGCAACTAATATGAGGCAGTGTGCAGCAACAAGAAAAATAAATCAGTAGTAAAGCTGGCTTAACAGAGTAATACAAAGTGAAATTCAGTAGCACTATGCCTGGCAAACAGCAGCAGCAAATGCAATAACTTATACCTAAATCTGACATAGCTCAAGCAGAAAAATAGAACACTACAGACAACAATGCAAATGAAGAAAATGGCTATTCATATCTTAATGTCTACATCATTAAAGTTGTGCACCACAACAACTTATTCTAGAAAAGTACTTGAAAAAAAAGTTATGTATGCAGTTACTGTTATTAGTCCCTTCTGATTGTTCTTTCCTTTCCAAGTGCTCCTTTTTTGAAGAATGAGGATCATAAAATTATTATTTAATAGATCTGTTGACGGAAAGTGTTCACATTAGCAAATGCATTTAATTTTATTTTATAAAACCAACGCTGCAACACAGCTGGAAACCAGATATCAAATGAAATAATCAACTATGTACAAAGCAAAGCATAAAACCATCATTCAATAGCCATGTGGCATTTCATAAGCCAGTAGAAATTCTCTCAACTCTCGTAGAAAGACACTTCTCATAATCAGGTGAGCAGATGTAACAATATTTCCCATCAATTCATATGCATTTCAGTAAGTAGTACAAAGTATGAGCTCCACAGTGTAATCATATGTTTCCAAGTAATACCGTGTCATATTTGCGATGTTTTCTACAAAGGCATGTCAATAGCGAGGTTTTACTCCTCCTAATAGCTATTTCTGCAATAGACTGGCGCAGCTGGGCCCTGAACCCGTCCGCAATGCATTACTCAAGGTCACTTAGCATTCTTACCGGAATATTTACGATAGCAGTTTGCGCTACAGTGACAGTCTCATATAAAAAAATTTCACAGGTCGAGAATTTGCTTTACCAATGTGTAGAAACTAAATCCTATAAACATAAGTATCCAAAAAGTTTTCAACGGCATTGTGATACATTCACCCATGTACACACATTTCATATCTCTTAAAGTACGATTCTTGGTTTCCAACATATTTTTTCACAAATCAGAGTCCCTGACTTCTATTCATTATTCATATACATATAAACACATAATCACATTCCTCCTATACAGTAGCATCAGCTTATTGATCATAAACATACCTCAACAGCATAATACACATCCTCGTCGTAATAATAACATCATAACACCTCAGTCAAATCTCAAAAACGTCGTAGGTTTCTGCAATAATTTTAAAACCTAAAAAAATTCTCTGCTCATTTCAATAGTGTCATCTGCCTCAAACGTACTTTAAGAATCATGATCCCATACCAAACACATCATTCAAAGCTCTCATAGTATCACAATGGTTCCGAAAAAATAAGAACAGTTCACAAAGTACAGACAATATACAATTTCATAAGTGTGAAGTTATCCAACCCTTCAATTGCGTAAACATGTGTCACTGATGTAGTAAAAACAATCTTTGTCTCTCTCATTTAAATGATCAGATAGCTGTGTAATTTATGCGTTAGAGAAATGTGGTACCGATGTGTAAAGTTGTATAAGCAAATACCATGTTAGCTAGGGCTCCTTGTGCTTGCCACAGATATGGTATCCAAAGTAAGCGTGTACCCCCCTGAGGATTAATGTAATTATACCCTCAGGTGTTACAGATTACACCAATGGAATGAAACGTATCACAGAAAACCTTTGTATCTTTGTAATTCAAAAATTTTAAAAATAAATGTCTTAAGTACAAAATTAATTACTCAAATACGTGTACTGCAGCGCTAAACTGTGCGTCTTCTTGTAAGATAATCTCTGTCATTTCTTAAGGGTAAAAAATGTGCCAATTGTCATAATTATCATCGTCCGTAAGCAAAGTTCCATAGAAGTCAATGTACTTACCTCGTAATAAGCAAAAGCGAAATGCTGTGCCCATAGTCATCGTAGTTATTACGTACAGTACCGTGATCAAGGAAGTACTATACCTAATGAGTTATTGTGCTACAGAAAAGGCTGTCTCATTGTAGCTACACCACAAAGGTTACTACTAAAACATGTTTTACTTTCCAGAAGAATTCAGAAAAAATTTGCAGATATGAAACAGATACACCGCAAAGAAAAAAATGGCTCTGAGCACTATGGGACTTAACTTCTAAGGTCATCAGTCCCCTAGAACTTAGAACTACTTAAACCTAACTAACCTAAGGACATCACACACATCCATGCCCAAGGCAGGATTCGAACCTGCGACCGTAGCGGTCGCGCGGTTCCAGACTGTAGCGCCTTTAACCGCTTGGCCACCCCGGCCGGCACTGCAAAAACAACAATATAAATTGTGTCACTCATTAGTAGCGTCATGATTTCATCATGTAGCAGTTAAATAAACTAACCACTGTGTCATCCGGTATCTCTCAGAAAGTGTGCTAAATCCAGAATGTATTTTGAAGTAAATCAAAATGTTGCATTAAAATCTCATTAGCAGTACCGGTATATGTTCTAAGTATGTGAGCCTTATAGTCGTTACGTAATCGTGCAACTATCAAGCAAGAATGCACACACACAATAACACTGTGTCGACTGTTAACTATAACAATGCATTCGTAATTACTGTCAAAATATGTTCCCTAGGTTCTAGACTAGATAGTTAACTTCAAGACACTGTTGCATGTTAACAGTTTCTAAATGTGATAAAGCGTGCTAGTAACGTGAATTGAAAGATTTTATGGCAAAGACTGAGTTAAAAAAGACAGATTATCTCTCAATAAACGGTTTTGCATGTGAAATGTGGTGCAATCCTTTACTCTTCCTAGTACGCAGAGATTCAACTTCAACGCAATTGTCATGTGATATACGTCGGTAAGGAATGCTAAAATTTTACTCAAGGTTAGAGACTATGTTATTTTTCTCTGAGCCAGCTGGTGCACGTGGCTGCCTGTGGTGCAAGTCATTGTCTGTCATTCTGGTCTGTCGTTAAGATTATATCGTCTGTCGTCATGTCGGTAGTTTCCATAGTTTCTCTTTTGTCGGTCACGTGGTGGAGAATTTCTCCCTGAATCGTAACTGCTCGCTGAACTGTTGCGTCTGAAGTTATTCTGTCTTCCTTGATAATAATTGTTTTGGTTCCCATATTGTCTGTTTCTATGGTTATCTCTGTCATATTCATTACTACGGAAATGTGACCTTTCTCTGTAATTATTATTCTGCCAACGGTTGTCATACGGGTGGTGTCTGTTGTGGTCACGGTTTACGTTGTAAGAATAGCCTTGTCATGTCCATGTATTATTTCTTTCATTGTGACGGATGTGACCTGTAATTGTTGTGTTCCTGTTTTCGCGTCACGCGATTGTCAGTATCAATTTCCAATTCTTGTAACAGTCCCAGAAAAGCTTCGATGTCGTCTTTGCAACGTCCTGCCAAAATAATATGTCGTAAATTTTCAGGCAGTTAGGTTAATCAAATGCGAATAAGTTCTGAGGACCTGTATGAGTTTGACAGATACTGATTCATATGCAACATGTGTTCAAACTATTTGACGAGAGAAGGAAATTCAGATTGTTCGAAATATTTCGTCATTATGATGCTATGTTTTACGCAATCTTGAGTAGCTTGAGACCAATATGCTGAGAGGAAGGCATGATAAAATTCTCCTTCACTGTTGAATCGTGAATGACCGATTCCATTTTTACAGCTGGTTCATTCTCTAAGTGGCAACACATAAATTCTAACCTGTGCTCCAATGACCAGTTGGGAGGAAATCAATGAGAGAATTGATGAAGCCACACTTGTGGATGAATGTCTTTGCCAGAATTCTTAAATGTTTTGAGTTTACGTGTAGTAATGAACAGCTTATAGTCAAAATCATCGTGTCCGCGAGTCGCATATCGGTCATTGCTACGTCGTGTCGGCGGTTCCATCTCAAAATTCGGTGCACCTTGCCAATTTCTTTCATAATTTCCGAAATGCCCTGTGTTATTATTTTGTGCCTTTTCCGTATTTCTAAGTCCCTCTTCCCGTGTTGGAGCGTGAGTCTCCTCTGAAATATGTAATTCTTGTATTACTTGTGTCAACTCATCTTGTGCTTCCCGGATTTCTCTTTTGTGCTGCTTATTAATGTGATCCTGATTTTGTTTGAATTTCCTAATTTGTTCGCACTCTTCTGTGTCACTAAGGACCACCGGTCTTGTGTCACTCGGATTATCATCTACCTTCGTAGATAAATTACTTAGCTGATCCGACAGTTCGACTACTGTCTCTGATAATGAACTAATTTCCTCCATGTGTCTTTCTGAACCAATTTTCAGAGTATGTACTGCGTCCTTTAAGTTTTCCTGAGTTTTTGCAAGTTGCGTAACCGAATCGGTAGATGCAACTGAGTCAATTTTATCCCGAAAGGTCTCCTGATTTTCATGAACAATAGTTTGCAGTTTTTTTATGGCTGCTTCGTGATTCTGTAATGCATTTTCATGCCGCGAAAAAATAAGTTGAAAATGCTCACAAATTTGTGCTTTTACGTCATTACAGACTTTCTGACATTTCAATTCGATGTCATGTCACTCAGTAATTAAATCATCACGTGTTTGTTGAAGTATTTCTTTAATTTGTTTCTGATTTTGTTCCATTTGTTGCTGTGACTGCTTTTGATTTTGTTCCATTGCGTCTAACTGTTGCTGTGTTTGTCTCTGGTGTTGTTCCTTTGTGTCTAACTTTTGAAGCTTTTGTCCCATTTGTTTCTGATTTTGTTCAAGCGTTGTGTCTAACTTTTGAAGCCTTTGTCCCATTTGTTGCGTTAATTGTAATAACAATGCACTGGGTCTGAAACATGTTCCTCGGTGCTATTCGGCAGTGCATTTGGAACGGCAATATTCGCATTTTCAAAAGCAGAAAATGTGTCTTGACTTATTTGAGAAAAGGGTGAGGACGCAAAAGCTGAATCTACAGTATTTGCAAGATTGTGTCCTGCCATTTCAGATTCCTGAGGCGAGCTGTTGCCGACCGATCGATCGATAATGCTTCCCTGTTCACTAATTGTTTCACTGTGTACAGCATTATTTGCAGCCTGGTCCATTTCCCTATGCACAGTTACCAAATTACTACTTTGTTAATTCATTACACAGTGGTGCTGATAAGCTACGGTCGTCGTCACTATCATTTCTCAATTTACTTTGGAGTCTAGTGTTACGTTTTTCACACGCCACTATTATCACGCATTTCACACGATAACAAGAAAAGCACAATTTGAAGAGCAGGAATAAGAAAACACATTAAGAAAGCATGAAACCTCCCCTTAGAAAAATTTATGAAATACTGTGCTGATAAACCCCTTACGTTATTTGATTTTCAAACAGCTGAGCAGAACTGAACGTACTCAGACGTTTCTCTCTTTACTTATTCTGAACAACACTAAACTGACACACAATATTTTTAGCGCAACGCAATCTGACTTTCAATAATCCCTACAAAAGAATGGCTCTGACTAACAATAACCTATACCTTTCATGAATCACTTATCTCACAAAAATCTTCGTTACTCGAACTACTGCAATATAGCGAGCGCCAATACTGCCAGCTAAGTAAAGGATTCTAACTACTGAAGGCACCAACTACTGATAGGCATAGTTAGTCAATGAAAGATTTTGATAGAGAACAACCAATGTATTTACCATAATGATGTTCAAAAGTCATCATGTATATATATCATTTCATGATATCCAGTATTACAGATTTACTCTTTCTGATGGACACCCGTCCAGATCGTCAGCTCTCAAAATTCTGCCATCTCTCTCCCCACATCCACCACCGCTGGCGGCTCATCTCCAACTGCGCAACGCTACGCGCTGTTCACATCCAACTGCCCAACACTACAATAGCGAATATTCCAACAATGCCAACCAGCCATAGACTGCACACAGTGCAGCCAGTGATTTTCATACAGAGCGCTACGTGACGTTACCAACATAAAAACCTAAACAGCCTAGTTACACCTAAACAGCCTACATACAAGGATAATGCGTCAGACCACAGTTATCTCTACTAACCTAAGAAAATGGTTGGAAGATAGGTCGCTTGGACTACGTCCAGTATCCTAAGTCACCCAACTGGCACCTCCTCCTGGCAACTGGCGCTAAGTTTGAATTGTGGCAGAAGAGAAAGGTCACTTGGGCTATCTCTAGTAACCTAAGAACATGGCAGGAATGAAAAGGCAGTAGGGCTACCTCCACTAACCTATGTCACCCAACCACCATCTCCTCCTATGGACTGGCAGGCATAGGACTCAATCAGTGCTGGACATAAGTCTTTATTTAAACAATTTGATGCAGTGTGTTCACCATGACATCCAGACTCCATCTGACCTAGTACACATCACAACCAGCAGATGGCACTGTCATCCATGATGTAATCTAAGATGGCAACTGATGATGCGAGTACCATTATCCACGATGGCAGGAAACAGTGTGTTCACCATGAGGTCTAGCACACAGCAGCACCACCAGAGGAAACTGTGGTCCGTTCCATAATGTAATCCAAGATGGCGGTATAGCGTGGGGAAAATGGCGGGACACAATAGGAACCCTTAATCCGATGACGTGCTAGACTTCAGCCAATAGGATGATAGTATCTGGTGACGTCATTGTAGGAGACATGGGCGAGGCTAAGCAGCTCTGGTCAGTTAGCCAGCAGCAGCAAGAGAAGAAGAAAAAGGAGAACAATGAATCGTCAACAGCAATTGCACTCCAGTGCAGTCATGCAGAATTAGATTAAATAGAAAAGTATCCCTCATCACATATTTCTCTCTAATTGGTCCTCATTATTATTATTATCATCATTATTCAATGTTTTCGTGCCTTGATTCATGTGTAATGCATCCTCGTCTTCGTTCAACAGGGTCAAGTGCTAACATGCCAAGCTTTTTTGCCACGTCCGGACCTGTAGAAACCTCAGCTGTCATCCTGTAGAGACCTGCGGCGACCTCTAGACCTGAGGCGGTACCAACATCCAGCAAGTCTGAACCTGTAGCAGCCATTTGGGATCCTGTAGCTAACTTAGCCTACTTCTGGAGCAGGACAAGGAGCTTCCATTGTCCATCCCACTCATCGATTTGTGTGATGAGGACACAAGATATGCCACCGACACATCGAATGCTGTCGCTGGCAGTATTAAACAACAAGATGCAGATCAGTACTGCTCACCGACTTACGACCCATCCCTACAGAACATCCCTGTGACAGTACAACCCCAGAGTGCAGATATTGTGGATAATAAGGTGTCGAGTGCACCTGTTCTTTTCACTTCCACATACATTTTAACTTCCAGTGGATCTAAACGTGTATATAAGCACATTATGTCTGTGGCTTGGGCTGGCCGGAGTGGCAGAGCGGTTCTAGGCGCTACAGTCAGGAACTGCGTGACCAATATGGTCGCAGGTTAGAATCCTGCCTCGGGCATGGATGTGTGTGATGTCCTTAGGTTAGTTAGGTTTAAGTAGTTCTAAGACATATACGGGACGGACGACGTCAAAAGTTAAGTCCCATAGTGCTCAGAGCCATTTGAATTATTTTTTGTCTGGGGATTGGATGCAAGAATGAAAATTGAAAATGTGTCGAAATGCGTTAAAGCGCCAATTCCCGACTTCGACTGGGAAGAAATATGTCGTGCAGAGCGCTCCATCAATCAGCAGATGACTATAGAGTATTATCTGCGTAGAATCTCCTCATTACATACCTTATCAGTCCACCAAATTTTCAACATTCTTCTGCAGCACCACATTCAGGTGCTCCGATTCTCTCATGCTCCGGTTTTCCCACAGTCTATGTTTCATTACCATACAATGCTGTACTCAAGACGTACATTCTCAGAAATTTCTTCCTCAAATTAAGGCCGATATTTGATATTAGTCGACTTCTCTTGGCCAGGAATGACGTTTTTGCCATTGCTAGTCTGATTTTGATGTCCTCCTTGCTTCGACCGTCATTGATTATTGTACTGCCTATGTAGCGGAATTCCTTAACTTCATCTACATCGTGACCATCAACTCTGCTGTTATGTTTCTCGGTGTTCTCATTTCTACTCCTTGTCATTACCTTCGTCTTTCTTCGAATTACTCTCATTCCATACTGTGTTCATTCCGTTCAACAGATCATGTAATTCTACTTCACTTTCACTCAACATATCAAGGTGATCAGCGAATCACATCATTGATATCCTTTCATCTCGAATTTTAATTCCGCTCCCGAACCTTTCTTTTATTTCCATCATTGCTTCGTCGATGTACAGATTGAACAGTAGGTCCGAAAGGCTAGATTCCTGTCTTACACCCTTTTTAATACGAGCACTTCTTTCTCGGTCATCCACTCTTATTATTCCCTCTTGGCTGTTGTAAATATTGTATATGACCCGTCTATAGCTAACCCCTACTTTTTTTCGGAGTTTCGAACATTTTGCACCAATTTACATTGTCGAACGCTTTATCCAGGTCGACAGATCCTACTAAAGTGCCTTTATTTCTCTGTAATCTTGCTTCCATTATTAACCACAACCTCAGAACTGCCTGTCTCGTGCCTTTACCTTTCCTAAAGCCAGTCTGATCGTCGTCTAGCGCATCCTCAGTTTTCTTTTCCTGTCTTACACCCTTTTTAATACGAGCACTTCTTTCTCGGTCATCCACTCTTATTATTCCCTCTTGGCTGTTGTAAATATTGTATATGACCCGTCTATAGCTAACCCCTACTTTTTTTCGGAGTTTCGAACATTTTGCACCAATTTACATTGTCGAACGCTTTATCCAGGTCGACAGATCCTACTAAAGTGCCTTTATTTCTCTGTAATCTTGCTTCCATTATTAACCACAACCTCAGAACTGCCTGTCTCGTGCCTTTACCTTTCCTAAAGCCAGTCTGATCGTCGTCTAGCGCATCCTCAGTTTTCTTTTCCTGTCTTACACCCTTTTTAATACGAGCACTTCTTTCTCGGTCATCCACTCTTATTATTCCCTCTTGGCTGTTGTAAATATTGTATATGACCCGTCTATAGCTAACCCCTACTTTTTTTCGGAGTTTCGAACATTTTGCACCAATTTACATTGTCGAACGCTTTATCCAGGTCGACAGATCCTACTAAAGTGCCTTTATTTCTCTGTAATCTTGCTTCCATTATTAACCACAACCTCAGAACTGCCTGTCTCGTGCCTTTACCTTTCCTAAAGCCAGTCTGATCGTCGTCTAGCGCATCTTCAGTTTTCTTTTCCATTATTCGGTATATTATTCTTGTAAGCAATTTGGATTCGTGAGCTGTTAAGCTGATTGTCAGCTCTTATCATCGGAATTGCCTGAATGATGCTTTTCCAATCAGATATTATGTCACCAGACTCATACATTCTACATACCCACTTGATTAGTCGTTTAGTTACCGCTTCCCCCAATGATTTTAGAAGTACTGATGGACTGTTGTCTATCCCTACTGCCTTTTTTGATCTTAAGTCCTCCAAAGCTCTTTTAAATTCTGATTCTAATACTGGATCCCCTATCTCTTCTAAATAGACTCTGTGTTTCTCCTTCTATCACATCAGACAAATCTTTCACCTCATAGAGGTTTTCAGTGTATTCTTTCCACCTATCCGCTCTCTCCTCTGCACTTAACAATGGAATTCCCATTGAACTCTTAAGGTTATCACACTTACTTTTAATGTCACCGAAGGTCGTTTTGACTTTCCTTTTGCTGAGTCTGTCATTCTTTTTCGATATCTTCACATTTTTCCTGGAGCCATTTAGTCTTAGCTTCCCTGCACTTCCTATTTATTTCTTTCCTCACAGACGTGTATATCTGTATTCCTGAGTTTCCCCAGAACATTTTTATACTTCCTCCTTTCATTAATCAACTGAATTATTTCTTCTGTTATCCGTGGCTTCTTCGCAGTTACCTTCTTTGTACGTATGTTTTCCTTCCGAACTTCTGTAATGGCCCTTTTTAGAGACGTCCATTCCTCCTCAAATGTACTGCCTATTTGTTATTGCTGTATCTATAGCCTTGAAGAACTTCAAGCATAACACGTCATTCCTTAGTACTTCGGTGTCGTCCGCAGCTCGTGGTCGTGCGGTAGCGTTCTCGCTTCCCGCGCCCGGGTTCCCGGGTTCGATTCCCGGCGGGGTCAGGGATTTTCTCTGCCTCGTGATGACTGGGTGTTGTGTGATGTCCTCAGGTTAGTTAGGTTTAAGTAGTTCTAAGTTCTAGTGGACTGATGACCATAGATGTTAAGTCCCATAGTGCTCAGAGCCATTGGAACCATTTGAACTTCAGTATCCCACTTCTTTGCGTATTGATTGTTCCTGACTAATGTATTAAACTTCAGCCCACTCTTCAACACTTCTATATTGTGATGTAAGTCTATATCTGCTCCTGGATACGCCTCACAATCCAGTATCTGATTTCGGAATCTCTGTCTGACCGTGATGTAATCTAATTGAAATCTTCCCGAATTACCCAACCTTTTGCAAGCATACGTCCTCGTAATTCTTGAACGGGGTATTCGCTATTACTAGCTGAAACTTGTTAGTGAACTCAATTACTCTTTCTCCTCTGTCATTCCTTGTCTCAAGCCTATACTCTCCTATAAACTTTTATTCTATTCTATCCCCCACTGCTGCATTCCAGTCCCACATGACTATTTGATTTTTCATCCCCCTTTACATACTGCATTACGCTTTCAACATCTTCATACACTTACTCTATCTCTTCATCTTCAACTTGCGACGGCGGCATGTATACCTGAACTATCGTTGTTGGAGTCCAGTTCCTAACCATGCTAGATGTAATCACTAGATGTCATCTGTCCATACACAAACATCCCCATACAAGATGCACTAGAAGTTGTTAAACAATATTTCATTAAACATTAAAATCTTTCAATGGATGAAACTGTTACATTCATTGACTGGTTTGAAACTGTTTTAAATTACACGTATCTCACTTTCATTGATAAACTGTTTAAACAACCATATGGTCTAGCAATTGGTTCCAGCGTATCTGGGACAATAGCTGACATCTGTATAAATATCCTTCAAGGAAAAGTTATTGAGCAGTATGAGCAGTAGGATATCAAATTCAGACATTTAACTATGTGCACAGGGATATTCAGTTCACATGTGAATGTGAGTGCCTTTACTTAATAAAATTTCTCTACCTCACTATCACGAGCAATAAATAGTGAACATTTGCAACAACAACATTAGTATAGATACAAACGTCGACGCTTCTTCTTGCCACCCTCTCACACACAAATTAGCGACATTTAGATCTATGTTACAAAGAACACACAAAATGTCATTTAGTAACAAAATGTTCGTATCGAAATTGTAGTAATTGAACATAAAAAGGTCGAAAATTGTTTTTAGTCTTCACTCATACACAAAATGCATAGAAAGATGGGAAGAGAAGAGGAAAAAATATATGAACAATAGTCAAACAGACACCAGGATGGTAAGCATTCACTACTTTGGGTCCTTTCCACACAAAACGGCCAATGTACTGAGATCACAAAATGTAAGAGCTGCTTTTTTCCCCAGCAAATAAATTTTGTATTTCCCAGTTAAGGCATTTTAAAGATAAAGTGCAGTGACTGTATAGTAGAATATGCGTATCAGAACGGAATATATTTCTGAGCTAGATTTAAAGAACATATAGACGCATTTTGGTTCAATACCCCCAGTAAACCAGCCGTAGCTATTGACATTAACATCACAGGCCATGATTTGGGCGACATAGATAATCATCTAATAACACTGCACAAACAAGACAAAGGCCTATGAAAAACAAGACATTTTTATACACGACACAAAACCTGGGCAGAACACACTCACTGACAAAACTGAGACAGTGGCAATAAACTTTTTTAGAAGCTTCTGGAACGTATTAGACGATGCACAGTTAGTTTCGTTACCAATATTTTTGAGTTACCTAAATCGAAAAACAATGCCCAAGCCACTAAACGAAAACACTAACTGAGAAATATGCTGGAATACGGTTTACAACTTTTTTTTTCATTTACTGATTCATGGGGTAATGGTATTCTTAAGCGAAAAGGTTGAAAAGCATTAAACATGTATTATTTACTAGCTGAGGTACCCAGCTTCCCTGAGGAGTTGATATGAGGTTGTATGGCAACTGTAATACAAGGATAAACTTTAAAGTATAAGAGGTAAAAAAATTAATGCAAGACATATTCTATTTCAAATACTTGCTAAAGTACAAGAGGTCAAAATATTGAAAACGTATTCTAACTATTTACAATACTTGTTTATAAACAAAATTTCATTTTGTTATCTGGGGTAAATATGAACAAATTTTTCGAATTTCCTAATTGAGAGCAACTAAGTATAACGGACTGTGAGAGAATCAGGAGTCTTTGAGGTTGATACCGCAGTATTGTAAAGTTTGACCTTGCGCTTTGTTAATTGTGAAACTGTAGGCCATTTGATTGAAAATTGCACTCTTTTAAATTGCAATGGCAGTTTAGTAGAGATCGGTGGTATTCTGGGAATAAATAGTGTATGTCCTTCGTACTTTCCAGTCATAAGTTGGCTTCGACGATGTTATTCGACTGCCCTTGAGGATCATTCTTGTTCCATTACGTAGCTTTGGTAAGTTAAGATTTTTGGGTAGTATGATCGAGAATCGAATATTAAGTCGAAGGCAGTGTAATGGCATTCCTGGTACTTGCAAAGAGTTTAGAAATTCTGTAGGGGAGTTCACACTTTCGTCAACGTTCACCATCGCAACGATCGATTTGTATTTCTCTCTTCACTGGGAATTTTCTTTTCAATTTATTTTAGTTGCCAAAATTTTCCTTTCAAATAGCCAGTCCAGACTGGTATGGTTGTGATAATGTTTGGATAAATTTGTTTGTTGAGTTCGTTTTCAGCAGTGGCTACGTTGCAGAAATCGCTGGTGAGTTTAATGAGACCAGCTGTCTGGGTAGATTCTTGTGCCTTCGCCTGTTGGTAAAATCTGTTAAACAAAATGTGGCGTTGTTTCGTCTTTCGATAGTTCAACTATCCGTGGCTGTATGTGATTTTTTAAAGCATACATTGATCTCGTCTGCTTGTGCTGACTTGCGATAACTGGAAGTGTATGTCGAAAATCTACAGAATGTGTTCAGGGTTCCTCCGAAGGCTTCAGAGTTCCCCCGCAAGTTTTGTAATGTTCGGTTCATGCCTTCGAGTGATTCATTTTTGTGCCATTGTGAATCCGTATAAGAAGATAATTTTAGATTGCTTTAACAGTTCATCCCGTCGAGACGCTCTTGAGATTTTAAATACCGGGAATCGGTTCTTCGGCTATATTCCATGCTAGGTGTCGGGCGGAAAGGGCAGTTCGTCCTCGTTCCGTAAGTTTGGCTGCAATGCCATATAATGCCAGTGTAAGTGCGATGCGTTGTTTAGCAAGTATTTCCGCCAGCAATACATTTATTAGAAACGTTTTCCCAGTGCCGCTTGGTGCGTCCAAATAAATAATTCAGCCAGTGTTGTAAATTACCTTTTGTTTTCAGTGACGAGGGGTTTGTTGTGCGCAATGTATTGAAGTAGTTCGTTGATGTTGTAGCTTTTTCCCTTTGTAATTTCGAAGTTTAGCACAATGTTAGCATTTTTTCGTGGTCCCAAGTTGTATTATGGTCTGGTTGTTTATTGATAAACACATATTTTGTTGACAAATGAGTGTCTCACTGAAGAGACTTCGTCTATCTGAGGTACAGTAAATCGACGTTACTGTTCTCCAGGTAGTCCTTTATCGGCTCGAATTCTAACTCTACAGTCATCACAAGTCATTCGGTCTAGTGCTGTTTTGAATGTGTGAATCAGATTATTATTATTATTATTTATTTTATGGCCTTCATTGGACCACTCTAGTCAAAAATACAAAGTTCTAAACAAGTTGTTACACAGGGATACAATTTGACTCAACAATAACTTAATATGATATTTAGGTAATATAATTATTAGAGTCTATTCTTATAACAAAGGTGTTTTGCTCTTCTGTCTGCCCAGTATTTCTTCATTCTTTCAGATATTTTCTTTCTTTCTTAATCTGAGACCATTCTTCCTGTACTCTTTTAATCGATTTTCATTTGTAGTCTGGTTTGCGGGTCTTGCAGTATTCTGGTTTTCTCTGTCTTGTTTTTAAGGTCATGTACTGTAATTTGGAGTTCTTTTATATCTTCCTTAATTTCTGTGATCCATTTAATGTCGCTCTTGCTATTCCACAATTTTTGTATAATTTTTTTACTAATTTTGTTTTCTGGGGTTCTCATCAGATGCCCAAAGAATGAGACGCGTTTCCTCCCGATCGTTCTCATGACTGGTTCTCTTTTCTTATATACTGTTTCATTTGATGCTATTCTCCAATGTCCATTTATTTTATATTGTTTATTTATACATGTCCTGATTATTTTTTTTCTATTTTTGGTATTCTGCCAATTTCTGCTGTATTAGTTGTTTTGAAGATATTTTCAGCTGCATACGTTGTTTCTGGTTGTGTAACTGTTTTATAGTATTTTAACTTTGCATCTATAGATAGGCTTTTTTGTTGCATGTAGTTTTGGTAATGTAATTTGTGTAGTTCACTTTTTTAATTCTATTCTGACATGATGGCTTCTCATTTAGATTGTATGTTATTATTTCGCCTAAATATTTAAATTTATCAACAATTTTGATTTCCTGTTCTCCTATTGCAATTTTGTTTGCAAATGGTGGATCAGTTATCATAAACTCCGTTTTTTCAAGTGATATTCTAAGGCCTACATTCTCTGCTATTTCTTGTAGTGATTCCACTTGTTGCCTGGCTTCTTGAACGGTGTTTCCTAGGAGAGCAAGACAAGATCATCAGCGAATCCCAAGCAGTTTAAGCTAATATCATCTTTCGCAGCTCCAATTCTTATCATCTCTAGATTGTCCTCGCACCAATCTCTCATTATGTATTCCAGTGCACAGTTGAACAGTACTGGTGATAGGCAGTCACCTCGTCTTAAGCCTGTTTTATGAGGAATGGTTCCGAAATTTCTCCTCTAAACTTCACTTATGATTTGATGTTGGTTGGAGTGAGTTGTATTACTTTAATTAGTTTTGGATGGAGTCCTAGATTTCTTAAAATTTTTAATACTGAAGGTCTGTGGAGACAGTCATATGCCTTCTTAAAATCTACAAATGTTATTGCCAAAGGATTGTTCCGTTTCTTGTAGTATGCCATAATCGATTTTAAACTAATTATCTGCTCTGCACGCTTCTCCATCTGGAACCTCCCTGATATTCCCCTAACTCCTGTTCTAGTTGCTACTTGATTCCTTCATATAGGATCTTGGATAGAATTTTGTATGTGCAATCTAGGAGAGGGATTCCTCTGTAGTTGTCTGGGTTGCTCTTATCTCCCTTTTTGTGTAGTGAATCAGATGACTGTATTTATGTATCCTCTTTAGATCTTGGACTACTTCTCGTCTCAGTCCACTGATATTTATGTATCGTTGATCAGTTTCTGTTTCCTCATTTCCGGTTAAACACACCTGCAGAAGTTTGTTCTTTTTGTTGGGTAGTGGTAGTAAGTATGTTGTGGTAGATTTGCCCTTGGATCGAAGAAATGGAATCGATTTTATCTCTGTTAGTGCTGAACGAAATGACCCCGAAAATACAATCGATTTCATCTCTGTTAGTGCTGAACAAAGTGACTCAGAAGAAGTAATTTGGAAGCAGGCGTTCTACGCTTTCGTATTTTTAAGAAAGTGTTATGATTCTGGAGCTTCCCCTGTCATGTAATGTAAAAACTGTATACCATTTCCAATGGGTAGCCCCACCAGTGGCGAATTCCAGAATATACCAAAAGGATTTCGATTGGTGCCCAATGTTCTGGAATGATCCTCAACGATCTTGGATGTTCCGGGATATTCCCGAACATTCTGGAATCATCCTGGAAATTCCAGAATATTCCCAAACATTCCAGAGATCTCGGATCATTGTGGAACATTCTGGAACGTCGTGGAAGGCTCTCGAATACTCTGGAATGTTCTAGAGTGTTCTGGGTCTCAAATGTTCTGGAGGGCGAAACTTCCAAGCCGTTATATCTTCCAAAGCACGCGAATGAGGTAAAAACTGGAACCTCTATCATGATGGATGATAGAGGGCTACTACACTACATAACTTCATTCATAGTACCGGGATTAGTTTCTGAGTTTCAGCAGCACGAACATAGTACACTAATTTTTACGGTATGTACTGATTATATACAGCCCTGATTAGCAGTGGAAGATTCTGATGAACGCCGTTTGACTTACATTTTTTTCTTTATTTCTTTTTTTTACTTTATGTCTGTGCCTGTTTGCAACTCGTGGTCTCGCGGTAGCGTTCTCGCTTCCTGAGCACGGGGTCCCGGGTTCGATTCCCGCCGACATGAGGGATTTTCACCTGCCACGAGAAAACTGGGTGTTGCTGCGTCGTCTTCATCGTCATCATTCATCGCCATTACGGTCGGAGGAAGGCAACGGCAAACCACCTCCATTAGTACCTTGCCAAGTACGGCGGTGCGGGTCTCCCGCATCGTTCACCTACGCTCTGTCAATAAGCATCGGACTTCATTTCCATTCCCAAATCTGAGCAGTCTCTGGGCTGTTTACATGTTGTATCATATTTGTCTGATATCTAAAGATGAACATGTATGTTTATCTTGAACCTCAGGGTTCTTTCTGCTGGAACAGTAACTTTATCATTATTGAAAATTTTGTAATACTAGTGCCATATTATGCTAACAAGTGATGACTGACCTTGCTTGTAGCCAGACGAAACTCAAAACAGAGAACTGGTTCCATCTAGAAAATAAAAATGCAATGTACTCCATTGAGCCATCTGTAGATGTGAGTGTGATCCCGGAATGGCGTCTTGGGGGAAAAACTCTTTTATTAGCCATGACAAGCGTCTCATCTCTACCCAGTAAATTATTTTGCGGTGCAGTTCACTATGTACGCACACCCAGTCATGCACATTTTAGGAACTTAAGGAGTGTTTTGTATATGAAGATATATCTGTAGTTCCATAAGAGTTATGTCCGGCTGTTTCAACACCTTAATCACGATGTCGTAGTATTGTGTTTTGCGGTAGATATTTTATCATAGCAACAGTTTCCATGGGTGATACATCCTCTTTATATTTTGACAATCCTACCTTTGTTCACAGAGTGATTATTATTGTTGCAGAAATTGTCTATTGGGCGTCTAAGAAATTCTTTGCGTGTACGGTAGGTTACACGGTGCCACATTTTCGAGTAGTCATTATATTTTGACGAGGCTAGTACAACTGAGAGTGGGAAATAAGATAAAAGTAGAGTGAGTACGTACCGAGATGTAAACATAGACACAAGCACGGAATATGAAATACTTAGAGAAAAAAGGGCTTAAAATTGGTTCAAGGCCACATAAAAGATCAATTTGACAAAATAATAATGGTTCTTTCATAGAAAGAAAACTTGGTTGTCAGTTTCTGAGAGAATTGCTCAGCTTAAAACATCATGTACTATGAAACTCCCTGGCAGATTAAAACTGAGTGCCGGACCGAGACTCGGTCTGGCGCTCAGTTTTAATCTGCCGGGAAGTTTTATATCAGCGCAAACTCCGCTGGAGAGTGAAAATCTCATTCTGGAATCATGTACTATACTGAAGTAGCTACATGTCGCTTGTTTATGGACAACTTCAAACATCTCTCATTTACCTGGAAGTGCGCATTAGACGAGAAAGATGAATATCTTTTTGTGTCAGGTACTGATAAAATTACCATTGAGATATTTATCTTACGGCAACCGCTCTTCAGTTTAACAGACTTTAAGGCTTTGATAAACAGAGTTATGTCAAATAATTGAATTCACTATTTTTAACTACTTAGTAACGAAGCGGAACATCAAAGCAGCAATTTTTCAAAGTATTTGAGCATTAATCTCCGCAGCTTTTGACAACATTTTCTGCGCAAATGAAGCGTCCGAGATTACCTATGCTTCTTACGGACTAAATTTCAAGAAGGAGATACATAAAGATTATTTCTCATTTTATCCATCCCTTTACTTTGGACATACTCAGTCCAATCATAATGTGACTATCGCTCGTGTTCAACGTCAACGTGTAATGAGCACACACAGACGGTAGGTGGCAGCACAAGGCATGAAGGGTATGTAAAGCGTGTCGGCGGGACACGTAAACGGCGGCCGTTGTAAGCAGAAACGGAGAGACTTACCTCATATCGAAAAGGGCGTCATCACTGGCTTTATGTGCCAAGGATGGAAGAAATTCCGAAACGGCTAAGTTTGTACACTGTTCACGTGCTGCCGTCGTCGAAGTTTACCGTCCATGGCAAAATAACGGTTTCCAGAACCAGCATCGAGGCAACTTTGGTGCACCACAGGGTATACATGACAGGGGTGAACGGTAGCTGTGGAGATGTGAACGAGCGAATAGACGTGCAGCTGTTGAGCAACTGACCTTTTGGGGCCGAACGGTTCAACTCCTTCAGTGATTCTGTTTTTATCTCACCAACGGCGACAAAACAACGTTCTTTTATGATGGTTCACTTCGGCATCGCCGGCCGCTGTGGCCGAGCTGTTGTAGGCGCTTCAGTCTGGAACCGCGAGACCGCA
Source organism: Schistocerca americana (assembly GCF_021461395.2). Lineage (NCBI taxonomy): Eukaryota > Metazoa > Arthropoda > Insecta > Orthoptera > Acrididae > Schistocerca > Schistocerca americana. Next base: position 324,420,149 of record NC_060119.1, on the reverse strand, counting down.
ACGGTCGCAGGTTCGAATCCTGTCTCGGGCATGGATGTGTGTGATGTCCTTAGGTTAGTTAGGTTTAAGTAGTTCTAAATCTAGGGGACTTATGACCTCAGATGTTAAGTTCTAAAGTGGTTAGAGCCATTTGAGCCATTTTTTTTTTGTTATGTCCCATAGTGCTCAGAGCTATTTGAGCCATTTGACCGCCTGGATGAAGCAAATCGATACCACCAGCGCGTCCTCAAAGACCCTTCAGCGAACGTTGCTGACGCCTGGTTGTTGCACCAATGCTGACTGCTGTTCATCGGCGACTAATGCTGGAATTTGCACTCCAGTACGGCAACTGGACGTCCACTGAGTGGTGACACGTGACTTTTTCAGCTGAATCACGTTTAATGCTCCGTCGGAATGAAAGCAAACACGAGTGAAAACATACACCCTGCCACATTCGTCGGAAAGGTTCAGTCCGGAGCAGGGAGCGTCATGCTCTGGTGTATTCCTTAGGTAATCTCGTCATTCTGGAAGGCACAGCGGATCAACATACGTATGCATCTATCAGTGGGAACCATGTCCTCTCGTACATGCTGTTTGTTTTCAGTCGGCACGATGGCATCTACCAGCACGACAACGCAACATGTCACACAGCACGCAGTTCAAGAGCGTGGTTCGAAGAACACCGCTACGAGTTTACCGTACCCCCTGGCCACCAGCCTTCCGGATATAAATCCAATCGAGAATCTCTGGGACCGCCTGGATCAAGCGTCTTGGGTTCTCGGTTGAGAAACGTAACGCAGAAGGCCACATCACTGGAGTCAATATGGCTCCACAATTTAGTAGGTTCTTTCCAGAAACTCTTGATTCTCTTCCTGCACTTCTCGCAGCGGTACTCGCTGTAAAAGGTGGTTCCTCGGGCTTTTGACACGTAGTCACCTTAACGTGACTGGATAGTGTATGTTAATTATTTCATATCGGGTGTATAAGGAAGCCACAGAATATTACGATGACAATAGTCGCGTCAGTAAAAATGAGTTGGTATCTTAGTTCCATTTCATTGCAGTAATCATTCGCTTCAGTGCACCATGTCTGTGAAAGCACACAGAAGCTTTAGGAAGCAAAGAAGAAGCCATCGTAGCAACCCGAACTACGTGATACGCCAACAGATCCAAAAATGAGCTTGTTCAGTGCCAACTGATAAACAAACGGACTTTTTGTAGCCGAAATTGGTCGTTTGTATGAAATATCGAATGCTTCTTCGGTCTCAAACGACAACAAAGGCGTCGTCGGTCCGGCAGGTTCGGACAACAGATCTGGAAACAATCGCATTTAATCCCTCTAATGCGAGGCGCGGATTATATCATACCGCGTTCCGATAAAGCAGGAATAATTAAATATTTACAACAGATTATTTACTGTGCGGAACAATGCATGAAGAATGGAAATGCCGTGCGGATGTAATGCAGTTTTCAGCTGCGATTAATCTTCAATAAAGCGACACCGCTGTCGACGGCTCACGGCGTTACAAAGAACCAACAACGCAGAGCGCACTAGCAAACTAGAATGGAAAGAATAAACACTTAGTTGACCTCGCTTTATTTTACAAATGGATCAAATAGGAACCTTTCCCTGAAAAATAAATGTTTCCATATCTTTAAATAAGGTTATAAGAATGAAATGGTAGCTAATTAAAGAGATGCCAAATATGCGTGGTATTCTGTTACATGCATGCTCCAAAAGGTAATCGTCCACTTAGTGTCAGTAAAGTAGCTGTCGTCTTCGTCACAGCATTGTCTTGTAATCATCGAGGAGGGTGGATTAATGAATTACCGTTAGCAGAAATTATTTTTCAACTTATTTACAACTTTCTAACAGATTACAACTGTGTGCAGAGCGAAGGGTCAAACTCCTTTGTCTTTCATGAGCAAATCCTGCACAACTCAACAGCCTGATGGACAGGTGTGGTCTACTGCCGAAAGCAAATCTGTAAGGATGGGTTGTGAGCCGAGCCTGCATACTGCAGTCGGTAGAATATTTGATCGCGAAATGCAATGGTTCCAAGTTTGACTACCGGTTCCGCATACAGTTTTAAACTATCAGGAAGTTTCAAATTTACTGTTGTATAAACTCTTTTGGAAACCTGGCGATAAGGTACCATGTGGCTTGCACGCCATAAATTTAGTAATCTCTGAAACATATTTATCAATCTACTAAACAGCTGCCAAAATTTTTAGAAACTGTGTGCCAGAAATAAATGTGCCTGTAGCAAAACTATGTAGTATTAATCGGATAAAACAAGAGTTGTAGCTCAGAAACAAAGTATCTATAAATTAATACGACAAATATCTGGTAGTAGGCAAACCATCAAAACCAGAACATACAGAAATGTTAGAGTAGTGTATAGAATCGTTGGGAGAAGAGAAGCCAATCGCAAAACCGTTAACATAGATGTCAGATTTGTAATTTGAAACAATAACCAGTCACAAGTAAGATTTTGAAAAGTTTTATTTAAATCAAATCATAACTGATTTTGGTTTTACTATCAATTCTTCTGTGGACGGATCTTACAGATTTTCTAGCTTCCCTTCTGAGACATCATTTTGGAGTTATTAGAGATTTTTTGCACTAAGATAAAACGTTTTGCGTCCTAAATTCGATGAACTTATGAGACACTTTTTTGTCTTTTTAACTTTCACGGGAACATCTAAAACAACGTTTCTGAAAGCGTACTTGTGGCTGGTTGCTGTTTTAAATTATATTAATAATTATACTACAGGCATGGTTATCATAAAATCTCAAATCGCCAAGATATTGTTTAACATGGGTATTATTGGTTTAAGTAAGAAACAACGAAAACTCATAGATCTGAGTTGGCTGATTTGCAATAAAATACTGTGCTGTCTTAAATTTATTTTTTTAGCAGAAAATAAGTAACATAATGTGTTAAGAGATGAAAGAAGGCGATGGCTACAACATTAACAAAAACTCTACGTAGCAAATGCATTACTATTGTCACCACTGCCGACAATGGTGGAACATGGGTGTAACACTACTTCATTTCGGTGAGAAGGCGCGTTTTTTTCGGTGTCTGATCAACCACGTTTCAGTTTCACAGTGTTTCCCTAAATTTATTAAGTCAAATGTTGGTTCAGTTTCGTTGAAGAGGACGGGCCGGTTTCTTTTCCTATCCTTGCCGTAGTCCTAGATTTTGCCGCGTCTCTAATTAGCTCTTCGTCAAGTAGACACTAAACTCTTTCTCGTCCTTTCTTCAGTATCCAAACTGACTACTAATGAAACTAACCGACGTTTATAAATCTGCATGACGGATAGTTAAACTCTCAAATAACCTTCTTCCTTCCAAATTATTGTACATGATGGTTAGCAATTTCATATATAGCAAGGTAAGGTATAGTGTGCTAGATATTGAGCTCTGTTATTAATATTTAATGACAAAGAACCTCTGTATTATTTAAATTTCGGATGAGTTACAATTCTAAGGCTTTGCTATTAGTTAGTTAAAAAATCTCGCCCGAAAGTCAAACTGTCCAGCTAAAAGGGCTATACGATGGCGAAATCAAAAGCTGGTTGCATCTCTGTCGCCGTTGTACACCACGATATTCTGACAGTACATATTTTTATGCAAGTAACTCTCGTTTAAAATGAACACTGAATAATGAAAAAACACTAATTGTGATGTATTCCGCAATACATATGTAACGAAGCGCAATTCCACTATAGGCGAGAGCCACGAGCGCTACGCCTGCTACCTGTTAATTGGCTAGTCATTGTTCGCCACCCCATAGTCTGAGCACCTATCCGTCGGTCCTCTTCATCACCGATGGAAGCTTTCATCTTTTGTACTTTGTCCGTATCAACACCCAGCACGTATTGAACGTTTTTCCATCAGACAAACAACCGTCATAAATCACGTCTACACCTCCACAAACTTAATTCCTTCTACTTCCGTCACCAATACCGTTCTTCTTCAGTTGTCGCCTTTCCTGTCTTGCCATCTTCTGCATGACACAAGAATCACCGTGAGAACCAGCACTATGTATTGATGAAAAATCAACTGCCTCAGTACCTTCTGCACTCCCACCTGACAACATCGTGAATCTTACAACGTTCATAAACGAGATCCCTATCCCACAATGTCTCCTAGACGTAATACTGTCCCCTACAGTCAGTTCACTCATAGGAACGTAAAGAAAATCACCACACCTAAACCAAAACACATAGCTTCTTCCAGATCCTATAGAAACATCTCTTCATCACAACTCCTTTCATCCAAATCCAGAGTAAATACTCTTCAATGAGTCTGCATGCCCCAAAGGAAGTGAACCGTAACCAATCACCGATTCCGCCAATTCCGTTTTCCATCTGAGCATTCAAAATACCTACTAATGCACCCCAGTTCATTTACCCTTGCTACCGTAGCCTAAATCCTGAGAGACTGCCACCTAAACAGTCACTCCCAACCTTATACGGCAGTCCTTTGGCAGTACAACATTCTTTTATACAGTACACACTCCTTGAGCCGTGAGGGAGTCGCTGGCGCCAGTGATTCTCTTATTTAGTAGAGACAGTAATCCCGCTCGTTCTGGCATGCGCGTTTTCTCTTTGGTTTTCCTCTTCTGGCCGCTATTTAAGCGCCGCGCTTACGGCTATAGTTCTCTAGGTTTTCCGCTACGGGGCCCAAGTAGGCGTGCATGCCCGTTGCTTTAGCATATGTTGTGTTGGCGAGTCGTGGAGTGACCGTTGCGCAGGAGCGTTCGTTTTTCACGGCGTTTTGTTATGGTTTGAGGAGTGTGTCAGTGGCGGGCTGGTGGTGATGGCCTCAAATGCACTAGCAAGTGTGTATATTGTACTACGTGATGCTGGATGCCTATGTATGCTATGTGGATTCTTGCCGTTTGCGTGCTACTAACGATGCGCTTAAGCTATTTCTTTGAAGTTGTGTTTCGTTTGTGATCAATCTGATCACACTCGGAAACAGTGATTTCTATGTGATCATCCCCGTCGTGGCGGGAATAAGGAATGCACTCTTGGTCCCGTTATATGTTGAGTGGTGCTGTTAATATTGTAAAACATTGCTCAATGACGGGATCACTAAGCTTGAGTAGCGTGAAGGCTGCATGAGTCATTCTAGGATAGTGCGCAGGCCTCGTTTAGTGTTGAGACAGATTGCTTGTAATGTTACTTGAGTATCTTATGATTTATTCTGTAGTCTTCGTTTGGAGGGGCCGTGACTTTTGTGACTTCTATTATGTGTTTTTATGGTCTTGTTTCGCTCCAGACTTTACTCTCCTTATTTGGGTCTGCCTGTAAGAGTAATGAATAATTTTTCATGCTGTTTGTTTGAGGTCTTGCATGTGTTAAGGGTACAAACTTTAAAGGGAGGGAGGCATAACTCTGAAATAAGAGGGTTTGTGTTGTGTCCTTTGGTTTGTTTGCCTGTCCTTTTTTTGTTAATGTTGCAGTGTACTACGTGCGGTGGACACCATCAGTTCCGGATTGACCAATACAGGCGGCGGCGCCTTTGTTGAATTATATTCTGACGGCGTTAGCTCAACCAGCGACATCTTGGTGACGCTCAGCGCTACTTGGGTGTATCCTGTCAGAGTCGCTGCTCGACCCAGTAGTTGACAGAAGTTGAGTATTCTCTCGTAATTATTTGGAGATTCCTCCCGTTAATGTGTTCGGGCTGCGGCAAGGTGCGTCCCCTCTTCCTAGTAGTTTGGTCGCTCTTGTATTAAGGTGGGTCATCCGTTGGGCTGTGCCAGCTGTTTCGTGGAACTTAAACTGACTATTAAGATAACTATCTTTACTGCCTAAATATTGTTGTTATACTTGAGAGGGATCCAACGAAAGAGTTCAGTGGAATAAGTCACCATAGAATTGGTGGAATTTCGTCGTTCTATGATCTGTCTATTGGTCTAAGATTCCCGATGGGGATTTTGCTACTTTACTTGAAATTAGTTATTTAATATTCTGTACTGTTGCTTGTTTTACCAATGTGTATTTCGTCCCGATAAATTCCTGTTAAATTTGTGGGCAATTATGCTTGCCAACTATATTTATCTGGAACTATTTGTTATTTGTTATTTAGTTAAAAGGAAGGATCTTTACTTAACTTCTTTCATTCCGTATAATCTTACAAAGGCTGTTAAGGTGTTTAATTATATTTGTTATTGGTGGCTATTGGAAGGCCGGTTTGTAAAAGATTTTGTACAACTGTTTTTGGGGTTATGAAGAGTAGGTGCGAAAGGCTACAGCCTTCTCTTACACCCTTCTTAATACGAGCACTACGTTCTTGATCGTCCACTCTTATTATTCCCTCTTGGTTGTTGTACATATTCTATATGACCCGTCTCTCCCTATAGCTTACCCCTAATTTTTTCAGAATCTCGAACAGCTTGCACCATTTTATATTGTCGAACGCTTTTTCCATGTCGACAAATGCTATGAAAGTGTCTTGATTTTTCTTTAGCCTTGCTTCCATTATTAGCTGTAACGTCAGAATTGCCTCTCTCGTCCCTTTACTTTTTCTAAAGCCAAACTGATCTTCACCTAGCGCATTCTCAATTTTCTTTTCCATTCTTCTGTATATTATTCTTGTAAGCAGCTTCGATGCATGAGCTGTTAAGCTGATTGTGCGACAATTCTCGCACTTGTCAGCTCTTGCCGTCTTCGGAATTGTGTGGATGATGCTTTTCCGAAAGTCAGATGGTATCGCAAGACTCATATATTCTACACACCAACGTGAATAGACGTTTTGTTGCAACTTCCCCCAATGATTTTAGAAATTCTGATGGAATGTTATCTATCCCTTCTCCCTTATTTGACCGTAAGACCTCCAAAGCTCTTTTAAATTCCGATTCTAATACTGGATCCCCTATCTCTTCTAAATCGACTCCTGCTTCTTCTTCTATCACATCAGACAAATCTTCACCCTCATAGAGGCTTTCAATGTATTCTTTCCACCTATCTGCTCTCTCCTCTGCATTTAACAGTGGAACTCCCGTTGCACTCTTAATGTTACCACCGTTGCTTTTAATGTCACCAAAGGTTGTTTTGACTTTCCTGTATGCTGAGTCTGTCCTTCCGACAATCATAACTTTTTTGATGTCTTCATAATTTTCCTGCAGCCATTTCGTCTTAGCTTCCCAGTACTTCCAATTTATTTCATTCCTCAGCGACTTGTATTTCTGTATTCCTGATTTTCCCGGAACATGTTTGTACTTCCTCCTTTCATCAATCAACTGAAGTACTTATTCTGTTACCCACGGTTTCTTCGCAGCTACCTTCTTTGTACCTATGTTTTCCTTTCCAACTTCTGTGATGGCCCTTTTTAGAGATGTCCATTCCTCTTCAACTGTACTGGCTACTGCGCTATTCCTTATTGCTGTATCTATAGCGTTAGAGAACTTCAAACGTATCTCGTCATTCCTTAGTACTTCCGTATCCCACTTCTTTGCGTATTGATTCTTCCTGACTAATGTCTTGAACTTCAGCCTACTCTTCATCACTACTATATTGTGATCTATATCTGCTCCTGGGTACGCCTTACAATCCAGTATCTGATTTCGGAATCTCTGTCTGACCATGATTTAATCTAATTGAAATCTTCCTGCATCTCCCGGCCTTTTCCTAGTATACCTCCTCCTCTTGTGATTGTTGAACAGGGTATTCGCTATTACTAGCTGAAACTTGTTACAGAACTCAATTAGTCTTTCTCCTCTTTCATTCCTTGTCCCAAGCCCATATTCTCCTGTAACCTTTTCTTCTACTCCTTTCCCTACAACTGCATTCCAGTCGCCCATGACTACCCTTTCAATATCCTCATACACTTTCTCTATCTGTTCATCTTCAGCTTGCGACGTCGGCATGTATACCTGAACTATCGTTGTCGGTGTTGGTCTGCTGTCGATTCTGATTAGAACAACCCGGTCATTGAACTGTTCACAGTAACACACCCTCTGCCCTACCTTCCTATTCATAACGAATCTTACACCTGTTATACCATTTTCTGCTGCTGTTGATGTTACCCGATACTCATCTGACCAGAAATCCTTGTTTTCCTTCCAATTCACTTCACTGACCCCTACTATATCTAGATTGAGCCTTTGCATTTCCCTTTTCAGATATTCTAGTTTCCCTACCACGTTCAAGCTTCTGACATTCCACGCTCCGACACGTAGAACGTTATCCTTTCGTTGATTATTCAATCTTTTTCTCATGGTAACCTCCCCCTTGGCAGTCCCCTCCCGGAGATCCGAATGGGGGACTATTCCGGAATCTTTTGCCAATGGAGAGATCATCATGACACTTCTTCAATTACAGGCCACATGTCCTTTGGATACACGTTACGTGTCTTTAATGCAGTGGTTTCCATTGCCGTCTGCATCCTCATGTCGTTGATCATTGCTGGTTCTTCCGCCTTTAGGGGCAATTTCCCACCCCCAGGACAAGAGAGTGACCTGAACCTCTATCCGCTCCTCCGCTCCTCCACAGCCTTTGAAATAATTTTTATAGGACATTAAAAGAATATTCTATTGTTAATGTAGATACATAGTCACAAATATGATTTGAATTAGGAATATCCCAAACGTGTGCCAACGGAGTTTAATCATTTTCATTGTGTTACCAGTAGGACTTCAGCAGCATGCTACCTCTATGTATCCCCTGTTACATGTGCGTCTTGTTTACTTGTTGCTGGCCGCTGTGGCCGAGCGGTTCTAGGTTCTTCAGTCTGGAACCGCACGACCGCTACGATCGCAGGTTCGAATCCTGCCTCGGGCATGGATGTGTGTGGTGTCCTTAGGTTAGTCAGGTTAAAGTAGTTCTACGTGCTAGGGGACTGATGACCTCAGATGTTAAGTCCCATAGTACTCAGAGCCATTGGAACCATTTGTTTACTTGTTCTGTATACTGTGGATGTAAAGTTTGTTTCATGTTGGAATCCTTTGTTAAGAGTGTGTAACTTCGCTCCAGGGTACGACTTAAACTAATGTATATTCTGCATTGACATAACAAACTGTAGGATCATGTCTCCAGCCTTGAGACATTACTTTGAAAGAGAAAAGACAAATTTAATCGCTCTCGGCTATGTTATATCGTAGAAGTCGAGTTTATCCGTAGTGCTATATTCGAAAGTTAAGAACAGGAGAGAAGTAAATCCGAAAGAGATTTTCAAAGTACGACATCACTGCAATCCTCAGTGAATAACAATACATCGTCTACTTGTAGCGAAAACTAAATTTGCGCTATACCATTGCGTCCGCCTCTTGAGTGGTAGTTGCAGTGAGGCAGCCGCGGCGTTGCGCTGGTCGGAAAATGAATCCGTGCGGGCGTGCACAGACTGCTATTTCGGGCTTGTTTTTTGCGGGCTCAGCTGGCGCTGTGCTGGCGCCACTGCTGGTGTTTGCAAGCCGTGACGCTGCACAGAGGAAGGGAGCGGAGGGGAGCGAATGGGGAGCGCTGCAGAGTCGGCAGGCTGCAGAATCAGCTGCCCTTTTGTGCCAGCCATCCCGCTCTCGCACTATACCTCGGGCCCTCCTTCCACACCGTACGTGAATCTCTCTCTCTCTCTCTCTCTCTCTCTCTCTCACTCACACACATACACACACACTTTTTCTGTGAGCAGTGCACGATGACATCCGAACTTGCAGCAGGTGGCTCAGGCAGTGAGCGGTGACAACTACCACCTGGTTGACGGCAGCAGAGCGGCGAGGTGAGGCGGTCTCGCTCGTTCACGCACCGTACCGCAGCCAGCGCTGTCCTTGTATGTAGCGTCGTTTGTCTCCATGCGCATCATAACACAATCCTTGGAAATCCTAACGTTGCCAGTACTCTCATCATATCAGTTCACTTCAGTGTTAAGGAACAGCGAAGAAAATTTGTTGTAGCCGTCTCAGTGCCAGTCGTCATGTATTTCATTGTCGTTTCGTTGAAGCTGATCAGTTTATACTGGAAACAGACTAAAAATTTTTGTGATACGCAACTGAAATGACTCATTACCTTATGAACAAGGTACTGTTTTGATCCTAAGCCTGCAGTGCTTGGAAAAGTATATAAAAATTTCCAACCTCTTGATACCGCTAGCGGAAAAAAACTAAATCACTCTATCTTTGTCACAACTGATAAATTTTCACATTACCTCTATAATTTCATGGAAATTTCAAAATTATGGGAATAAAAATACAAAAGAGGAAAGACAACTTATCCTTTAGTGTGAAGAGAGTTCAAGGAAGTACGAAAGTTTCTAAAGTGCATTGTTAAACATCTTAGTGAGCAATTTTCATAGAATGACAGTCGACATATAGTCGAGGTCAATTAAAACGTGTGCAAAATGATAACAAACGGCCGTTCCTGCATTCCGGTATTCCTTCATCTCATATGTGTACTCTGAAAAGATAGAATTATTTTCTTGCCAGGCACATTGCACCCATACAACTAGCCACTGGTTCTGCGATTGTTACTTCACTAAAGAGAAACATAGATGGAAATGATCGTCTGTTTCGTTTCAACAAGCCACTTTTTTAGCAGACACATTGAACAATATTCAAAAAAATCTGTTTTATCGATGTTCTCTTTCTAACTTGTCATCATGAATGTGCATTCCACTTGCTAATTGTAAGAATATAGAAGTTAAACAGAGCATGTTCAATTATTTTAATAAACTGAAAGATTAGGAGTGACAGCGAGAGAAATATAAATAGAGTATGTTACAATCGTTTTATTTGGATAAATTTTCTGTTTTGAACGGCAAATAGATAATTTCAGTTTACCTTTTACAAATTCAATTACGAAAGAGTTCATGTTTTCCCGCGCGACATTTTAAATAAATAATAATTATACAGATAATACACCAATGAAAATTTCGGGGGTGCTTTTCATACGTTTTAGTTATTATTTGAAGAAACAGGTTGTGGGCAGATGGATGTTTGCAGGAAGGATGTAGTACAACTCATTTACCAAATGGTCTGCACCAGAAAGTCGAGGTGAGACTCGCGGCAGCTCTTTCGTTTCCGTCAATCGATTAGGGGGCAGATCTCGGTTCGTTGTTTGCCTATGTGCTGCATACTTATGATCTGTGAGCTACAGTTTACATAGCACCTTGCGTACTTCATTTTTTAAGAGTGATTATTAGTATCGCCTTCAGAGCCGTCAAAAAAGATACCAGAGCCAATTTTTGTGTTCTTGTTTGTATTTTTGTGTGTATCGTAGTTTTAGTAGTGTTGATTTACATCGCCTGCAGCGCCGCAGTAGAGCTGTTTGAACGATCAAGAGCAGCGAGTTTTAGTCTCAGTTGGGTGTCTGCTTTCGTGGTGTCCACTTTTCTTCAGTGAAGTAGTATTTGTCTTAGGATATAGTGAGAACTCTACAGGGTAGATTTTAGTGCTCTTTTATTCTTCTCGTTTATATCTTGCGAACATTCCAACCTCAGTAGCGCCACACTCGAGTACTACACTCTTTTGCTGGGGGCCGGGGCTGGGAGTGTTCGTGCTCTCTCAGGAATTCCTCAGTGCTTTGTTTCTATTTTTTGAGAGCTTACTCAATCTTTTTACAATACTGTATGGAAAGTGATTATACTTGCTCTGAACAGACACAAGGGGAATTGCCTGCTGCCGGTAAACAGCTTGAAACAGAGTTGGCGCCCGCATCTCGTGGTCGTGCGGTAGCGTTCTCGCTTCCCACGCCCGGGTTCCCGGGTTCGATTCCCGGCGGGGTCAGGGATTTTCTCTGCCTCGTGATGGCTGGGTGTTGTGTGATGTCCTTAGGTTAGTTAGGTTTAAGTAGTTCTAAGTTCTAGGGGACTGATGACCATAGATGTTAAGTCCCATAGTGTTCAGAGCCATTTTTGAAACAGCATTGGCCATAGTCGACAGACTTCTGGCTACTGCTCAAAGCTGCGGCGGTAAGGGGGCGACGGTAACGAGACGGCGACACCTGCCGCTGCGTCCTCCAATACGCAAAATTTTACCTGTCTATCTTCACTCTAGCGTGATTGGCGGACGATGGTAGATTCGCGTATCACTGGGCGGATGGCGAATGTACAGGTTAGAGGTGCTACCCAGTGTTGATAATTCTTCTAAGCCAGTGGCCGATTATCTTGCCCTACCTGCTAGTGCAGAGGGCGGGTATGCTAGTCACTGGGAGCTCCAACTATAGGCGGCTCATGGAGCCCGTTACGGAAATAGCAGGCACGGCGGGAAAGAATGCGTGTGCAATCGGTATGTTTGTATGGTGGGGGTAGGGGAGCAGAGCTTCTTCCGATACGTAGTGGAGACTAAGGAGTGCACTGGATGCAACTGCGTCCATATAGTAGCGCGTGTCAATAAGAAAATGGCAGCTACCGCTTGGGTTCTGAGGCCATCCTCGGTTTCTCTCGGCGGATGGCTGATTCGGTGAGGGCAACTGCACCGAAGGGCCAAAGAAATTCGCGTAGGCAAGCGTATCCAATTCAGGGATACATAAACTTGCAGAAGACGGCACTGCGGTCGGCAACGCCTATACAAGGCAGCCGGCCGCTGTGGCGGAGAGGTTCTAGGAGCTTCAGTTTGGAACATCGCGGCTGCTACGGTCGCAGGTTCGAATCTTGCCTCGGGCATGGATGTATGTGATGTCCTTAGGTTATTTAGGTTTAGGTAGTTTCTAAGTCTAGGGGACTGATGACCTCAGATGTTAAGTCCCATAGTGCTTAGAGCCATTTGAACCATTATTATACAAGGCAAAAAGCGCCTGGCGCAGTTGTTAGATCAGGTACTGTTGCTATAATCGCATGTTATCAAGATTTAAGTGAACTTGAACATGATGTTACAGGCGGCGCAAGAGCGATGGACACAGCTTCTCCGAGGTAGCGATGAAATGGGGATTTTACTGTACGGCTATTTCACGAGTGTACTGTGAATATCAGGAATCGCGTAAAACATCACTTCTCCAACATAGCTGCGGCAGGAAAAGGATCATGCAAGAAAGGGACCAACGACGACTGAAGAAAACCGTTCAAAGTGACAGAAGTGGAACCCTTCCGCAAGTTGCTACATCTTTCAAAAATGGTTCAAATGACGCTAAGCATCACTCCCATAGACTTAGATCTACTTAAATCTAACTAACCTAAGGACATCACACACATCCATCCTCGAGGTAGGATTCGAACTTGCGACGGTAGCAGCGCTGCCAATTTCAATGCTAGGCCCTTAACAGGTGTCAGCGTGCGAAACATTGAACGGACCATCATCGATACAGGCTTTCGGAGCCGAAGGCCCTCTCGTGTATACTAGATGACTGCACGAAACAAAGCCTTAGCCTCGCCTGGGCGGACTGTTGATCACTGGAAACATGTTGCCTGGTCGGACGAGTCTCGTTTCAAATTGTATCGAGCAGACGGACGTATACGGGTATGGAGATAACCTCATGAATCCATGGACCCTGCATGTCAGCAGGAGACTGTTCAAGGTGGTGGAGGCTCTGTAATGGTGTGGAGTGTGTGCAGTTGGAATGATACGGGACACTGATACGTGTAGATACGACTCTGACAGGCGACACGTAGTAAGCATCCAGTCTGAACTCCTGCATCCATTTATATCCATTGTACATTCCGACGGACTTGGGCAATTTAAGCAAGACAATGCGACACCTCACATGTCCATAATTTCTACAGAGTGGCTCCAGGAACAGTCTTCTGAGTTTAAACACTTGCGCTGACCACCAAACGCCCCATATATGGACATTGTTGAGCATATCTGGGACGCCTTCCAACGTGCTGTTCAGAAGAGATATCCACACCTCGTACTCTTACGGATTTATGGAAATCCTACAGGATTCATGGTGTCAGTTCCACTTCAGACATCAGTTGAGTCCATGCCATGTTATGTTGCGGCACTTCTGCGTGCTCGTGGGGCCCTACACGGTATTAGGCAGCTGTATAAGCTGTTTTGCTCTTCAATGTAGTATTGCATGTCGGTGCAGGGTAAGCTCACTCACTTAGCATCGTATCCAGGGTCGATCACAGTCCTCTGGTTTGGAGCCAGTAGAAGATCTAAGCCAGAGTCCCTGACGACTCTGCGACGGTAACGGATGTGAACCTGTCGACCTCCGCTGTCGGGAGAAGAATTTTAGGATTCCCCTTAATAGATCAGGTGTGCATTACATGCAGGAATTGGCTGCTGGGTTAGTGGAGTACGTGTGGTGTGCACATGGTGGTTTTATTGGTTAGAGGAAATTCGTGCACCCGTCCCCTCCTCTGCCCCCTTAGGATCAGAAGCTAATTGCTTGTCACAGTCGAAGATACATAAAGCATCAACTCAGAGAATGCTCGTCCTCGCAGATCGGATGTAGAAAATGTTAATATGATATCTGGATTCTAACAGCCACGAGCAGCTAAGGAAAGGTCCCAGAATTATTATCGCATACTGAAGTTTATAATGCCCAGATAGCATTAGAAAGATAATGTCTGTTGGAATTGAAAGTGAACAGCAACGAAATAATGTGTTCAGATTGGATTAGTGTAAGGATAGGTTAGGCGCTGATGGTGTTGTCGTATCTCTTGCAGTAAGGAATTCAATAATATATAGACAGGTTATAGGTCAGTAGCTCGAAGTCTAGTGGCAAGCCGGCATGGTAGCTCAGCGTGTTCAGTCAGAGAACTGCTTGGCCTCTGTAATAAAAAACTATGTGTAAGGATCAACAACGAACTTCAAAGAATGTCATGTGACGTCCGCAAAGACCAAATACAACGACCAACCATGAAAAAGGAAAAAAAAATTACTAGCGTTGCTGCCTCTAGATCACGCGGTCCTGGGTTCGATTCCCGCCAGGGTTAGGGATTTTTTTATGGCCGGTTACTGGGCGTTTCGAATTGAGAGAGTTTGACCACACACAGAGCACTCTTTTCTTCAGTATGATGATGCCAGACCACTCACGAACGCTGCGACATCTGCAGCGATGCGATACCTTGGCTTCACTGTCATCGACCATCCTCTATACAGTCCCGGCTTCTTTCCGTCAGATTATCTGTTTCCAAAACTTAAAGAACATTTTCGAGGACTTCACTTTGAGCGTGATGAAGAGATGCAAGCAGAGGTGAGACTGTGGTCCCGTTAACCACGTCAAACATTTAACGGTGACGGTATCAGAAAACTGGTCTCTCGTTGGGAGAAATGTGTTCGTCGCCAGTATATGTTGAGAAATAAATATGCAGACTTAAGGAATAAAGATGTAGAATGTTATTAACGTTTGATTTACTAAAAAAATTTAACAATTTTCACATAAGAAACTATGGAGGCATTTAGCACACCTTCGTACGTGGAAGATTAAGAAATGCAGGAAAATATTTTTGGTTAGCAAGAGTGACGGAATTCAAATTGCAGGGTATCTGAGTTGTCAATACCAAATATTCAGTGTCGAGGAGGAAGATATGGAGTACAGATTCAAAATCCTCAGAAGCATCGTTCGATATGCATCAGACAAGTACAGGGTGATAATTATTGAACTATATAAAAATAAAATTGTCATAACTTCTCAACGGTTTGCGTTAGAACATTCAAACTGCATGATTGACAGCGGGGCATGATGGGAATTAATATGTGCATGTATGTTTTGATTTTGCGATGAAGTCCAATTTCATTTGGATGGGTTCTTCAATAAGCAAAATTGGAGCATCTGGGTGACTGAGACTCCGCATTCCTCGATCGAGAAGTCTCTTCACCATCGACGGGTGACTGTGTGGTGTACAATATCAAATCACCGAGTAATTGGTGCGATATCCCTTGATGGGACGGTCACCGAACGGTACGTGAAGTTTTTAGAAGATGGTTTCATCCACAATGTCCAAAGTGACGTTATTTCGAAGAGATGTGGTTCGCGCAAGACGGAACTCGACACCTTCCAAACTGAGAGTGTTTGATGTCTTGGAGGAGCACTTCTTGGGCCGTAATCTGGCTTTAGTGTACCCAGACGCTACTGGCATGGGCCCCGATTGGCTGCCATGTTCTCCGGATTTGAACGCATACTACTCTATTCTGTGGGCCTCTATTAAAGAGAAGGTATACAGCAATAACGCAAAACTTTGGCTGAGCGGAAAACAGCCATTCAGGAGGTCATCAATAGGGTCGATTTCCCGACGCTTTAGCGAGTCATGGAGAATTTCGCAATACGTCTACGCCAATGATGGTAAGCATACCAAACATGTCATAACCTAAATCCGAATATCTGTAGTGACGTTTAAATATTGAATAACGACTGTGCTCAACGCAGATTTTAACTAATTAACGTTATTTCCGTATAGTTCAATAACTGTCACCGTTATGTTCCGAGCAATGTCTTAAGCTATGAGCAAGACATATCGTGAGTTAATAACCGTGCTAGAAAACTACGTAAACAAAGAGATCTTCGTCACAGATTCAAGAGAATACAAAACCTCGATGACATGCAAATGCTGCACGAAGCGAAAATGAGCGTGCGCTAGCAATGAGACAAACGTTCAGTGACTTCGAAAGTAAAATTGTGACTTATGACTGAAAACACTAACGGGTTTTGGTCTTAAGTAAAATCGCAAAGCTGTTCGCGATCACCAGTTAGGTCAATCAGTGGCATTTGACTCTGTACCGCAGAGCAGTTTAATGAAAGAAAACAAAATCAGCAGATATCAACGTAATTGTAGGAGTACGCTAAGGGAATGTGGTAGGACGGCTACTGCTTACAGTGCTAGTAAATTACTTAATAAAAACGCCGGAAGCTCATTAAGACTGTTCGCAGATGATACTATTGTCTATAACAAAGCAGCATCGCCAGAAGACAATATCGATTTGCAGAAAGACCTGCAGAGTATCCATGAATGGTGCAGGCCTAGGCAGTTGACCCTGTATGTAAATAAATGTAATATATTGCTTATACGTAGGAAAATAAATCCAGTACTGTACAACCACATTATTGATGACAAATTTCTGGAAACAGAATCTACTGTAAAATATATGGCAGTAACTATTCGGAGCGGCTTTAAGTGGAGTGACCACATAAAAGAAATAGTAGGAAAAGCAGTTATCAGGCTGATTCACAGCCGGTCGCTGGGCCAGAGCGGTTCTAGGCGCTTCAGTCCGGGACCGAGATGCTGCTACGATCCCAGGTTCGAATCCTGCCACGGGCACGGATGTGTGTGATGTCCTTAGGTTAGTTAGTTTAAGTAGTTCTAAGTATATTGGACTGATTACCTCAGATCTTAAGTCCCATAGTGCTTATAGCCATTTCAACCATTTGACTGATTCGTAGCAAGAACCTTAAGGAAATGTAACTCATCCACGAAGGGAGTGGCTCACATGGCACTTGTTCGACCAATTGTTGAGTATTTTTCATCAGTCTGAGAGCCGTAACAGATAGGACTGATAGAAATAGAGAAAATCCTATAAGAGCGGCACCTGTCGTCAGGAGACGGTAGGTCAGCCACAGAGCTGTACAGAGATGCACGAAAATCTCTATTGGCAGACACTACAAGAGATTCTTTGTGAATCAGGGAGAGGTTTCCTGCCGGCCGTGGTGGTCTAGCGGTTCTAGGCGCTACAGTCTGGAACCGCGCGACCGCTACGGTCGCAGGTTCGAACCCTGCCTCGGACATGGATGTGTGTGTTGTCCTTAGGTTAGTTAGGTTTAAGTAGTTCTAAGTTCTAGGGGACTGATGACCTCAGAAGTTAAGTCCCATAGTGCTCAGAGCCATTAGAGGTTTCCTACTGAAATTTTTAGAAAATACTTTCCGGAAAGAGTTAAAACTTAGAGCAAATCCAGAGACTTACCGACACACTTTCTTCCCATGTGACACTCGCGATTGAAACAGGAAAGGAGGAATAAGTTAGTGGTACCAGAAGACCCCTCTGCCATATACCACCAGTTAGCTTGCGGAGCGCTGAGGCAGACGTAGGTGGCTCCCTGTGGCTCTGTCATTCATATGCACAAGCATGATCTTTCCGCAGTGGTCGAAGTGCCTCACGTGAAACACAGCAGCGAAGTATCTCTCAAGAAGCTTCACGTT
Source organism: Schistocerca americana (assembly GCF_021461395.2). Taxonomy (NCBI): domain Eukaryota; kingdom Metazoa; phylum Arthropoda; class Insecta; order Orthoptera; family Acrididae; genus Schistocerca; species Schistocerca americana. The sequence continues at coordinate 324,402,145 of NC_060119.1, read as the reverse complement.
GTAGTGTCAAACACCATGATGATCTTTCCTCAACTGTCCTGCGAAGTCCACTGCGTTGGTCTCCGTTCATACATCTCAGTGAACATCTCACCAACACACGCATTTGGCAAAAAAATGTTGTCCCACAACGCTTCTTCTCCCACCCTCGAAAACACGTTCAGTCTTCAAGAAAATACGCGTCTGAAATTATTCCAACCCTGGCATTCATTATGTTTAGTGTCTACAGCTTTTAAGAAACGTTTTCCACCTATATGTCTATTTCGTGCCATTATTTCGTGGCACAGCTGAAATTCCATCTCATCAGAAGGCTGGCGGAGCATCACGGCAGCGTGGCCAGCTCCCTCAGCATAGACAAGCCGGCAGGCGAGCCAGTCGTGCGGGTAGCGGACTGGTCGGAGCTTGCAGCCAGAGCCAGTGGCTTTGTGTTGATACAGGTAAAGTCTGTTTCTTCTTTCTTTAGCGCCTTTATCCCGCGGTTTCGCAGGGTCGGCATGGCTAGATACAGATTTGGCAGTTTTAATGTCAAAGGGTGGCCGGATGCCCTTCCTGCCGCCCCCTCCCGGGACGGAATTAGTGTACCCCAGCTGTCTGGACCTAGTGTAATCCATGGAATAGTACGAACGTGTTCAGATGTCTGCGAGTCGTGTAACGGAGGCGGGACCTGGGGACCAGCCCGGTATTCACCTAGTGGAATGTGGAAAACCGACTAAACCACATCCAGGTTGGCCGGCACACCGACCGGCGTCGTTAATCCTCCAGGCGGATTCGATCTGGGGCCAGCGCATCTACCTGAGTCCAGGAAACAGCGCATTGGCGCTCTCGGATAACCTGCCTGATACCGGTAAAATCATTCTTTCCTAATTTGCCAAGGTTTTGGGTCACCTAACCCTCTACCTTTCCTGATTAATGTTTAGCTGTGTTTCATCTTAGCAGCTTACAACATTATGCTTTTCTATTTGGTTAAAATGACATGTGTATGCAAGGAAGCAGGTTGTCAGTTCTTGTAAGAATATTGTCGCAAACATTGGTTGTGCATATACGTCGTTGAGTTAGTACATCCTACTTTTATTTTGTATAGTTTATATTTTAATTGTGGAGGCATAAGTGGTGTCTTCAGTCAAGGTTTAAGTCTTATCTTGCTCATTTATTCTCAACTTGAGATTTTCTAAAATTTTGAACCACAATTCTATTTTGGAGTATGAAATCTTGTGTGGTGATGTGGAGGGAGACTGGAACAATATAAAAGACTATATACAAACAGCAGCTTTTGAAACAATTCATAAGAAAGGAAAGTTAATCGGATAAAGTGGTTTATGATACGGAACACAGAAATTGAAGTACAAACAACGGCCTTATCAATACCTGCAACAAGAGGGTATAGAGCGGCAGTAAAATGAAAACCGGAAAAATGCCAAGCAGAGAATCAGAAAGGCACTTCAAGACTCTTAGGACAAATTACTTACACACATCGAATATGTGATACGCGAAAAACAGAAATTCGTGCGTAAAACGTTAAAGGACTTTAATCAGTCAGAAAGAGAAAACGCTAAAATGAATATAATTAATAAAGAACAGTGGATGGAACATTAAAAGAATTTACGTTATTGTGAAACCGCAAAAAAAAAAAAAAAAAAAAAAAAAAAAATACAAAATGCCTAACGAGCTGTTCTATACCGTTGGCAGCACTGTGCCAGGCCTGACATCCCAGGTTTTGCCCTCAAGTAAAGGTAAGTTATTTAGATTGTAATTACAGTTAGTTTAGTAGCAACTACTCATTAAAGAGTGTATATATGCGTTTCTTAAGCTTGCTATTAGAGGTATCACTTTCCTTTACGTTATAGAAAACGCAAAAACATTGGGAGATCGGATTGTAAGGTACATTAGTTTACCTTTTGGCGCAATTAACTTAAAGAATCCCGCTTAATTGTTCTGTTTTTCTTCCAAACAATCTAATTTGATAGTGTTTATTCACTGTTAAGTTCATATTTCAGGAAAGTAGCATAAATATTAATTTGTTTGATTTAGAATCTTTCACACTAGTCGGTTTTTTATGATCTATTTATGTACAAGAAAATTAAATTCTGTTGCGATTAAGTAATTCAATTGATACTGCTGTTTAGTAAGTGTTAAGTTCTTGTTGTAACCGAAAATAAATAACTTCTTATATTATATAATACACATGAAGCGCTAGGCCTAATTTTTGGGTCACATAAATAACGAAAATTCATGTAGTGTAAAATGTGTTACGTCATTTAATTGCATTTTTATGGGTGTAATCTACGGGCCAATGCCTATTAAGTGTGGATGTTGCCATATGATAGGAGTGGTATGTGTAGTTTGTGGGCTGGAATTTCACTGGGGCCACTCTAGTGGGAAACTGAATGGGGAACTCAACGAGGCTCTCCCATGAAAGTGTAAGCTTTGTGTGAAAGACAAGACAATCGCTGCTGTGGAGCAAAAATTTGTGGCCTTCAGGCTGAATTAGATCAGGCGAAATATGAACTAGATAGATTGAAGTGGGAGAAAGGTCTTAAGAACTGGGTTAAGGTAACAAGCAATGGGTGAAGGGGTAACAGCTCTTCAACTTCATCTACATTTGAGCTAACAGTATTCTCGTTCGAATAATTCTCTAACGCATCTTGTATCAATTGAAGGTGCTCTTCCCAAATGTCAGATGCTAATAATAGGTCGTCCACGTAAGTAGTGACGTGGTCTAGTGGCTGGGGTCCTAATACACTACCGACGCCTACTATAAATACTCCAGGACTAATGCTTAAACCAAATGGGAGAACACAAAATTGGTAGCTTCTTCCAGCGAAGAGAAAAGCAGTATACTACTGGGTTCCTTGAATAGTAATATTTGCAAGTTAAATTTTTCTTGCCAAAGAATTTTTGTATCTGCTTGTCGAGATTTTCAGGCCTAGTACGTACCGGCACAATAATTTTATTTACGACCCGTGCATCTAAGACTAGCCGTATGGTTTTGTCAGCTAATAAGCGGCTACTAAATGGTGAGCTCGATGGATCGATAATTTCCCAATTTTGCATTTTTCTTACCTCTTTCATTACCCCATTCTTCTTGGTCCAAGGGACCGAATACGAAGCTTCACAATAGGTCTTGTGCGGATGCACTTCCATATCATCAATGTAACATTTTATAACACCTGTGCGATATACGAACACTTTTTCATAGTTAGACAATAGATTTACTAACCAGCTAGCTTGGATTTTGTCAATGCATGAAGCTTGCTTCACTTTCTCCTCAATCATGGCAGAGATGTCACTCACATGACATCCTTGTATGGACTTCTCGATTTGCTATTGTTTCTCCTTTTTTTACTATTTTGATGGTTATTATTTGTATTCTCATTCGAATAATGATTCTGATTTTCATTCGCATGTTGATAATATCTGTTTCCATGGTAGTTATTATTACTGGGATTGTCCGGATTATACACTTATACATTGGAAACAATTTTCCCAAGTCTTTCTTGTATCGAGGCTGACCAAAACTGATAAAGAAAGGCCCTCTCAAAATCACTGAAAGTTTGGCATGTCTCGGCAGCATTTAATGCCCAAAGAGAGTCATCCGCGGCAATAGGTGATACCACGTATTGTATCTTCCGTTCTTCCGTCCAATATTTCGGAAGGACACATCTGAAGTTACGTATAAATACGACTGCGTGAATATTCTTTTTGCTGTCTTCATTGAAAATCTGAAATTCACGACGTTTATGGAGGCATTCCTCGTGCATCAATGTATTCAAAAGCAAGGATCGGCCCCCATTAGCAGGCGGTGAACTCGTTTTGCTACAGGTACAGTCTGCTTCTAGTTTTCAATTTATTGTATGCACCAGTGGCTGTGGTAATAAAGGTTGGCTATCATGGTTTGACTTACCATAAATTGCAACAGGGGTTGGTGGCAAACTTCGTGTATTACTCTGATTTATAACATGAACAGTGGGCAAATGTTGTGGTCTATTCTGCACTGCCACATTAACAGTCGGCAAATGTTTAGTTTTAGTTTCCCCGCCAGGACCAGAGTCTTCATTACTGGATTCTGACAATTATCCCGAAGTTTCAGTTGTCTAGATTAAAAACTCTGCCTACCTTCGTTTGTACTTGTTTCTTCACTTCGGTTTGTATTTTACCTTTGATTCTGCCTACGGCAGTAGTCAGCGTTTTAAAACTAATTTCTAAGTTACTGCTTTCAGTCTGCATATCATTTACTTTGGAGGTAATGATTGACAACAGTTTGATCGTGTCTTTAACTGCATTTATCCCCGCATTAAAGTGTGCTGACAATGTTTCATACCTGTTGATTATCACTTGGGTAATATTTTGAGCAATTCCTTTGTCTCGCTGAATACAGACCTGATTGATTTGCTCTAACAATTTTCTTTCTATTTTCTGTTTTTTTATTTATTTTTTTATTCGCGATGCTCTTCTTTAAGGGCTTCTTCTATCCTACGTTGCTTTTCTGTTAAAGTCTTTGCCCCTAAATGCTCCTGCTCTTTAAGAGCTTCTTCTACCCCACGTCGCTTTTCTTTTAAAACCTTTGCTTCTGAACACTGCTGCTCTTTAAGAGCTTCTTGTTCCCTAGGTTGCTTTTCTATCAATTCTAATCTCTAAAGTAACATGGCTAATATATTCTTACCTGGCATTGTTTGATCCTGCCCCTTGCCCAGTGAAATTACTATCATTCGCTTCTAAAGCTTTCACCACACGAGTGTCACTCAACACTGGCAACTAACCATTTTCAGTATCACTTGACATGTTCGATAAAATAATATCATCAGCATCTAGTTCCTGTACCAAAGTATGCGCTATTTGGCTCACATGAGCATCTGACACTAAATCTGTATCAGCCTGCTCATTCCTTTTAGCCAGTTTCCTGGACCTAACCATGTTTATCAGCATATATATCACACTACAAAGCAATTACAGCAAATTCAAATCCCCAAAAATATTCTGTAACTAACACAGGAAATAATCACTACAACTAAATGTGTGTTTGTGTCCACAACAATTCACTAGAGACAAGAATATATTTGAAAATGCCTCTCGCAGGCAGCGCTCAGTTGGAACATTTAAAGGCAAAAAAACAAACTTTAATACTTTACAGTGACATCTATACACCAAAAGGAATGTACGGATTACAGTAAGTATGATTACAATATTTGTACTCGAGCCCCACGTGACAGGACACCAATGTAGTGAGTTTTTGGTTCTGCTTAAAGTTGTTGTGGTGGTGTGTACTTCTTATTGGAAAAACTATGAAAATGTAGCAGCAAGAATAGCAGTATTACTAGAAATAAATAAATGATACTTATTATTTACTTGATGATTATAATGAATTGTTTGGTCACACGTTATTGCTATAGATAAATATTGAATCGCTGAATTCAGTGGGTGATATTAAAATGTATGTAACAAATAATTAACACATCACACCACAACCTCAATTCATAACAACACTGGTATCGTAAATATTTTTATTAAAACCACCGATAAATTACCTGAGAAAAATTGATATTATGCACCAGCCATAAAATTTATTTCATTTACGTAAAGTCAAAAATTGTTCTACTGAATGTTACTTTCACTGTTAGAAGAGGAAAATAATAAATTCCTGTGGATTATTGTCCACGGAGTTCAAATATTGTAATATCGATAGAAAGAATTAATGGTTAATTAGTGCTGCAGTTTGAAACTGCCGCTCCATACGATCACGTAATGGCGGCAGGCAAAGCACAGTCTGGACTGCTGCGGACACAAAACTTAAAACATTCGTAGTTGGTTATCTATTTACAGATAAGAGTCCATACACTAGAACTACATTTAGTAAATTGTACGTCATAATTTTTTTTCTTTTGGTCTCTTATGACTACCTTTTACAATATTTAAAAGAGCAGACCTCACCTTATCTTCGGTCTCATCCGCTTCATACATGATAGAGAACAAACAGACGAAGAAAGATTTTACTGACAATACAACGCCAATACATTTAGTGGTATTTCCTTGGTTATATTATTATTCCTTCCAGAAAACTGGTTAAAAATAATAAACCATATTGTTGTTGGGCATTTCACAATATAATAGTAAGTCACAATATAATTGTAAGTCTTTTCTGTTTTCGCATATACCCTTAAAAGTCATTTCTGGAAAAATATTCATCACTTAATAAATGTCGAACACTGCTGCATACACTGGCGACACAAAATATTGGCGTTGATATTTCAGGCTCCAATTGGAAATGTTTAATCATTGCCTCGGCAACTAGGCTTCCTCTGTAGTCATGATTTGTGTAACTCTCCTCGCTCCCTGGATTTACATTCATTCTATGCCGCCTTAATAGTAGGTGCGTCTGTCGATATATTTTCCACAACCGAGTGTCGATCTCACAGTTTTGTATGCTGGTTGTACGCTAGTATCCTTCTGTTGACTCTCCTCTATTGTCTCGAGTCCTTTGACTTTATTCTAGTGTACCTTACTCTCCTAGTTCATCATTCTATTCTTTACAATATTTATTTTAAGCCATGTCTCCACATAGCCATTATCCAAGAAATGCTAGACCCACTACTTATAGAGGCTATGAAGATTGGAAGGCAGGAGGACCTGCTGAAGTGAAGCAGTGAGAGTGGGTCGTGAATCAGTAGATGTCCGCGAAAGGCAGAGACCCGAGGTTCGAGTGCCAGTCTGTCTGGCAAACTTATCTACCAATATGTTTCGTGAAGGAATGGCAGCATAGTAATCTTCAAGAGGCGAAACCAGAGAAGGTAGTGATATTGGACATTGGAATCTCGAACAGTCTCAACATTCTAATTCATTCCAAAGGTGTTCTACTGAGTTCAGGTCGGGATTTTGGGAAGGCCATTCCATTCCAGGAATGTTATTGTCCATAAACCATTGCCGCAGAGTCGCTGCTTTATGAAAAGTTGCATTGTCATGCTGAATTGTATTGCATGAAGTGAGCAATGGTGTAAAATGTGTTCATATCCTCCCTCATTTAGCTTTTTCTTATGAGTAGTAGGGAACCACACCCTAACCACGAAAAACAGCCCCGTAATGAAAGACTACCTGATCCGTACTTTACTGTTGGTCTACAAATGATGGCAATTAACGTCATAAAGGCACTCGCTAAGCCAAAACCCTTCCATCGTATTGCCACCATTGCCAAACGTCACTTGCATTGGCTACACACATGTATGGCTTATAACAAGGTCCTGTAACATTATACACCATTCCTTTTAATTCTCTACACCCAGTCATTTTCCTGTTACAACCTCTCTACTGACAACACACTACTCCTCTCCTCCCTTATACGTTTGATTAGATATGTGTATATACACATCTCATACATACTTACATATATATGTTGACAAACAAATGTATCTTACAGTAACGAGACATAACTTTACATAATCAAAATGTACAGTTACCTCTCTATTTAGTTATTGCATTAGTCTCATTTGATCCATTATAAATGGTTTTTGATAGCCTGGGACTGTGAAAAACAATAGGTTTTTTGTGTGTATTAAGGCATTTCTATTGATGTTGTCAATGGCTTAATACACACAAAAAACGCACTTGAAAATGGGAATCGTTTCCCGAAACGCGTCGTGCGAAAAATAAAATAATGAAAAATCGTGACTGGTAGCAGAAGAATTATTTATAAACAAACCTGTTATTGTATTAATGTCGTGGCACGCACGTTTTAGTGATTTATCTTGTAATGTTAATATATTCACGTTAGTCCTCTCACAACATTTGTGGAACTTCTTGAAATTCTGGTAATAGCAGAATCCCTCAACCTTTACAGTCCCTGGAAAAAATAAAATAATAGCTTCTAGAATTAGGAATCATGGTCATGACGCATGCATCAGAATAAACACGTAACTCTGTTTGTTGTATTTACGTAGACAGGAGGATTTAGGTCGACAGCTTGTAAGCACTTTATCACCAGGTTGATATAAACATGCCTGTGACACTTCACTGTCCTGTTTTATCTTACGTATACCTCTTTGGAATCATCTAGTAAGTGCCACTACACCATTCACTACCTTCAGGGTGGTCAAACATAAACTGTCATGGCCTAGAGCTTGTGGAGATATAAGGTAAATTATTCATAATCTCCTCAACCTGATTTAAATACTAAAGTAATTTACTTGGTTTATTGCAACAGCAATTGAGTTTTCTGAATATACTCGCTGCTGGGTTTGCCTCCAGACGATATTTAGGTACTAGAATGTGGCTTCATGTTAATTCTGTGAGGAGGTTTGTATGTTTTAATGATCTGTAGACCTATGCTGTCAGGAGTATTGTTCCTGATAGAGACATACATGGCAGAGTGGTTATTAGATCAGATTCTCTAGTGAAGAAGATGACGATAGTTCAGATGTTGGCCGCGCGGGATTAGCCGAGCGGTCTCAGGCGCTGCAGACATGGACTGTGCGGCTGGTCCCCGCGGAGGTTCCCGGCGGAGGTTCGAGTCCTCCCTCGGGCATGGGTGTGTGTGTTTGTCCTTAGGATAATATAGGTTAAGTAGTGTGTAAACTTAGGGACCGATGACCTTAACAGTTAAGTCCCATAAGATTTCACACACATTTTTTTGAAGTTCAGATGTTGAAAGACAATGTTATATGACATTCTGACAATGGAATAGGCAAAAGATATCTCTCTAGGGCAAGTGGAACACGGATCCTGGGAAATGTCGTCTACCTAGGAATGGTAATCCAAATGTTTGCTCAGCAAGCTTAGTACCTATTAGACAACAGACCCAGCACCAAGCATAACTTGTGTCAAGCGTTTAATAAATGCTGGCTCTTTTCATAACACATTCCTTTGGCTGAAAAAGGATGGATCATGGACACGACCAAGTCAAGTCAAAGAAGAACGTTTAGGTATCGCAGGTAGGATAAAAATAGCTACATGGAATGTAAGAAAGATTGAAAACAAAGAAATACAGAGAAGTAGAGCTAGATCATAAATGAAGAAATAAATGAATAAGGCTATTATAGTATAAACAAAAATTAAGCTAAAGTGGACTACAGATCTTGATTACTGCACACTGATATACAGTATAGCACCTCCAGTGTAGGTGGCAACCCTCAAAAATATATAATGGAAAAGAAAATATATATAGAATACTCGTTCATCAAAGAAAGAATTGTAACAAGTAAATTTAAAACTGATAGAGAATATAGAGTCATTGTAAGTGAACATGCACCTGAAGAAGGGAACGAAACTAGATCAAAACTGTTCTGTAACCAGCTGCAAATGGTTCTGTATAAAGTACGTGGAAGATATCGAGTTCTCATTTGTAGAGATTTAAAAGCTAGAATAGATTACATATGGGTACATTTGTAGAACAACGTATCGACAAGAATGGTGAAGGAATTCGCTAGCTTGCAACCTTCATTCAGTCTATGATCAATAACACATTTTTTTAGGAAAACAAAGATACTGAAGGGATGCTAAAGGCTACAGATCTTTCATAGACTGCAAATAATAGGATGTGTAATTAGGATCAATATGCACACATACACTGAAGAAGGGACGTGTGTTATGATCATTGTTAAGTCTTTGCAGCAGCTACAATGACAATTAATTGCAAGGAATTTAGTCCAACAAGACAAACAAAGCGAAGGTGTCTTTAATGTATACCTTCTTGGAAAATAAAGTACTTGAAAATTTTGTCATAGTCAACTTCAGAAATATTTGCTAGAGACGGCAGATAGGAAGGATGAGGGCACAAGATGCTAAAATATCAAAGAATGCAGAGAAAGAGCGGTATATGAGACACAGGGAAAAAAGAAGTTAAGGAAAAAGAGATGATTAAGGATTTGGAATCAAAATATTTCAAAGGCTGTTGAAGAAAATGACAGAGTCCACAAGATATTTTAGCAGAACAAAACATCAGAAAGTGGAAAGGTGTATGAGAGTAAACGGAGCCATGTGACAGAAATAACTAGGCTAACATACCAGTGGTCATGGGATCATTTTATAAGTAGAATGTGTGTAACATAGCAGTTATCCCACCAAGGAAAAATCCCTGGCAGTAACTGGAATCAAACCCAGATCCGGCACAGAGCTGTCAGCCGAACTGAACACTCACCTATAGAGGCGGACATGAAAAGTGATACAATTTTTTTTAAAAGTCACAGAAAAATGGCGAAAATTATAAAGACATTAGCCTTCTAAACCCAATCTACAACAAATTTGAGAAAATAACTAGTAACTGTAAAAAAAAAAACCATAACAGAGTCTCTCCTACAGGAGAAGGAAAGCGGGTTCTGGAAAGGCGATTCATGCAGTGTCAATATATTTACAATAAAAAGAATATTCCAGAAATTACGAGAAGTCATTATAGACTCAACTTTTTGCTACTATGTTCGAAAAAGTGTTGAACAGTGTGCTTGCATACTTTGGGACATGACGAGTGAACCTGGATGTCCTATACATCTTATTGAAGCTACAAAAACCTTATACGAGGACACAAAAATAACGATAAAAGTTTGATAAACTGAGGAAATCACTTTTAGTAACAGACTTTACCAGGGATGTGGTCTGTCAGCAGCCCTATTAAAGTCCCATATTGGTAGTGAGTTCTTCGGTTTTATTACTGCAAACATTTCTCTTTGTCTTTGTGACCTTGTATTTGTATCTATAGCTTCAATGAGATATTTATGTTATCCAGCATTAGTCAGTATGTCCCAAAGTTTCTTTCTGTTCATAGTGTCAAAATCTTTTTAGAAGTCAATAAAAACTAGTTGTGTCTCTTGTCCTCATTCGCGTCGTTTATATAAAATTCTATTTACGATATTTTGTAGCGGGTGTTTCTCTTAAAAGTCGTAAGGCTCATTATCTCTGATGTTACGGCAGATATTTACAATTTCGCTTTTGCAACGCTTATCGCTTTCATGTGACACCCTGTGTAGACTGAAAAAATCGGTTTGTTTGCAGTTCGAAATAAAATGATTTTTACACGGGAATTATTCGTGCTCTGTCGATCAAACGGTCTCAAATTAGTGTAGTGCGATATTCGTTCTATTGATATTTATTAAGAGATACATTACATAAAACATGAAGAATAACCAGTACTCCAGCAGCTACATCGCAAATGAAAAATTAATAAAACGGTCTTTTTTGCCAACAACGACGAAATTCTCTCTACATTATTACCACGGTTGCTGTACCAGTGCCACAGAGTTTGAGAATTGTGTGGAAGGACTCACCTTGGTCTGGACTGCAAGATCTGGCCATGCAGCAGTGTTTTACTGTCCCTGTTAATAAACGTAGATAAAACAAATATCTCGCTGCACTAAATCGGTGAACGCTGTCGAATTAAATAAATAGGAAGTTCAAGGAATCCAACCCGACATGGCTGCAGGAAAAGTGTGAAGAAATCGAAAAAGAAATGATCGTCGGAAAGTCTGACTCAGAATTTAGGAAGTTCGAAACAACCTTCGGTGAAATTAAACGCAAGAGCGGCCACATTGAATGTGCAAAGGGAATTCGATTGTTAAACGCAGAGGAAAGAGCGGATAGGTCATGAGAGTACAACTAGAGCCTCTATGACGGGGAGGCATTCTCTGATGACGTGTCACAAGAGGATCACGTCAGTATAGAGGTGACCGGGCGTCATAACTAGAGTCTTTCGACGACCAGAGTCCAAATAAGGCAGATAGGGTAGATAACACATAATTTTCCAGGTAAGAGGGCAAAAACTGAGTCCTTCTCACTCAGAAAATTCATTCCTGCAGTGCACTCGGTTGTCACCACAACGAACGTGTGATAAAACTCAATTTTCGCTACTTTTACTCATAACCGGGCTTGGACATTAGCTGACCTACGAGGCGTGTTTTTTAAGTAACTACCGTTTTGAAATTAAAAAAAAGACGTGCTAAGATATGTCAATAATTTTATTTTTACATGAAAGCCTGTACCTTAATCTACGCACTGACGCCATTACAGTCTGATTCTACCTTGTTTACGTTGTGTACTGAATGTTTAAGATGTCTTCGATAATCGTGAGTCCCGCCGACTGTGAAGTACGGGCTGTTATAAGATTTCTTAGTGCTAAAGGCCTAAAAGCGATCGATATTCATGGTGAGATCTGTGCAGTTTACGGAGAAACATTATGAGTGATGGAATGGTAAGAAAGTGGGTGAGAGCATTTAAAGATGGCCGCACAAATGTGCGTGATGAACAAGGGAGTGGGCGTCCTTCGGTCGTTAATGAAAGTTTGGTGCAGGATGTGGACGCTTTACGATTTCCTCCTTGCAAGATGACTGCTAATGTTTCTCGTAGTGTTTTGTATGGCATTGTGACCGAGCACTTTGAAAATCGTGCGCACGTTGGGTGCCGAAAATGTTGACGGATGTGCACAAAACCAAACGTTGAGACATTGACTTTCCTTGAGCGCCACCACAACGACGGTGATGATTTCTTAAGCCAAACTGGTATGGGGCGGGTGGCCTACGTCACACCAGAATCAAAGCAACAGCCCATGGAAGTTGAGCAAGGGCATCGTTTTGATGCAAGACAATGCCCGTCCGCATGTGGCGAATCAGACCAAAGAGCTCATCACATCTTTTCGATGGGAAACTCTAGATCTACCTCCGTACAGCCCCCATCTTGCGCCCAATGACTGCCATCTGTTCCTGCACTTGAAGAAACACCTGGGAGGTCAACGTTTTCAAGACGATTACGAAGTCAAAACAGTGGTGATTCAATGGTTAAAACGTCAGGCGACAGACTTCTATGAGGAGGGTATTCCAAAAATGGTACAACGTTATGACAAGTGCCTCAATATTGACGGAAATTATGTAGAAAAGTAGATTAAGGTACAGGCTATCATGTAAAATTAAAATTATTGAGATATCTTATCATGTCTTTTTTTAATTTCAAAACGGTGCTTGCTTAAAAAACACGCCTCGTATATTTGGGGATAACCGCTACCATAATCTTGCAACAACTTGTAGGGAGTGAAGGAACTACCTACTTTTCGCAGATTCTTTTTAGCAAACAGTGAAAGACAGCATTTAAATGTGTGGCAGTGTCTAGGATTACCACAAATAGTAAGTCAGCAAATGTAGTTTTAATTACTGACTGCACCATCTGCTGTTGTCAGTTCAATCTGGGCTCTCTTGGATGAACTTGGAAAAACTCATCTCTCACAACTACTCTGCCATTGTGGCGAATCAAGTTAATAGGACCTTGCACCGCCGGACGTTTCACCCACGCGAGAACAGCAGGAGCTTTCGGGCCTCATTTAATTTTCAGACTTGCGCAGTTTTCAGAACCAATGCGTACATCGATGTTGGTTCTTCTGATTCACTGCTCCGTGGCTGCAGCTCGTACCAGTGTTCATTGTGCATAGCAATGTACATAGTCCATATAACTTTAGCCAGATGCGTGCTTCATACACGCAGTGATTCATGGCTTCACCGTGACAAATGTTTGCACCTGCACAGGCCGGCATCTCAAGCCGAGCAGTGACATCTTACAAGCAACCAAATACTATATTCACTATTATTAAATAAATTACACTATTACCATACACCGAAACGGATCAAATTTTGAAAGACAGTTTGTAATAATAATTGTTAGCTGCATGAAGAATTTCAGCTTCTTATCTACAGTCTTTTTGAGATAAACAAAATTACCCTCAACACAGAATTTAGAATTTCTTCAATAACTAACTACGTGACATGCACAATGCGCTGTGTGCTGAACTCCGGAAACCACAGTTCTAACTCTGTTGTGAAGTTTTACAAAGCGAGGTGAAGTTTAAATAACGCCAATACAGCTTTAGAAAAAGTGGTCTCGAAAATAGTGACAAATATCTAAGAATGAATTTGATAGAAAGTTTTCTTCGGTCTCCACCTCTTCTAACAACGAAGAAAAAAGCAGTAGTTTGCTGAGTATTGTAAGGAAAAGGCAAGAATACCAATATTGCAACAGCAGATGCTGTTTAATTAAAACCGAAACGCGTTTGATGTAAGAATTCTCTTTAACTGCAGTTAGTTTAAGACGGAAAAGTTGGGAAGTAAAGGAGTGTATAGCAGCACGGCAATTCGGATATGTCTTCTTTATGAATCACATACATCAGAGAATTTTAAAAACGATAATTTACGGGATTTTTTATTTATAAAACGTTTTTCAATAGATCAGGCGTTTAAAGGGGAAATGAATTTGTTTTTATTTGCTTCTCGACATGTTTCTATAACTGTGTGTAAAGTAAATTCGAAACAGGATTGTTTCAAGGTGGATCAACAACGAAACCTGATTGACTGCCTAGGTATCCAACCAATGAGAAGATAGATATTTTGCGTCCTCTGGGACAGAGAACGAGATTTGGTGCATCAGGAGAAAGAAGAGAGTCGGTGGTTAGCTCTCGTGACGATCGGACGTGTTTGGCTAAACTTTTCAAAAGCTTGTAGTTCTGGATAATCACGAAATTCAGGAGCTTGAGAAGTATCAGAAAGTGACTGACAATGAACATAAATGACATTTACTCTAATACTAAAGTTTTAAATGAAAACTGTGATTATTTCAAACACCTAAAGTTTCTTTTGTCGTGCTGTGCAATATTCAGCAAGGACTTTCTACTGAACAATTGCAATGCGTCAGTATGAGAAAGAGAACCATTTAGTCTGTGTATATTTTGATATCAGGTCGGGCTGAAAAGCTCAAATCGTCTACTTAATAGCGTGTATGTGTTGTATATGTGGAAGTCGTATTAGCAGCTGCGTACTATATAGACTTGGTGGTGTTTATTCGTATATAAAGATGGTAATTTATCAGAGTTTTCACTCAAAGACGTCCGTTCATTTGATGGTTAGCTAGGCCTGCATCTTGAATTATTTTGTACCCTGTCGACAAATTTAGTGTGTATAATTCTTTAGAACATATTAGCCGAGAAACATTATATTTCACTCCAGGAGAGACGTATGTCTATAAGGAACTCACCTGAACATATTGATCGAAAAAAAGTGTAACTAAATAGACTCAAAAGAAGAAAAGCAAATCGATATCGTGACAATTTGTTCGCTACAACAAGGTGCAGTCCGCAGGCAGAAAACATATGACGAAGGAAGCAGTGCAACATCGGAGGCGGAAACTCGCGTATCTGACTTAGCGCTGACAACGCAAAGACTGGCAGCGACCAGGGTTCTCTACTTGGGTATGCCTGTGCAGGGTGTTCGGTCTCGCACAGACAGTACACTCCTTTTTCAGTAGCAAATTTGATTTATTTTGTTTGGAGCATGCTGGTATTAATAGACTTGCCAGTATGGGACAGAGTGATATTCGAGTTGTAATGAACGAAGGTGATGTGCACTTTAATACAGGTGGCAGCAAGAACGTCGCAAGCAACTATGGTACATAATTTCAATATCGACTGTAATCAGTTCAATAATATCGATGAGTTTGATTTTTCTTATATTTACTAGGATGACATGAATCAGCAAGAAACTGTGGAAGCTGATGTGAAATCTCCACTGTTCCTCCTAAAGAAAATCAAGTAGGTACTAGTACTGGTGGAAAAGTGATTAGTAAATGATTGCTGAACTGATAATGATTATAGGCCAAGAATTTGGTAGCATTTATAGTTTCACTAGTGATTACAATGAAATGATCAACAAACTAGTCAGCCCAAACAACTGTCTTGACATACGACTAGTTTGATTGGTGAACCCAAACAGTAGATTGGTAATCTCAGTAAGAAAACCGACCAAACCTCAGAAAATATCAGTGTGGTCTGGTGAGCTTAACATGTTTAAATCCGGAATTCACCAAAAAATAGAACGTCAGGCTACCGATATAAACCATTTGTGAGGCAAGCACTTGTTTTACTCTAAAGCCGAGGAAAATCTCTCGTGTTAACATATAATGCAAACAGTGGTCAGGTAATGTGAAATGTGATTTAACAGAGGGATTTAACTGGTGGCTAATGGAAGTGCGCAGATGGTATGCAGCGTAAGCTAGGACCTACGTGAGATAGAAAAAAGGGTCACTGCTACTAGTTGTGTTTGTGAAAATAAACACCAAGACTTGGAATGGAAAATTACTGCTGAAATGTTTAAACTTTGGACAGATTGTGTATGGTCATATGAATGTTGTGGAATCTAATGTAGACCAGCTGACGGGGCAAGTCAGTGTAGAAATGAACGCTGCAGCAGTTATAAACGGTGTTGCACGTAATCTGGTTACTCAGTCATGTGAAATGGCTTACAACACTAACAGATTATTTTTGTACTTCGTTCAGGCGAGTAATGTGAATCATAATGTCCGCCCTAACGATGTGTGGAATGATTTTGCAAAAGTTGTGTCTAGATCATGGACTGATGGATAAATGGTCAGTTTTACTACATCAAAGTTCTTGGGAAAAGCTAGAACGTGGGGAATAACTGGAACTGAGTAGTATTTACGGCAGAAAAATTTGAGGCAGCATTTCTTCAGCAGTACTGCTGTCAGCAAGAACAGATTAATTTCCAAACTGTTTCTGTGCTCTTGAAAAGGAAAAGACTGTGTACAGAGGTTTTTTCTTTTATTTGAAGTGGGTGAGAAAACTGTGATTTTTAAGGAACAGATTGAAGACAGAAAAAATCATAATGGGTTTGGGTGGATCGTTACCGATGAATTGGTCGAACAAAATAATTGCTACTCCCAAGGATGACAGTGGAAAGTTTATTAATAATTTAGAATGGATAGAACTGGGAAAGTATCAAGCAAACATAAATATTACAGAAATATAGAGAACGGATTAAAGGTGAATGAAAATAAAATGAATGTGTTTCGAAATAATGGTCGTACTTTACATTAGCTGAAGCCGAGCGACTTGTGCCATATATACAATTGACATAGAAGCCAGAAACATTACATGTCATGGCTTAAGACAGCAGCCAGATTACATTCAGCGTATGTCAGAATAAATGACCAAATGTATTCGTCCACTGGTAAAGGGTCTTGCGTACATAAAATTGTAACGGGAGTCCTAAGAATAAAATATTTGCATCACGTAAGTATCCATCATTCAAGAGACAAGGGCCAACTGTTCAGAGATACCGGCTCAAGCGATAAGGAAAGTTGGGATGGACAGGATGCTAAATACATGCACGTAAGAAATACGTCTTACTTGCGTTAAGTAACAGCATTTTTCATTAAAGTAAGAATAAAATTTTCTTCTACAATCCTTGGAAAGCAGTGGGCGCTGTATAAACGAGCGTAATCACTTCGCCTTGTTAGTGTTGGCTAACGTAGTTCTACATTAAAGCAAAATGACAATCTCTCATAGAAGATTAGTAATAAAATCAAATAATTTTGGAGGTATACGTTAAATACAAAATTATCTGTAATACATATACGTGCAGAGTGATAATGCACGTAAATGTAGTGTGCGGAATAAAACAATTCTGTTACAAAGGAAGGGTATTAAATAAATCTCAGAATAACTTCATGGACGACGAAGGCCTAATTTTACAAAAAGATTTGGATTACTACGTAGCCCCTTGACTTAGTGACATTACAGGTAATAGACGACTTTCTGGTTGACCACAAAATTGGTCTTGACAGTGCTAAAGTATATAAGACTCAACAAGTTAGGATAGCTCATGACTGTAAAAATATCATGGAAAAGAAAATGGCGATATGAGTAGCATTTGCACTAAGCAAAAGTAAGTGATTAATAACGTTAATCGCAAATTGAAAAATAATAAAGCTGTAATAACTAAAGTCTATAAAGACAGTACAGTTGTTGCTCCCTATAAGAATGAGTATGTAGATAAAAAGTTACAATTTTTTGAGGTACGTAGTATCAAAAAAAAAAAAAAAACGCTTTAACGGCTTCCACGAAAAAATTACACAAAATTACATCTACCAAAAAAAAATTTAAAATAAGAACGGTGACCTAAATACTGAAAACCCTTTCGGAAAATTTCAGGAAAAAATGGACAGTAAACATGAATCCAAAGTCGTTTTAAGAAGCCAGTTTAGGCTTCGCAAGGACCAGCATCCGATCCGCCCGATCGTAAATACTATAGGGAGTGATCATCACAAGTTAGCTAGGCACTTACAGGGTAAACTCGTGGAATCTTTTATTCCTGATTTTTCCGTTAAAAATAGGCAAACTCTGATTAGCAAAATGAAAAGGCTCAGATGCACTGCTCGTCCTGGGTTGTTGTCTTCTGGTATCACAAGCCTGTACACGAAAGTTCCTTTGACGTGACTCTTGAAACCATTGAAAATAACTTACTGCTGCATAAAAAGTTAACCGAGGTGCAAATTACAGAACTGATGAGGTTGTTAAAGGTAGTGCTCAAATGTAATTACGTTACTTTTAATGGTAAATTGTATGTTCAATCCTCTGGCCATGCGATTGTAGCCCCTTAGCTGACATTTTCAGTAAGTTCATTGAATGGGGCTTCTTCAAAACCAAATCACAATTAGTGAGTAAAACACGGTTATGTGCGCGTTATGGTCTTATGCGAATAATGGTTTTATGCGAGTTATGTAGACGACTTAATTTTTGAATGTGATGGAATAGACCAAGAATTAGATCTACTATTTAACAGCTTTAGCGGCTTCCACGATAAAATTACATGTGCTAAAAAAGAGAAAAAAACTGAAAATGAGAAGGGTGACCTAAATTTCCTTGATCAGGAATTACGCACAAAGAATGGCAGTGCCACTTTCGACGATCATCGTAAAATAACGTATTCTGATATTACTAATCTATTAGCTTCTTTCCACCCACAGTCTCATAAAGTTGCGTTTTTTTCATTCAGCAACAAATCGTGCTTTAACAACGCCGCTTTCCCCATGCGTTTTTCAGAAAGAAATTAATGTCGTTAAGACTATTACTAGCGATAAAATTTTTAAACAAAATGTAATCGACCAGATACTTAGTAACAAAAGGGCAAATAAAAAGTTTTATTCACTAAGCGACAACATATTGAAGGGTAATTACCATCCTTAGGTAGTATGTCCTACAGGATTGGCTGTATTCTGACTATAAAGTACCGTTGAAAGGTCACCTTCTCTTTTAAAAATAGTTTGAAGAAAAATTTAGTACGTACTGTAAAAACTGAAGAAGACCCGTCCACAATTTCAGACGTCTGTAAAATCATCTGTAGAGACTGCCATAGCTATTATGTAGGGCAGACTGGCAGAGCTATTAAAGCCAGATCTAAGGAACACCTGCCGCGTTAGAAAGGGGAAATATTAATAATTCTTATGTTGCTGAACATTTACTTATTTCGGACCATTCTCCCAGGGAATTAGAAGAAACCGTAATTTTAAGTAGGGAATCAAAAGGGTGGAAAATCGATTTATTAGGAGAACTAGAAGTTTACAAACATCTCGCTAAGAGAGAGGGTAACATTTTGAAGGATCTGCTGCAATTCGCGAGTAAGCACTTCCTTGATGGCTTTAAACCTCTGCTCACGGTCACATAATATGTTTTTACAAATCTCCACTAACATCAGTAAATGTGCCGTTTTCCTCAAAATACTTCCGCTCTACTGTTGAGGTACTTACGTTTTATATTCTGGGTTTCATTTTTCGTTGGCCTTTTCAGCACATCTTCCTACAGTTAGTATTACAAAAAACTATTTTTTCTTTGCAAACATACGTACAGTTAAGCAGAAGGTTCTCTTTTTTATGTTGTGATATAACTTTATCTATTTTAGTATTTCGTTCACTTTTTTATAATAGAAGTAATTTTTTGTAATAGAATTATTTCTTTCTGCACACTAAGTTTACGTGCAGTACTTCTCTGCAACGTAAATGTCTCACAGATAAGTTTATATTTGACGTATACCACTATAATTATTGCTTTTGTTACTGGCCTTCTATAAGAGATTGTCATTTGGTTTAATGTAAAACTTCGTTATTTAACAGCAGCAAGACGTAGCGCTTACGTTCATGTACAGTACGTAGCGTCCACTGCATTACAATTTTTCCTTATCGCCTAAGCTTCCACAGCGTTGAGCCGAAGTTTCTCTTTTTAGTGGCGCAATTTTAGCTTATATTTGATTTTTTTCTTCCCTATGCATTTGTAATAGTGGTCGTTTGTAAAAATAGAACTTTAGATACTGCACGGTGAATTTAAGTACAGTATTACCCTGTTAGCAAATGTATTAGAAGTTTTATACGTCTTGTATACCTGTAAATTTACTGCATTATGAGCAGGCTTGTAGAAGAAATTTTTTACTTTAGTGAAAAACGCTGTTACTTAACACAAGTAAGACGTAGTTCTTACGTGCATGTATTTAGCACCCCGTCCATCCCAATTTTTCTTATCGCTTGAGCCAGTACCTCTGAACAGTTGGCCTTCGTCTCTTGTGTGCTGTATACTTACATGATGCAAATATTTTATTCTTTGAGCTCCCGTTGCAATTTTATGTACCCAAGAGCCTTTGCCAGTGGCCGAATACATTTAGTCATTTACTCTGACGTACGCTGAACGTAATCGGGCTGCTGTCTTAAGTCATGACATGTGATGTTTCTGGTTTCTGTATCAATTTTATATATGACACAAGTCGCTCGGCTAATGAAATTTACGACCATGTGATGTAACAAGTGAGCACGCTTACCTCACAAATGTTTTCTTCTATTACTAGTATTTTGTTACGTATGTAAAATGGTTTGTAACTGTTAATATACTTTTTAGGTCACGCTTCTTCCGAAGAAAATAATTTTAGAAATATCGAAATCTTGGTCAAGGGCTAAGTTAACCTTTGGTTGCACGTGGTTAGATGATTTTTTCAATTTATTTGAATCTATACAGTTGCTGAATCGCAGCCAAGTTTAAGATACCAATTTATAGCTCATGTTTACAGTGCATGATAATAACGACCCTTATCGAAGAAAGATTGTTGCGGTGAAAAATGCGGGTACCTAGACCTTAGTTACGGCCTTGCTTGCGTTTTTAGAATGGGAAGCAGTAACTGAAGCCCCTGGAATACACCATTTGAATACAGTAATAACAATGAGGTGACAGATTCTTAAACTAATGTCGGGAATGTTACAACAGATAAAAATAACACGAGCAAAGTGCAATATGCATGTTTAATGGTGGCAAGGAATATATTTTTGAAAAAAAGTGCGCAAAGTAAACATTGCAGTAAAAATGATTGTTAAACTGGTTTGTTGAAAATAATGAAGAGTCAGATAAGCAGCAACGCGTGTATAGTGAAACTGAGGACGAATCTCCGGTGTGCTTCTACGTCGGTTCAAATGGTTCAAATGGCTCTGAGCACTATGAGGCTTAACTTCTGAGGTCATCTGTCCCCTAGAACTTAGAACTACTTAAACATAACTAACCTAAGGACAACACACACATCCATGCCCGAGGCAGGACTCGAACCTGCGACCGTAGTGGTCGCGCGGTTCCAGACTTTAGTGACTAGAACCGCTCGGCCACTCCGGCCGGCTTCTACGTCGGTCCTTGGTTGTGCAGTAAATACTGGCAGCTAGGCATCCATAAACCGAAGCAGCTGATTTGATAAACATGCTGATTATGAAGACACGAATTCATGACCACGAAGGTCGCAGGAGGCAATAATTCTCAGAATGTCAGAGGCATACTTTTCACAGTTACATTATCACTATCCACAGGATAACGAACTAGACCTCAAGCCTCGCAGAAGTGCTCCAGTCATTGTGGGGAACAACAAACGAACATTGAGACCTCGAGAGCGCGCAGGAGGCGTTATATCTGCTTGGCACATATTTACGATACCTCTGGCGGGACGCTGGCGAACCCATCGCTATGGCACAAAGTACTGGAAAGTTTAATGAGTGGCAGGTACCTACACTAATGTATGTAGAGTTTAGGTACATTTCAATATGTCTGGAAAAATGGCCTGAGTGAGTGATACATAACGCATTTCGCAAAAGACAGTTGTTATTGATGGGAACCAGTCTTATCATACTGTTGGAAACACCATAAAATCCACACTAGTTTTTGTGTTTGAGAGAATATGTGATTTTGTTGATTTCAGAATAGGATTCAGGTGAGAAATACATTTGATATCCTGGACGTGCTCTACAAAACTTAGACACTGATGACTGCTTTAAAGATACATGGGCTTTAAATACTATTATACAAGAAAATTTAGATTCGAACAGTTGCTTCTGCCACGCACGTAACATTTGAAATGACTGACTCCTGAAACTAAATTCACTAAATCATGTCAAAAATCTTAATTTTCGTCCAGGAGTTTACTACTAACATAGTTAATTCGCTACTACATTTTTATACTTTCCCTGGATTATGACAGGAGAGAATTACCTTCGTTCGTCACAACTCTACTCTTACGATAGTACACCTTTGGTTAGCCGATTCGCCGGTTCATATCTACGTTGATCGGTGACACTGCCAAGCTGATGTCAAACTGGTAGTCTGCCGTTGATCTATTAATTTCCATTACAGCATGAGCTCCCGCAGCCAGTCTGCTTCTGCTACTGACGCCGGCAAGATGGAGTCCAGTGCGCTTGCCGCCGTTGTTGTTGTTGTTGTTGTTGTTGTCGTCGTCGTTGTTGTTGCCATTTGTTCACGGCAGATAGTTGGTAGAAGTAGGGGTTTTGAGACATGCAAAACAAAAAACGCCACAGGATACACAGCGACGCGGTTCATATCTTGGATCACAATTGGGACACGAGCTGATTGCACTAACGTTTTTGGGGCTCTTTGACAATGACGTGGAAAGAACTTTTATATGAGCTTCGGCCAGCTTTCTGAGGAACAAAGAGATTCAGTTTGCGTGCGTCTACCATCGATGATAGCAGTGGACGATAGCTACTGCTGTAAGTATTGGGCCGGCCGCGGTGGTCTAGCGGTTCTAGGCGTGCAGTCCGGAACCGCGCGGCTGCTACGGTCGCAGGTTCGAATCCTGCCTCGGGCATGGATGTGTGTGATGTCCTTAGGTTAGTTAGGTTTAAGTAGTTCTAAGTTCTAGGGGACTGATGACCACAGTAGTTAAGTCCCATAGTGCTCAGAGCCGTTTGAACCATTTTTTTTGTAAGTATTGGACCCCGCCTCGCCGGCCTAATAGACGATTGGATCTTCCGTAAATTGTAGGAAAGTTTATTTATTGTCATTAGTTGATGGTAGTAAAGGGTGACGACTACCCCTGCCAAGAAAGTCGATACAAAATTATGGTCAAACTCAGCGCTCAGTGTTTGCTCAAATGACACTAAATCTATCGCAGTAACTTTACCGTAACCGACACTGCTTACAGGAAAAATCATAGTTACTTGCAAGTCAGTCTTCCAGGTCAGCAGCCTATGATGCGTAGGACTGCTTATGTTACTTAATACGTACATTAAATTTTGGCGTAGTTGGAACGAAGTGGGTTTGGCGATCGTGACAGTAAGTCAGCAAACGACTAACATCAGAAAATCTCGAGCCACTGGATTCGGAGAGTGGGCGTATTTTTCGCACCACTTTGCTCATTGTGTTACAAGAAGACAATAAGAATCTGCTCTTAAGCGTAACACTCTGAAGTGCCACCGGTAATTACGAACGTTATATCATGATACGTTTAGTGGACAGTCTAATACGACTCACATTGATTGTTTGCTGCTTGCTTATTTGGTCCTTCCTTACTAATTTTGATTGGCCCTGATGGTAAAATACTTTTAAGAACTTTATAATGAGAAAAATAGTTCCAAAACATGTTGTGTTACATAAATCAGACATTTGGCCTGCGTTCTGACGTCACGACACCGTTGTACTTCGACTTCACAACAGATACACTCTGCTCCAGGTGTTACAAGGGACGTTCAGTAAGTGATGCAACACGTTGTTTTCTGAAACTAGGCTGGTGTTATTCAGGATTCCTATACGATGTATTATTCTCCACCCTTTTGGCCACAAAACCAAGTTTTTCAACAATTTCTCCAGTGAATGCGATAGCCTTACACCACCTAACTGGGAGTGCCTGGATGACCACGTGGTACCACTCTAATGGTCGGCGTTGGCGTTAACGTCTTAGTGCATCAGTAACCTCCATATCATCCACGTACTCCTTCCCGTGGAGTGCACTCTTTATTGGACCAAACAGGTTTTTCGTGATCTTGTTGCGATGTTGACAGACGCCTTGCCCGATGACTCACAGTGCTTTTGTTCGTTGCCAGGTCTCCATAGACGTTGTATTGTATTGTATTGTATGTTAACTGGGTAGGTAGAAACGACGGAGGGGCCCCGCCTCCTGCCGCAGCCGCAGTGGTCCACAACCCCACGACGACTACCACAGTCCACTTCACCCCTCCACCGCCCCACGCCGAACCCAGGGTTATTGTGCGGTTAGACCCCCAGTGGACACCCCTCCCCCCCCCCCCCCAGGGAACGTCTCACACCAGACAAGCGTAACCCCTGTGTTTGCGTGGTAGAGTAATGGTGGTGTACGCGCACGTGGAGAACTTGTTTGCGCAGCAATCGCCGACATAGCGTAACTGAGGCGGAATAAGGGGAACCAGCCCGCATTCACCGAGGCAGATGGAAAACCGCCTAAAACCATCCACAGACTGGCAGGTTCACCGGACCTCGACTCAAATCCGCCGGGCGGATTCGTGCCGGGGACCAGGCGCTCCTTTCGGCCCGGAAACCCGTGCGTTAGACCGCACGGCCAACTGGGCGGGTGTTCCGTAGACGTTACTCAAGTACTTATGGTGTTCCACCAAAACAAACTCGATGGCAACCCTATGTTTCGAACACACCGCCGTTACGGACGCCATTTTTAAGTCTACGTACAGCACTTCCACCTATCGGAACCTCAAAAGACTAACGGGCCTGAAGTGAGAATATTCCACGATGCTCCACAAAAAATTCTCCATTTTTAACAGAAACTGAGCGAGATAAAAAAAAGTTTGTCTCACTTATAGATCCGTCCGTTGTGGCTGAGCGGTTCTAAGCGCTTCAGTCTGGAACCGTGCGACGGATACGGTCGCAGGTTCGAATCCTGCCTCGGGCATGGATGATAGTGATGTCCTTATGTTAGTTAGGTTTAAGTAGTTCTACGTTCTAAGGGGAGTGATGACATCAGATGTTAAGTCCTATAGTGCTCACAAGGGAACCTCCTCATCGCACCCCCCCTCAGATTTAGTTATAAGTTGGCACAGTGGATAGGCCATGAAAAACTGAACACAGATCAATCGAGAAAACGGGAAGAAGTTGTGTGGAACTATGAAAAAAATAAGCAAAATATATTAACTGAGTAGTCCATGTGCAAGATAGGCAACATCAAGGATAGTGTGAGATCAGGAGCGCTGTGGTCCCTTGATTAGAGTCAGCTTGGTTCAAGTCTTCCCTCGAGTGAAAAGTTTACTTTATTTTCGCAAAGTTATGATCTGTCCGTTCGTTCATTGACGTCTCTGTTCACTGTAATAAGTTTAGTGTGTGCGTTTTGCGACCGCACCGCAAAACCGTGCGATTAGTAGACGAAAGGACGTGCCTCTCCAATGGGAACTGAAAACATTTGATCGCAAGGTCATAGGTCAACCGATTCCTCCACAGGAAAACAAGTCTGATATATTCTATACGACATTCGTGACGGCATGTGCGTCACATGACAGGAATATGTGGTCGACCCACCTAACTTGTGCACTTGGCGAATAGTAAAAAGATACTTCTACCTTGTCCGATTTAGGTTTTCTTGTGGATGTGATAATCACTCCCAAAAAAAAGATGAAAATATAAGAGTTTGTCACATAAACTGCAACAAATGAATGCAACAGTTTCACAGTCGCAGTTTTCCCTGTGCTCTGTCAAAACATATGTTTCTAATGTTTTCAAATTTTTTCGTGTGTAGACCGTCAAATTCTGCATATGTCCAAGCAAATCTGAATATGTCCTGGAATTTTGGAGAGCGAAGTTGATTATATGTGAGTGCCTGAACTTTGATAATTGACACACTATCACGTAAACATTACTGCTCTGTGTACCTTTGCAGCTTCGCAATATGATAGAATCTTTTCACAAACAATTTCACTTGCTGAAAACCAAACACATCTAACGGTTGCACAAGAGGTGTACAACCTGGAAGAATGGTAATCACGTCTACTCCCACACTAAAATTGTACAATGGCTGATCCTTCTGTCTTGTATAGGCTGTATAAAAAATTTAAACTTTACAGTCGAGGGAAGCCTTGAACCAAGGACTTCTCTTTCCGCAGCTACTCACGGGACCACGGCACTCCTGAGCTCACCCTATCCTTGATGTTGCCTATCTTGCTCATGGACTACTCAGTTTGTATATTTTGCTTATTTTTTTCATAGTTCCACACAACGGCTTCCTGTTTTCTCGATTGATCTGTGTTCAGTTTTTCAAGGCCTATCCACGGTGCAAGCTTATAACTAAATCTGAGGGGGGTCGATGGGGAGGTTCCCTTGTCAGAGCCATTTGAACCATTGTTTTTTTACTTCTTGAATATTCCTGCTAGTTTTTATATTAGATGTAATTTACACTTGGGGTAAAGAATATACTGTTGGATACGTAGAATGTCTGGTTAGGGAGGGACTGATGCCCAAAATCCTGCGAGTTTAGATAAATAAATGAAGTAGATGAAATCAATTACGGGTCTTAGTCAAATCGGAGGTCCGCCGAATGAAGTGACGGCACAGGATGTGGGGTCCCGGCGAGATCGACGCCCTGACGGAGAGCTGCAGCGCGTTTGGCGTAGCGCGACGCCAACAGGTGCAGCTGTTGTCACCTGTTGGACTGGCGCAGGAAGGGCGGCCCGGTCTGCCTCTGCCGCCGCTTAAGAGTGAGACGACCTGTTGATTTAGCTGGAGATAGCGCCGGATGCCATAGCGGCCGTCCGGCGCTGCATCAAGCGAGCGGCTCTTCTGCGCGTGCGCGGTGGCCGGCGCACTGACGGAAGCCTCGGCGCGTCACTCTGACGTCATTTCGCAGTGCCAGTGGACAACCCGTCCACTACCTGCGCACTCATCTCTTCGTGGTCGACATCTAGTGTTCCTTTAACTGGCTCTCGTCGAAACGTACTTAGTTTCAATTAAAATCGAAAGGGCCAGCACATCGATTTGTGTGGCGCAATTCACGCTCTGTCGTTTACCTGGGCCCACTACGTATGCACCAGGTGGCATTTTAAGTGACACCGCCTGTTGTTTATAGCAAACTAATTTAGTTTGGTTGCTGTTTGTATTTCGTCCGTCAATTCCCTCCCAACAGCTAACAGCTATTACTGTAGATAAATATTTGCGCCGTAAACTGAATGGCAATTTCGGCGGAACATGAATGTGTAATCGTTGGGGCTTGCTAGCGGTCTGAATGAACCCTTTCAATGCCCGCATGTGTAGCGATCGTAACCGCAGTGCCATGTTGTCGAACAAGAAAGAAAAAAGTAACGTATTGCAGTAACTAGTTACGTCATGTGAGCAATTACAAACTGTTATAAAGGCTTAAGTAATTGAATTTAGTGAAATTAGTTATCTTATAGTTGCCCTATAAATACCACGAAACTACTTTGGTGTTTAGGCAATAATTTCGTGAATACTGCACTACATATCCACACTTTTTTTTCATTCCCTGAATGTGTTGCTTTCTACCTTCTAGGTCTTAATGCTAACTGGATTATTACGATACCTCTGCTTACAGGAGATATTACACAATCGTTATTTTCAAGCTTAGTTCCTATTACTTGAAACAGAAAACTAATAGCAACTGCTAATTTATTTACGCTGCGGTTATTATGAGCATTGCGCGTTAGTGGGTAGCGGCGGAAGCGAAAGAGTGTTCGCAGAAAACGTGTTGGCGGACCTGTTGCTAACATTACTCATTTTATAGGCGGCAGGAAGCAGAACAGGGTGACAATGACGACGGAGAAGATGGTAGAACGTACTTTCAAAGTGTTCAGACTAAAAAAGGTGGCGGTGCGAAAGTTAAGTTAGGAGAGAAAGAACTGAGATTAGAGTATCTACTTTAAGAAAGTAGAAGTAATGTGCCCAAATAAGAACTACCTCAGTAGAACGCAAAAAAGTTCTATTAATTAGAAATTATTGCGACGTTAAGCATAATCTAAGCATGCGTGGCACTTTTTACAGCGAAAGTAGAGATGTGTCCAGATATCAAGAGCATATTAGCGAAATGTAGTAATAAGGCTTATGTCTGTCAGTTTAATGTTAAGGTAGCTTTATGTAACGCATCATAAAACAAAAATGCTGTAATGATATTTTTAACCAGTTCCAGATAATGGACCATGTATAGACCGAAACAAGTAACAACCTTATAAAGTTTTTGACAGCGGCTGATGGTGTAGCTAGATAAGTATGTCTTTTATTAAATATATGGAACTACTAACCGAGTCAAAATATCTAAGCCTACGTCGCACAGACAGTAGTGGGTTTGATAAGCATAAGAGCGTTACGGAGATGCTCAGAAGACGCTACAATAGATGTTTACCAGTGAAGTTCCAATAGCGTACGTACCATCAACTAGAAGTCGTCATATAGCTTCCTTACACAAACGTCTTTCAAAATGACCACGACAAGGAATTCAGGAAAACTAGACCTCATGCAGAAGTTAAAGACAGCCATTCTTCCCACAAACCATTCCCAAATCGAACAGGGAAGGATGGAGATGTCAGTAGCTCTCTCTGCCTTACACCGTACCGTGACTCGTGGAGTGTAGATACAGAACTGGACTTCAAAGTTACCACAGGAACAGTGGACAAATTTATTCTGTTCACGGGACTGTGTGTTGAGATGTTTCGGATTAAACGAATGCTTGTGTGTGAACGACGCATTACAAAAGAATTGAGCATCTTAATTCAAACCGATATTGGCTTATTTTGACGGGACATATATTCACACACATGTCAATGTAAATAAGGAACGAAATGTGAGAGTGTGAGAAAATAGTTGCAGAACAACGATTGGGTCTCCGTTTCACTTTCCCTAGATGCTTAGTGAATGCGATTTTCGTAATTGATGACGAGTGACATGTTCACCTTGAAGGCAACAGCGAACCAGTGTTTTAGGACACATAGAAATCCAAGGAGTCTGTGATCACTAATTTGTTTTGCTCAGCTCAGCAACTAATGTCGATTGTTATGATTATCATCAAATTGACCTGACAAAGTATCTGCAGTATTATTTCGCACAGTATTATGATTCCTTCATCAAGATGGTGCCACGTCAGGAATCGAATTTAGGCATCATATTCTTTTGTTGATAAATCTGATGATGATCATAACGACCGAAAACAGTTATTAACTGAATGCTACAACTTTGTTATCCAAAATTTTGTTTGGTTTTCCCGTATTTATTTCGTAGTTTTTTTAAAACGCTGTTCTTGTGTCGCCTTTCTACTTTTCATTTAAAAACATCTGTTTTACCTTTCTAGCGTAAGAACAAAAATTGCTTAGAGACAAATTCCAGAAATACTGATTATTAAGCAAAAGCTTCCTTCCGTTTTGTTCAGTTGCAATTGTTTGGAAGGAAGTGCAAAGTGGAATACAGAGTGGCGTCTCTTAAAGGGCGAAGTGTAAGGAACACTTTGAAGTGTTGATATCGAAGTAAAGACGTAAAAATTAATATCCTGAATAGACAGCGCAAACAAAATAAGAATAAAGGCCAATGTAAAGATTCCAGTCACCGTAGCACCAGTCAGAGCTAGGTAAGTGCTTGAAGAAGACTCACTGAAGAAATAAATGTTTTAAACATGGCTGCGTTGTCAGCGACAGTTTACAAATTAAAGTTAAAGCAATGACAGCGATCGGTCGCAAAATTTAAGTATTTTGACCATATTTCGACACTTCTATGAGTGCCTTCATCAGAAATTAAATATTCAAATTGTCCTATAACATAAATACAAAATTATTGGAAAATGTTTATATAAAAGTGTAAGTACTGACTAACAGTACAAGAAAGAAATAGTATTTGCATGTCACGTATAAGTTAAAAATCAAGCGTTAAGGTTTTAGTCACAAAAATTAAGAAAAACAATACATGGAAGGCGCACCACTATGAGCTGCTCATAGATATAAAGCCACAGGCAACTACAGAATGCGGCGCCCACAACTGCGGGCAAGTGAACATTACACCAAGGCTGCCATCTAGTAGCCGTAAATATAAGTAGGCTACTTAACATTTGAAGTGTACACAGATGAATGTTAAGATGAACAGTATTTAGTACATGAACTAACAGGCAATTTTTTCTTTGACAGCAGCAGACATTGTAGCTTTTTGTTTATGTAACAGCTTGGAAGTGCAGTTTGAAGACTGATTAACAGTACAAAAGGAAACAGTACTTACATGTCACGTATAAAACTGATGTAGGCAAAATGTTCCCTTATCTGCTGCTGTCATAGAAAATATTGCCTTTTTCGTCATGTACTGAATAATGTTCATCGTAATATTCGTCTGTCTTTATTTGAATGTTAAGCAGCCAGTTTGTACTTGCGGCTACTAGATGGCACTCTTGGTGCAACGTTCACCTGCCCGCAGTTGTTAACGCGGGCGCCTCAGTCCGATGCTACCTGCAGCCCGTCGTCGATCCTCTGCGAGCAGCCCATAGTGGCTTGCTATCCTCGCATTCTAGTTTAAAAATTGTGACTAAGGCTTTATCGCTTGATATTTATTTTATTCGTGACATGTAAGTACCGTTTCTTTTTGTACTGTTTAATCAGTCTTCAGTCTTCTAACTGTATTTCCTAGTTCTTACATAAACAAAAAGTAACCATGTCTGCTGCTGTACAATAAAACCTTGACTGTTAGTTCATCTACTAAATACTGTTCATCGTAACATTCATCTGTCTATATTTCAAATGTTAAGTAGCCTACTTATATTTACAGCTACTAGATGGCACCCTTGGTGTAATGTCCACCTGTCCGTACTTGAGGGCGCTTCAGTCTGTTGCTACCTGTGGCTTTATATGTATGAGTAGCCCATAGTGGCTCGCCTTCCATGCATTCTTTTTAAATTTTTGTGACTAAAGCTGTAACGCTTGATATTTATCTTATACGAGACATGTAAGTAACGTTTCTTTCTTGTACTGTTAGTCAGTACTTATACCTTCATATGAAAAATTTCCCATAATTTAGTACTTACGTTGTTGGCAAATGTGAATATTTAATTTCTGCTGAAGGCGCTCATAGAAGTGTCGAAACCTGGTAAAAAGACTCAAATTTTGTGACCGATGGCTGTAATTCCTTTAACTTTAATATACACTAATCAATGCTACGCAATTTGCGATTCGGATACAAAGGCGTAATATTGTCCAGTTGAAATCGTTTCCCAACAGGAGCACTAAATAAACGTAATTAGTAATAAAAGGCACGTTACACAAGCTCAGTAAAGAACAACGACAATTAGATAATTCTATCATCCGTATGGACTTATTTAAAGCACTATCTGAATGTGCAGAAGTAATTAGTATCTGCTTCACGCTTTCACTATTTCGGTCTATTATACAGGGTGTTACAAAAAGGTACTGCCAAACTTTTAGGAAACATTCCTCACACATAAAGAAAGAAAATATGTTATGTGGACATGTGTCCGGAAACGCTTACTTTCCATGTTAGAGCTCATTTTATTACTTCTCTTCAAATCATATTAATCATGGAATGGAAACACACAGAAACAGAACGTACCAGCGTGACTTCAAGCACTTTGTTACAGGAAATGTTCAAAATGCGAGGACACATGCATCCACCCTCCGTCGCATGGAATCCCTGATGCGCTGATGCAGCCCTGGAGAATGGCGTATTGTATCACAGCCGTCCACAATACGAGCACGAAGAGTCTCTAAATTTGTTACCGGGGTTGCGTAGACAAGAGCTTTCAAATGCCCCCATAAATGAAAGTCAAGAGGGTTGAGGTCAGGAGAGCGTGGAGGCCATGGAATTGGTCCGCCTCTACCAATCCATCGGTCACCGAATCTGTTGTTGAGAAGCGTACGAACACATCGACTGAAATGTGCAGGGGTTCCATTGTGCATGAACCACATGGTGTGTCGTACTTGCAAAGGCACATGTTCTAGCAGCACAGGTAGAGTATCCCGTTTGAAATCATGATAACGTGCTCCATTGAGCGTAGGTGGAAGAACATGGAAAATGAGCTCTAACATGGAAATTAAGCGTTTCCGGACACATGTTGACATAACATCTTTTCTTTATTTGTGTGTGAGGAATGTTTCCTGAAAGTTTGGCCGTACCTTCTTGTAACACCCTGTATAACAGCGTACTCTGTATCCATTAAACGATATTATTATAAACATGCACCACAGAGAGATATTTAATATTAACAGATAGTTTTTTTATCCCTGTGTTGTCGACAAGCGTACGTTGAAGATGTATCCTTTCAGGCGAAATCACTCGCAATCCATATTCTGCCATCCGATAGGTCTTCACTGAGAGATTTTCGAAGACGGCAAGATAAAAATTTTATAACGTAGACGCCAGAAATGATCGTCATCATCATCATCACCTTAACTGCCACCCACTTTGTTTCCCTGTTCTTGTTCCCTTTCCAGACTCTCACCACAGTAACAAAACCCACCGAATGCCATTTCCGCCCTTCGTATTACATTTCCTACATCAATTTATTTCTTCAGTGAGTCTTCTTCAAGCACTTACCTAGCTCTGACTAGTGCTACGGTGGCTGGCATCTTTACATTGTCCTTTATTCTTATTTTGTTTGCGTTGTCTTTTCAGGACATTAATTTTTACGTCTTTACTTCGATATCAGCACTTCAATGTGTTCCTTACGCATCGCCCTTCAAGAGATGCCATTCTGCCACGTGTATTCCACTTTGCACTTCCTTCCAAACAATTGCAACTGACCAAAACGGAAGGAAGGTATATAACTGATAATTCACTGCATCTCCTCTATTAAATACGAAAAACGTTGACCATATTGTCCACGAAGGCAATTTTCAAAGTGAAATGTGTTCTAGCATCACAGAGAAACGCACATTCGTACGCTGAAATAGACTAAAGATGTCATTTATCTTTCATATCTCTAAACTAGTTTACAAACAAACTCCGTAAGCTTTTATACAGAGCATTACTCAGTGTACATGTGGTTATAATTAAACTTCCACTGCTTGACAGGACTCGCATGAGAAACGAGTGATCGTATGACAATGGAAACAAAAAGGACATGCGGTGTAGAAACAACGAACTTAAAGAAACACGGTTTAATTTCCATTTTTTTTTTTTGGTCATCAGTCTACTGACTGGTTTTATGCGGCCCGCCTCAGAATAGCACTTGCAACCTACGTCCTCAATTATTTGCTTGACGTATTCCTATCTCTGTCTTCCTCTACAGTTTTTGCCCTCTACAGCTCCCTCTAGTACCATGGACGTCATTCCCTCATGTCTTAGCAGATGTCCTATCATCCTGTCCCTTCTCCTTATCAGTGTTTTCCACATATTCCTTTCCTCTCCGATTCTGCGTAAAACCTTCTCATTCCTTATCTTATCAGTCCACCTGATTTTCAACATTCGTCTACAGCACCACATCTCAAATGCTTCGATTCTCTTCTGTTCCGGTTTTCCCACAGTCCATGTTTCACTATGCTGTACTCCAGACGTACATTCTCAGAAATTTCTTCCTCAAATTAAGGCCGGTATTTGATATTAGTTGACTTCTCTTGGCGAGAAATGCCTTTTTTGCCATATCGAGTCTGCTTTTGATGTCCTCCTTGCTCCGTCCGTCATTGGTTATTTTACTGCCTAGGTAGCAGAATTCCTTAACTTCATTGACTTCGAGACCATCAATCCTGATGTTAAGTTTCTCACTGTCCTCATTTCTAGTACTTCTCATTACCTTCGTCTTCCTCCGATTTACTCTCAATCCATACTGTGTACTCACTAGGCTGTCAATTCCGTTCAGCAGATCATTTAATTCTTTTTCACTTTCACTCAGGATAGCAATGTCATCAGCGAATCGTATCATTGATATCCTTTCATCTTGTATTTTAATTCCACTCCTGAACCTTTCTTTTATTTTCATCATTGCTTTCTCGATGTACAGATTGAAGAGTAGGGGCGAAAGGCTACAGCCTTGTCTTACACCCTTCTTGATACGAGCACTTCGTTCTTGATCGTCCACTCTTATTATTCCCTTATGGTTGTTGTACATATTATATATGACACGTCTCTCTCTATAGCTTACCCCTACTTTTTTCAGAATCTCGAACAGCTTGCATCATTTTATATTCTCGAACGCTTTTTCCAGGTCGACAAATCCCATGAAAGTGTCTTGATTTTTCTTTAGCCTTGCTTCCAATATTAGCCGTAACGTCAGAATGGCCTCTCTCGTCCCTTTACTTTTCCTAAAGCCAAACTGATCGTCACCTAGCGCATTCTCAATTTTCTTTTCCATTCTTCTGTATATTATTCTTGTAAGCAGCTTCGATGCATGAGCTGTTAAGCTGATTGTGCGATAATTCTCGCACTTGTCAGCTCTTGCCGTCTTTGGAATTGTGTGGATGATGCTTTTCCGAAAGTCAGATGGTATATCGCCAGACGCATATATTCTACACACCAACGTGAATAGTCGTTTTGTTGCCACTTCCCCCAATGATTTTAGAAATTCTGATGGAATCTTATCCATCCCTTCTGCCTTATTTGACCGTAAGTCCTCCAAAGTTCTTTTAAATTCCGATTCTAATACTGGATCCCCTATCTCTTCTAAATCGACTCCTGTTTCTTCTTCTATCACATCAGACAAATCTTCACCCTCATAAAGGAATTCCCGTTGCACCGTTGCACTCTTAATGTTACCACCGTTGCTTTTAATGTCACCAAAGGTTGTTTTGACTTTCCTGTATGCTGAGTCTGTCCTTCCGACAACCATATCTTTTTCGATGTCTTCACATTTTTCCTGCAGCCATTTCGTCTTAGCTTCCCTGCACTTCCTTTTTATTTCATTCCTCAGCGACTTGTATTTCTGTATTCCTGATTTTCCCGGAACATGTTTGTACTTCCTCCTTTCATCAATCAACTGAAGTATTTCTTCTGTTACCCATGGTTTCTTCGCAGCTACCTTCTTTGTACCTATGTTTCCCTTCCCAACTTCTGTGATGGCCCTTTTTAGAGATGTTCATTCCACTTCAACTGTACTGCCTACTGCGCTATTCCTTATTGCTGTATCTATGGCGTTAGAGAACTTCAAACGTATCTCGTCATTCCTTAGTACTTCCGTATCCCACTTGCGAATTGAGTCATCCTGACTAATGTCTTGAACTGCAGCCTACTCTTCGTCACTACTATATTGTGATCTATATCTGCTCCTGGGCCCGCCTTACAATCCAGTATCTGATTTTGGAATCTCTGTCTGACCATGATGTAATCTAATTGAAATCTTCCCGTATCTCCCGGTCTTTTCCAAGTATACCTCCTCCTCTTGTGATTCTTGAACAGGGTATTCGCTATTACTAGCTGAAACTTGTTACAGAACTCAATTAGTCTTTCTCCTCTTTCATTCCTTGTCCCAAGCCCATATTCTCCTGTAACCTTTTCTTCTACTCCTTCCCCTACACAGCATTCCAGTCGCCCATGACTATTAGATTTTCGTCCCCCTTTACATACTGCATTACCCTTTCAATATCCTCATACACTTTCTCTATCTGTTCATCTTCATCTTGCGACGTTGGCATGTATACCTGAACTATCGTTGTCGGTGTTGGTCTGCTGTCGATTCTGATTAGAACAACCCGGGCACTGAACTGTTCACAGTAACACACCCTCTGCCCTACCTTCCTATTCATAACGAATCCTACACTTCTTATACCATTTTCTGCTGCTGTTGATATTACACGATACTCACCCGACCAGAAATCCTTGTCTTCCTTCCACTTCACTTCACTGACCCCTACTATATCTAGATTGAGCCTTTGCATTTCCCTTTTCAGATTTTCTAGTTTCCCTACCACGTTCAAGCTTCTGACATTCCACGCCCCGACTCGTAGAACGTTATCCTTTCGTAGATTATTCAATCTTTTTCTCATGGTAACCCCCCTTGGCAGTCCCCTTCCGGAGATCCGAATGGGGGACTATTCCGGAATCTTTTGCCAATGGCGAAATCATCACGACACTTCTTCAGATACAGGCCACATATCCTGTGGATACACGTTACGTGTCTTTAATGCAGTGGTTTCCATTGCCTTCTGCATCCTCATGTCGTTGATCATTGCTGATTCTTCCGCCTTTAGGGGCAATTTCCCACCCCTAGGACAAGAGAGTGCCCTGAACCGCTGTCCGCTCCTCCGCCCTCCTTGACAAGGCCGTTGGCAGAATGAGGCTGACTTCTTATGCCGGAAGTCTTCGGCCGCCAATGCTGATTCTTTATCAAAATTTAGGCAGTGGCTGGGTTCGAACGCGGGATCGAAGACGTTTTGATTATGAATCAAAGACGCTACCCCTAGACAACGGGTACAATCCTTAATTTCCATATGAGAGGGAAATACTTGTTAATTGAATACCATGTTTACGTTCCAGGTTACAAATCGTGTTCAATGTGCAAGCATCTGCATCCACGGTAGCATCACAATTAAAAGTAGCACCATGGAATACTCAACTGTAGTGACATAGCCCGTGCACTGCTCGAAGATTGTACATTGCATCCAGCTTTCTCAAACATGGGAACAATAACTTCTTTAGCAATTTGTGGCGCAATTGACGGTCGAACCCTCCCATGAGCATTTCCCAGATGGCCAATTAATACCAACGTTGGAATCATGTTCTACAACTCCCCAGTGCGAAAAGAGGACACTCCGTATTCCTTTAATGCATCGATACTCGCGAAGAAGTGTTGATGTTGTTTGGTAAATCAGCTTTATGACTAGAGCCCCGCTTACATTCTCGAGACCTTTGTTGACTGTCAGCTATTTAATGCACGCTGATAGTCTTATTTGAATCCTACGTCACCGTACCAGTACGGGTACCTAATGTCAAGTAATTCTACCAAACTATCAACAATGCAAATCCTGCTTTGCTCAGTCCGAACATAATTCCTATAAAATTGGATACCGATACGGTAAATAGTTTTCCGTCTACACTGCCTCAAGAATCTATGGTTTAATTGTACCGCCCTGTACTTTGTGCCACTTACAGTAGTTCAAGCTTGCAAGTGGAGTGGGTGAGCAATTATTGATAGTATCCTTGCGTACTACTTCTAATCTTCTTTATTTTATATTCGCGTTCCTTACGCGAGGCGAACGTTGGAGAGATTAGCGTACTTTTTCAGTGTTTCGCAAATTTTGGTTTTCTCAGCTTCCACCATAGCGTTTACAAAATGATTGTTGTTCTTTTTAATCTGTGGATTCATTGACCTTTTAGTAAAACAATCGTAGTGCATCCATTCCGTTTAGCAGCTATGCTCCTAGGTATTTGATCAACGTGTCTGACAACGTGACGCCATGATGTTCGGATCACATATTTTATCGAAGACTGATGTATTGGTGCGTTGCGCCCAGAAAACTAGATGGTGCGGGTCGCGTAACTGCGGTTCAAGATTCGTAATTGAACGATCTCTTGATGAAGTCGCGGTTAGAATTTGTTTCTTACTATTATTTTAATATAAATTTTTGTCGCCATCGGTGTTTAAAAGTCGAGATAGTGAAGACAGGTAATTCACGTGAACTTCTATGGGACTTCCAACGTTATTTGG
The DNA here is from genome assembly GCF_021461395.2 of Schistocerca americana. NCBI lineage: Eukaryota > Metazoa > Arthropoda > Insecta > Orthoptera > Acrididae > Schistocerca > Schistocerca americana. Next base: position 324,364,499 of record NC_060119.1, on the reverse strand, counting down.
CTGTTTACTAATTTTTATTATCGCAACAAATATTATATTTATAAACATCGACAAGCAAAAGTTTTCCGAAGATATATACGATCGTGTAAGGTACCCGGAACTACTTTGCACCTCGACGATTCGACATGGAGACACAGGTTTCAAGGACTAGGGACCGGTTTCGAAAATGTCAGTCAAACATCGATAAATAAAATTGTATATGACGTTTTTTAAACCACACCTGGAAGAAAACTAGCATTCCAACCGGTCCCAAGCCCGTATAAAGTTGGAGGGTTGATCATTTGGCTGACCATTCAACATTGTAAAAACCTGATGGTTTCCTACATACTCACACCCAGCCTCGGATTGGAATGAATCTAACGGAAAACAATCCAAGCTTATGAAAAAAGAACTACGAATAAGTACACGGAACGTAAAACACTGTACGCTGCAGGACAGGCAAATGTCCTGGACAAGGTATGCACAGAGAGAAAAACTACACGAACATATACAGAGGAAACAAGCACGTTCACCACATATTTGGGACAAGATTTGCGATTCAAGATAAAATAATAGCCAGTGTGATGACACTAGAAAATGTTCAAATGGTTCAAATGGCTCTGAGCACTATGGGACTCAACTGCTGAGGTCATTAGTCCCCTAGAACTTAGAACTAGTTAAACCTAACTAACCTAAGGACATCACAAACATCCATGCCCGAGGCAGGATTCGAACCTGCGACCGTAGCGGTCTTGTGGTTCCAGACTGCAGCGCCTTTAACCGCACGGCCACTTCGGCCGGCTCTAGAAAATGTCAATGAAGGAATATGCTACATCAGAATCAAAGGCAAATTTAGAAACATCTCATTAATAAGTGTCCATGCCTCAACTGAGGACAAGGAGAAAGACATAAAAGACGAATTCTATGACACCTTAGACCAGATGTACTCCAGATTACCACAGTATGACATCAAAATTATGCTGGGAGGCTTAAATGCCAAAATAGGAGAAGAACAGCAATGGAAACCATGTACAGGCATGTTCATTCTTCACACTGAATCAAATGATAACGGTATAAGGCTTGTCAACTTCGCCACAGCTAGAAACATGAAAATAGCAAGCACATACATAAAGCAACATGGACCTCACCGGATGGATTTACTAGGAACAAAATAGACAATTCTCTTGTGCTAATTAAGATGAAATCGTCATTACCAAAACCACCAAGTAAGAACAACAGTGGTAAAAGAACTCAAGAGTAGATGTGAGCAGGCTAAAAGAGGAGGAGGTGAATAAACAGTTTAACACTAAGCTTAAGAATAGATTCACTGAATTAGAGAGTGACAACAGTAGAACAGAAGATGAAGATATAAACACAAAATGGAAAATGGTGACAACAGTTATGAGGGAGACAGAGCATGAACTACTAGGAGACAATAATAATAGCAATATAAAGCGCAAATCATGGTTCAATGAAACATGTAGAAAAGTAGTACAGGACAGGAAGAAAGCCAGACAGGTAGTAATGAACAATAACAACCATGAAACCATACAACATACAGAAAAGCCGCGAGAAAAATGAAGAGTATGATAAGGCGAGAGAAAAGAGCATTCATATATAAACAGATAGAGTAGGCTAAGGAGAACTATAAGCAGAACAATAGTTAACAGTTTTACAGGCCAATGAATAGCTATAGAATACAGTACAGATAATGAAGGACGAGAATGGAAAACTGATCACTATGAATGAAGGAAAGTTAGAGAACTCCAGGAAATACTTCAAAGAACTGCTGAACAACCCGGTAGATGTCTACAACAATGAAAACATGACAGAAAACAATCAGGACGAACAACCATTGTCTAGGAACCAACTCTGATAGCGGTGAAGGATGCTATAAAAAGACTAAAAAATGGAAAGACATCTGGCATAGACATGATATCAGCAGAGCTCATCAAAGAAGGGAGACAGGAGATACATGAATGGTTAGCCGAACTGATAAAAGAGGTATGGAGAAAAGAAGTAATGATGGAGGAATGGAAAACTGCTGCTTTATGTCCCATATACAAGAAAGGAGACAAAATGCTGACACAGAACTACAGAAGGATATCTCTCCTATAGACATGCTATAAAGCAATATCAAGAATTATACTGAACAAGCTCAACCAGTACATTGAGGAGATATTAACATAGCACAAGCAGGGTTCAGAGAATGTAAATCAACAGTCGACCAAATATTCACATTAAGACAAATATTAGATAAGAGCTGGGATCACAATCATGATACCTTATGCCTGTTTATAAATTTCAACAAAGCATATTACAGTATAGTAAGAGAGGAAATGTGGGGGATAATGGCAGAGTATGGGATACCTGACAAGCTGATACAGCTAACTAAAATGTGTGTGATGGAATCAAAGTGCAGAGTGAAAGTACAGGGGGAGTTCTCAGAAGCATTTGAAGTAAAGACAGGAGTGAGATAGGGATATATTATATCACCAATCCTGTTCAATTTGGCCCTTAACAACACCCTGAGGAGACTAACATACGAAAGTGCAGGAGTTACCAAAGGAAAAAAGATAAATTAACTGGTTTTTGCGGATGATATTGTGCTGATAGGAAATAACATGGAAGAACTGGAGAAAATGGGGACTGTGCTTGTGGAAGAAGCAACGAAAGTAGGTCTAAGTATAAATGAAAGTGAAACAAAGTTCATGGTAGTAGGGAGCAGAGCTCATTTGGGATCAAACCATCAAAAAATTGGAAATCTAACAATGCAGAAGACAGACACATTCTCGTGCCTCGGTATCAACATCAACCAACAAAACTTTATACAACAAGAGATAGTAACAGGACTTCAAGGTGGGAGAAGATGTCTAGGAGCTATGCACATCATAAGATCGAAGTTACTATCTAGGCAGGCAGAAATAAGAATATATCAGACCATCATCAAGCCAGTAGTGTACTATGAAAGTGAGGCATGGATCCTGACAAAGAAAACAGAGAAAAAACTCATCACTTTTGAAAATAAAGTACTAAGAAAAAAATATGGACCAGTGAAAGAAAATGAACAGTGGAAAGCAAGGAAAAATAGAGAACTCAGACAATTATACACACTGCCTGACGTTGTAGCGAGTGTGAAAAAGATGAGACTAGGACGGGACGGACATTTGAGAGGGAGAGGGGAGAAAACGGTAATAAAGGCTGTAATGGATGGAGAAGCTGAAGGTAACAGACCACTGTGATGGCCGAGAATGAGATGGAAGGATAATACCGTGGGAGACATGCAGATACTGGGTCTGCGATATGAAGATGCAGATGACAAGAAAGTGTGGAAGGCTGGACTGAGTGATGCCAGTATGCCAGTATAAGAAGAAGAAGATGACATTATTCAATAACAGAATGCTTTACACTGGGCAGAACATAAGGGTAATGCAGGATTAATGGTCGGATGTCATTTCGACATCACTAGTTTGTCATACAACACGGAAAACTAACACGACTGTAAGTATAAAGGATTGCGCAACACATTTTCGGGAAAACTTTAGTTGTTGATATTTATAAATATAATATTACTTGTAATGCCAGCCGTGGTGGCGGAGCGGTTCTAGGGGCTACAGTCTGGAACCGCGCGACCGCTGCGGTCGCAGGTTCGAATCCTGCCTCGGGCATGGATGTGTGTGATGTCCTTAGGTTAGTTAGGTTTATGTAGTTCTAAGTTCTAGGGGACTGATGACCTCAGAAGTTAAGTCCCATAGTGCTCAGAGCCATTGAACCATTTTTTGTTGTAATGATGAAAACTAGTAAACACCCAAATAACATTGGAAATTGAATAAAAGTTCACGGTATTGCAGGAGATCTTTTATTACATTACCTTTGAAATATAATGAACACCGAAGAGCCAAAGAAGCTGGTACACCAGCCAAATATAGTGTAGGGGCTCCGCGAGCATGCAGAAGCGCCCTAACACAACATGGCATGGACTCGACTAATGTCTGAAATAGTGCTGGAGGGAACTGATACCATGAATCCCGCAGCGCCGTCCATAGATACGTAAGAGTGCGAGGAGGTGGAGATCTCTTCTGAACAGCACGTTGCAAGGCATCCCAGATATGCTCAATAATGTACATGTCTGGGCTGTTTGGTGGCCAGGGGAAGTGTTTAAACTCAGAAGAGTGTTCCTGGAGCCACTCTGTAGCAATTCTCGACACGTGGGGTGTCGCATTGTCTTCCTGGAACTGTCCTGGTCAGTAGGAATGCACAATGGACACGAATATATGCAAGTGATCAGACAGGATGCTTACGTACGTGTCACCTGAGAGAGTCGTATCTAGACGTATAAGAGGTCCCATAGCAATCCAACTGCACACACCCCACACCATTACAGAGCCTGCACAAGATTGAACAGTCCAATGCTGACATACAGGGTCCATGGATTCATGGGGTTGGCTCCACATCCGCTCGAAAAATTTTGAAACCAGACTCCATCGACCAGGCAACATGATTCCAATCATAAGCAGTCCAATGTCGGTTTTGACGGGCCCAGGCGATTCGTAAATATTTCTTTCGTGCAGTCATCAAGGCTACATGAGTCGGCCTCCGAAAGCCCATATCGATGATGTTCCGTTGAATGGTTCCTACGGTGGCACTTATTAACGGCACAGCATTGAAATCTGCAGCAATTTGTTCAACGGTTGCAGTTCTGTCATGTTGAACGATTCTCTTAACTCGTCGTTGGTCCCGTTCTTGCAGGATCTTTTTCCGGCCGCAGCGATGTTGGGATTTAATTTTATTACCGGATTGCTGATATTCATGTACACTCGTGAAACGTTCGTATGGGAAAATCCCCTACTTCATCGCTAACTCGGAGACGCTGTGTCCCATCGCTCGTGTGCCGTCTGTAACACCACGTTCAGACTCACTTCAATCTTGATAACCTGCCATTTTAGCAGCAGTAACCGGTCTAACAACTGCGGCAGATACTTGATGTCTTATATAGGCGTTGCCGATCGCAGCGCCGTATTCTGCCTTTCTATTTACCTCTGCATTTGAATACGCTTGCCTATATCAGTTTCTTTGGCGCGTTAGTGTATACGAAATAATATGACTGGAACTTTATCCAGCGATCCACTTGAACGTTACCTACCTGACTGTCAAAATCTCGTGGTCAGGGCATCAACGCAGCTTCAAAGCTGGCAAATTTCTCGCAGTCCGCTTTGTTATCCCCTTTTTTGACTTCCCTCCTACATAAAAACTCTTCGTTTCTCTAAAGTTCATCGAGATCCATTTTTAGAAACCCTGTTAAAATTTTTTCAGCGAAGCTTTTACGAGTACGAGACTGCATCCCATGTTGATTTATAGACAGTTTTTCTATCACTGTCGAAAGCGACAGAAACGTTAGTCCATTAAGCAACTTGAGGATGTGACTACATAACCGAAAAAGCATTTCTTTTAAGATGACGATATCCGCAGGAACCTACGGTGTTTCAAATTTCTTGTTCTAATTCTGACCCTGCACTATCATATCTTGTTCTGAAAGTTTAATCACTGTTCTCTGCAATTACACTTTCAGCACATTTACCACAAATCATCCTGATCCCCTGCATACTTCTATGACTTACAACTTCACGAAATTTTGTATTTGTCCAGTCCAGGGCTACTGGAAGCAGTGTCGGATGCCAAAGGCTTTCCTACACGATATTAGGAATGGTATTGTTTATGTTTGTGGTGTTTCTATATTTTTGGTCACCGCATTTAGCTCGAACATAATGAACTCAGAGCTGCACAGAACACTCTTCTGATCACGACTGACACTTGCAGCTTACTGAAGGCACGGCACAGGGGTCGTTCGTCGTCACACACAACAGCGTGACTTTCAGGCTTCGGTAGTACGTGCATTGATGTTCTATTACATTTCTAGTTGTGTTTCCATATTTTTGTCCAATTCCTGTAGATTCATATAACAGTTTAGTAATACTGAAGAGTTGGCTGAAGTTTAAGAGAAAATACGGAAGAATCAATGATCAATTTGTCTTCATGAAAGGTAAAGGTATAGTAAAGTGAGGCAGTTCAAGGCTTAAGGAAAATCAAGACACATTCTTAGGATGTGTCGACTTAGAAATAGTGTTCGACAATATACAACGATGCAAAAACTGCAAATTATTGAGATAAATAATTGTCAACTATAGAGAAGATTGAATAATACACAATATAAATACAAAAACCAAGAGGGAGAATATAAATAAGTATTAAGCAATACATTCTGTACACTGAATAACTACTTAGGTGACACAGAGGAGGGGTTTGTTAAAAAATGTAACACAAGTAAATAATAATAACGATAATATAACATCTACCATTCCACGTAACACTTTCAAAGTAAGTTTCATTCTACCTTACTTCTTTTGCGGAGAAACTTATTCCCAAAGTTAGGTTATATATACAAGTAACTCCTTATTCTCTTTCTAAGTTAGAAATCTCAGGCTGACTCAGTTTTTTAGGTTGAAAATGAGAAGGAGCATTATATGACATGGTTCTGAGATCAGATGTTAGTGTGTGTAGCGTATGTGGTGTCACGGAACAACGTATGTAAAGTTTGTTTAGCGTGTGCAGTAATTGGGAATGAGAAATGAATGAACAGTGTGGCACTAGTCTTTTACATTATTAACTTACTTCTAAAACAATATAGTACACTAGCGATAAACAGAATGAGGTAGAACTGTTTTGGACGGAGTGGCCTCGTACTCGGGAGGGTGGAGGCTCCAGTCCTCATTAACCCATCCTGATTCAGGAATCAGGACGAAATTGCTGTGTTGGTTTTGTTGGCTCCATTTAGAAGGCTGATTCGATGCAGCTCTCCACGCTAAGCTACCCTGTGAAAGCTTCTTCATCTCCGAATAACCACTGCATCTGGTTACTTATGCATCTCTTGGTTTCCTTTCAACATTTTTACCCCCCACCCCCACCCCACCCTTCCCATCAATGTTAAACTGGTTATCTTTTGATGTCCCAGGATGTATCCTGTCGAACGATCTCTTCTTTCAGTCAACTTAAGCCACAAATTTCTTGTCTCCCCAATTTTATCATTACTTACGTCATGTTGTTGTTGATGTGGTCTTCAGTCCTGAGACAGGTTTGATGCAGCTCTCCATGCTACTCTATCCTGTGCAAGCTTCTTCATCTCCCAGTACCTACTGCAGCCTACATCCTTCTCAATCTGCTTAGTGTATTCATCTCTTGGTCTCCTTCTACGATTTTTACCCTCCACGCTGCCCTCCAATACTAAATTGGCGATCCCTTGATGCCTCAGAACGTCCTACTAATCGGTCCCTTCTTCTAGTCAAGTTGTGCCCCATACTCCTCTTCTCCCCAATCCTATTCAACACCTCCTCATTAGTTATGTGATCTACCCATCTAATCTTCAGCATTCTTATATAGCACCACATTTCGAAAGCTTCTATTCTCTTCTTGTCTAAACTATTTATCGACCACGTTTCACTTCCATACATGGCTACACTCCATACAAATACTTTCAGAAACGACTTCCTGACACTTAAATCTACACTCGATGTTAACAAATTTTTCTTCTTCAGAAACGCTTTCCTTGCCATTGCCAGTCTACATTTTATATCCTCTCTACTTCGACCATCATCAGTTATTTTGCTCCCCAAATAGCAAAACTCCTTTACTACTTTAAGTGATTTCCTAATCTAATTCCCTCAGCATCACCCGACTTAATTCGACTACATTCCATTATCCTCGTTTTGCTTTTGTTGATGTTCATCTTATATCCTCCTTTCAAGACGCTATCCATTCCATTCAACTGCTCTTCCAAGTCCTTTGCTGTCTCTGACAGAAATACAATGTCATCGGCGAATCTCAAAGTTTTTATTTCTTCTCCATGGATTTTAATACCTACTCCGAATTTTTCTTTTGTTTCCTTTACTGCTTGCTCAATATACAGTTTGAATTACATCGGGGTAGACTACAACCCTGTCTCACTCCCTTCCCAACCACTGCTTCCCTTTCATACCCCTCGACTCTTATAACTGCCATCTGCTCTCTGCACAAATTGTAAATAGCCTTTCGCTCCCTGTATTTTATCCCTGCCACCTCCAGAATTTGAAAGAGAGTATTCCAATCAACATTGTCAAAAGCTTTCTCAAAGTCTACAAATGCTAGAAACGTAGGTTTGCCTTTCCTTAATCTTTCTTCTAAGATAAGTTGTAGGGTCAGTACTGCCTCACGTGTTCCAACATTTCTACGGAATCCAAACTGATCTTCCCCGAGGTAGGCTTCTATCAGTTTTTCCATTCGTCTGTAAAGAATTCGCGTTAGTATTTTGCAGCTGTGACTTATTAAACCGATAGTTCGGTAATTTTAACATCTGTCAACACCTGCTTTTTTGGGATTGGAATTATTATATTCTTCTTGAAGTCTGAGGGTATTTCGCCTGTTTCATACATCTTGCTCACCAGATGGTAGAGTTTTGTCAGGACTGGCTCTCCCAAGGCTGTCAGTAGTTCTAATGGAATGTTGTCTACTCCGGGGGCCTTGTTTCAACTCAGGCCTTTCAGTGATCTGTCAAACTCTTCACGCAGTATCGTATCTCCCATTTCATCTTCATCTACATCCTCTTTCATTTCCATAATATTGTCCTCAAGTACATCGCCCGTGTATAGACACCCTAAATATTCCTTCCACCTTTCTGCTTTCCCTTCTTTGCTTAGAACTGGGTTTCCATCTGAGCTCTTGATATTCATACAAGTGGTTCTCTTTTCTCCAAGGGTCTCTTTAATTGTTCTATTCACAGCATCTATCTTACCCCTAATGAGATAAGCCTCTACATCCTTACATTTGTTCTCTAGCCATCCCTGTTTAGCCATTTTGCACTTCCTGTCGATCTAATTTTTGAGACGTTTGTATTCCTTTTTGCCTGCTTCGTTTACTGCATTTTTATATTTTCTCCTTTCATCAATTAAATTCAATATTTCTTCTGTTACCCAAGGGTTTCTACTAGCCCTCCTTTTTTTACCTATTTAATCCTCTGCTGCCTTCACTATTTTATCCCTCAAAGTTACCCATTCTTCTTCTACTGTATTTCTTTCCCCCATTCCTGTCAGTTGTTCCCTTAAGCTCTCCCTGAAACTCTGTACAACCTCTGGTTCTTTCAGTTTATTCAGGTCCCATCTCCATAATTTCCCACCTTTTTACAATATACATACCTATTCTCCAGCATTCTTATGTAGCACCACATTTCAAAAGCTTCTATTCTCTTCCTCCCTAAAGTGTTTCTCGTCCATGTTTCACTTCCGTACATGGCTATACTACAGCAAAGACCTTCAGGGAAGACTTCCTAACGGTTAAATGTATATTCGATGTTAACATACTTCTCTTCTTCAGAAGCTCTTTTCTTGCCTTAGTCAATCTGATTTTCATATCCTCTATAGTTCTGCCATCATCAGTCATTTTGATCACAAATAGCAAAACGCATCTACTACTTTTGGTGTTTCGTTTCCTAAACTAGTTCCCTCAGCATGACCAGATTTAATTCGATTACATTCCATAATCTTTGTTTTGCTTTTACTGATGTTCGTCTTCTGTTCTCTTTTCAAGACATTGTCCATTCCGATGAACTACTCTTCCAAGTCTTGTACTGTCTGTAACAGCATTATACGTCATCGGCAAACCTCTAAGATTTTAGCCGCGGTGGTCTTGCGGTTCTGGCACTGCAGTCCGGAACCGTGGGACTGCTACGGTCGCAGGTTCGAATCCTGCCTCGGGCATGGGTGTGTGTGATGTCCTTAGGTTAGTTAAGTTTAAGTAGTTCTAAGTTCTAGGGGACTTATGACCTAAGATGTTGAGTCCCATAGTGCTCAGAGCTATTTCTAAGATTTTATTTCTTAAACTTAAATTTCTTCTTTAATTTTATCTTTGGTTTCCTTTCCTCCTTGCTCAAAGTAAAGATTCAAGAGGCTATAAACGTCGTCACTCTCTTCTCATCCACAGCTTCCCATACATGCAGGAGTCTAATAACAAATTGTAGATACCTCTGAGCCCTTGTATTTTACCCCTATTACCTTCAGAATTTCAAAGGAAGTATTCCAGTCGACATTGCAAAAAGCTTTCTCTAAGTCTACAGATGCTATTACCGTAGGTTTTCCCGTTCCTTAAACTATTTTCTAAGGTAAGTCGCAGAGTCTGTATTGTGTCGCGAATTGCTACATTTCTCAGGAACCCAAGCTCATTTCCTCTGAGGTCGGCTTCTACCCTTTTTTCCATTCTTCTGTGAAAAATTCGTAACAATATTTTGGAACCACGAGTTATGAAGCTGATAGTTCGGTGATTTTCACACTTGTCAGCAACTTCTTGCCATGGAATTGGATTCATTACCTTCTTCTTGAAGTTCTAGGGTACTTCGCCTGTCTATCCAAAGACTATCAGTAGTACCGACGGAATATCGTCTACTCCCCAGGGCCTGGTTTTGAGTTGGGTCTTTCAGTGCTCTGTCGAATTTTTATAGAATTATTGTATCTCCCATCTCATTTTCAACTACGTCCTCTGCCATTTCTATAATAATGCCTTCAAAATCATCTCCCTGGTACAGATCATCTACATCCTCCATCTACCTTTTAGCTTTCTCTTCTCTGCTTCGGACTGGTTTTGCATCTTAACTCTTGATTGATATTCATGCATCTGCTTCTCTTTCCTCCAAAGGCCTCTTTAATTTTCCTGTAGGTGGTATCTATCTTTCCCCTAGTGAATTACGCTTCTAAATCCTCACATTTTTCCTGTAGCTATTCCCGCTTAGCCATTTTGCACTTCCTCTCAGTTTAATTTTGTATACATCTGTATTCCCTGTGGCGTCTTTCATTAGCCAGAGTTTTATATTTTATCCTTTCATCAGTCAAAATCAATATTTCCTGTGTTATCCAATGATTTCTGCTATGACTTGTCTTTTTTTTCTGTTTGATCCTCTGCTGTTTTACTGCTTCATTTCTTAAAGCTACCAGTCGTGTTCGGCTGTATTCCTTTCCACTGTTCGCGTCAACAGTTGCCTAATCCTCCATCTAAAACTCTCGAAACTTTTTATCTTATCCAGGTCCCATCTCCTTAATTTCCGATTTTTTGCAATTTCTTTAGTTTCAATCTACAGTTACCATTAAATGAATTGTGGTCAGAGGCCACAGCTGCCCCTGGAAATGTCTTACAATTGCTATGTTGTTCTTCTGAACACCATGCGTGGTGGGAATTAGTAAAGTTCGGTGCTGGACGAATAGAACTTCTGGTTAGATAAACACAGGGTTACAAATACAGTCAAGCCGGGCGGAGTGGCCGTGCGGTTCTGGGCGCTACAGTCTGGAGCCGAGAGACCACTACGGTCGCAGGCTCGAATCCTGCCTCGGGCATGGATGTGTGTGATGTCCTTATGTTAGTTAGGTTTAATTAGTTCTAAGTTCTAAGCGACTGATGACCTCAGAAGTTAAGTCGCATAGTGCTCAGAGCCATTTGAACCATTTTGAACAAATACAGAGTCCAACAGCAGTAACGCAGAATTGCGTTTAATAATAAATAAGAAAATACCAATGTAAGCAACCCACCATGAACAGCACAACGAACGCATCATCGTAGGCAAGATAGAAACGAAGCCCACTTCTACTACAGTAGCTCAAGTTTATATGGCAATTAGATCCACAAATGATGAAGAGAGTGAAGAAATGTATGATGAGATGAAAGAGGAGAGTGACTACATAACATTTTTAAAAGGAGCCCACGCTGGAAACATACGGTTTCCGTTCTACGACAATTTCAGTTCAGATTTGTAACACGTCCACGTCTAATGAGGAAAGAGTAAAGTCTGAGAGTTCCTACAAAACGTGTAGGACCGGATCTTGAAAGCTGTGCCACTGAATGTACGTCAGGAAATGTGGTTTCAGCGTGATGGTACACCACCTCACTTCTCACGTGTGGTTCGGAGACGTCTCAGCAAACGGTATTGTGTAAGATGGATAGGCCGAGGTGGTCCAACCGCGTCGCCGCCCGGATCATGGGATTTAAGTTTTGTGAGCTACGTCTTGTGGGGGAGTATGCAAAGTTTAATTTACGAGTCTCCTGTTAAGAGAGAGAAAGATCTGCTGGCAAGAGTCCTGGCTGCTGCATCAGACACTGAAGAGACCATAGGTGGGATAGAGAGTGTGTACCAGGACATAGTACAATGTGTGTAACTACGTTGGTGGTCGTCACATCGAGCCGCTGTTTTATTGCGTAAGCACTGATCTGTACGTACTGTATGCTCGGTCATTCTTCGTTTAGGGTAATATTAACACGTAACATTTAAGTGTTATTTCAAACAAATGCGCGTATATGATAAATGGATGTTTTCTCCCTTTCGAATTTTTTACCTAATAACTGTACTGCGTCACTCCTAATTCAGTTCATGAAACGGACGTGGTTGAGTTGAACGTCTGAGCTGAACCACTCGTAGAATGGAAACAGTAAGTTTCCGAACGTGGGTTCGCATTCAAAATGTTATGTACTCACTCCCTCTAGAAGTTCAAGAAGGTTGTAAAGGGGATTTCAGAACACCCTGCACAAAACTTCAGCCTATCCGTTTCCCTTTTCAAATTTCGTAGCTTGTGTTCCCGATTAAGGGATCTAACATCATACACTCGGATCCTTAGAATGCAATTTTTTTTTCTCGTGATGACGGTATCCTCCTGAGTACTTCCGGCCTGAAGATCTGAATGGGGTACTATTTTGCCTCCTGAACATTTTATGCAAGATGAAGTCATCGTCATTTAACCATACAGTAAATCAGAATGACCCAGTGCTTTCACAGTACCATGACAGCCAGGCCGTTTTGGTTCATGTTAAAGATCAGATCAGTCAATCATCAAGGCTGTAGCCCCTACAACTACTGAACAGGTTGGCTTCCCTTTCCAGCAGCCGTACCTTTTTCTGGCCTCCCAACAGATATACTTCCGATGTGGTTGCAAGTACGATACAGCTATTGATATTGTTGAACCACTCAATCCACACCATCGATAGCATGGTTCATGGTTCATTTTATCCCCAGTGAAAGTGCAGTATAATTACAGGGCCTGCTGAATGGAATGGACTGCCTACAGAGCACAAAACGTGGACCAAGAGTAAGCCAAAGGAAGACGGAAGTAATGCAGATTAGCGATATTCTTCATATAAAAGCTGGTGACTACGAAGTAGGTAAAGTGAAAGAATGGTGCTACCTTACTGACGTGGCGTTGAGCTGTTTAGCACGCCTCTATGATGCTACAGATACTATCCCCTGTGAACTGCGTGGAAGGGAAGCTGCCCAAAACATCATGCAGATTATAAAAGAAATAATGCTGCATAACAGGTAACATCTTATTAAGTATAATTTACGAGGCGAAGTCCAATTGAGCACCTCGCATGGACATATTAATGAAGAGAGCAATCAAACTACGAAAGGAAATATGTGGTCACTGTAACAACTTAGTTTAATGCAATAAGTCATCAAACAAGATGATTTACCCAATGAATCAAGTACATAAACAGTTAACATTTGGACAAGGGTTTGTAAATAGTGTAGCCTTCTCTAAACTATAGCCTTCTTTGAAACTTAGCTGGTTCTACCAGTGTCGGTAACTCGTCGGCCAATTCTAGCAGAACATGTGAACTGTGAGCAATGACAATTTTACAAACAAATTTAATAATTTTCTATTCTTCTGGATTTTGTCGTGATAAACCAGTAACTTAGGTCGGAGGAAAGAAGGCAGAAAATCTCACACACTTCATGAAAAATTTTCAGTGATACCTCAATTAAAGCGCTGTACATCTGTATGCATGGGAACTCGCCACTCCTACCGAAATAATTTCTATGAACCAATCAGAAAAGCCGTTCAACAAAGATTCCAGTAAAGCACGTTAGAGCTCAACGGCTGTTCCCAGGATTCAAAGGCTCTTGTTTTCACAAGGCCTTAAGATTCTTATCCAGCTAATAGGATGCCTTTTCACTTCTTGCATAAAGTGGAAAGTCTTCTACCTTATTCCGCCTAGGTACTGATGTGTCAACTGTTTAGACACCTCACCATATTCGCTCGCCCAACAACACTGCTACATCTGCGTTGTATTTTGTAAAGCACAAAATCTGCGATTGCCTGCGGCTGGCTTTGCTGCAACGTACTCCTTACTCTGAGCATTTGGGACAAAATATAGTCGGTGTGCTTTAATAGCAAAGGAGAAAAACAAATAATTAGCAGTTAAGTCATTTGCAGTACGAATATTGCTAGCAGTTTTCAAGTAGTGTAAATGATTTCACCTCCTCAACTCTTGAGGTCTGCATATTAAATTGTGTCACAAGTGACGTCACATTTTGGGCATAAATGCCCACAGAACACTTGGAAGCGGAAAGATGCCTGATGGACAAAGCGAGGGCGACATGAAAAGCTGTCCAGACCTGGTAAAGAAGGCACTGCTCGTCGAGAGAATTAGAATGAAACACAGTCCTTAGTTTGGTGAAGAAATTTCTCAGAATGTACGCGGTGGTTTTAAAAGTTCTGGGAACGGAATAGAGAAAAAAGTACTTACATCACTGAAACTTATTTTTAATTTTTCAATGTAGTCTCCTTGTAGATTATTGCACTTGGTCCAACAATGTTCCAGTGCTTTGTTCCCATCTCGAAAATGAGTTTCCTCCAGACCCGGAGAATAGTTGTCAACGTCGGCTATCAATTCTTCATTTGTCTTCATTTGAAGTGAATCTTCGTCCACCAAGAAAAATTTTCAGTTTTAGGAAGAAATGGAAGCCTGACGGAGCCTTTTTTTTTTTTTTTTTTTTTTTTTTTTTTTTTTTCATCAGTCTACTGACAGGTTTGATGCGGCTCGCCACGAATTTCTTTCCTGTGCTAACCTCTTCATCTCAGAGTAGCACTTGCAACCTACGTCCTCAGTTATTTGCTTGACGTATTCCAATCTCTGTCTACCTCTACAGTTTTTGCCCTCTACAGCTCCCTCTAGTACCATGGAAGTCATTCCCTCATGTCTTAGCAGATGTCCTATCATCCTGTCCCTTCTCTTTATCAGTGTTTTCCACATATTCCTTTTCTCTCCGATTCTGCGTAGAACCTCTTCATTCCTTACCTTATCAGTCCACCTAATTTTCAACATTCGTCTACAGCTCCACATCTCAAATGCTTCGATTCTCTTCTGTTCCGGTTTTCCCACAGTCCATGTTTCACTACCATACAATGCTGTACACCAGACGTACATCCTCAGAAATTTCTTCCTCAAAGTAAGGCCGGTATTTGATATTAGTAGACTTCTCTTGGCCAGAAATGCCTTTTTTGCCATACCGAGTCTGCTTTTGATGTCCTCCTTGCTCCGTCCGTCATTGGTTATTTTACTGCCTAGGTAGCAGAATTCCTTAACTTCATTGACTTCGTGACCATATCCGGTGAATAAGGCGGGTGTGTCAACAATTCATGCCTTAGTTCGTGTAATTTTGCCATGCCCTTTTAAACCAACCAACCACTGCGCGGATCAGCATCTAAGCTCTCCCGACCAAATTTTAATTCATTTGTCCACCTGCCCACAGTAGAATATGAAGGAGCAGAGTCGTCGTTCCCCCCCCCCCCCCCCCACCCCCCCCCCCCCCGCCCGCCCCCTCCTGTGTATTCTGGAGATCGACATGAATGTCTTTTGCTTTCATACCTTTCTTTACGAAGTACTAATAACTGCTCGAATCTCGATTTTTTTCCACCTTCACAAATCACTACGCTGGAACAACAACAACAGACCCACGTCACCACCACAGCTCTCTTCCACGAGCACTGACATGGCGCGTGATTACAGGCAACAGACCTATGAATGTCACATGAACAAGTCGTTGAGCTAGCGCTGACCTCTCGTAGTGATTTCAGGAAAGTTTTCAAACCACCCTCGCACATTAGTAGCACAAAATTCTGTGATAGCGAATCATAAATTGTAGGAAGCCCAGACAAAAGTACAATCAATGCGTTTGACATGGTGGTAAAGATGGATGTTGACAATTAGCTTGACTGGTGAGATAAGAAAAGCGGAGGTTTGCGCAGAATCGCGCGAGCGAAGGGTTGTATGGAGAACACTGACAAGACGTCAGCAGATTTTAATACATTGAGGCGACAAGCGATAGCGATAGGCAAATATACAGATGGCAGTAGTATAGCTTACATAAAGTACAAAAGGGGAGAGCATTCGCAGATCTGTCATTTGTTCTCAGGTGATTGATGTGGAAAGATTTCCGACGTGATTATGTCCGCACGATGGGAATTAACAAACGCTGAACAAGAAATGGTAGCTGGAGCTAGACTCTTGGTACTCTCCAATCCGGAAATCGTTAGGAAATTCAATATTTGGACAACCACAGTGTGAATAGTGTGCCGAGAATACCAAATATCAGGTGTTACCACGGACGATGCAGTGGCTGATGGCCATCACTTAACTGAGCGCAGCGGCGTTTGCGTACAGCTGTCATTGCTAACTGACAAGTAACAATAAGTGAAATAGCAGCGTAAATAAAGGTGGGACGTGCAATGAACGCATCCGTTACGACAGTGCACCGAAATCTGGCGTTAATGGGCTATGGCTGCAGATTATT
The DNA here is from genome assembly GCF_021461395.2 of Schistocerca americana. Classification (NCBI taxonomy): domain Eukaryota; kingdom Metazoa; phylum Arthropoda; class Insecta; order Orthoptera; family Acrididae; genus Schistocerca; species Schistocerca americana. The sequence goes on along the minus strand of NC_060119.1, from coordinate 324,347,890 downwards.
GACGCGAGAGCCTTTGCTAACAGCACGACATGGCCTGCAGAGCCTCTCCTCAGCTCGTTGCCATATGGTTGGGACCTAGACTACTGGAAAACCGTGGTCTGCCCAGATGATGCCCGATATGAGTTTATAAGAATTGAATGTAGGGTTCGAGTGTGGCACAGACCTCACGAAGCCATGGACCCAAGCTGTCTACAAAGAGTTGTGCAGGTCGGTAGTGGCTCAATAAAATTATGGGCTGCGTTTACATAGAATAGAGAGGACCCTCAGATCCTGCTGAATTTGGAGGCCATTTGCAGCCATTCATGGACATCATGTTCCCAAACAACGATGTTCTTTTCTGGATGGAAATGCGCCATTTAACCGGGCTGTAATTGTTCGCGATTGGTTTGAGGAACAACTTGGATAATTCGGACAAATGATTTGGCTATCAGAATCGTTTGACACGAATCACATCGTGCATGTATGGGACATAATCGAGAGGTCAGTTCGTGTATAAAATTCTACACTGGTAACAGTTTCGCAATTATGGACGTCTATAGAGGCAGCTTGGCTCATTATTTCTGCAGGAGACATCCATCGACTTGTTGAGACTTGACACGTCCGTTGCTTCACTGCGCCGGGTAAAAGGAGGTCCGACGCGATATTAAGAGGTATCCCATGACTTTTGTCACCTCAGTGTGTATAGAGGAAGTAACTGAGGACATTGAGCGTGAGTTCTCCTCTGAGATGAAGGAAATTGGCAGAGGAGAAGTAGTCCTGGCGTCCAAATCAAACCTGTCAGAAAGTTGAGGCTAACCCATCAAAGCTGTTCTGGAAATGAGAAAACTAAACCTTATGTACAAGACAGAGACGAGACCATGAGAGCTCTTCAATATGCACGAACAACTGACGAGCCAGCACAACTGAGACCAGCATCTTCGTTTCCGTTAGTTCTATTCTATTCTGTGAAAGTGGGGACCTAGAAGCGATTGAGAGGCTTCTTCCCCGCAGTAGCCCGCAGTGGTACACAACCTCACAACACGCTACAGCAGTCCACTCACCCCACCGACGCCCCAGGATTATTGTGCGGTTCGGCCCCCATGGACCTCCCCCGCCCCCCCCTCCCCGGACCCCTGGGAACGTCTCACACCAGACGAGTTTGCGTGGTAGAGTAATTATGGTGTACGCGTACGTGGAGGAAGTGTTTGAGCAGCAATCGCCGACATAGTGTAACTGAGGCGGACTAAGGGGAACCAGCCCACATTCCCCGAGGCAGATGGAAAACCACCTTAAAAACCATCCACATGCTGGCCGGCACACCGGACCTCGACACTAATCAGCCGGGCGGATTCGTCCCAGGGACCGGCACCCCTTTCCGCCTCGAAAGCAGTACGTTAGACCGCATGGATAGCCGGGCGTGCGCTCCGCTAGTACTAGTCTTCGTAACTGAATCCATCTGTAGACTATAAATACTCATCGGCTACAGAAGACCGTTCTTTGCCGATGCACTAACGAAGCACTAACGGTGGAACTTGGCGGGTTGCCCGTGTAGGTGCCCGCATGTCGGTTACCGTTGGCTCCCCAGTCAGAAGTTTAGCATAGTTATCAGTCCGCATCTGTATCGGCTTCCGTATTGCATGCAGCAAGAGCACCTCTAAAAATACTTGCAAATATCAGAATGATCAGTATTAAAAGATCTTCACTGCTTTGCAGCTAGCCGCATTCACAACCCATCTGAACAACTACAAGACATCTTGGGGCATCGTCTACGCAATGTGAATCCTCTGTAACGTTCGTTCAGTATCTGCGAGAAGTAGTGGAGATGGTACGGCTTCAGATACGAGCAGAGACCCTTCAGCACCTGACATAGTTACTTCAGGATCTTACGGCTTCTGCTGGAGCTGCCAACACTAATCTCGGTGTTACATTTTTAAAGCTCGATTTGGCCACCGGTGGACCATTATGCTTGTATATACTAAGATGGTATCTGTTCTTTCGGACATGTCCGAAAGAACAGATACCATCAGTGACCAAGCAGCTCGTTAGAAAGAAATTACAATGAAATGACAACCCTTAGCTGCTTGGACAATACGTTGAGAATGTGGGTGTCGCGGGAGGCGTGACAGGGGGGGGGGGGGGGGGGGGGATAAATACGATCAGTCCAGAGAACAGAGTTCCAAGATACAGAGAGATACAACAAATGTAAGGACCCAGAATACTACCGTGACTACAGCACATGTTGAAAATTACCACCATTCGTCTCTTGGCACGTTTGAGGACTGGTCAGCAAATTTCTGAAGGCGGATCGTAGCTGGACTTCTTGAATTGCTGCAGTCTCATCCGAAATATTCTGCTGCAGTTCTTGAAGACCAAGAGGGCTGTTGCGATATAGCTTAGACTTGAAGTGTCCCCACACAAAGCAGTCGCACACTGACAGATCAGGTGAACTGGGTGGACAGGTAGGGAAGCGAGCAAACTGACAGTGCTCTAAGGATCCTCAGGATGTATGGAAAGTTGCTCCATCCTGTTGAAAGTAACTGTAGGTCTCTTTCTCCTCCTTTATATGCATACATTCACTTCCAATCGTATCCACTCGTCCAGGTCACTTTTATTTTTCCCCGTCCTGTAAGAAGTCCTGTAAGGTTTCGCTCTATTTGTTGGATTCACAGGAATCTTTATGAGGGCAGCTTATTCATAATCCGACCACTTCGTCTCATGTGTTTACATTATCTTTGTTCGATTACGCCATCTAGTCATTCTTACAGACGGAAATCTAAAGCAGTAGCGTCCCAAGGCGATTTCCACCGAACGGTCTTCCCGGGAATGTTAGGTTTATAGGTTTAGATAATATGTCACCTGGCGATTAGAACACGCAGGGATTCATTCCATTATGCTGGAAGAAAATGTCCATCCCCATAGCCAGAGAAACGTCTGCCAGTAATACTGATAGTTCCTTTTCCAAACGCAGATAACAAAATCTTTTAAGGTGTTGTGGCAACAACAGTCCCGAGGCACTGATAGTGTATCATTACACACAACACGTTTTCGCAGAAGTGTTCCTGGAAGTGTTTCTCCACAAATGTAAGTAAGTGTGTGCAAGACCACCAACATAAGTTACGCGTGTTATTGTCGCTGTCACGAGTGAAAATAACCATTTTTATGAATAGTATTAGTGGGACTACTTGTTGACTTGCAAGGAGCCAACCACAAAATTTCAATAATCTACCCTCATCTCCCCCACGTAGATATTGAGTACGATCTAAATGATAATGTTATCCTCCATAGCTCGAAAATATGTTGCAGATTAGGTTGTTCTGAAAAATATCTATAAAGAAAAAAATCCATACATTGTGCCGTTTCCAAGTTAACAACCACTGAAATTAGCTAATTAGGCTGTTGCGAGGACAGATTCAAGCAGGCCGCCAAAGACGATGTCGCCAAAAGTGTTCTTCGTTCGGTTTCCCAAAACCGAACACGAGAGCGATACGAAGTTTTGTCATGGCTCAGTATTAAGGATCTAACACGATCCGTTGACTGAGCAACCTTGTGCGCTATCATCTAAGCTATGGGAATAACTTACACTATTTGTATCCGGTGGTTTATTTCAGTCCTAATTAACTGGGAAAAAGCGCAACGCATCGAATTTTTCCTAACATTATCTCTCAGCACAATCTTCCCTGCAACTCTTCTAAAAGCTTTTCAAACTGTTTCTGATCACCCTGCATAAAGCTGGCCGTATTCTTACATGTGGAACATCTACATCTACGTCTACATCTACGTGATTACTCTGCTATTCACAATAAAGTGCCTGGCATAGGGTTCAATGAACCACCTTCATGCTGTCTCTCTACCGTTCCACTCTCGAACGGCAGGCGGGAAAAACGAGCACTTAAGTTTTTCTGTGCGATCCTGATTTCTCATATTTTATCGTGATGATCATTTCTCCCTGTGTAGGTGGGTGCCAACAGAATGTTTTCGCAGTCGGAGGGGAAAACTAATGATTGAAATTTCATGAGAAGATCCCGTCGCAACTAAAAACGCCTTCGTTTTAATGATTGCCACTCCAATTCACGTATCATGTCTGTGACACTATCTCCCCTGTTTCGCAATAATACTAAACGAGCTGCCCTTCTTTGTACCTTCGCGATGTCATCCGTCAGTCCCATCTGATGCGGATCCCACACCGCACAGCAATACTCCAGAATAGGGCGGACAAACGTAGTGTAAGCAGTCTCTTTGGTAGACCTGTTTCACCTTCTAAGTGTTCTGCCAATCAATCACAGACTTTGGTTTGCTGTATCCACAATATTATCTATGTGATCGTTTCAATTTAGGTAGTTTGTGATTGTAATCCCTAAGTATTTAGTTGAATTTACAGCCTTCAGATTTGAGTGACTTACCGCGTAAATTAAGCTGACTTCTTTCAGTACTCATGTTAATAACTTCACACTTTTCATTATTCAGGGTCAATTGCTACTTTTAGCACTATACAGATATCTTATCTAAATCATTCCGCAAGTCGTTTTGATAATCTGATGACTTTACAAGAAGGTAAATGACAGCATCATCTGCAGACAATCTAAGACGGCTACTCAGATTGTCTCCTATGTCGTTAATATAGATCAGGAACAATAGAGGGCCTATAGCACTTCCTTGGGAACACCGGATATTACTTCTGTTTCACTCGATGACTTCCCGTCTGTTACTACGAACTGTGACCTTTCTGACAGGAAATCAGGAATCCAGTCGCACATATGAGGCGATACTCTGTAGGCACGCAGTTTGGTTAGAAGACGCTTGTGAGGAACGGTGTCGAAAGCCTTCTGAAAATCTAAAAATGTGGAATCAATTTGACGTCCCCTGTCGATAGCACTTAGTACCTCATTAGTATGAAAAGCTAGTTGTGTTTCACAAGAACGGTATTTTCTGAATCGGTGCTGACTATATGTCAATAAATCGTTTTCTTCGAGGTACTTCATAATGTTCGAATACAGTATATGTTCAAAAACCCTACTGCAAATCGACGTTAGTGATACAGGCCTGTAATTCAGTGGATTACTCCTACTTCCCTTTTGGGGTATTGGTGTGACTTGAGCAATTTTCCAGTCTTTAGGTACGGATCTTTTTGTTAGCGAGTGGTTGTACATAAATTCTAATTATAGAGCTATTTTATTAGCATACTCTGAGAGGAACCTGACTGATATACAATCTGGACCGGAAGCCTTGCCTTTATTAAGTGATTTAAGCTTCTTTGTTACACCGAGGATATCTACTTCTAAGTTTCTCATCTTGGCAGTTGTTCTTGACTGGAATTCAGGAATATTTACTTAGTCTTCTTTGGTGTAGGAGTTTCGGAAAACTCTGCTATAGTGGCATTGTCATCAATGACGTCAGCGTTGTTATCGCGCAGTGAAGGTATTGCTTGCGTCTTGCCACTGGTGTGCTTTATGTATGACCAGAATCTCTTTGGCCGGCCGCGATGGTCTCGCGGTTCTAGGCGCGCAGTCCGGAACCGTGCGACTGCTGCGGTCGCAGGTTCGAATCCTGCCTCGGGCATGGATGTGTGTGATGTCCTTAGGTTAGTTAAGTTTAAGTAGTTCTAAGTTCTAGGGGACTGATGACCACAGCAGTTGAGTCCCATAGCGCTCAGAGCCATTTGAACCATTTTTGAATCTCTTTGGGTTTTGTGCCAGATTTAGAGACAGAATTTCGTTGTGGAAATTATTAAAAGCATCTCGCATTGAAGTACGCGCTATATTTCGAATTTCTGAAAATCTTTGCCAATCTTGGGGATTTTGCGTTCTTTTGAATTTGGCATGCTTTTTTCGTTGCTTCTGCAAAAACGATCTGACCCGTTTTGTATACCATTGGGGATCAGTAGCATCACTTACATTTTTTGTGGTACATATCTATCAATTTCTTTGATACTATATCTTTGAAAACATTCCACAACTTTTCTACACTTAGATGATCAGATCGGAAGGAGTGAAGATTGTCTCTTAAAAAGGCGTTAGCAGCATTTTTATCACCTTTTTTAAATAGATATACTTTTCGTTTCTTTTTTATGGTTGTAGGTGTTACGGTGGTCGCTAATCCCTGTGTTCGTCAAAACACTCAGTATTTGTCCTGGATTATTTGTTGCTAAAAGGTCAAGTATGCTTTCGCAACCATTTACGCTTAGAGAGGGCTCATGAATTAATTGTTCAAAATAATTTTCTGAGAAAGCATTCAGTACACTTTCGGATGATGTTTTATGCCTGAAGTCATGGACTGTGTGGCTGGTCCCGGCGGAGGTTCGAGTCCTCTCTCGGGCATGGGTGTGTGTGTTTGTCTTTAGGATAATTTAGGTTAAGTAGTGTGTAGGCTTAGGGACTGATGACCTTAGCAGTGAAGTCCCATAATATTTCACACACAACACAATCCCTTTTATGCCTGCCGCAGGCTTTAAACGTATTATTTTTCCAGAAAATCGAGGGTAGATTGAAGTCATCACCGACTATCATTGTATGAGCGGGGTGCTTATTTGAAATGAGACTCAAGTTTTCTCTGAACTGTTCAGCAACAATTTCTTCTGAGTCGGGGGATCGGTAAAATGATCCAGTTAATAGTTTAGTTCGATTGTCAGGTATGACCTCTATCCATACTATTTAACATGAACTACCTACTTCAATTTCGCTACAAGGCAAACTACCTCTGACAGCAATAAATACTCCACCACCAACTGTATTTAACCTATCTTTTCTGAACACTGTTAGATCGTTTGAAAAAAAATTCGGCTGAACTTATTTCCGGCTTTAGCCAGCTCTCTGTACCCACAACTATTTGGGCTTCTGTGATTTCTATTAGGGCTTGGAGCTCTGGTTCTTTCTCAACACAGCTACGACAATTTACAACTACAATACCAAACGTTTCTACAACTACCTTACTGTGTTTTACGGGTACACTTTTAGTCGGACGCCCCTTCTCTGGTTCCCTGAGACCCTCTCACCTAAAAAACCGGCGAGTCCCTTCCACACAGCCCCCGCTACAAGTGTAGCCGCCTCCTGTGTGTTGTGGGCTCCTGCCCTATTAAGCGGAACCCGGAAAACCACCACCCGATGGCGCAAGTCAAGGAATCTGCATCCTACATGGGCACAGAACCGCCTAAGCCTCTGATTCAGACCCTCCACTCGGCTCTGCACCAAAGGACCACAGTCGGTTCTATCGACGATGCTGCAGATGGTGAGCTCCGCCTTAATATCGGAAGCAAGACTGGCAGACTTTACCATTTCCGCTAGCCGCCCGAAACCAGACAGAATCTGCTCCGATCCAAAGCGACACACGTCATTGGTACCCACATGAGCCAGCACCTGCAGTTGGCTGCACCGTGTACTCTTCATGGCATCCGGAAGCACCCTTTCCACATTCGGAATTATTCCCCCCGGAATGCTCACGAAGTGGACGCTAGCTTCCTTCCCCTCCTTGGCAGCCATGTTCCTAAGTGGCCCCATTACGCGCCTAACGTTGGAGCTGCCAACTACCAGCAAACTCACCCTCTATGAATGCCCAGACCTTGCGGGCCAAGAAGCTTCCTCTGGAACAGAATGGACGACTGCATTCGGCTCAGAAACATCATCAGCCACAGATAACGCCCGAAACCTGTTCGTCAAACGAACCGGGGAGGCCCTACAATCGGCCCCTCGGAAAGTTTTTCGCTGCCTGCCAGACTTTGGAATGATCTCCCACTCGACCACGGGTGAGGGGTCAACCTCAGTGCAGGCAGTACCCGGGGAGGCCACAGCAGTGGACCGATCAGAGGATACGTGAGACGTGCTCGACGTCCCTCGCATCCCCGCGTCAGATCCCCCACAGTGACGCCCCTTGGCAGCAGCTTCAAGCCGTGTGACGGATCCCAACGAAGCCTGGAGCTGTGAGCGGAGGGTTACCAGCTCAGCTCGCATCTGTAAACAACAATCGCAGTTCCTATCCATTACTGCAGTCTCTCCTGTTTGAAGCTCGTAAAAATATGTAACAAGCGAACTGTGTACTCGCCTTATTAGTGGCCGGAACTAGTGGTGCGCTCTCACTGATGGTCTAACTAATACCAATACATTAGTTGCATGTACAGATGAAACAGGGCTGCTAGGAACAGCAGTTTATTGAAAAGCGAAAAAAAGAGACTTGATTATGGTATTCTGCTGTTAGAAAGTCGTCTGCCGTATTCTCTTCAACCAGCAGCGCTCTACCACCTGAGCTACCCGATCACGACTCACGATCCGTCCTCACAGCTTTACTTCCGCTATTGGAAGGTAGGAGACGAGGTAATGGTGGAAGTAAATCTGTGAGAACGAGTCGTGGGTCGTGCTTGGGTTGCTCAGGTGGTAGAGCACTTGCCTGCGAAAGGCAAAGGCACCGATTTCGAGTGTATGTGTGGCACACAGTTTTAATCTGTCAGAAGGTTTCGCAAGCAGAGTTTACTTGGCACCCAATGCAGTCTCTCAATGACTCCCTCTCATATTTCGAAGTCTCACTGGTAGTGGACACTTGGTGCACTCCATATGAGCTGAATAAGCACACGGTTGTAGGCGTTGATAACTGCCGGTACGAGGTGCTTTTCTGCCCCAAAAGTTTCAACCACATTAATATAGTTCTCCGGATAAGAGCTGTTGGTGCGTGCTGTTACTGGCAACGCATTAAACTCATATCGTTCCTAACAGTGTACTACTGCTATTCTAAGAGCGTTAATAATGTTTATTAAATAACCTCAATCTATATAAACTCATATTTTATTGGAGTGCTCATACATTTGGGGGTCCAGTCATAATTCCAGAGTTTGAAGCTGATTACCGTACATTCAGCCAGCTTCCTTACATTACATGTTGACCGTTGAGTAGAAGGGCCAACACAGATGCAAGCATATGTACTCAGGAATCTCTCTTATCCCAACAATGCCAAGCACGTTTATGGAAACAAAAGAATATTCAAGGACCATCACATCAGTAAGCCACTGCAAAAATACCATTGAGTTTCTGTTAAATTACAAATCAGAGAATTATATTGTCGATTAACTAAGTCCCTAGGGATTACAGTCAGAAACTGCTTAAAGTGGAACCATCACATAGAAAATGTTATGTGGATGTAGAAACAAGGGTTGTGTATTATTAGTTATTCTCGGCCATAATGCCATTGATGAGGCATTTTCTTATTTTAGCTTGAAATTTTGGTGTGGGGCCAACCTGGACTTCACGTATGTGGTTGTTTGCAAAGAATTCGAATGTTTTAAGTATATAACCATCTTTAAACGTAATAACTGTAGTGGAACCTCTATCAGATTTTACTGCCAGGGTATTACGGTTTTGCAATTTCTTATTGATTGATTTAAATACATTTATTTCAAAGTTCTTTGTTTTCGTTGTTTTAGTGGTTATGTGTTTTTGTATAATTTTACTAGCATTGTCGCCTAAAGTGCGCGTCATTTATGTTGGCGGCCGAGTTTAGGTTCGTTCTGCGCATCTGACGTCACAAAACACAGTCAACCAATGAACAGAGAACGACGTTGCCAGATCTCGACTGCAGTGCAGAGCACGGACGAGTGTCTCCAGTTTTAGAAACGTTCAGTCATAAATAAAGTAATAGAACAAAAGCAATGTCTTGATAGCAAACTTTCTTTGATAGAAAGTTCGGAAAAAGTGTTCTTTATACCAATTGCTTCATATTATATTAATTAATTAAACCAAACAAGCAACAAGACTCCTAATTCAGGCGATAACAAGGGAAGGTGTTTGTATCAATCTCACGAACCGCTTTTTCGCAATAAAGAACAGCGGTAATTGTTTATTTCCTGTTGTACTTCGACGAAGCATGAGTAATTCATAGTCATACCAATAGTGTTTGTCAGTCTTTTGCTTGACATATTAGAATCGTTATGAACTTTTATTGCCAGATGAGCTGTGTTAGCGTAATGGTTAAAGTGTTGAGCTATTAAGCGAAAGGTTATGAGTTCAAACCTTGTGCGGAGCATTAATTTTTCTTTATTTAAAAACAATATCGAAGTGTCTTACTTCACGAATTTTATTCGTTTGAATGGAGTTTTTTGAAATTTCTAGTGCTTTGTCTCTTCATTAATCCTTTCGCTGCTGCAGACACGTGCTCCCCGCATTCCGCGCTGTACGCGATTTTGTCATCACTGCACTGCTCGCCTGTGCAGACACATGGTGTCGTATGTAATATTGAGAAATATTCCGTCTTTCGCGACTCTAATAAAAGTTTTATTTACACCAGGCGCTTTTGGCTTTATTTTAAGGCACTTCAATCAATGAAAGGTATGGTACATACACAATGGTACTCATGTTCTCTTTCTTGTTTTTGTTCCACAGTCGCAGTGTTACCTATGGTATTGAAATATATTCCTCTTCTGCAACTGTAATAAACGACTTATTTAGACCAGATGCGTTTCTCTCTTTTGAAGCATCTTCAGTGAACAGTATTTTGTCTCCTCCATTGCCATGTCACCTTTCGTAGTTTTGTGCTGCGGTAACACAATATTCAACGTTTGTGTCGGCTGATCAGTGTGCAAATAAATGCTGTTTGTGTGTGCCACACACAAAAATTATATTTGACATAGCTCACAGCACTTCACTGATAGATGGTATATTCAAGTCCTAATGTTTTTGTAAGACCACAGTTTTGTTTAATGTATTTTGTCTACTTCCTTTTGATTGATTGAAGTGCTTTAAAATAAAGCCAAACGTGCCCGGTGTAAATAAAACTTTTGTTACAGTCGCGGAAGATGGAATATTTCTCAATATTACATACGACACCTATGTGGTACTTAAAATAAATGAGATATTGTTATACAGTAAATTTTATATGAAATTTAGGTATCCTGTCTACATTTCATTCTCAACATTGTGGCAACAACTAAAATCGACCATACGGAAAGTATACTCTATGGACTTTTACATCTGCAAACTCTTCAAAATTTCGTGCAATGGTTTACTATATTTAATGCTGCATAATAACTGCATTGAACATCGAAACAAAATTAAGTCATTTATGGGGGGAAGGTATCAGTCAGGAAGATGTGTAAAGATCAAATTTTTGGGCCAAATGGTTTTTGTGGAATCGAATGATAAGAGTGTCAAAGCAGTCGGAACACGATGTGTCTGCACAGGCGAGCAGTGCAGTGACAAAATCGTGCACAGCGCGGAATGCAGGGAGCACGTCTTTGTAGCAGCGAAAGGGTTAACGCGGCCGTGGTGGCTTTACTTCATGAACTGCGCGCTCCCCCCTACACGTAAGCTTGCGAACTATGCTATACTATGGCGCTGCTTCTCTTGACGCGTGCGTCGTGTGCAACTGGCAACGCAGCAATCTCCAGCGTCTGGGCGGGCATGCGCGAGCCGCCAAGATAAAAGAATTGAACTATAGTAATGTTTGTTCAGTGTTGTTAAGTTTTGAAAAATCACTGGCTATCTTTAGCGAGCATATGGTGTCTTTTATGTTATTGTGGTTGATGACTGTATTTATATTATGCTTCAGACCCTTATCTAGTAGTGTCATTTCTGTCTGACTGAATTGAATGTTAGTTGAGTTTATAATTCTCGGGAATAATTTGTGGGTTACTGTTCTTATTTACGTATTTATCGATAGGCGTCTTGTTTCTCTTTCTCAAACTGTCAAGCTTCTTTTGATGAGTGCTGTTTACTTTATTATATGCGGTTTTATTTTTATGTTTCCAAGGATATCATGGAGCAATGGCATGTGTGCTGGATTTGCTAGTAACATTAATTCCAGATAGGTGCTGGAAGCTAATCGGTTGAGGACTTCTTTCTTTTCATATAATTGTTTTACTTTACATCTTAACCAGAATTTCTCACCTATAGCTTTAGCAAGCTGTGCTGTGGTAGATTAACAGTTAGTCTTAATGTTTACACATTTAGGTACTAAGTTTTCGTCTGGAGAGGTGTTGTAGAATTTTATATTAAGACACGTTTTAAGTAACTTTAATCTAAAGTTGCTGTGTGTCCGAAATAGTTTTACAACTTCGCTCCTTGCATCATAATTATTCTCGACCATAATGGCTATGTTTGTGAAACGTGACCATGTGGGATTATTATTTATTTGTAATTTCTGCTACCAGTCACTTTTTTATCTTTGGTTTTCTGTTTAATTTAACATAATACAACGCGTTTCGAACGTTTTCTGTTTATCTTCAAGCGTTTATAAATACATACATACAGAGAAATTTTACTTAAAAATAAACCGTCTTAAACCAGATTATTCTAGAACTCTTCGTCCATTATATGTTAGTGTAGCAAATGATGTGGCATTTGGGGGGGGGGGGGGGGGCAGTAGATGGCCAGAAATCGAAGTCAGTGATGCCTTTTGCAGGTTTTCTTCATTGTGGTTGATTATATATGGTATCACAGCCTGTACAGGCTGCAGATAGTTTAGCACCAGTTGTGTGTTACGAAAATAGCGTGAAAGACTTTTATATGATAGTTGACCACTTACGATTTCATCGCCTTGTACCTTCACTTGCATCACTGGAGTAATGGCGGAGCTGTTGATTAACATTACACTATTGCAAATTGTATTTTGTTACTGACTTCCAATGTAATTCACTGCACAAATTGCTTCGACATACATGTAAACATTATGCACATAACACAAGATGGCGGACTTGTATCATGTGAGTCAGTATCGATTACCGAGGTTTTGTATCATTATTCTTAGTACTAACAGATTTCTACTGACATATTCTAAGATCTACATCTACATCTACATCTATACTCCGCGAGCCACCTTACGGTGTGTGGCGGAGGGTACTTATTGTACCACTATCTGATCCCCCCTTCCCTGTTCCATTCACGAATTGTGCGTGGGAAGAACGACTGCTTGTAAGTCTCCGTATTTGCTCTAATTTCTCGGATCTTTTCGTTGTGATCATTACGCGAGATATATGTGGGCGGTAGTAATATGTTGCCCATCTCTTCCCGGAATGTGCTCTCTCGTAATTTCGATAATAAACCTCTCCGTATTGCGTAACGCCTTTCTTGAAGTGTCCGCCACTGGAGCTTGTTCAGCATCTCCGTAACGTTCTCGCGCTGACTAAATGTCCCCATGACAAATCGCGCTGCTTTTCGCTGGATCATGTCATGCGTTTCGAACGTTTTCTGTTTATCTTCAAGCGTTTATAAATACATACATACAGAGAAATTTTACTTAAAAATAAACCGTCTTAAACCAGATTATTCTAGAACTCTTCGTCCATTATATGTTAGTGTAGCAAATGATGTGGCATTTGGGGGGGGGGGGGGGGGCAGTAGATGGCCAGAAATCGAAGTCAGTGATGCCTTTTGCTGGTTTTCTTCATTGTGGTTGATTATATATGGTATCACAGCCTGTACAGGCTGCAGATAGTTTAGCACCAGTTGTGTGTTACGAAAATAGCGTGAAAGACTTTTATATGATAGTTGACCACTTACGATTTCATCGCCTTGTACCTTCACTTGCATCACTGGAGTAATGGCGGAGCTGTTGATTAACATTACACTATTGCAAATTGTATTTTGTTACTGACTTCCAATGTAATTCACTGCACAAATTGCTTCGACATACATGTAAACATTATGCACATAACACAAGATGGCGGACTTGTATCATGTGAGTCAGTATCGATTACCGAGGTTTTGTATCATTATTCTTAGTACTAACAGATTTCTACTGACATATTCTAAGATCTACATCTACATCTACATCTATACTCCGCGAGCCACCTTACGGTGTGTGGCGGAGGGTACTTATTGTACCACTATCTGATCCCCCCTTCCCTGTTCCATTCACGAATTGTGCGTGGGAAGAACGACTGCTTGTAAGTCTCCGTATTTGCTCTAATTTCTCGGATCTTTTCGTTGTGATCATTACGCGAGATATATGTGGGCGGTAGTAATATGTTGCCCATCTCTTCCCGGAATGTGCTCTCTCGTAATTTCGATAATAAACCTCTCCGTATTGCGTAACGCCTTTCTTGAAGTGTCCGCCACTGGAGCTTGTTCAGCATCTCCGTAACGTTCTCGCGCTGACTAAATGTCCCCATGACAAATCGCGCTGCTTTTCGCTGGATCATGTCTATCTCTTCTATTAATCCAACCTGGTAAGGGTCCCATACTGATGAGCAATACTCAAGAATCGGACGAACAAGCGTTTTGTAAGCTACTTCTTTCGTCGATGAGTCACATTTTCTTAGAATTCTTCCTATGAATCTCAACCTGGCGCCTGCTTTTCCCACTATTTGTTTTATGTGATCATTCCACTTCAGATCGCTCCGGATAGTAACTCCTAAGTATTTTACGGTCGTTACCGCTTCCAATGATTTACCACCTATGGCATAATCGTACTGGAATGGATTTCTGCCCCTATGTATGCGCATTATATTACATTTATCTACGTTTAGGGAAAGCTGCCAGCTGTTGCACCATGCACTAATCCTCTGCAGGTCCTCCTGGAGTACGTACGAGTCTCCTGATGTTTCTACTTTCTTGTAGACAACCGTGTCATCTGCAAATAGCCTCACGGAGCTACCGATGTTGTCAACTAAGTCATTTATGTATATTGTAAACAATAAAGGTCCTATCACGCTTCCCTGCGGTACTCCCGAAATTACCTCTACATCTGCAGATTTTGAACCGTTAAGAATGACATGTTGTGTTCTTTCTTCTAGGAAATCCTGAATCCAATCACAAACCTGGTCCGATATTCCGTAAGCTCGTATTTTTTCACTAAACGTAAGTGCGGAACCGTATCAAATGCCTTCCTGAAGTCCAGGAATACGGCATCAATCTGCTCGCCAGTGTCTACGGCACTGTGAATTTCTTGGGCAAATAGGGCGAGCTGAGTTTCACATGATCTCTGTTTGCGGAATCCATGTTGGTTATGATGAAGGAGATTTGTATTATCTAAGAACGTCACAATACGAGAACACAAAACATGTTCCATTATTCTACAACAGATTGACGTAAGCGAAATAGGCCTATAATTATTCGCATCTGATTTATGACCCTTCTTGAAAATGGGAACGACCTGCGCTTTCTTCCAGTCGCTAGGTACTTTACGTTCTTCCAGCGATCTACGATAAATTGCTGATAGAAAGGGGGCAAGTTCTTTAGCATAATCACTGTAGAATCTTAAGGGTATCTCGTCTGGTCCGGATGCTTTTTCGCTACTAAGTGATAGCAGTTGTTTTTCAATTCCGATATCGTTTATTTCAATATTTTCCATTTTGGCGTCCGTGCGACGGCTGAAGTCAGGGACCGTGTTACGATCTTCCGCAGTGAAACAGTTTCGGAACACTGAATTCAGTATTTCTGCCTTTCTTCGGTCGTCCTCTGTTTCGGTGCCATCGTGGTCAACGAGTGACTGAATAGGGGATTTAGATCCGCTTACCGATTTTACATATGACCAAAACTTTTTAGGGTTCTTGTTTAGATTGTTTGCCAATGTTTTATGTTCGAATTCGTTAAATGCTTCTCTCATTGCTCTCTTTACGCTCTCTTCGCTTCGTTCAGCTTTTCCTTATCAGCTATGATTCGACTACTCTTAAACCTATGATGAAGCTTTCTTTGTTTCCGTAGTACCTTTCGTACATGATTGTTATACCACGGTGGATCTTTCCCCTCGCTTTGGACCTTAGTCGGTACGAACTTATCTAAGGCGTACTGGACGATGTTTCTGAATTTTTTCCATTTTTGTTCCACATCCTCTTCCTCAGAAATGAACGTTTGATGGTGGTCACTCAGATATTCTGCGATTTGTGCCCTATCACTCTTGTTAAGCAAATATATTTTCCTTCCTTTCTTGGCATTTCTTATTACACTTGTAGTCATTGATGCAACCACTGACTTATGATCACTGATACCCTCTTCTACATTCACGGAGTCGAAAAGTTCCGGTCTATTTGTTGCTATGAGGTCTAAAACGTTAGCTTCACGAGTTGGTTCTCTAACTATCTGCTCGAAGTAATTCTCGGACAAGGCAGTCAGGATAATGTCACAAGAGTCTCTGTCCCTGGCTCCAGTTCTGATTGTGTGACTATCCCATTCTATACCTGGTAGATTGAAGTCTCCCCCTATTACAATAGTATGATCACGAAACTTCTTCACGACGTTCTGCAGGTTCTCTCTGAGGCGCTCAACTACTACGGTTGCTGATGCAGGTGGTCTATAGAAGCATCCGACTATCATATCTGACCCACCTTTGATACTTAACTTAACCCAGATTATTTCACATTCGCATTCGCTAATAACTTCACTGGATATTATTGAATTCTTTACTGCTATAAATACTCCTCCACCATTGGCGTTTATCCTATCCTTGCGGTATATATTCCATTCTGTGTCTAGGATTTCGTTACTGTTCACTTCCGGTTTTAACCAACTTTCCGTTCCTAATACTATATGCGCACTATTTCCTTCAATAAGAGATACTAATTCAGGAACCTTGCCCTGGATACTCCTGCAGTTTACCAATATTACGTTAACTTTTCCTGTTTTTGGTCTCTGAGGACGGACGTACTTTATCAACGATGATAATGTCCTCTCTGGTAAGCCGTCAGGTATTTTATCGTTTCGCCCAAGGGGGGGGTCCCTCTAACCTAAAAAAATCCCCGTGTGCACGCCACACGTACTCTGCTACCCTAGTAGCTGCTTCCGGTGTGTAGTGCACGCCTGACCTGTCTAGGGGGGCCCTACAGTTCTCCACCCAATAACGGAGGTCGATGAATCTGCAACCATTATAGTCGCAGAGTCGTCTGAGCCTCTGGTTTAGACCCTCCACACGGCTCCAAACCAGAGGACCGCGATCGACTCTGGGCACTATGCTGCAGATATTAAGCTCAGCTTGCACTCCGCGTGCGATGCTGGTTGTCTTCACCAAATCAGCCAGCCGCCGGAAGGAACCAACGATGGCCTCAGAACCCAAGCGGCAGGCGTCATTCGTTCCGACATGTGCTACTATCTGCAGCCGGTCACACCCAGTGCGTTCAATAGCTGCCGGAAGGGCCTCCTCCACATTACGGACGAGACCTCCCGGCAAGCAAACCGAGTGCACACTGGCATTCTTCCCCGACCTACCCGCTATTTTCCTGAGGGGCTCCATAACCCGCCTAACGTTGGAGCTCCCTATAACTAATAGGCCCGCCCTCTGTGACTGTCGGGACCTTGCCGGAGAATCGGCCACTGGCCCAACATTCGAGGCATCCTGTGGTGGCTCGGAAACGATGTCATCACCACTAGGAAGCACCCCGTACCTGTTGGAAAGGGGTAAGGCAGCTGCCACGCGGCCAGATCCCACCTTCGCCTTTCGGCCAGGCACGCGCGAGCCCACCACTGTCCGCCATTCACCCTGGAGTGATGGCTGACCGGTAAGATGCTCACTGCCGGAAGACGCAGCGACATCAGGGGTTCCATGTGATTCCAAGGCCACCGAAGTAGGCATAGGTCTCACCACAGTTGCCCCAACGCCACTACGAGCCGACGCCTGCGCCTCGAGCTCGATGAGCCTAACAGACAAAGCCTCCACCTGCCCCCGAAGGGTGGCCAATTCTCCTTGCGTCCGCTCACAACAACCACAGTCCCTACACATGACTATGTTTACCCTACTCTATACGGTGACAAATTCCCAAGATAATCTTCTGATGAGCTACTCTGATAATCAAGAAACACTCACTGAAATACGAGACGCGAAAACTACGCTAGGTTTTCCCAGAAAAACTATTTAAAAGCTAAGCGCAGCAAATAAGTACGAAAACGCTTTATACAAACAGTACTCGCTGCTGCTCTCGCTCTGGCTGTCACAAGACAATTGCTGATTCAAGTGACTAGTGGCTAACGGCCGCGAAACAAACAAAAGACGGTTTTAGGGCGCTTTCTGTTCTAAACGATCAAGAAAACACTAAGAAATCTAACACGAAAACTACGTAAAGTTTTATCAAGAACTGTTAGTTACTATGCAGAGCAGATAAACACAAATAGAATCCCTTCCTTAGTGGAAGGTCGTAAACAAAATGCAAAATAAACGCTTTATGCAAACAGTACTCGCTGCTGCTGGTGCTCTCGCTCTGGCTGTCACAAGATATGACATTTTTACGTATTTCACTGCTGGGGCATTGTCAGTTGAGTGTAGTTTGATGTTGTTTGTTCAGTTTATTTTTTATCTGTTGTGACATGATATTAATTAGAGAAGGATCATATCCATTGCATATTGCAGTATATGTTATGGTTTCTATTTCTTGTGGGAGTTCTGTTTGTTGAAGTGGAAACTTATGTGCTCTGTAGAGCATTGATCTATAAGCAGCTTTTTTCTGGGAGGAGGGATGTGTAGAGGAGTTTGGCATAGTGGTGTCAGTGCCAGTAGGTTTTGTGTAAACTCAACTAACATTCAGTTCAGTCTGGCAGAAATGACACTACTAAATCAGGGTCTGAAGCATAATATAAATCCAAGCATCAATCACAACAACATAAAAGACACAATATGCTTACTATAGACAGCCAGTGATTTTGCAAAACTTCACAACACTGAAAAACTAGTGCTAGGCTATAACGCTAATAAAATTATACAAAGACACATAATCACTAAATCAACGAAAAAAACAACTTTCAAGTAAATGTATTTCAATCAATCAATAGGAAACTGCAAAACCATAATGCCATGTCAACCCCACACCAAAGTTTTAAGCTAAAATAAAAAAAACCTCAACAATAGTAACCTCCTATTCACGGAGTAGGATTTAATATGGCGAACCCAATAGCCCCTAAACTCAGAGCACAACCGAAGGTACATAAAACCAACACACCTATCAGGCATATTGTGAACTCAATTAATAGCTCAGCCACAAATTAATGAGAGTTAAATGACATCCTTGTAGAAAAATACACATTTGAAAAATCATATTACATAAAGAAGAGCTATGAACTTATTAACAGTGTGGATGAATTGACAGAACCACCTCAAGCTAAGCTTCTATCCCTAGATATCGTAAACCTTTACAGTAGAATACCTATAGATGAAATACTTGAGATAATAAGAGGGAACATACTGGGAAACAAGAAAATGAGCAAACCAGATATCATAGAACTTATAGATGTACTTAATTTAGTACTCTCACATGATTACTTATCTTTTAACAATAAAATGTACAAGCAGGAACACGGACTAGCAAAGGGAAGCCCTCTCAGTGGCCTAATAATTGAAATATTTATCAATGATATAAAAAATAAAATCCTGACACTGAATGGTAACATCACAAGCAAACTTAAATTCTATAAGAGATATGTAGATTATACCCTCATTGTATTTGATGGCACAGCGGATAAAGTGACAAACTTTTTTAACAAATTCAATAGTATACATAAAAACACCCAATTCACCTTTGAACAGGAAGAGAGCAACACCATACCTTTTCTTGACATAAAAATATCAAAACAGAACCAAAAGGTAGCTTTCAATGTGTACAGAAAACCTACTGGCTCTGACATCACTATACCAAACTCCTCTACACATCCCTCCTCCCACTAAAAAGCTGCTTATAGATTAATGCTGTACAGAGCACACAAAATTCCACTTCAACATACAGAACTCTAACAGGAAGTAGAAACCATAGCATATACTGTATTACGCAATGGATATAATCCTTCTCTAATTAATACCATGTCACAACAGATAAAAAATAAACTGAACAAACAACATCAAATTATATTCAACTGATAATTCCTCAGCAGTCAAAAATGTAAAAATGCCATATCTTAGAACAGTATCTCATAAGCAAGGCTATTCAGAAACATGGAAGTAAAAATCAGCTTAAGCACCAACAGCAGTCTAAGTAGGAAGCTTATTCGCAATATAAAGTCACCAGATACATGTGTTGATGCATCTGGCATTTACAAAATTACCTGAAGTCGATGTAATAAATATTATGTCGGCCAACAGATATTTCAGAACCTGACTCAAAAACAGGTACATGCTTGATAAATGTAACAAATCAGCAGTAGCAACTCACATTAAAGACACAGGCCACCCTTTGAAAATCGAAGACAGAATCAAAATTGTGCACAAAATAGGAGCAAGTAAATGGAAATTTTCATACATAATACAAAGCATTGAGATCACATTCTTAATGAGATAACCGAATTCAAAAACTCAAAATTCGTCATCAGTCTTAAGTCAGTTCTAACCCAACAGATTCAAGATGTGTCAATGTAAATAAATGACTACAAATCTGTCAGTACCAAGAATATCGATACAAAACCTCGATAATCGATACTGATTCACATGATACAAGTCCGCTACCTTGTGTTATGTGCACAATGTTTACATGTATGTCGAAGCAATTTGTGCAGTGATTTACATTGGAAATCAGTGACAAAATACAATGTACAATAGTGTAATGTTAATTAACAGCTCCGCCACTACACCAGTGATGCAAGTGAAGCTGCAAGGTGATGAAATCGTAAGTGATCAACTGTTATATAAAAGCCTTTCACGCTATTTTCGTAACACACAACTGATGCAAAACTGTCTGCACCCTGTACAGGCTGTGGTATCATACACGACCAACCACAAGGAACATTCACTGACTTCTATTTCTGGTCATCTATTGCCCCCCTCCTCCCCCCCCTCCCCAAATGCCACATCAGCCGCAACACTAACAGATAATGGACAAAGAGTTATAGACTAATCTAGATTAAGATGGTTCATTTTTAAGTAACATTTCTCTGTATGTATGTTTGTATAAACGGCTGAAGATGAATAGAAAATGTTTGAAATGCGTTGTATTATGTTAAATTAAACATAAAACAAAAAATAAAGAACTGACTGGTAACAGAAATTACAAATAAATAACTTCTAAAAAGTCTTCCCATATATGCTGTTCGATCCTCTTCTGCAGTATTGCCTCGTGGCACGGGATGATTCCTTGTTATAATTGACGGAGGACATCGTTAAAGTTCAAAGAAGGGCAGGTATTTTTGTGTTATTGCATGAAAGGGGAAAGAGTGTTACGAATATAATAAGCCAGTTGTGGAGGCAATCGTTAAAGCAAAGTTTTTATTGTTGTGGGGAGATATTTTCATGAATTTCAAACTTCTTCCTTTGAGTGCCAAAATGTTCTCTAGACTCTTCTCACTTTGATAAGTAGAAATGACGATACAGATAAGAGAAATAGACGCTGTTACGTAATAATTTAGGGTTTCATTTTCGTCAGGTGCTGTATGAAAGTGAATTAGTCGTAAAAGAATCTGAAAGTGGTTCTCCGAACACTCTGCCAAGCGTACGTGCCTGAATAGCAGAGTATCACGTACATATAGATGTAGATATATTGCGCATACAGTGTCTCGCAGTCTCTGCTCTTCTGGGTACTCATTAAGATTTTGGCGATAAACTCTATAGTGACACCTAAACATTTCTTTGCCGTTCTGAAAGCATTTGGAACAGTCATAAACACAATTCCTCATACTGATTCTGATCTACATTTTTTCACTGATACTGAGAATGTTCCCAACAGAGCCTTCTCGCAACTTGTTGCATAACGTGACTCATACACTACAATAAGATCCGTGGCACCGAGTCAATTGGTTACAACAGAAGTATCTGTTTATCTTTGTTTTCAACGCTGTGTGGCCATATCGTATGCCACCATGAAGACTTTTAAGAGTGCATTTTTTAATACGCCATTTCTCTATAATTCTTAACATCGTTAATTCACCTTTATTTTGGACGCAGCTTCTATGAAAATACCAAATGAATTACATAAATATGTAAATAACAACTGTCGTGCCTGATAGCCACGATTTCTCGTTTTCGGTAACAGTTGCTGTTTGCGAGCGCTCCCAGGCCTCTTCGATCAACCTGCAGGCGGAGCTACCAGAAAGGGACGTCCATAGCGGTGTACTGCGCTGGTCCGGTCTGCGAGCAGCGGACGTTGTCGGTTCCGCTCGGGCCGCCACTGTGCCCGCTAAGCGTGCAGATGGTCGCCTGCCTGCCTGCGAACCTACCGCTGCCCGCCATGGTCGCTGCGTCTTGCTTGTTGCTGAAACGGCATTCACAATGACACGGAATTTTATATCACAAAAGCAACACGCGCATATCCGAGAGAGCTTTCGCCGAGTATCCTAACGAGTGGGCACACGGTGTTCCTGCATGCAGCACGTGTGCCTCTCTCCACGTGCTTCCGCCCACTGTGCTTAAGTGGTCTCCCATTGCAGACCCACGTCATAATGGCACCGTGAGTGGCTGCAAC
Source organism: Schistocerca americana (assembly GCF_021461395.2). Taxonomy (NCBI): domain Eukaryota; kingdom Metazoa; phylum Arthropoda; class Insecta; order Orthoptera; family Acrididae; genus Schistocerca; species Schistocerca americana. The sequence goes on along the minus strand of NC_060119.1, from coordinate 324,325,638 downwards.
GCATGAGGATACAGGTGTGTCATGTTCTGTCAAACTGAAGATGTTAGTTATTTTATTAAACCCATTTGATATACTACTGGCCAATAAAATTGCTACACCAAGAAGAAATGCAGATGATAAACAGGTATTCATTGGACAAATATATTACACTAGAACTGAAATGTGATTATATTTTCACGCAATTTGGGTGCTTACATCCTTAGAAATCAGTACCCAGAACAACCACTTCTGGTCGTAATAACGGCCTTGATACGCCTGGGCATTGAGTCAAACAGAGCCTCGATGGCGTGTACAGGTACAGCTGCCCATGCAGCTTCAACACGATACCACAGTTCACCAAGAGTAGTGACTGGCGTATTGTGACGAGCCAGTTGCTCGGCCACCATTGACGAGACGTTTTCAATTGGTGAGAGCTGGAGAATGTGCTGGCCAGGGCAGCAGTTGAACATTTTCTGTATCCAGAAAGACCCGTACAGGACCTGCAACGTGCGGTCGTTCATTATCCTGCTGAAACGTAGGACTTCGCTGGGATCGAACGAAGGGTACAGCCACGGGTCGTAACACATCTGAAATGTAACGTACACTGTTCAAAGTGCCGTCAATGCGAACAAGAGGTGACCAAGACGTGTTACCAGTGGCCCCCCATACCATCACGCCGGGTGATACGCCAGTATGGCGATGACGAATACACGCTTCCAATGTGCGTTCACCGCGATGTCGCCAAACACGGATGCGACCATCATGATGCTGTAAACAGAACCTGAATTCATCCGAAAAAATGACGTTTTGCCATTCGCGCACCCAGGTTCGTCGTTGAGTACACCGTTGCAGGCGCTCCTGTCTGTGATGCAGCGTCAAGGGTAACCACAGCCATCGTCTTCGAGCTGATAGTCCATGCCGCTGCAAACGTCGTCGAACTGTTCGTGGAGATGGTTGTTGTCTTGCAAACGTCCCTATCTGTTGACTCAGGGATCGAGACATGGCTGCACGATCCGCTACAGCCATGCGGATAAGATGCCTGTCATCTCGACTGCTAGTGATACGTGGCCGTTGGGATCCAGCACGGCGTTCCCTCCTGAACCCACCGATGGATCGATGGCATCACAGAAGCAATGTGTTCCAACCTGGAAGGTCTACGGGAGAAAGTGCAAGACAGGAAAAAGTGGCGTGATTTGGTTCATGGGGTCACGAAGAGTCGGAACCGACTAAACGAATAGAGAGAGAGAGAGGTACATTATAGGGTTTCAAATGAAAAATTACCTACACAGAACAAATTTTACCGTTACGGTCATGTATGCCGCCATGCCCCCCTTATTTCTGTTACTAAAACCAATATTATTTCGAAAAGAACTGTGAACTTCCTGTTTCCAGCGATTATTCTTGTATACATTGTATATGTTGGTAACAGTACAAGTTTCTAGTGTCTGTAAATGATTATCTTTGCTAGTATTTACTTTTGTTCCGCTGAAGCAGTTTGTTCATGTGTTACTGAATGTTTCTTGCCCAAGTGCTACATATATTTGTGGAAATACGTACCCTTTAGTATGCAGTACATACTAACTATGCCACGCATCAAGAAATTCAATCTACGGTCGCAGGTTCGAATCCAGCCTCGGGCATGGATGTGTGTGATGTCCTTAGGTTAGTTAGGTTTAAGTAGTTCTGATTTCTAGGGGACTGATGACCTCAGAAGTTAAGTCCCATAGTGCTCAGAGCCATTTGAACCATTTTTGAAGAAATTCAATAAGAGGAAATTCCGTGGTAACCAGTTCACAAACAAAGCAAGCCACACCGCTGAAAGTAATCTATGCATTAATTCTTCAGGGAAGAAACTCCCACATGGCACGCCTCCTGGTGATTGAAACTTTTGTGTTCCAATGACGATATTTTTTGTGGATTTGTTGTTGTTGATGTCAGCATCTTATCGTCTTTGGTAAAGGAAGTGGCGAAATGTAAACAATGTGATGATGTTGGCTGTCTGGAAATAACTGAACAACAAAGTAGCAGGAAGGGTTTAGAGTCAAAATTAGTTGTTCTGTGTAGATCCTGCAATAAATCTACCTCGAAAATGACTTCGAAAGTTGTGCATAATTCATATGATGTGAATTTGAAGTTAGTGTACGCAATGTGTGCAATAGGAAAACGTTTTGTGGTATGGTGGAACTTCCTCCTCCTCCCAGTAGGCTCAGCAAGTAAATAAAAATACTTTTAGGTGCCTTGACGGCAGTGTCTAAAGCATCTATGAAACGTGCGTTAGAAGAAACTGTAAATATTAATGGAACCAGAGACATTGCTGGTGCAGTTGATGGGACATGGCAACATCGAGGACATCGTTCCTAGAATGGTGTGGTAAGTGCTACTTCTCTGGAGAATGGAAAAGTTATTGATGTTGAGTGCTTATCTAGGTACTGCCACACCTGCCATGGTATCACGGAAGGACATATTGAACATCAGTGTTCTAAGAATTATGTTGGTTGCAGAGGAGATATGGAGTGTGATGGAGCTCTAAAATATTTCAGAGTCCGTTGCCCATTTAGATATATGAAGTACCTAGGCGATGGAGAATCTAGAGCCTTCAATAACTTTAATGAGTTCAATGTTGATGGTGATACTTTGGTAAGAAAACTGGAGTGTTGGGAGCATGTGCAAAAGAGGATGGGTGCCTAGATTGAGGAAGCTACGAAGAGAAATGAAAGGAAAGTTGCTATCTGATGGAAAATCTCTGCCTATCCGAGGCAGATTGACAGAAACTGAAATAGATCTTCTTCAGACAGTCATTGGATGTCGACCAACACGAGCAGCAATGTCACGATACGATAAACCGCAATCGCGATAGGCTACAATCCGACCTTTATCAAAGTTGGCAACGTGATGGTACGCATTTCTCCTCCGTACACGAGGCATCACAACAACGTTTCACCAGGCAACGCCGGTCAAGTGCTGATTGTGTATGAGAAATCGGTAGGAAACTTTCCTCATGTCAGCACGTTGTAGGTGTCGCCACCGGCGCCAACCTTGTGTGAATGCTCTGAAAAGCTAATCATTTGCATATCACAGCATTTTCTTCCTGTCGGTTCAATTTCGCGTTTGTTCCACGTCATCTTCGTGGTGTAGCAGTTTTAATGGCCAGTAGTGTATAATCTCATTATGCTCACAACAAGTAGGGGTCCGCAAGAGAGCCACCTACCGAATACGAACATACGTTTCTGTTCGTTTCAGAATTTACTCTAACTTCTTGCATATCAACATTTCTGTGAACAGTGGGAAATACTGGGAGTTTACCAATAGCTACATGTCTTTTGATCTTTTATTTTCGTTTCATGCCTTACACGAGAACCTATACTGATTTCTTGGCGTGGTGGCCGACGTAGCGCTATTCTACAGCTCTCAATTCGTGTCACCAATCACTTTCGGTCATTGCCTCGTGCATAACCTCTCGAGCTGCAGAAAGAGAGCGAGGGAGCTATCTAATATCCCACAGAGCAGATTCCAGCACAACTTAGGGATAGAGGGTACTTATAAATGACGGAAAAATGGATGTTTTATGACTTTATTAAATTCTATAGTCTTTTCTGATTGCATTGATATATACATTATATTCTGTTGGCTATAGTTTTTCCAGTTGTATGGATGTGAGACTTGCCATTAGACGAACTGAAAGTCTGAATGATGTTACAGCAATATGAAAAGTTGTATGGGCCTCCTACTTTCAAAGGTGTCCACAAATGACCACTCTGTTCACGGACTTTGCCCTAAAGGAGCAGATTCTTGGAGTGGTTACCAAAAAGCAAAAAGAAAGTGGTCAAATATACCATCATAAACATTCTCTTCCTGAGCCAGTTATGAATGAAATAAAAGAAATTTTTGGAGACCTGAGTGGTACCGTTTTGCTTAGTAAATGTCTTCATGGGGGCATTCAGAATACAAGTTTCAACCACTGCATATGGGAAAGATTGGACTAAATACACTAAAAGCTGGTGTACGAAATACAGTGATGTATTTCAATGATGGAGTGATAGGAAGGTTGGAAGTCCTGAGAAATTTAGACGTAAGATGTGGCTCTATTATGAAAGATCAATTGCTTGCATGTGACAGGCAATGGGTGAATGAAGCTGAAAGATTCGCTCTTCAAGTTACCAAAGAAGCAAGAAGTGCTAAAAGGAATGCCAAAAGGAAGCTTGGAGATGAAGAAATGCTGCAGGGTGAAGACTATGCTTCAGAGATGTTCTGAGGCACTATTTGATTGGACTCATACCTTCATTCAAAATTTCGCACAAGCTGTATTTTTCAGAATGCAGGTACAAATATTTTCTAAAGTTAATAAAGCATTCCTCTAATTTCTTTCTGTAACTTGCAACAGTCCATCCTTATGTAGGAGGCCTAAGCTTTATTACATAATCAGCTAAATTATAGAAAAATAAAATTTTTATTAGAAAATAATTATGAAAATTAAAATGTAAGATGTGATACTTTTCTGTCATTTTAATATACATAATAAGTGGTATTAAACAGGTCATGCATATATGGTAAAACTTTGGTCTCCTTCAAATGTATAACATTGGATTAAATGGTACCTCAATTTGAGGAAGCATTTTTGAAAAAAATTGCATCAATTCCTTTCTAATTTTTTTAGTTTCCCTAAACAGATTCAAAATATTCAAAATATTTCTAATTCGTTTAGGAAGTGTGCTGCATTATCTGATATCAATAAAAAATCTGTAAAACATATTCATTATAAACAGTGCCTGAAAGAAATAGGTGTTGATTTTTACGTAATATTGAGCTGCAAAAGTATCCTGTAGCCTTAAGCACGGGAGCAGTGTATGTCCATGTGATCCATACTAATACGCTGCAGAGAGGTGAAGGGGAAGAAATTAAATTTTCTCTTAAATTCACACTAGCTCAATCACTGGCGACATCAGCCAGAGGTGGTGACATAGTTACGAAGCAGGAAGAAACTATCAACACTGTAAGTCAGTTGTGCACGTGACCACATGTAGCCTTAGTTTCATTGTCAGCAAAAGGTCTACTATGAGAGAGGGACAGGGACATCCTCATTAATTCTTGCAACATGATGCAACAAGTTATACCTCAGATGCAATAACGCATCTCTGAGACCTGGCAGTACATTTAAGAGCCAGTAACAAAATGTTAACCAAATGCAACATAAATAGAAACACAAAGAACAGAAAAAGAAGCAGTGCACATTTGGTATAGCAAATAGAGCCTCATGACAGTCTCCATAAATACCCTAGTTCTCCAGCTTAGAATTCAATTCGTCATTGGGATCTATGGTATTTATACCATTAACACTCAATTCAATGACTATTACAGTGCAGTGACATCCATATATCATGTGTTCCAGTGCTTCTTGGGATCACACTGCTTCCCATTTTGAAGATGTCAGTTTCCAAGCAACCCTTACTTACTATTCACGGGACTTCGAATCGGTTGCCTCTTACGACATCACTAATTCAGAGACTGAGGGTCTTCCAATGCCAGTACACTTTTCAGTGCTTACGGCACTACACAGAATGGTATATCTCAGTGTTTCATCATGGGTCATTGTCATCTTCCGGAGTGGGATGAATACACTATAAACAGTGTGCATACACTCTCATACCATGGCTTCAACTGTAGACTGAAGGACTTCAGCCGAACTGCTGGAGTATGGTATTTACAACCAGCTGAACCGAGCTGACAGTAGGAGTCAGTGGAATTCCACCATATCACTAGCATGATGTGTCAACTGTGGCTAACAAGAAGACATTTTGAACTGTAAATCTGAAACAATCAATGTTAACTCGCTAATCACGCTTTCGTAGCACTGAAACAAGCTCTCCAGGTCCACATCACCATCCTGACAATGTAGAGGTGTCTCCACCTGGCACCCTTACATTTTGGAGCGAGAAGTGATCGCTGGACGACATAAATACGACGTGAATGTCCAGGAGTGTTTGACGAAACGAGAGAAGACGTTGTAGCAGCAGAGACAGCCGTCTGACGTCTCGAGCGGCATTTATACATTTCAGCTTTGACCGCAATGTGGTGAGTCCAAAGAATACTTCGTTTTGACCTTTTAATTTTGTTATGGCTGAGAGTGGACGTAGAGATTGGTATGCGATGTGAAAAGTGACTTTTGTCAAGCATGATGAACTTCCACTTCTGTCACAGTTCAGAGGGAATTGCAGTAAAATCATTCGGTACTCGTGAGATGTGAGAGCTGGAATGTAAATGTTTATGGTGTACCATATAGTAGATTGATACCAGTAACTTGCAATAATCGTAGGCGCTACAGTCATGAAGCACACGATTGTACTGAGTGTCGCTGGATAATGATCAGATGTAAGGATTAGTTAAGACTATTTGTATGAGTTATTGGTGCACTATGTGTATTCAGTTTTTCTATTGCTTTTAAAAGAGAAAGTGTTCTGTTCGCGTTGGTCTCGTGTGTCTAAAAGAAGTAATAAGTTGCAGAATGGTGCCAGAAACACGATCAGTTAATACGAATGGTATTGTAGCAGTCATAACGGAGCAAGTATCGAAATTGTTAGAGGATAATGTTCAGCAGAAGTTTTGTAATGAAGAGTTAGGTAAACAACTAGAAGCTTTGCGAGCTGTACAGTAGTCATGGTCAGATTCAGATTGGATTAAGACAGTCGTTAGTGTACCCTCCTGCTCAACACCTCCTTAGCAGCTAACCTAATAGCACCTTTCCTCTGCAAAACAACGCAGGACATGACAGCCAGACTGAGTATTTGGTCTGAAGAAACGAGTCTGAGAACTGGTAATCTGTGTCCAATGGGTGATGTATCATGAGATGCTTAGCAAACCACGCATATTCGAATAATTAGCAGCGTGTTTACATCAGAGGTAGCATAAACAGAACAGTGCTAGACTGCACTGTTTGTATTAGTGCTTAAAGCCAATGAAATTGTCGAAGGGTTTTAAGACATAATTCGAAAAGTGATCTCGCAGACATATGAGACGACACAAAATAAGGAAGAGCGTCGAGTCATGCTCAGAGAAGCTGAAAATAATTCTCTAGACGTCTTTCTATGAGGAATTTCTTCGGAATTTTCACGCGACTCCGTTTGGAAAATCCGAATGATTTAGCTGCAACGCTATGCTTTGCGAAACACGGGAAAACAACGATATGGCTACAAAAGTACTCAGTGATCGATGAATCTTTGTGGTCGGTGTTGGACGAAAGGACATTTGAAGCTACAATATCGCCAACCACAGTGTTACATTTGTGAACAAACACGTGTGGCAGAGATGGGCTGCTGCTTAAAGGGGTCAGTACAGAATAGGGAACAAAAGTTTCTGATAGACAATGGTGCACATGTATCAATCATTACTCAGGACCTCATGAGCTGCAGGAGCCTAAAAACAACAAGATACAGATCACATGGAGTACAAAATAATGACGTGGAGTAATTCAAGACAGCACAGCTTAACTTTAAGACGGGAACTAAAGATTTTTGTAAACACATGAAAGTGTTTGCCACAGTGCTACAGGAGTATTCCATGATTCTTGGACTCGACGTCGTAGATAGGCACCATGCCAAAATCGATCTTCTGCAGTGTACTTTTGAACTTAGCAGGAATTCATTGTCAATGGGCTCTAGAGCTGCAAATGTTTCAGAGTTGCAAAGTATACCTATTGCTGACGTGTCAACAACTGAAATACGAACGTGTGCATTAAAGATAATTAGCTTGGCAAAGTTCTGACAGGTGCAACGAAGTTTATTGTGGTCACCTTGGATGCCGAAGTACTGCATCGAGTATTAAATCTGTTTAAGCCACTACCAAACATTGAAGCTTTAGATGAGAGTCACTGCTTTGAACACAGTAACATGGCACATATAAGCAACGTAAATGGCGAAATTACGGTTATGATAAGCATGGATAATTTTGGGATGGGTGCTGCAAGTCCTACAGGAATTAATATTAGCAACTTCAGAGATACTCGATGAGGATAATATTGGTAGGTCAATATTCTCACTGTACCAAAAACGTCATCCTATGGTACTAAGAAAGAGAATCTGTTGTGACTACCATTTTATGAATGCACACATTCTAACAGGCATATACTCAATCCTGAACTTCATGGAAATGCTGAATAACTTAGGATGATGTAAATGTTTTCAACAATGGAACTTAGAAGTGGTAATCACCAATTGCTGCTACATTCGAGTGTTTGTGAGATGGTGTACTTAGTGGGTTGAAGCTGGAGATATGTATGGTGTATCTGTACGACATAATGGACTCTTCAAGAAATGTGGAAGAGCATGTCAAATGCTTGGATGATGTGTTCATCAGATTAAGGACTACTTACCTCACACGTAGCATATAGAAATGTCATTTTGCTCCAACACAAGTCAATTACCTCAGGTCTATTACCAGTCAAGAGGGTGTGAGTTCAGATCCTCATCTAGATTTTGCTTCACCACAGACAACAAAATACTTACAATGATTTCTTGGTCTATATAATATTGTAGTAAATTTTAAAGGGATTTGCTGACTAACTCTATTACCTTGGAAAGGAATTCATTTTCAGTGGACGAAAAGAATCTCAAGTTGCATTTCATATACTGTTGGAAATCCCGACATCAGATCCTGCATTTAGTATTCCATGATTCTGAGAAGAAATTCGTACTTCCTGTGTGCTACTTACAGCCTAAGCTGTGTTCTTAATAAGAATTGCAATGGAAAGGAATACACAATGCCATAGACATCCAGATAAGCGTATAAAACTGAGTGAAACAAGAGATGTTGGCAGTAATGTATTGAAATCATTACTTTCCTTGTTATTTGTATATTCAGAAATTTAAAGCGATGTCGTATCATTCATCCTTCAAGCGTTTATTAGGCTTAAAAGACCCTTCAAGTCAGTTAACGAGGCAGGCACTCACATAGAGTATTTGGATTATGAAGTAGTTCACAGGCCAGGAGTAAAGCAGAGATCAGATACTCTAACTAGGAAAGAAGTAGTATTACATGTTCACAGCAAGAATGAAACAGACTGTGAAAGGACACAGGCAGTATACAATATATGTCAACTGTTTAAAATGCAATCTCAGTTTGTAATGCATGATGTGGATCATGCATTGCGGTTTTCACAGTGTTCAGAAATATTGTAACAGGTGCATGACTATGTATTATCAGGTCATTGGTGTAGAAAGATAACTGATAAATAAGTTGCAGTAAGATCTTGTTGGAAAACATGGCATAGTGATGTTGATTAATATATCAAAAACTGCTTCTCATGTTAGCAAAGAGAAGAATTAAGTCATCAGAAAATAGAGAATTACACTTGTTACCAGAAGATGAAAAATCCATTTCAAATAGTAGTGCTTGATGCTTTGGGGTCTATCAACAGAACTTCAGCTGGTAAAAAAAACCTTACTCATGATGATAGCTCATTTTTCAGGATACCTATTAACGATTGCAATTCAAGAGCAGAAAGCTGGTAAATAGACGGTTATAAGAATTTTGCATGCCAGAGAGCATAATCACAAATCAAGGGACTAGCTTTATGTCTGATCTGACGAAAGAGTCATTCCATTAAGTGCAAATCAGGAAGTCATGTACGATCTTGTTCCATCCACAAGCCAATGGACAAACGGAAAGAGTGCACTACACACTATTTTAAATTCTAAGCCATTGTGTGCATAGCCAACATGTAAACAGTGATATCTAATTAAATTTTGTGATGACTGAATATAAGCCGAAACTTCAGATGGGAAAAGGTTTTTCATCATACAATTTGATTCTGTATTCCAAGATTTCCAGAAAGCTTTTGATACTGCACCACTCAAGTGGCTTGTAGTGAAATTGCATTTTTACGAATATCGTCCCAGTTTTTAGACTTAATTGGTGGCTTCCTGTCAAAGAGGTCAACGTTCGTAGTAATCGACAGAAAGTCGTCGAGAGAAACAGAAGTGATTTCTTGCATTCCCTCTGCTATTCCTTATTTACATAAACGATTTAGGAGACATGATAAGCAGCTGTCTTAGGTTGTTTGCAGATTATGCAGTCGTTTATCGGGTTGTAAACTCACGAGAAGATCAAAACAAGTTGCAAAACGATTTACGAAACATATCTGCATGGTGCGAAAATTGTCAATTGATCTTAAATGATGAAAAGTGTGAGGCCAGCCATTTGACTGCTAAAAGGAATCCGTTAAACTTCGGTTACACGATACATCAGTCAAAACTAAATGCCATAAATTCAACTAAATAATTGGTAATCAAAATTACGAACAATTTAAATGGGAAAGAACATACAGAAAATGCTGTGGAGAAAGAAAATCAAAGACTGCGTTTTACTGGCACAAGGCTTGAAAATGTAACAGATCTGCTAAAGATACTGCCTACACTATGCTTGTCTGTCCTATTTTGGAATACTGCTGCGAGGTCAGGGATCCTTACCAGACGAGATTAATGCAGCGCATCGAAAAAGTTCTAAGAATAGCATCACGTTTTGTAGTATCCCGAAATAGGGGAGGGGTTGTCACCGACACGATACATGATTTGGTGGGACATGGTTGCCCCGGACTCTTTGCACGAAGTTTCAATCACCAAGTTTCTCCCCCAAATGCGAAAATGTTTTGTTCACGCCGACCTATACAGGGAGAAACAGATATCATAAGAAAATAAGGGAAATCAGAGCTCGCGCGGAAAGATAGAGATGTTCACTTTTTCCACTCACTGCTCGAGACTGGAATAACAGAGAATTATTGTGAAGGTCCTTCGATGAACCTTCTGCCAGCCACTTAATAGTGATTTACAGAGTACCCATGTAGATGTAGAAGTAGTGTGTGGGCAGAACACAGAGCCACCTTTTGCGTTGATTCTACCAAAATTAAGGACACAAAATGAACTGCTAAAACAATTTGCCAAATGGTTAACAGAAGTTTGGCAGAGGATAAAACGTCCAATACTAAGGCTTTGGAAACTCTGGTCGCGTTGGGAAGCTGCTAGTAAATTACCACAATACAGGACAGGGCAGTGGGTTTTGTAAGTAAACCAATATTTCCCAAAGAGTAAAACAAAAAGTTTCTCAACGAAGTATGACAGATTATATCAGATCGTCGAAATGACTTTGTCGGAAATTACAAAGCTGCAACTCCCGACAAAGAGATCTAAAGTCCTTATCAGTAGCGTAAAGCCATTTAAACAAGCGACTGACGCATTATCTCAGCTTCCTGCGCCATTACCAGTAAGGAAGAAGTTGCTTAACATAAGGAAAAATACAGGTAATATACCACAAGAACTTAGATCTAAGGGAAATTCTGCTCAATCTACAAATTTTATACTTTAGGTATACATGAGTTACGTTGACATATATGTTACGGTAATTAGCTTAACATTATTTTTAATTTTGATTCCGTAGGTATGCACTGATCCGAAAGATTGAGGGTACTGATCATAATTTCTTTTCTCTTAGACGGTGTATTAGTGATGATGTCCAGAAGAATTATGGTGGGTGTAATACTACTACACTTTTGCAAAGGAGTTATGATTCAGAACAAATTTCTGAACACTGGGATTTTTCTCAAGGCAACGAGATGTGATACTCCCAAACCATGAGTGGACAATTAAGAGGACATTCAACATTTGGGAGGAGAAGACTGCAGAACATGTTCATAGTGTTGCACAAAGAGGCGATGAAAGAAGCAGTATTGGCAGAAGTACAAATCGAGCATCGAGTGTTAAAAAGCTTTCCTACGAAAAATTATGTGCTCAATTGCAACAGCTGACTGGAGTAGTTCCATAAGCAATAGTACGAAAGAAAAGAGGATGGTTAGACCAAGTGGAAAGCAATTAAGAAATGGTGTTTGGAGCAGCAGACAACAAGTCTGTAGGAAGCTCGAACGACACGATACGAATCGTACAGGAGATGGTAGAAGATACGAAAGCAAAGGTGGGTTGCCACACGATATAGCTATCAAACATGGAACAAGGGTAACTGTATATTACCAAAAGAGTGAGAAAGTTAATGACAGAATTTGAGCAGTACATTTGAAGCCCCATGGATACTTTGAATAGCGATTTAAAGGACACTCAAAGTCATCCAAGAACACTTGAAGAAAAGACGGAAGTAGCGAAGTTATTGTGAATACCACTAGAGAATTTGGGGATGTGAGAATCGAAACTGTATTGTGGCAAAAAGTTGTTCATCAGCTCGCCCATGGACGACTAAGTGTGACACAGCTAACCTCGTAGCAATTTCTGATAGGCTTACAACAAGTACAGGAGGACTTTCTCACAGCGATACAGCACGCTGTACCTGTAACAGAAAAATCTATAGCTTTATTTATCATATACATACTGTTAAACTTAGTACTAACCGAGCTAGTTGATACATCCCCAAACAATTTCCGGAAGCAGGCTTAAACGCACGATGTCGATGTTTGACGAGACATCCAGTTCCAATGAAATTGGGCACCAGCAATAAACGGGGACAAATACAGACTGACGATGTCTTATTGGCCTCAGATGGAAAAGATGCTTACTACTTATTTTCACAGACGATCTTAACAACTTATCACACAGAGTGTTACCATTTATCCAGCAAGAGTAGACGAACGAAGAGGCATGTGAGATGCAGCTGCTTCTGGGAAAACGGAAGCAGCAGAATGTAAAGTAGAAGTACTAGCTCTACAGCCACTTTCCCAGAAAATTTGTTTTCACCAGGAACAGTGATTCCTAAGTGTTACAGAAACGCAAAATTAGGGTTAAGGATTAGCAGATTAGTAAACAACGTAAAGCCAAACATGACATTCCCAGAATAGAGTGCCATTTTCTGGCTACTGCCACAGGAACAATAATGATACTTTTTCCCCTCCGATGTTGTATTGGCCATTGGAACCACTCCGAATACTAATCTTGTAGAACATAACCTTTCTTAATAACACTCTGGATTCCAGAAGGCTACACTTTTGAGATGAACTGATGATACCAGAAAAACCGAAAAATTCCAGTTGAACAAATATGACAACGTATAAAGCAATATCATGAGAAATGCAAGCCAAATATAATAAAACTGCTGAAGCTTTCGTGGCCACGTGTTGACAAATTGCCTGTTGGCTTCCGCCTTGGATTCTTTGGCCAACGTTCGTCTGATGACTTTTCTGATGATTCGCCAGCACGAGTGGCTGGGTGTACCAAAGCTCTTTCACATGGTGTGGGAGACTGACCACTTAACAATATTCACTTACATGGAAGTTGTTGCTGTAATGATGAGTTACCAAGGGGAGAACTATAGCGATAGTGACCACAGATAAGCATTTGGACATTGCTACACATGATAGGCGGCCGTGAGCTCGACTCTAATCCGCCACCAGCAATGGAGGGTGAAGTTTCGACAATGTCCATCACTCGTCCTGGCGAAACGTCAAAAAAAAATCGTCAGACAAATAGTATTCTCAGGTCCTGAAACAGAAGTCAACAATCAGTTTCCTCCTGGCGAAACGTCAAAAACAAAATAAATATTCCTCAAACAAATGGTATTCACAGGGCTTGAGACAGAAGTCAACAATCAGTTTCTCAAAATATAAGAACTGATATTTGGCCCACAACAAGTGTTATCCTAATTCTAACATTTATTGTTGCTTCAAACTTAAAACATCGGCTTAGGTGTACCACAAACTCATTAAATACTCAAGCAATGGATACATTCTCATGCAAAGAATTAAAAAGAGAAACTGCAATGTGTAGTAGTAGTTGGAAACAGACCAGAGAGACAATGGAGGTTCTGTAATTAAGTTAACAGACTCTAAGATTAGGAGCCCAAGAAGCAACAGAGGGACTGAAGTAAGAGTAATATTCTATTGTAGATAAGAAACATCTACAACCTAGTGTGTTAATGGACAGACAGAGTAAATTCGGGAAGAATTTCTTCAAGAGGGGGGGAACGTTATACCACAGAAAATGCGTGGGAAGACAATAAATTTTTCTTAAGTTCACACTAGTAATGCCACAGAAACGTCAGGTACAGCTGGTGACACAGCTGTGTCCCAGAAAGAAACAACCAACACTGAAAGTCAGTTATGTATATGAGCAAATGTTACTACATCAGCACCAATCACCAAGCACAAACTACACACTGTAAAATGTCAACTGCGAGAGAGGGCCAGAGACCTATTCATTAGCTCTTGTGGTGTGAAGCAACAAGTGCTATGTTGAATGCTACAACTCATTTCAGAGACCAAACAGTACACTTAAGAGCCAGCAACAAAGTGTTAAGCAGTGTAGAAGGAGTACGAAAACTTCTAAAGAAGAAAGCCAGATTCGATAATAATGAAGAGTGTCTCACGCCATTACCTGAGGCAAGTTTCCAAAAATTGCCCAGTTCTCCAACTATGAACTCAGCTGGTCACTAGGATCGATGGCGTTTGTACTGACAGCATTCAGTTCAATGATTATTACGATGTAGTGACCTCTATGTGTTAAATGTCCCAGCACTTCTCATGAACATTCTGCTTGCCGTTCCTGAGAAAGCAACATCCAAGTAATCATGATCTGCCACTCATGGACTTGACTTCGTAATGGTCACTGCCTGTTTGGTGGGACCAGGATTATCTGACTTCACGACTTCTCAGTGTGGAATACATCATGATGGGTCTTCACAGATCGTCATCACATTCCATAGTGGGATCGAGGATGCTCTTAACAGTGGACACACTGTGATGCTACGATCCTGAATTCAGACACCTACATCTACATCTACATGGACACTCTATAAACCACACTTCAGTGCTTGGCAGAGTGTTCATCGAACCACCTTCACAAAATGTCTCCATTATTCCAGTGTTGAAAAGTGTGTGGAAAAAACGAACACCTATATCTTTCCATCTGAGCTTTGATTTCCCTAATTTTATGATGATAATCGTTTCTCTCTATGAAGCCGGCGTCAACAAAATATTTTCGCATATGGAGGAGAAAGATGATGATTAAAATTTCGTGCGAAGATTCCACCACAATGAATAATTCCTTTGTCTTAATGATGTCCACTACAAATTCTGTATCATGTCAGTGACACTCTCTCCCCTATTTCGTGATAGTAAAATATGTGCTGCTCTTCTTTGAACTTTCTCGATGTACTTCAGCAACGCAATGTGGTAAGGACCACCGACCACGCAGCAGTACTCCAAAAGAGATGAGACAAGCGTAGATCTGTTCCATTTTTTTAAGTGTTTTGCCAATAAAATACAATCTTTGCTTTGCCTTCCCCATAACATTTTCTGTATGTTCCTTCCCATTTAAATTATTCGTAATTTTAATTGTCAGGTATTTAGCTGAATTTATGGGCTTTAGATTTGACTGATTTATCGTGTAACCGAAGTTGAACGGATTGCTTTTAGCAGTCAAGTGGATTGCCTCACATTTTTCATTATTGAGGATCAATGGCCAACTTTTTCACCATTCATATATCTTTCCTAAATCGTTTTGTAATTTGTTTTGATCTTCTGATGAGTTTAATAGACCATAAACGACAGCATGATCTGCAAACAACCTAAGACAGCAGCTCATCTTGTCTCCTAAGTCGTTTATATAGATAAAGAATGGCAGAGGACCCATAACACTAGCTTGGGAAACGCCAGAAAACAATTCTGTTGTACACGATGACTTCCCATCAATTACTACGAACTGCAGTCTCTCCGACGGGAAATCACGAATCCAGTAACATAACTGAGACAATATTCCATAAGCACGCGATTTTACTACAAGCCGTTTGTGTGGTACAAAGGAAAAGGCTTTTGGAAATCTACAAATGCGGAATCTTTTGGAAATCCCTTATCAATAACACTCAACAGTTCATGTCCGTAAAGAGTTAGCTGTGTTTCACAATAACGATGTTTTGTACATCCGTGTTGATTGTGTATCATGAGACTGTTCTCTTCGAGGTAATCCATAATGTTCGAACACAGACTGCCAGCCAGCAGCCCGCAAGTCATCAATCAAACTGCTTGAGTAGTGGCCTTGGCAATCAGCAAACAACAGGAGACAGCAGAATTCCAACATATCACTGGAATAAGTTGTCAACTGAGGCAGACGACAAGACAGAGCTGTAAATCTGACCAATAAATGTTAACGCACTAATCTTGTTTTATTGGTACCAAATTGCACTCTACATGTCCACATCACCATACTGAAAGCATAAAGGAGCTTCTGCTACACATTTCAATAGTACCCTACTTCCTCAAGAACGCACCCTCCTCTTCTTGTAATTTGTCTGTGGCCAAGGAAGACAGGAGATGATTGCACATTCGTTTTTAGACGCCATAACTACTGAGTATACTCTGATGAACACAGCCGTCTATTCTGTGGTTCCTAACGCTCCTGTCAGAACAGAAAATCCTATATTATGGGCTAGAAGAGAGGGAAAAGTGTGAGTTTCAATGTCGGTAAGATGTCCTCTGTTGAAACTGAGGCCCTTCCAACTTTATGACGTATAACACCTCACCACATTCAGCCGACGAATTGATGTGGCTGATCAGTAGTGTGAAAAATAGGAGAGACGAGGTTTTACCGGGTAAACACCGATTTGAGGGAGGTTTAAGAGGATTTATTACGCTCATATAGTCGGCAACTGGCCCTAGATTACACTTTATGCAACCAAACCAAAAAATTGAGGTTCCAAAACAATGTTTTTTATTTTACTTAGGCAAGTCGCCATGAAGAAACAGAAAGCATGAAACTGATGAAATAAATGCATTAACATGATAACATATTCTTTATAAGCGAAGAAAATGTTGTAGATAACTTCAGAACTAATAAGCCTTCTTCTTAAGGTGTGTAGGCTATTCCTCCTCTTGAGTAGTATTGATGGTGGTTTTTTTTTTTTTAAATCCACGAAGATGTGCCATTTTTCCTGTTTTATATTTTTCTTTTCCGCTTCATACCACATTATGCTGTAAAAATATTTTTTGAAAAAATTTCCATCTTTATTTCATAATTTAGTTTATAATTTATTTTGTAGTGTATTTCATTAATTCCTTGGGCGCAGCATGTTTTCAAACTCACCGAATGTGTTACATAAAAACGGCAACAACAAAGTTGTGCCCTCTCATGGAAAAAAATTTCGAGATGGACATATGCAAAAGGCTACCTGAACACAAATTTTTTACTCAGCAGTTTTTGCTGTTTATTTTCAGTCGTTTTTCGAAGCCTTGTGCAGTTTTATATTCAAGCACTTACAAGCAGTATCTGAAATTGTACACATCTGCAAGTACATCATCTTCCTATGCTGGTGCATCCTGTAACTTTGTAAACATGAAATTGTGTTATACACAGTAATTATAGAGTTCAAGTAATACTAGAAAATAATTTCCATAGAGATGAACGACTATGAACCACTTAAGAAATGATACAATTTTGTGCTAAAGAAAAACTCTCAGCCATTGTTTACAAAGTATATAAATGTTGTGTGCGTTCACCCTTGAAGGGAACACATCTAATCAGTGGTCCAGTTTTGCCCTTATCTAACCCAACATTTCAGGTGTGGCGGCAAGTGCATCTGCTGTGATGCAGTGTCACAATTCTTGGAGGTTCTGTGGTGGAATATTACTGCTATCCTTGCTGAAGAACGCCAAGGAAAAATCGCAAGTCCAGCGACTGTGATCGCCAGTCGATTAATACCAGGTCAGTGGTCGAAACGGCTATCCAGCGATATGGCAATGTACCAATGCTTTTTATTTTACTTCGGCAAGTCGCCATGAAGAAACAGAAAGCATGAAACTGATGAAATAAGTGCATTAACATGATAACATATTCTTTATAAGCGAAGAAAATGTTGTAGATAACTTCAGAACTAATAAGCCTTCTTCTTAAGGTGTGTAGGCTATTCCTCCTCTTGAGTAGTATTGAAGACGAGATTCTTCCTATCATTTTAATATTATGGCATGAGACATAATTACAAAATGTGGAGACAAGTGATACCATTTTCTCTCTGCAAACAAGAAGGTTCATAGACTGTCTAATTGGAAACAGTGCAGGACACGTCAATATTTTTGGAATCACAGATGTGTTCGGCAGTTGCATGTGGATTCTCTGTCTTCCATACTCATTTCTTGTGTAGGCTGACTTTTTCCAAAAGATAAGAACTTATTTTTCACTGCAGATTAATTTGCTTGTGAACTCCACATTTTCAAGATGGTTCTTAAATACAGTCAACAAAATTTTGTCGTCATAGCTGTAGGCTTGCAGGAGCCGTAATTTCCACAGCTTCTTTCTTAATCGACCGCGTGGGATTTTCCAGATTGTTTGCTGTGGGATGTCTAGCTGTACACTAGCTCGATAGATTCATGTTTTGGGTCTGAGCATGTTCACGTCCCTCATACAGTCCATTGTCTCTTGTGACATGCTGAGTCAACCCTAAGGTTTTGCATTGCATAACCAATCATCCTACTTGAATTTCTTGTACCTCTTCACTACGCTGCTGTAAACTGGTTGTGTCTTGTGAAACTTGCCACAGGAAGTGTTACATCCCAGTATTTGCCAAACTGATATTCAACCATATTGTCGTGCATTCATTTAAAGTAGGATACCCCATTAAGTCTTAAAATGAATTGTGCACTTCAGTGTTATGCGAGTATGAGTTATTACAATAATTGTGAACCTCTTGAGTTTGTTTTCCATCTCGTTTCACTCTGGAGTCCTTTTTACTCCCAGCAAGTTACAGGAGCTGAGGTTGAAGATCCAAATGCGTGGGAGCGGTCTGAGGCGTGTTGTCACGGTCCGCGCGGCTTCCCCTGTCGGAGGTTCGAGTCCTCCCTCGGGCATAGGTGTGTGTGTCGTCCTTATCTTAAGTTAGTTGATGTTAGATTTAGTAGTGTGGCAGCTTACGGACCGATGACCTCAGCAGTTTGATCCCATGAGACCTTACCACAAATTTTTCCCTTGCGTGGGCACGATATGGGGACATAAATGAAAGCCCTGACCAAAGAGGCAGTCGCCACAGCTGGGCGAAGGACGTCCGCAACTGTCCAGCGGCCCTACCAATTTGCGGGAGGGAGGGGGAGGAGGGGGAGTAGGGGGTGGTCCTGGCAAAACTTGAAGACAGTAAAACCTTAGGGCCGTGAGGAACCTTAAGAAAGTTGTTCAGACAGCTACAGGTATGTGGGGTGGATATGTCACGACAGGCTTTCAAAGTT
The DNA here is from genome assembly GCF_021461395.2 of Schistocerca americana. Lineage (NCBI taxonomy): Eukaryota > Metazoa > Arthropoda > Insecta > Orthoptera > Acrididae > Schistocerca > Schistocerca americana. The sequence goes on along the minus strand of NC_060119.1, from coordinate 324,306,473 downwards.
GTGACTGTCACTGTGACGGAAAAGGAGGCAGCCATGTGTTCTTAATCAGACTTATAAATATAACTGAGATTTGTTCACTGAAATTCTTTTAGTATGTGGAGGAAGAGTTCACATGTGTGTATGTGAATACCTTCTCGTAGGCCACAACTCCAAACTTGTGCCAAAATTTTAGAGGTTGTTAACACCATTGATTAATCAAGTCAAAGTATACGTATAATGGAAGGGAATTCTGTAATATGTTTCTGAATTTTTCGTAGCGTGAAGCTCACGGCCTTTACCTTAATTGGGTAGAGAGATTCCGATGCTGGAAGTGCCAGCACAGATTCTGTAATAGAGAGCGAAGGATAATTCATCTTACGTCGATACAGAGGACTTTTACGAACCCAGTAGGACGCTTCTTCTCTGTAAGCCTTGCAACCATCTTAACATCTTTCTTGCTGAGTTTTCCGTTCAAAAATGGTTCAAATGGCTCTGAGCACTATGGGACTCAACATCTGAGGTCATTAGTCCCCTAGAACTTAGAACTACTTAAACCTAACTAACCTAAGGACAGCACACACATCCATGCCCGAAGCAGGATTCGAACCTGCGACCGTAGCAGTCGCGCCTAGAACCGCTAGACCTCCGCGGCCGGCTGAGTTTTCCGTGGCTATACTCAGAATACATAGCGATCACTTCTTTCACCCACTGAGACAGAACTGTATGAGTATGGTGAGAATGTGCAGCAATTACGCGCGTTGTTCCGAGGGTACCGTGAACTTGCTTACTTTGAGATTGGTTTGACATAACTGAATTCGCACTGATAGCTCATTTGACTTCCCATTCGCTTAAGCGTGTCAACTGGTGCTTGCATATAACTTTCTGGATTTGTCATTTCTGCTGTGGTCTTCAGGTCTATTGATTAGTCGCAAACACGATGTTCGCATGTACATGGAGAGTTTTAATCACTTTATTCACAATCCTATTTCCACCCACTCAAGCCAAGGCCTTAACATGTCGTTTTGTGAACCTCACTGAACCGTTGTGCATTCCATGTTAACTGTAAATTCAATCCATTATTATTAACGAGTCTCTGCATGTGTGTAATAAATATTTTCACTTGAGTGCAACCTTTAGTTTCATTCGGTGATTAAATGAAACCCTTCTTTCATAAATCTTCTTCAGTTATGGACCATGTTGCCATCTTTGCTAGGGCTACCTCTATTGTCACCTATATTGTAGTAGCTTCCGTTGTGCGACATTTTTCTTCATTTATTTCACATTTACCCACTGTGGTCTCACAAAATCTTATGTACTGTCCGCCTGCTTAGCCGGATGGTAACGTGCTTGCCTCCCGTGTAGCGGGCCTGGGTTCCATTACCGACCGGGTTGGAGATTTTCTCCGCTCGTGGACTGGGTGTTGTGCTGTCCTCATCATCATTTCATCCTCATCGCACATTGTGGCGTCGGTTACAATAAGACTCGCACTCGGCAGCCGAACTTCCCCGTATGGGGCCTCCCGGCCAGCAATGCCATACGATCATTTCCAATTTTTTCCCTTATATACTCACCACTGATGCGCAACTGGCAAATTCTAGCACACAAAATTATTTCTCTTTCTAGTTCGCTGTCATTTTCAACAACTATGGTTGGTGGGCACCAGTCGGCTTTCCAAACTTATTTCCCTGCTAGATGATAAAAAAGTCGTTGAGAGTTTGTATTTCAAGTACTGCATCATTTGCTACGTTACGTTTAACCATTTAACTATACTCATTTTAAAAATGTTTCACGTACTTTACAATTACCTTGTATTTGCCACACTAGAGAATGCTGTAATATTGGAATAGAATACGCTTGTTGGCAGGTGCAGTTTCGGTAAGTGTGCGTAACTGCCTGGCGCTGCAAGAGTAGAAGGTTTAGAGGTCGTTTGTAGATAAACAAATAACACAGCTGAGTTCAAAATTAGTGTGAAAATGACCGTGTGCTCCATAACACAATAATTCACGGCTGAAGTCATAATATTCAGAATCAGTAGCACAAAGAGTAGAAATTTAATTGAGGAGTGTTTTCTTAAAACTCACTATATGCAAAAAATCTCAAAACTGATTTACACATGTTAATGGTATAATGTTGACTTTTCGCATCAACCTCTAAACCAAATTTTAGCAAAAGTTGATTACTTCAGAGTGTATGAACGCTCCAGATCACAAGGTCTGGCACACTTACTACTGATAGGCAACGCGATGTATGCATTCTTACAGTTGTATCGAAAGTCGACAAATTCAATATAACTGCTCTCTGAATTCTCGTCTCTCTTTCGGCATTAAGCAGTTAACATTGATGCAACATACTAGTTACTTCGAGCGATATTACTTATTGTTGTAACAGAATTTATTGGCGGCAATAGTGATGCAACGACACTTCATTGGAGTCGGAACACCTACAGTTTAGATTTAGAAAAGCGTCCACTTGACACTCACGTGTACGTCTATAAAGAAGTATTGCAAGCGGAAGTACAATGGACGATGGTTCTCGTGATTTTGAAAACGGCATACAGGTCAAAGACTGTTCCACTGGGAGAAAATCCCGATTCAATAAGACTGACTTGAAACGCAAAGCAAAAAGTGTAAGAAGAAACCTATCGTTAAATGCAATCATGGGCTTGAGGTTTCACCTTCGAAAGCTAAAAGAATGAAAGAATGCGAAGCTGCTGAACTCTGCCATGAAGAAATTTTCCCGTTTCATTATCACATGACATCATTAAATAAAATGGATGAAGATAGATTTCTGTTATAATTTTTTAACATTTCTTCGCCCCGGCGCAGAGTGCTGGATACCTATAATGCAAAAAAGGAAGAAAACAGTGCCACTGAAGAACACCATGGGAAAAAGGAATGATGAAGAAGTGCATGTTTGTACTGACGTTTTCCAAGGAGTATTGGTATGTCAAAGGATAGGTCATCCTATGTAGCAAGCAAGTTACACTAAGGAGGAAAGTTGCCAAAGGAAAGAAGAGGAGGCGACAGAACAGGGAAGTATCATAGGGAGGTAACAATTGCCATTAAGACTTATATAAGAATATATGAATGCAGAGACAGCCAACATGGAAGGGGGAAGTATACGAGAGGCTATTTGCCTCAGTATCACAGTCAATAAAATGTTCAATAGAGTGTGTGAAGAAAGAAGAAATTTAGGGATGAAACAATACCACTTATCAAAATACAAGCATATATTTTACAAGCATTTCAGTTCATGATTCAGGAAACCTCATACCCGATATATGCTCCACTTGTAAGGTTGGTCTAATGAAATTAAAAGCAGAAACATATCTGCAGAGAAAAGTAAACTAGAGTTCGACACAGATTAAAGAAATTCGTGCAAGGCAGTTTTCTGATATAATGAAGGAATATTTGCTTTGAGATGCATTAAAAACAGCCTATTCCAAAACTATCAGTAAGTGAGGTTTTCTATACTAGACAAATATGGTTATACAATCTGTGTATCACGATTCATGCTAAGGGCCAAAACAAAACAAAAAAGGATCGTTTCCTACACCTGGCTGGAGACGGAATCTTCAGGAGTATGCAGCCAAGTTGCTTCGGCTTATCTAAGCTTTCTTCCTGATTTCGATAAAGTACAACCAAATGATGATTTTTGCAGTAATCTTTACATCGCAGGAGAACTCCTGCAATGTTTGGAAGGTAAGAGTTGAAGTGCTGGCGGAAGTACAGCTGTGAGAATGGTCCTGAGTCCACCTGGGTAGATCAGTCGGAAGAGCAGTTGGCCACGAAAGTCCGAGGTTCCGAATTCGAGTCTCGGTGCTGCACACAGTTTAACGCATTGATTTATTAATATTTTTTCGCACAGTCGGCCCTATATTTACAATTCAAATTAACAAAAATCAGCATATTTTGTCTTACACACTTCTCTCTAAATTATGGTAGGAATTCTTTACAAATCTACCCTTACTGCTTATTCAAGCGTTGAGGAGTGAAGATAATACTGTTGTAGAAGATTTTGTTGGTGTGGTATACACAAAAAAAAAAAATAGGTATGTGTAACGCCACTAGACACTCATACTGTCTATCATTTTCCTTTCACTTCCTTTGCAAGCTACACAATTTCTGAATGTTTTCCTGGCGAGATTTGGGGTGTGGGGGGAGGGGGGGGGGGGAGCAGGAGTTTGCATATAACACGCAAAATATCGAAAGAAATCGGGCGTGTTGTATACCACTAAATAGATCAATGTCTCAGTTTTCCAATGGTATATAACATGTCATGTCGTCTATTAAGAGAGAAGAAGAAACACTAGGAAGAAGCCATAGCTGCTCGGCCCGTCTCGCAGCAGGTAATGAAGTGACGAACTTGAAACCTCGACCGGCTGTGAGCCGGCTGTATAAGTCAATGTCTATATTTTCTGGAAATTTCATATCGGCACATACTCTGCGGCGGCATGGAAATTCCATTCTGGTGACATGATTTCCCATATCCAGCGATGATGGTGATAATAATATCACCTTCAGCCTCGTGTCGGTCCAGCAGGCTCCAACAAATTACGACTCAGTGACTTTTGTTTCCCTCATGTAAGCATCCCCGAGACCAGTTTCACAACATTTCACTCAGAGACATGCCAGCCGACTTTCAACTGTCCACATTCGAGACGATTGATGACAGAGCAATTGAGTTCAGTGGGACACTGCTCATTAGGAGGGATGGCAGATCACGAGGGTTGTTTATATCCATTTCACCGCTACCCAGGTCAAGTGTGTCGCCTCCGTACACCTTAAGTGGAATTCAGTTGCTATAAAGTGAACAGGAGCGAAGAATTCAATGGCATGTCTGTTGTATACACAACTCTAAGATGGTTACCTCTCTGTGATTTTCCCTTTTTGCCACTGTCTGTTGCACAACAACGACACCATCTCCAATACCAGTAATTCGCAAATTAGTATTAGATGGACATATTCTGACTCATACACTTAACACAAAAAAGGACTCATCAGCTTTAGAATGACCCTTGTAGATGGCTGTTGTGGCCGAGCGGCTCTAGGCGCTTCAGTCTGGAACCGCACGACCGCTACGGTCGCAGGTTCGAATCCTGCCTCGGGCATGGATGTGTGTGATGTCCTTAGTTAGGTTTAAGAAGTTCTAAGTACTAGGGGACTGATGACCTCAGATGTTAAGTCCCATAGTGATCAGAGCCATTTAAACCATTTTTGACCCTTGCAGATTCAGTACTCCCTCTTAGCGTGGACCAATGTAAACCACCACATTAAAAATACTTAATGGGTATCCACAGTACATGAGGCTTCCAAATGAAAATAAATGACATAATGAGTTCTCCATTGGCAAATTATATCGCAATAGCTTACCTTTCAAATCTCTGAGAATGCACTGCAAGGGGGAGTTGAAAATGTAAAATCGATTGAATAACTAACGAAAGGTTAACGTTCGACGAATTGGTAGGGTGAGTGCCAGGGGTTTAAATGGGCAGGGATACCAGCAAATCTGAAAAGAGAAATTCAAATGTTCAGTCTGCATTACACAAGGAAATTAAACGATAACTTTTCGAAATTACGTCAGTTCCCCCCATTCTGTCGCAGATGATTGGAATTTGGGGCAAAGGTGCCTTCAATCCTCTACTGTAACGGTGCAGAGACTGGCGCCCTGTGACGTCACTCTCGGGCTCAGCGACGCTTCATACAAGGGGAGCACACATGTGAAAAGGAAAGGTGAGAGTTTTGAAGATCATGCGAGGTGTAAGGTGAGTTAATGGTGATACGTTGATTCTGGATCCTCGAAACCAGTACTAACTGGTCTCCCAACTTGTTCCATTCGCAGATGGTGCGGGGGCAGAATGATTGTCGGTAAGCCTCTGCAGTAGCTCTAGTTTCTCGAATATTCTCGTTGTGATCCTTTAACGAGACGTATGTGGTAGGAAGTAATATGTTGTTAGTGTCTTCCCGGAAAGAACTCTCGAAATTTTTATAGCAAACCTCTAGATGTGCGCAACTCCTCTTTGTAGCTTCTACTGCATTCTGCTGAGCTTCAGCGTAACGCTTTCTCGCCGGCTAAAGGATCCCATGGAGAAATGCGCCACTCTTCATTGGATATTCCATGTCTCATCAGTCCGACTTGGTAAGGAAGCCAGATTAATGAATAACATTCAAGTATCGGTCGAACAGACGCCTTGTAAGCCACTTCTGTAGTGCATGAGTTGAACTTCCTTAAGATTCTTCTTATGAATCTCAGTCTCGCATTTAGTTTTCTTACTGTTTGTTTTATGTGGTCATTCCACAGCCAGTCATTATGGATAGATACTGCTGTACATTTTACAGTGGTTACTGTTTCTAGTAGTCTGTCATTGCACAGTAGTGGATGTTACATTTATTCACGATCACGGTCAACTGTCAGACCCTGCACCATTTTGAATCCTCTGTAGGTGCTTCTGCAAACGTTACTGTCTTCTGGCATTACTATCGTCTTATAGACTGCATCATCTGCGTACCACATTAGGGAGTTTCCGACACATTCTGCTAAATCATTTTTATACATTGTGAACATTAACGGCCCAGTCACACTTCATTGGTGTTTCCCCGAAGTTACCATTGAGTCTGTTGATTTTGTTTCGTAAAAAGAGGGGTATTGAATTTGTCTGCCAGAAAGCCTTCAGTTCAGTGGCAAATCTGGTCCGATATTCGGTACGATGATATTTTATTCACTAAAAGGCAGAGCGGGACGGTGTCAAACGCCTTCCTTTAGTCAAGGTAGATGGTATCCAGCTGTACAAGGTTGTCTACAGTGCTGTGGATCTCGAGGAGGAACAAAGCGAGCAGAGTTTCGCAGGATCTGTTTGCTGAATCCATGTTGATTTCTATAGAGTTTCACTCTATAAAAACGGCATAGTACGTGAGCATAAGCATGTTCCAATATTCTACAACAAATTGACGTCAACGAAATGAACCTACTATCATGCGTATCTGTTCTACGACCCTTCCTGAAAACGCTAGTGATTTGCAACATTTTGCAGTCGCTAGGTGCCCTTCGTTGCTCCAGCGACCTACAATAAACTGCTGCTAGAAAGGGAGCGAGGTGTTTCGCATAATCTTTGTAGAATCTTACAGGCATCTCACCTTGACCCGTTTGCCATTCCACTACAGAATAACTGTAGTTGTTTTTTTATTCCGCGAGCAGTTATCTCAATAACTGCCATTTCGAATTCTTAGGGTTATTGAAATGGGGGATCTTCCGCAGTGAAACATTTTCGGAAGACGGATCACATTATTTCGGGCTTCTTTCTGTCATTTTCCGTTTCGGTGCCGTTACGGGCACTAAGTGATTGAATAGACGATTGCGAACCTCTTATTGATTCTACGTATGATCAGAATCACTTAGGGCCTTTGATTGGTTGAAAATTTTCTCTTTCAAAGTCATTGAACGCGTCTCTAATTGTTCTGTTTACGCTCGTTTCCGCTTCCTTCGACTTTTGTTGGTCAGATTTTGACATGTTTTGAATCTGTGGCGAAGATTTTTTTGTTTTCGTATGAGTTTTATAACACGGCTATTAAACACGGTGGTACTTTCCCATCCCTTAATACCTTGCTCAGAACGTACTTGTCTAAAGCATATTGAATTATGCTTTTGCATTTTTCCCATTGTGCCCCCAACTTCGTCCCCAACAGTGAATATTTGATGTTTGTTATTCATATACTCTGCAGTTTGTATCCTGTAGCTCTTGCTAAGAAAAAATATTTTCCTACATTTCTTGACATTCATTTTAATACCCACAGTCATGGATGCTATCGCAGCCTTTTGATTACTGATGACCGGTGTCGTCGCAGGGGTTATTTGCCTCTAGGCGCATAGGAATAGCCCTTGACGACGATGATGGAGGCATCCATCTAAAGTTCGGGATTATATCCGAATCTGTCGCTCCAAGTAAACCCAGAAGTCTTTAACGAAAGAAATGAAAGCATTGAAAAAATATGTGAAGTGGATGATAATATAGTAGTATATATGGTTACAAATGGAAAGTATGTTTCCTGGAGAATATGCACTGGGTGAAAGAAATGAAAGAGGTGAATGGCCGCTTGCGTTGTACGACAGGCATCAAATGGTCATAACAAACACTCTCGTCCAAATTCACTAGAAAAGTGATGTAATTGGAGAAGACAAGACACGCGGAGAAGTGAGCTACACTACTGTTACATGAAGATATAAAAATCAAGTTATGACCTGCTGAAAGGTGGCTACACTGAGCCACAGCGCCAGAGATTGCGCCAGAGAGTATTATTCCGCCGCCTCCACTGGCAGTTCTTGTCGAGAAGCCGTGGTGGAGAGTGCTTGTTGAGATGTGGTAGTAGTGAGTCGGTGTTGAGATGTTGTAGTAGGGAGTGCTTGTTCCATGTTTTATGCAGTTGTTTGATGGGCTAGACAGCAGATGTTGTTCGAATGGAAATATTGTAATGATCAGAGTGCTTTTCGTCAATACATATGAAGGTAAAAAAAATTCCCTTTTCTTTTTATTATTTCAATGTTTTAAATAATGCGTCATTACAGGTTCAGTCAACAAAGCATCTGGCTTGTGTTCTTGTATTAGAGTGTAATTCTGGTTTTCTTGCGCAATTATAGTATTGCTATTTTTTTTAATTACTTCAGTATAAATGGTATTTAAAATTTCTTGTCTTATTGACGAAGAACCGTGCCAGATGTGTACGTTGAATCACACTTCCACACACAGAACAATTACACTTGTGTTTTGGTTTCGTACTTTTTATAGTTGCTGGGGACTTAATTAATTAATTGTGTTAACGGAAATTTTCATTTCATTCTTTGTTGTTGTTCTATGCAGTCAGATTGCTTACAAATACTAGTCAGGGCCAACCGTTTACGAGACTGTGTAACCGGACAGACAGCTACTAAAAATTTAAAAGTATTTGCATTTCATATTTATATAATTAAGCCCCCATGCACTGCAACAGAAATTTGAAAGTTGGTACATTCCACAGGAAAACAAATTGCAACTTAGGACGAATACAATTTTAAGGTGTTAAGCTAATAGGTGCCGGTGGTAAACCTCTACAAAATGCAAAACAAGTGTATGAAAGGTTGAAGCAGTACTTCACAAGACCGAACTATGGACAGGATGAGTCTGTGATTGTACCCCAAGTGTTGTTAAATGTAACGTCAAAGATCTATGAAACCGATATTCCAACAGATTTCCAGAAAAATATTATTATGTTCCAGAGAAGTCCCGTAAACTGCTGTCCTGAATAGTGTACAAAACAATGTAATAAAAAATTGAAGACGAAGTGGATGAAGATCAGTCACATGTCAAGAAGAGAAAAGGCCAGAAAGTAATTTTGACTCTGAGAGTACTAATGCAAGGCTAGTTGATACTTTCATAGCAAATTCAGACGTAGACAGAACGCTCCAGAACGTAAAGTGGCATAAAATGTTCAAAATACGTAGATATTTTGAGATAAAATGCAGAAACAGGGAGAAATCTAAAATATGTAAAAAACCGAAGTGGGTGTAATAAAATTGGATGCTGAAGTCAGACAAGTTTCTTTTTTAAAATACTGCGAGACACATCCGCAGCTAACCACCATTGTTTTCCAATTTCTACGTCGAAAAAGGAAATGAGTGAGGGTAGAAAATTATGAAATGTGGAACGGGAACAGGTAATAACACTAAGGTTACCATAGGACACAACCCTTCTTCCCGGAGGTCAGGAAGACGTTAGGACAGAATGTGACTTAACAAAGAAAGGAAAGGCGAAAGCGACCAATACTAGCAGAAATGAGAATAACGAATTGCTAAGTGAGGGAGCGACGCAGTAGTAGGAGACGCGACAGAGCTCTTGTATTTAGACAGTAAATTTGAACACCATGGTTGATACAAGGACGAAATCGTAGGTAGAGTGAAGCAGAGGAATAAAGCTCTCTGTTACAGCCGGTAGTGGGTTTGGGTTGTAACAGCGATATGGTTCGTGTGCTGTATGACGAGCAAGAAGAAAGGCCGAATCACTGGTGAGTCGGAGCGTTGTCATATGAGAGGAAGCCTATCAAATTTTAATAGAAAGTTGAATAGATGGTATCAACAATAAATTGTGGGATCTGAATAAGTGAAGGTAAAGCAGTAAAATTGTGAGGTAAGCTCTGTGACTCCTAAGGTAATAGTGGGAACCAGTTTAAAAATTTACAGCAGTGTACGAACTAAGGTGAATTCATACAAAACACATTGCGTATACAACTTTCAACGGATGATAAAGGGCTTCAGTGATGACCGGGAAACAGAAGCGTGTGCAGTATTATCTGGGGTTTTGTAGTTCTAGAGAAGAAGCAAGTAGCGATGTAGCATGATAGGAGAAACACTGGAGGCTACGTTTATAAAAATGCAGATGATTTGGGATAGGATCTTGGAAACTTAGATATTGAATCCGGTTACTGTTGCAGAGATATCGGGAATTTATATGCCGAGAAATATGTATACGAGCGTATCCACTAACAGTTTTTGTCCATATACAGCTAAGCTCAAAACATGGCGAAATAATCCCTAGAGCCGGTCATTGTGGCAGAGCGGTTCTAGGCGCTTCAGTCCGGAACCGCGTTACTGCTAGGATCGCAGGTTCGAATCCTGCCTCGGGCAGGATAGTTAGGTTTAAGTAGTTCTAAGTCTAGGGGACTGATGACCTCATATGTTAAGTCGCATAGTGCTCAGAGCCATTTCAGCATTAGATTGGACTTCCTAAATGAGCCTGTGACAAAATTGGCGTATGTCCTAAAACGTACCCGAACACATTGGAAAATAGAATCATTTTTTCGAGAATCAGTTATGTGGAAGAGTGTTAAGAGTTAGAAACATTATTTCATACCGGGCAGTATCAGGTGACAGACAGACGAGTGACGGCCGTGGCTCATGGCCTCCCGTGGTTTGTGTTGCAACTGAATCTTAATTCGTTTTTAACGTTCTATACTGATATAATTTCGCCAGGGTCCAAGCTCTTAGTTCGCTACAATCAATCTGACATTTTATTTCAAATGCTGGATCACCGCTCTGTTCAGTATGGGTGACAGCGGCTTCATTTCTACAGATTCACACGCGGCACATTTTTGTCCAATGCCAGAGAATCATGATACGCCTTCTCCCAAAAACTACCTTTTCTGTATAACGACCACAACTGTGCCGTGCTCAAAATAAATTAATGGCGGTCGTCTGTTTTCAGTACATGCAGAGGAACAGCTGATACAGAAGATGATCACGTTTGCCAAATATTTAGGATTTCCTGTTATAACTGTCTGCACAATGTGTATATGGTGCAGACGGGGAGAATTAATCAGTAATTATTTTAAAATATGCAAAGTTTCCATTAAACCACTAGCATTTACGAGAGATATCTTCCTCCTCTGTCACGGAGATGGTGTTGTTACTTTGTTGTTCTTCTGTTACGTTGGTAGATATTAGCTAAAAGTTTTTAACGTGAACTGTTTTATTTATTCAACTTCTTAAAGTGGCACTATATGGAGCAGAAACATGGACACTGAGACGAGAGGATGAATAAAGGTTAGAAGAATTTGAGATGTGGATGTGGAGGAGAATGGAGAGAATAAGCTGGATGGAAAGAGTAAGCAATGAAAGAGTATTGGAAAGGGTTGGTGAGAGAAGATGTCTGCTGAAGGCTGTAAGAGAAAGGAAAAAGAAGTGGTTGGGACATTCATTGAGAAGGGATTGCTTGCTAGTAGATGCTTTGGAAGGATTGGTTTGTGGGAGAAGACTGAGAGGAAGAAGGATATACAAGATGATAGACGACATAAAGGGAAGAGGAAATTATGCAGACCTGAAGAGGATGGCAGAAGACCGGACAGACTGGAGAACTACCATGTGAAAACCTGCCTTTAGGCAGAACACTGATTATGATGATGATGATTAAAGCAGCCGGGTTACGTGTGTCTCTTGTACACCCTAGGTTATCGTGCTGTAAAATAACTTTTACTATGGACAGCTTATCGGAAACCTGTATTGGCGAATGTGTGTAAGCGTTTCTTTATTTCCAGTGAAAGGAATTGTACGTTTGAACTGAAACGTACCCAAACCTCTTGAAAATAATCTGCTTGACGGACCTTCCAGAACTGCCGTCAGAGGTGTAAACTTCGATACTGCAGATGAGGTATCTGACAGAATAGGCACTTCAAAAGAAATCATACATTTCAGGTTAAGAATTTCGTATGAGAAAACTTTTCGCAATACTTTTTGAATAATGATAAAAAACAAATAAACGCACAAATGTGCCCTTTTAAATAGATTATAAGTATATTTTCACCCCAAATTATTACTGTGGATGAAACTGTGTGCCTTCCACTGCAAACCAGGAAAGTGGATGCATCAGCAACAACTGTAACCATTCCATCTGGCAAGATGGTAACATCCAGTGTTTTCTCGGATGCACTAAGAAGTCTTGCTGTTCAATTCGAGGACCTTGAAACTGTCACATCTGTGTATAGCGAATGCCTTTTAGGCGAACTGTATTGTAAAATTAAAACAAGTATATTTGGCCACGATAGTAGTTTTGGCCACGAAGATTCTTTGGACATAAAGAAACTGAAATATTTAATTTAAAAATTATAACAATAGCTACCCTACTGACCAAGTTCGGCACCATTTAATTTCCAGTCATTCGCATATCTAAAGACTTTTGTGGCTTTAGAATTTTAGAGTCCACTGAAAAGACTAAAGACTGAAAAGATTAAAGATGTAACAAATTTAAGTAGTTCGGATATTTTCCAGAACCTCGCTTCATACATGGAATCCCTTCACTGGAAAACGAGAAAGGTCGTCGACATAAAAGAAAACCAAATCGAAAACTAGAGTAGTTTGTATTTTGTGTAAGCATCGTTTTACGCCTTCTATATATTTTAAGAACGACATTATTAACCACCAATCACCTGCTGAAAAGATATATTCTGCGTTTTCGAGACTTCTTCAGCCTGTCGATACGTGAACAGAAATACGAAAATAAGCATTACCGGTACCTTTCAGATAATGTTAACTTATACTTCTCGTACATGAAGAGGTAGACTACAAATAATTTTTTCATTCCAGTAATGCCGAGATTAAGGAATATATACTTGCAGTAGATTTTGGTAGTTAGTAATGACAACCTTCAAAATTATTATGTAGGTTAAAATAGTGTATCAAACCCCACTGGTGAATTTTTCGATTTTTCTCTTAAACTACTGAGCGTATATCGTTGTTACAGATGTATGTAATGCCTCGTATGTGCAATGAAAGTAGTAAGTACTAGATAAATGTTACCAAATCGCAGCTCCGATTGTATGAAATATCGTCAGTAAGTTCTCAGTTCCTTGTATGCGACATAGCTGCGCTACCGCCAAATAAAGGCAAATTTCACGTAATTACGATCTGCTTGCCTATGACCGTACTCCCTGCTGCTTTAATCTGGAACTGATATTGTTTTCGATAAATGAGGTCACAGATGTGGAAGTTTCCAGCAGGCAAACGCTCTGTGGCGACGGCGCAGCCCGCAGCCGTCCCATGAGGGCCCGGCGGCATTTCCATTAGAAAGTCACACAAATTAACGGATGCAGTTTGGGGGCAGTAGCTCGTTGCGCTCTATGTACTGTTTGGACCGGTAAACACGGCCCGTGTTGTTACTGTTAATAGCGCCAGGTATCTTAATTAAGGCCGGACGAGAAACTGGAATTAGCTTCCAGATGAGATGCATGCGAAATGGACAATACCCATGTCAGCGAATTTATTGCGAATCCCATTCCACTGCGTTCCGTGACGAAACAAAAGAATCTACCCGCTGAGGACAGAAATGTGTTACGATTGTCACAAAAGCATCCTGGAAAATTACGACTATCTCATGGAATATTCCGTAGTATTGCTACTGGTTTAGAGGTTTCATATTACGTACTGCAAATGTAGAAGCATTGCGACAAGTGCTTCCCTTCTGTAGGTAATCGGTTTTGTAAATTCAGTAAACCGATAGAAAATTACGTCCCGAATGCTAGCAACGAACGATGATTAAATACTTTTGTTGATAGTAATTCATGACAGACTGCTGTGAGAGAAACCTTAACTGCATCAACGGTTTCTTTAAATGTTTATTGTAGCAGTTCTCAGCCACAGATGGTCACACTTGGTAGCTAGTTTTGACTACATTTAACGATCATATTCACATCTGATTAATCACGAGTTGTGAAAAAAACCAAATCATTATACAAAAAAACCGCCTATGATCTTCTTTAAAGAACTGTGACTTCTCCGAATTCGTGATTAATCAGATTTGAAGACGATCACTAAATGTGATCGAAAGTAGTTAACTTGTGTGATTAATTGCAATTCGAACTGTAAAAATACGTGTTTGAGAAATAACGAGTTGCTGATCCTTGTGTAAAAACATATGATGTAATGAGCAAGCGACAGTTTTTGTGAGCTTCTATGACTTTCTATCCCACTAATCTTATGAATATTTTCGAAAACTTGTTTTATGCTGATTTTGTAAGCCAGATCTTGTTTCCTAATAACGTCAAAGTAGGAATGATTCTTGTCGCTGATTGAAATTTTGATTTACTTTGGAAGTCTCCAAAGTGGGTATTACATTTCAAGGGACAGAGCTGACTTGAATCCTAAAGGGAGCCGATACTCCTTGTGCCAAAGAGAAGTAATGGCTATTGTGAAGTAAAAACGGATGCCGGTCGCAAGGGTTACGGTTCACAAGAGACATAATTAAGCTACAAGAGCAGAATAAACCTTGTATTAATACTTTTGATAAACATTCTAGTAAAGTAACAAGTCGGAGTATTTCGAATCGCTGGGGAAAGAAGTTCCTGGGCATAGCTATGTTCACGGTGGCAGCAACTTAATGCTGGGCTAAGGGCGAGATGCGTCTATTGAAGACATGAATTAACTCTATATACAGACACTCATTTGTTTACATACGTACAAGACTGAGGCAGCAGAGCAGATTATTTTACTGTACCACTGAAAATGTTAACAGATATATTTAGGTGATAGCTAGGAAATTACCAAGTGCGGTACTATTTTTTTTTCAGGAACATACACTCCTGGAAATGGAAAAAAGAACACATTGACACCGGTGTGTCAGACACACCATACTTGCTCCGGACACTGCGATAGGGCTGTACAAGCAATGATCACACGCACGGCACAGCGGACACACCAGGAACCGCGGTGTTGGCCGTCGAATGGCGCTAGCTGCGCAGCATTTGTGCACCGCCGCCGTCAGTGTCAGCCAGTTTGCCGTGGCATACGGAGCTCCATCGCAGTCTTTAACACTGGTAGCACGCCGCGACAGCGTGGACGTGAACCGTATGTGCAGTTGACGGACTTTGAGCGAGGGCGTATAGTGGGCATGCGGGAGGCCGGGTGGACGTACCGCCGAATTGCTCAACACGTGGGGCGTCAGGTCTCCACAGTACATCGATGTCGTCGCCAGTGGTCGGCGGAAGGTGCACGTGCCCGTCGACCTGGGACCGGACCGCAGCGACGCACGGATGCACGCCAAGACCGTAGGATCCTACGCAGTGCCGTAGGGGACCGCACCGCCACTTCCCAGCAAATTAGGGACACTGTTGCTCCTGGGGTATCGGCGAGGACCATTCGCAACCGTCTCCATGAAGCTGGGCTACGGTCCCGCACACCGTTAGGCCGTCTTCCGCTCACGCCCCAACATCGTGCAGCCCGCCTTCAGTGGTGTCGCGACAGGCGTGAATGGAGGGACGAATGGAGACGTGTCGTCTTCAGCGATGAGAGTGGCTTCTGCCTTGGTGCCAATGATGGTCGTATGCGTGTTTGGCGCCGTGCAGGTGAGCGCCACAATCAGGACTGCATACGACCGAGGCACACAGGGCCAACACCCGGCATCATGGTGTGGGGAGCGATCTCCTACACTGGCCGTACACCACTGGTGATCGTCGAGGGGCACTGAATAGTGCACGGTACTCCAAACCGTCATCGAACCCATCGTTCTACCATTCCTAGACCGGCAAGGGAACTAGCTGTTCCAACAGGACAATGCACGTCCGCATGTATCCCGTGCCACCCAACGTGCTCTAGAAGGTGTAAGTCAACTATCCTGGCCAGCAAGATCTCCGGATCTGTCCCCCATTGAGCATGTTTGGGACTGGATGAAGCGTCGTCTCACGCGGTCTGCACGTCCAGCACGAACGCTGGTCCAACTGAGGCGCCAGGTGGAAATGGCATGGCAAGCCGTTCCACAGGACTACATCCAGCACCTCTACGATCGTCTCCATGGGAGAATAGCAGCCTGCATTGCTGCGAAAGGTGGATATACACTGTACTAGTGCCGACATTGTGCATGCTCTGTTGCCTGTGTCTATGTGCCTGTGGTTCTGTCAGTGTGATCATGTGATGTATCTGACCCCAGGAATGTGTCAATAAAGTTTCCCCTTCCTGGGACAATGAATTCACAGTGTTCTTATTTCAATTTCCAGGAGTGTATGTTGAAGGGTGTTATTCCAGCATTACGTCGTTGTACATTAGTCTATACAGGAAGTGTAAGTAATTGTGTGAGTTTTGAATTTATTAGATGAAGTGCAAGAATTTTATTGAAATGATTAATACTATGTGAAATTAGTGTAATATAACTACTCCTTGGCAAATACAGAAATTCTTTAACTCTGACACTGTTGCATAGAGAAGAGCTTTGTACTTGTATTGTAGATGGTCAGGTGTATCTATAGGGCCAGACACAGCTAGGATAATAAAATATGCGATACACATTTCCGGCGATTTTTAGTATTAGACTCTGATTGCTGGACATTTCATCTGAGACAGAACATTAATACTATTAAAGTTCTCAGAAAGGATAATCTGGAACAGGCAGAAGTGTGACGCAAGTTTCCAGCAAGGCACGAGGTTGTGTCCTTAAATAAATAGCTAGATAAGGTGTATTAGGTATCTTAACTGTAAAATGTTGTATGAACACTGTGTCGTATATACGCAACTTCACATGTTTTCGTGTTCGGGGTTAATTTTTCTGCGTGTTAGACGACGTCTTGCTTAAAACGATGCACCTACTTTTCGACCACTATTGCAAGTGGTCAACTTTTGCGTGTATATTATGAATCTACTACTTACCCTGTGGATTTACTACATTCTATGATGGTGGCCGGAACGTTGGTACAGTATTGCACGCCATGATTGTCTACAAGCTTCTGTTGTATAGTCTAAATAGATGTGACTAAAACAGTTAATAATTTCTTCTTTATGTACGTACCTTTATTTAGAGTGTACAGTACACACAGTCAACACCAACATGGTGTAATAATAAGCATAAGCACACAAAAACACGGGGTGGAAGATGCCAAAAACGAAGCGAACTGTTACGATGTAAAGTCAAACGCCGGCACGCCTGTCGGGAACGAGAGAGAAAAGAGGGCAGTGAAGAAGGCGTCAGTCAGTTGCAACAGCAGAGACCTCTATGCGAAGAGAACATAAGCGCCGCGCCCCACTGGCTGCGATGCAGTTCTACGAGAAGCTACAAGACCAGCTACCTGAATAGAAGTAGCAAAGCTTATTATCTTGTTCGCACATTCTATGTATCTCGAATTCGGAATTGTTATAGTAAAGAGATTTCTCAGTTTGTCTGTCACCCTTTGCTTCCGACACATCTGTATTGCTCAAAGTTAAGTATTGTCATTTATTTTTCGTAATAAAACTCATCAATACGATTTGTTTGAATTGTTGATTGGCGAGCCGAGAAAGGAGGTTTCCTAGACTGGGCAAGAATCAACACCTACTGTGTCACTTGGTGATACGTTCGTCCTGTAGTGACAAAATGCTGCAGTTGTTTAATCTCTCCCTCTCTACCTCCCTCTCTCTGTCTCTGTCACACACACACACACACACACACATGTATATATATATATATATATATATATATATAAAAAAAGCACTCCGTCTTCAGGCCACAAGTGGCCCATCGGGACCATCCGATCGCCGTGTCACCCTCAGTTGAGAGGATGCGGATAGGAGTGGCGTGTGGTCAGCACACCGCTCTCCCAGTCGTTATGATGGTTTTCTTTGACCGAAGCCGCTACTATTCGGTCGAGTAGCTCCTCAATTGGCATCACGAGGCTGAGTGCACCCCGAAAAATGGCAACAGCGCATGGCGGCGGGATGGTCACCCATCCAAGTACCGGCCACGCCCGACAATGCTTAACTCCGGTGATCTCACGGGAACCGGTGTATCCACTGCGGCAAGGCCGTTATCATATGTATATATATACAAGCGATCCAAGTATTAGGCCCGAGCTTCGGTTTAGACTGCCTGGCCACTCTATGGAAGTAAGCGATATTAGTTCAAACCCAACCCATCAGGATTTCGACTGCATTTCCCAGTCTGCCCTGGAGCGCCACTTTATCTGGCTATTGAAGTTTCAAAGCTGTCTCGATATGTCTTGATGAGCTATGCCGAAAGAAGTCGTAGGCGACAGCCTAAAACCAAAATAACAGAAATAATTATCCAAAGGTATGGATGCCGTCTACTTTTTCGGTTGCTGTGGTCCTAAATTTCTCAGACTTTGTGTTGGAATCATTTGCTAAACTATGTAGTACGAATTTCTCAATAAAACGACATCATTATGGAATGTAAAACAGCAGAACAACACAAACCGCAGGTAAATTGGTCCTATAATATAGTATTTTAAGCCAATCCATTACCTTACTTTCCAGGTTCCTCTTCTGGACGAGTTGGTAAAAGTAGTTGTCTTTATAATTACTGTTATTTTAAATCACTTGACGACAACGAATCTGTTGGCATTCTTCAAGTCATTTGTATTTGTTACATCTAGAAGCATTAAAAATGATTTTAGTGGTCACTGCGCTTCTCACTGGGGAGAACGGTGATCGTATAATGTGATGGCTAAGGCTTTGATGTTTATGTCGCTGCCAGTTGGAGCCAGGACGACGAATATGAGAAACATTGTTACCTTACATGTATCATGACTAACGCAAATTGACAACCAGTGTCTGGATCTTTTCCTCAGGAGGTCCATCTACCCTCCTAAAGGCCAATAAGGCACTCTCAATGAAAATGGGTCAAGTGTCGGATTGTGCTCGCCTTCAATATCTACTAATCTCAATAATCTAAAATGTTTGAAAAATATAAGGCTGTTATAGGATGTCAAATACCATTTTCAAGAGCACAGTCTATTGAATAGTGGGCGGTTGCCACTTCAGTTGTTGTGTTCTTAACGCTTACCTAGGTACCATACGAAGGTACTATTTATACGTCAAGAATTCAGCATATTACATAAGTGTGAGCATTGAAGAACGGAAACAAAGTCTAAATCATGGCGTCGTCAGTAACACATAGTTGTGAGAAGGGAAATCACAGAAACAATACAAAAATTGATAGTTTATTATTATACTAACGTAGTTTCATTATTACTGGATTCTTAAGGATGCACTCTTCACATAAATACGAAAAACGAAACGCACTCAATACACAGTCCTTGTCACAAACGTCCTCACAAAGTTTTACTTTAAGCGCCGCTGTCCCCTTCCGCACTGCTTCCCCGTCCAGTCACATCCCCCAAGGACGCCATTGTGAGCTTTGAACTCCATGGCTGGAGTGTAGTATGAAGGGTGCTTACAAGCAGCAGTGGGTTAATAACAGTGGTCCTTAAGCCCTACCACCTGAGAATCAACACGAAAGAAGTGTAATGTAACATTAATATTTAGCATTTTCACTCGCCAGAATTTGAAGCGGGGAAGGGCGCCAAAGCAGCTGAAATTCTGTTACAAGGGGTTGTCAGGTCTTCCAAATACATGACAAGACGTTTTAGAGATGAAACTAAGTCTTGGTGGGGGGGATGGGGATTTGAGATCGACTCTTGGTGGTTACAAGTCTACTGTTTCATCATGGCAAGTACTGACTAATACATCAGATAAGATCAGTTGACATTGAAGAAGGAGGAAGCACACACCGGCCACAAATATGGACATATTTCAATGCCTACTATCAGATCCGGGTACCATATCGAACGTGTTAAAAAGTTTCACAGTGACACCTGATAGCTTGCACTTGTAATGGGTATGTTGTTCGATAAAAGTGACCTACTTCCATAACCTGTTAAATAAAACCTTGGACTATTAAGGCATGTTGTATTATCAGAATGTACTGGAAACGCGATCTGACCACAAATGTTTAACGAAATAGTCACTACTCGCACACTCAAACACTGTCTCTCTCTCTCTGTTTTACTCTCTCTCTCTCTCGCTCTCTCTCTCTCTCTCTCAGACACACACACACACACACACACAAACACACACACACACACACAAACACACACACAGAGAGAGAGAGAGAGAGAGAGAGAGAGAGAGAGAGTGAGAAAGAGAGAGTTGATGTAGATGCAACGAAAATGAATTTTGCAGATCTAGATATTCAAACATCAAATATTCTCGTTCCACGACTTGTAGCAAGATAGTAAATTATTTATAATGCAGAAAAGTTTCATAACTCTTAATCTCAGCACGACGAACTTAAACGATATTACTTGTGCCTATAAGCAGCTTCCATTATACAAAAGTAAGCAAACTATGAAGCTTCGTTTCACTAAGCCTAGGGATACCGTTGAAAATTCTGTACGTGGGGAGATTGCAAGACACCTGTGCGAATATTTAGAATGCACGTCTGAAGTAATCAGTACGCCACCCACTACACATCATGGTAAGTAACTGGAAAGACGTCACGACTAATCTTCATCGCAATAGACTCTACGAACCAGATCAAAACGACGCCAAATGAAGCCATACATCCTTCTAAACAGAAACCGGGAACACAATGGCGAAACGTCATTCAAAACTATATTGCCTTCTTGATCCCACACCCACAAACGTCTCTCATTGGCTCATGGTTCAAACAGGTCTTCCAAGAAATGAAATGCATCGGATGAGACACAAAGAAACAGCTCAAAGAACATGTATATCGAAGCTGATCATAGTTGAAATATGCAAAACATTGCAAAGATAAACCCGTGTGTTAAGAAAAGCAATAATATTGTGGGCAAAAAAGGAAGTACAAACGAACAAGCAACTTTCATACTTGTATTAAAATTCGGCTGTTACGGAAAAAAAAATTATTTTAGCTTTTTAGTATTCAACTTAATCGGTCCACTGATTTAAGCAATTGATTATAATGCCAAAGACGAAGAATACGAGGGTTACCCAGAAAGTAATACACCACACTTTTTTCCAGCCGAAATCAATGGCAGGAATGTGAAACGTTACGTATGTATTATTTGAAGTCTCATGAGTAAGAGCGCCAAGTTTCCGTCACTTGCGACAGATAGCGTAGCTGGAGGACAGTTTCAAAATAGCGTCTATATGCGATGTACGTTACAGGCAAAGTGAATTTCTTACTCCAGAGAAACAAACTGTGGGAAATATTCACAAACGCTCGTGCAAAGTCATGGAGCGTCTGCTGTCGAAATAGGTACAGTTAGTCGCTGGGCACGGAGTGTGAGGTCGTCAGAAAGCGATTCGGCGGAGCTCCACGATTTGCAGCGGTCCGGGAGACCATCCACGGCTTTCACACCGGACACACCTGACCTAACCCCCTGGGACTTCCTCTTGTTTGGGCCATTAAAGGATGCCGTCCCTTTAATTTTTGAGGACGATGAGGAGGTGATTCGCACAGTGAAGCAATGGCTCCGCCACCACGACATGCATTGGTACGGACAGGGCATACACGTCTTACTTTCGCGGTGGACGAAGGCCGTAGAACGGGATGGAGATTACATGGAAAAATAGGGTACGAAGGTAAAACAGCATTCTTTCCTGTGTGTAATTCTCATTATCTTCAATAAAGAATTATTGAAGAAAAAATGCGGTGCATTACTTTCCGGGTAATCCTCGTATTTATATAATTGTTCAAAGACATAATGTCCAAAAACTTTATTACCTTTTAAATAGTGAACTGCATTTCACTCCTGCTGTTGGAAAGGTTCAACACCACTTGTTAAACGACAAAATTATTTGCCTATTGTGTTGTGTCACCTGAGAAGCTTCTACATCTACATGTACATGTGTAATCCGTAAGCCAAATTGAGGTGTGTGTTGGAGGGGGGTACTTCGCCCAACACTGTCACTTCCCCGCTTTCCTGTTCCAATCTCGAATATTTCGCCGGAACAACGATCGCTGGTAAGCCTCGCGTGGACTCGAAACTAATTTACCCTCCATGGTCTTTTTGTGACATGCATGCAACAGAAGCAATACAATTGTTGAGTTTTCTAGGACCTTACGTCCTTGGAACTCAAGCAGTAAACTGCATGGTAATGGAGAATGCGTATCTTGGGGCGTCTGCCAGTGGAGATGGTTGATCATCTGTGTAACACTTTCTTGCTTACTAAATGAACCTGTAACGAAAAACGCAGCTCTTCTTTGTATCTTCTCTATTTCCTCTATCAACCTTATCTGGTATGGATCACGTTCTGACGAGCAATATTCAAGTACTGGTTAAATGATGTCCGCAGCTCGTGGTCGTGCGGTAGCGTTCTCGCTTCCCACGCCCGGGTTCCCGGGTTCGATTCCCGGCGGGGTCAGGGATTTTCTCTGCCTCGTGATGACTGGGTGTTGTGTGGTGTTCTTAGGTTAGTTAGGTTTAAGTAGTTCTAAGTTCTAGGGGACTGATGACCATAGATGTTAAGTCCCATAGCGCTCAGAGCTATTTGAACCATTTGGTTAAACGATAGTTCGGCGATGTACCTGATTTGTTTATGGACAATATTTGCTGTGGATTGTTTGAAGTCTCGGCGGAGGTTCGAGTCCTCCCTTGGGTATGGGTGTGTGTGTTTGTCCTTAGGATAATTTAGGTTACGTAGTGTGTAAGCTTAGGGACTAATGACCTTAGCGGTTAAGTCCCACAAGATTTCACACACATCTGAACATTTGATTCTTTGAATGAATCTCAATGTGCCATCTGACTTTCCTGCGATTATTTTCATGTGGTCGTTCCACTTTAAATCGCTCCGTACGTATACTCTTTGAGCCTTCATGAAAGTGTCTAGGGAAATTTTGTTGGAACGGAGCAAGAGAGGCAGTTGGTATGAAATGGTTACTAATGGAGAAGCAATCGCGTATAATAGATCGAGAACACGCAGCCCCTTATCAGACAAGCTGTTCATTATTACAGCAGCAACGCGGAAGCTTCTGGCGAAGAAGGCGGAAATTAATTCGCCGCAAGTCCGGAATTTCGTTCCCCTTGCATCGCCTCCCCTCCACTGCGGTCGGCATCGAGGCTTATTCTAAAAATTAATCAGATCTTATAGCGGTGCATATTTATGAGCGGCCGTCGAGGACTGTCAGGGCAGAGCGCGGGCGCACGCCTCGTGCGGACACACACCGGCAGCGGCCGCAGGCGCCGGCCGGATCGCGGGAGCCGGGCCACCCCCTCGTGGCGCGCGGGGAGACTTTGCGACGCACAGACGACAAGTTGGAGGAAACAAAGCAAATCCCCAGCTGCTGCAGATGGCTTGTTATTCCGCGACTTGGGGGAATTTTAACTCGCGGCACCAGCCAGGAGATCGGAGGCGGCGAGAGGGGAAGGCGGGCCTCGCCGGAAACGGCGCAACTTGAAGACGGCTTTGGCGCCGACCGAGAGACTTAGCCGGCATTCGCAGCAGCGCGCCCGGCGCTGGCTTAGGTCGCGGGGCGGCGACGGGGCCGCCCGCCTACGTGGCTCTCGTAAATATTGTATCGGCCGGCCGACTCCATTATTGATGGATCGGATTGACTGTCTCCGTCAGCCGCCGAGGACGGCCCACGCGAATTTCGGCAGATGCCGCTGGAAACAGGGCGACGTGAGTGCGATGCGTCGCAGGTTGTTAGAGGCTTTTAACTCTGACATCTGGTGAGGCGGCCATTGTCAATTTAAAAATGGCAAATGGCTCTGAGAACTTTGGGACTTAACATCTGTCGTCATCAGTTCCCTAGGACTTAGAACTACTTAAACCTAACTAACCTAAGGACATCACACACATCCAAGCCCGAGGCAGGATTCGAACATGCGACCGTAGCGGTCACGCGGTTCCAGACTGAAGCCCCTGGAACCGCACGGCCACACCGGCCGGCTCAATTTAAAAGCGTGTTCTTTTGTACCTAATACATGTACACGTTTGTAGATGGATGTAGGTAAACTTCGCACGTCCAACAGCTCATCGACACCATTCTCTATACAGATACAAACACAAATTCGCACACGCTAGGCATCATCGTTTAAGTCTGAGACATATCGTCCCCATGGAATAACAGATTAACGTTAGTGACCCACTGGTGGAAGCAAATTCACCTGTTACAGTCACCCACAGCAGGCCAGCCAGTTAGTATATTCGAAAAAAGATGTAGTCCTCTAGAGGACTTCGTTCCTAGGCATGTGTGACTGGCAACCATAAAGGCCCTTACCTATATCTGACATTACTTCGAATTACTTCTGTCAGGGCCGGCCGGTGTGGCCGAGCGGTTCTATGCGCTTCAGTCTGGAACCGCGCGACCGCTACGGTCGCAGGTTCGAATCCTGCGTCGGGCATGAATATGTGCGATGTCCTTAGGTTAGTTAGTTTTAACTAATTCTAAGTTCTAGCGGACTGATGACCTCAGATGTTAAGTACCATAGTGCTCAGAGCCATTTGAACCATTTGAACTTCTGTCAGGCTTCCTCTGTCCGCCTAAGCTTGGCCAACCCATGTTTTTTTCTCGATCCCAATGGTATTGGGTTTCGAGGGCCGAGGGTGTCATTCATTTTTCTGTTCTACCTCCAATGGTCAAAGGTTCGCAAAGACTCCCGGAAGCTGTTCACTCTTACCGACACCTGTTAACAGTTAAAACTCCGAGAAACGTCCACTGAAATTTGAGGAGTGAATCAGACCTTGAGGAACTCAACACAGTTATATGTTGATGAAAATTGTATGTTAACATTGCGTGTGACTATATTTCTCGTTAACAATCTGAAAGCTGTTTGGCTTCTAAACTTCGATTACAGATTCTAATCTAGAATCGGTATAGCTACACTACTTTTGAACATGAACTTATCTGTGCGACTGGTAATTTTTATTTTGGCTGGTGCCACTGTCATCACAAATTTTTTGAATGATACTGCAGCCATTTGACTGTAATAATTTTTATTTGACTGTTCTAAATTCAGATATCGATGTGAGGCAGTTAAAAGAAAATTGACTGAAATGTCAGTAGACGTCAGACTTGTGTTAAATGCAAGTCCTTATCAGGAAAGCGTATCAGGTCATATAATACAGATCTCTCGTTGGTAAAATGATACATCTGAACAGTACGATGAAATTTGCTTTTCTCACAAGGACTTGTATTTGTTATCAGTCTGATTTCTTTTCATATATAAACAAGTTTTTGTCGTTGAAAACTGCCTAAGGCCTAAATCTGGATTTATAACAGTAAAATAAAAATTGTTACAGTCAAATGGCGGTAGGATCATTCAAAATATTATCTCTGCAAATCACTTTTTAGGAATGTGGTTTTAATTGATCTGAAATGCACCTAACTGTGTCAATTAGATTTCATAAAAAGAATGAGTCACTAATATACTCAGAATGAGTAACTGTTACGTAATTTAAATGGTCCCTATTACAAAAAAATCATGTGTTGAATGTACATGAAATTTCAGTAACTGAAATCTGCTCCTAATATTTTGTCAAAATCTTCATTTAGGCCCTATAACAAATTCTCTCCTTGCAATAGATAACTTGACTCTGCTTTGTCTACACAGCGAGAATGATGAGCTGAAATAAGTTATTGCGCAATAGTTTGCCTTTTCACTCTTATTACTTTTAAATTGCTTTTTTAGCGTTTCTAGTCATTTTTACCAAAACTATTGATCACTGTTCACACAAAAGAGCCAGGCCAGACAGTGCATATTTTACTAAACACACTTTTCTCTTGCCCATGAGAATATCCTTTGCGATATATTTAAAAATTACAAAAGGATATACTTTGAATCTACAACCAATCGTTTTAATGGCGCAAGAGTAATCTCAAACTAATATGAACAAACAGCATTATCTTTCTCCGCATAATCGTAGACTATAATTTATGATTCTGCAAATTATTTCTACTAAAAAAATTTTTTTTCTTGGCTTCCTAATACGATACTATTTAACAAATCTAAATGGGGGAAGGCTAATTAGAACACTGAACGCCGAAGTCGCGTGATCCCTGGACAATGCAGGGCATACAATTGCTGTACCCCATGCAGCCAGCAGGAAAGCAAGAAAGACGACTTTTCCGGTGCCTCTAAACAACCACAACATATCGGCTAATGGACTTAATCTCGAAACAAAATCCTGGTGTCCTAGAGCAAATGACTGATAACCAACTGTCGAAAAACGCACCCTGCTGACAGTACCTAAAGGAGCTACGGAAACGGGACGGTCTGAAAGGTAAATGACAAAGCTGTGAAAAAGGACAAACAAAAATAGATCGACGTGTACATCAAAATAGCAACGCGGAATGATAGTGGAATTTCTCAAAAATGGGTAGAGCTAGCAAATATACTTAAAAATATGAATACTGATGCTGTAGTAATCACGGAAATGAAAATGCGAGGTAATAAAAATGTTGGAGCGCACTTTATCTTCTACAGAGGAGTTGAACAAAATGAAAGAACAAGGGAACGTGTAGTATTACTCCTGCACGAGGAATGGGATGAACAGGCAAAAGTCTGCACCTAACTAAGCGAAATACGAATTACAGTGAGACTGAGATTGAGAAGAGGCAACGCCACCTCTACAAGCGGCTGCAGATCAGAAAAAGGAAGAACGAATGCGTAAAGAACCTTCTATGAATAACCGCAAGACTATGAGTAAACACAGTGTTACTGATGAGATTATTATGATGGATGATTCAGATGCTAAAATAGCAAGTATCCCAGTAACGTTTGTTGTTGGACATTTTGGAGAGTAGGCATTTGAAGTAAATGGAAAATGCTAAGAGATTCTGCCACTCACAATAATCTAAAAACAACAAACTCACTTTCCAACAAGAAAGATATACATAATCACATCGGCGAGTAGCGGTCTGGGATCAATAGTTGACTACGTACTGACACATGATAAGAATGTGGGTCAAGTAAGAGATACAAGACTTTACAGAGGTTAGGATGCAGGATCAGATAGATTTTTCCTAATATCCAGTATAAAGCTCCTTACAAAAGGAAAGAACATGGCCAAAAAAGTAAGTAAGGAATAAGATCAAATCTTGTATAAGATATACTTATTTGAAGAGGACAGCAGCCAACAGTTTTAGCAAAGCAGCTTAGATACAGAGCTAACTTGCAAACTTAATCTAATGCAGAAGAACAATGACAAAATCTAAACAATGTAGTACACAGAGGAGCAGGAGAAGCTCTCCTAAAATGAAGAAAAATAAGAAAGAGAAACGGATAAAATTTTGAATGAGGATATGATGAAAGGTATTACAGAATATATAGTTAAATAAAAAAAAAACTTTTCAATATATCATGTTTATCGAAATGGGCTAGGAAGCATAAAATTATTCCTTTTAGCACCTAAAGGTCCCTAGCACCTCAGGTAGTCCTGAAAATTGGTGCTTATGAATTTTTAGTAGCTATGGCAATACCTGAAAAATTTAAAACGAAAACCGTGTCACATGAAGTAGATAACTGATGCATAAAAAATTCACTTAAGTGACTAAGAATTTTATTGCACCACAAATTACGTGAACTGTTGTGTGATTTTTCTCGACGACAGCTACTCTTACACTCCTTGCTGTTATCTACTGCATGGGACCCACGATTTTAGTTTTCAGTTTTACAGGTATTTAATAGCTATCAGAAATTCACAAGCGCAAGTTTTCAGGGCTCTCTCCATAGGGTTAGGTATGTGCATGGGACTACGAGAAATTATTATATATATTTTAATCGATTTTTAAAAACTCTTAACTTATAAACATTTTTTATTTAAATAATTATTTTTTACATTTAGTCTTATGTGTGTAAAATTCGTCGTTCATTTCAAACATATTGATAATATTACAAATCACATACGCTAGATCTGAAATATATTTTTCCACTACTGGCTATTAAAATAGCTATTCTAAGAAGAAATGCAGATGATAAACAGGTATTCACTGGACAAATATATTATACTATAACTGACATGTGATTACATTTTCACGAAATTTGGATGCATAGCTCCTGAGAAATCAGTACCAAAAACAACCACTTCTTGATACGCCTGGACATTGAGTCAAACAGAGCTTGGATGACGTGTACAGGTACAGCTGCCCATGCTGCTTCAACACGATACCACAGTTCATCAAGAGTCATGACTGGCGTATTCTGACGAGCCAGGAAGCTCCTCAACTCGTAAGGCTAACTGAAGGACGCAGTGGAGCTGTGCGCGGACATTTGACCCGCCGGACATTTGCCACGTCGGACATTTGCCACGATTTTACCTGCTCCGAAGGGTTGGGTCCCTTGTCTCCCCCTCCTCCTCCTCCTCCTCGCTTACTGAGCCTTTACGCTGATTTACGTAACACAGAACCAGAATCTCTTTGGATTTTCCGCCACATTTCTGCAGTTACTTTCGTTGTGGAAGCTGTTAAATGCATCTCGCACTGAAATCCGCACCAAATTTCGAGCCGCAGTAAAACTTCGCCAATCTTGGAGATTTTGCGTACGTCTATCCTATACGTGCCTTTTTCGGTGCTCCTGCAGCAGCTTTCTGTCGTGTTTTGTGTACCATGGGGCATTTATTTAGTATGAGTCTCTCGAGTGCTGTTGATACTATTTCTTTGCACTTAAGCCACATATAGTCTTCACTTACATAGTTTGGAAGGATTGTAGACTGTCTCTTAGAAAGACGTCAACCGAATTTTTAGCTGCTTTTATAAATAGATATATCTCGCGTTTAGTTGTGGTGAATTTCTTTGTTACGAAATTGAGCCCCGCTACGACTGTAATCTCTGAATCTGTCGTGATGCTCAGAATTATTTGTGGCAAAGAGCTCAAGTGTGTTTTCGTAACCATTTACAATTTGAATGGTCTCGTGAACTAGTTGTTCAAAATAATTTTAAAAAAAGCATTTAGAACAATTACGGAAGTTGTTTTCTATCTACAATATGATCTGAAAATGTATTTTTTTTTCAACATACGGAAGGTAGATTGAAGTCACCCCAACTATAACTGTATGAGTAGCGTACCTATTTGTGATGAGACTAAAGTTTTCTTTGAACTCTTCAGCAACTATTTCATTTGAGACCGGGAGTCGGTAAAAGGAGCCAGTTATTAATTTATCCCGGTTGTCGAATATAACCTCGGACCACACTAAGTCACGGGAACTATCTGCTTCAATGTCGCTTGTGAGCTGAAACACACATTACATTAATTTTCCTTAAGTTCTGCTTCTTGTTTCCGTTGTAGTGCAGATAATTACAATTACGGCTTTTCCCTACAAAACCCGGGATGCTTTAAGAACAACAACGTACTTTACAAGCATAGTATTCTGTATTACTTCATTTCCTTATTTCTAAGATTTGAATATTGTACGTCGACTTTAGATGACATGTCAATCATAGATGTTCTTATCTCTATTTAGTGGACGTATTTTCAGCCATATTTTTGAACATTGTCCCGCTACACTTTATTAGCTGTTGTTTCGCCGCAAGGGATATCGGATTTTAGAGAGTAAATTAATATGGAGTATGTCGTTCTTCTTCTCAAACATTCACATCCCCATGTCTTCTTTCCGTATTGTCTTTTAGGCACGCAGTTGTAGTAATTAAAGTAAGCACAAATACAGTGATCAAAAAGAAATGATTAGCGAACATTCGCATTCTCTTTTCATCGTTCCTTTCTTGTTGCTCCCATGACGATGGACTGTTTCTATCTCAATTAGTAAGCGTGAAAGGAAGCTACCCTACAGACAGAGGGATCTATATTTACACTTGACAGAACTGATTACACACTAACACAATCGTCGGTATTGCTTTCGTTTCCCAAAAGTTATAAATATTTAGATTTCGGAAAAGAAGCTCTGTATTTCGCCAAGATGTCGAAGAAGAAGGTCCCTTACGTACTGGTTGTATCGAGTAAGATGTGGAGACGGCGGTTTGAAAGCGGACAGAAGTACGAGGGAGGGAGTCCCTTACCTGATGGATGGCTACTTAAAGTTACCTGACGAAGGGACAAGTGTGGCAAATGTCCGGCGTGGCATATGTTCGGTGTGGCAAATGTCCGGCATTCCAATGGAGCACTGGCTCCTGCCACAGGAATGATGGGAAAAGAGAATCCTTCGGCTCGTGAAACAAAGGAATAGTTGTGCTCAGCCGTCTGGTGATGATCTTTGAATAAAGACTTCAGTTGTACCCACAGCGTCGTTTCGCACGTTTTATTTTGAACATCCTTCATAAATTGTGGTAGAAAATCAAACTAAATAGAATTACTCGATATTCGCAACCTATATATACTGATCATGGGTCCCTCATATCAAATACTTTGAACATATCGTGGGACTATCTCCGAAATTATGTCGATCGAGTTTGGGCTAATTGCACATTAACTTTTCGAAAAAGTAGCAATACTTGCGGATGTAATTCCTTATACAATAAAGCAGGGAATATTTATGTCACAAAGCATCACGAAGACGTTAGATACAAAGTTATCCAATTTTCATACCTAGATTAACACATGGAGCAGCTGTACGCTTCACATGTCTTTTAATGCATTGCACGGATTAAGCATAAAGTGTTTCAACGAGCCCAGCTTTACAGTGAATAATTTTTCACCTCAACTCCGTACTGAATTTTGAACAGGCAACGTGCCTTGAAGCTTGATTACACGTATCGCGTGAGTGAATATAGATAAATTTTTCAATTTCTCTAATTGGCATTTGGCGTTACCCATTAAGCAGGGAAGAAATTAGTTATAAGTAGTTACTTAATTGAAGATACACAAAATGGGCACTTTGCACTACGTTAACACAATTTAAGCTTCGTGTTACAACTGAAAGCTATTATTTCATTTCATTGTTTGGAAAATCGCAATAACAATGAACAATATACGTTCACGATCGCTGAACAAGTCTTACGTACACACCGAATCTGGTCACCTTGAACATCTGTGGGGTCGCATAGGCGCTTCACGGTAAGGTAACGGCTCTTTCGATGGCGTAGAGAATGTACCTCGCCGGTATCTGATTTGTTTACCACTAGTTATTCAACATCTTTCAATCTGTCAGCTCTCGCTGGATTCGAATTGATGGGGCAAGAATGTATCAGACGTCCTGTTTTGGACAGGGAGCTCCGTTCAGTGAATTTTCCTCTACCTTTGTGTATAGCCGCTTCTTTCAGAATCCGTCCAATTCTGACATAGTTCGTCGTGGACAGCTGCCGGAATAATCTTGTCGCATACATAGAAGTCGAAATTCCTCTCTTTAACGATTACTGAGAAACCTACGTCAGGATCTTTCATACAACGAACGTCCTAAAATCATAAGCTTCGGTTTCTCGAACGCATCTGGACGTTCTTCCCAGTACGAATATGGCTGAATTATGATCCTACATAGGTGTGAAGGAGAACAGAGGTGTCCCTTCCAACTGTTGAGACGTGTGCCAAATCAGTTCTATTCATGCAAAGCTCTCTTCTTCAAGCTGGCAACGAGACAAGTGTAGTCAAAGTGGCCGGCATTTAAAATACGTTTCGGTAGGTGGTCCGCCAACTCGTCATATAAGATACCAGAGTGACATTTGACCCATAATTGAACACTTCCCGTATTATATTGGAATTC
This sequence comes from Schistocerca americana, assembly GCF_021461395.2. Taxonomy (NCBI): domain Eukaryota; kingdom Metazoa; phylum Arthropoda; class Insecta; order Orthoptera; family Acrididae; genus Schistocerca; species Schistocerca americana. The sequence continues at coordinate 324,274,646 of NC_060119.1, read as the reverse complement.
ACACCGATAGATTAATTTAAGTGCATCAGGTGCATGGAAGTTAGTTTTGGAGTCCCATTCCTACTTTTGTACGTTTCCCAAGGCTCCACTGAATCCACGACAATTCAGAAGTAGTAAATCGTATTAGCTAAATATACAGGGTGAGTACGGGGGTGATTGCACGTATCGGCATACGGTTTTCAGCGAATAACAGCGGACTATGGGGCACATAAATTGGTACATGCACAATTATCACAACGTTTAGATTGTCCGAAATAATGAGGCAAGTACACGTTTTTTTAATAGGACACTATACTTTTTTACCATCATTCGAACGCTCTCGAAGAGATGCTTATAGTGATGTAACGAATGTTGCTATTGTGATTCAAACTTTGCTTAAAAGAGGGCGGATGAGGAATTACCTACGTAGCGTAGGCCGCGCATGTTGCATGGAACACGACAACTCGTCTCGCAGATCACGCGAGGCGTGTTTACAGTCTGCAGCCGCTTCCGACCACCTCGACGATCAATCGTACAATATTTCCCAGCGTCTTTTAATCGAAGTTTGAATCACAATAGGAACATGCGTTACATCACTATACGAGTCTTTTCGGGAGCGTTCGAATTATGGTAAAAAGGTATAGCATCCCATTTAAAAAACATGTACTTGCCTCATTATCTCAGTCAATATAAACGTTGTGATTATTGTGCATGTACCAAAGTATGTGCTCCATAGTCGGCTACGAATCGCCGAACACCGCTTGTCGATACGTGCAATCGCCCCCGGAATAATGGGGGTGTTACGTCTTACGCGACTCACCCTGTATAAGGGTTTCCTTAATTTCCTGAAAGTTGGCAGAGAAGATTCTGTCGGAAGCTTGGAGACGAATATTGAGAATTTACTTGGCCAGTTTTAGAGACAGGGGCCATGTTGAGCACGAGCTTTTCTCCCAGATCACTGACTAGACAAGATTAAAAGCCTATGGGCTGGTGGCGCGAGTGGAGCAGCTGCGCCACGTGTCGCAGCAGCCACGCAGGGCAGATGGCCGTGGCCGGCCAGGACTAATTACAACCCCCGTGTCGCGGTCGGGACGCCGGCCGCAACCGCGGCCCCATACACTGTGCTGGCCGTAACATGGCGGCTCCGAAAACTAAAACTGCCACTGCCCCGCTGCGGTCCCCTGTTTTACGAGCTGACTTCGCATGAATAACACATCCGACCGGTGCAACACTCGGGCTGAGTTGTACGGATGAATGCGCCATGTTAAAATCCCTGCCAACAACACGGTTTTGTAATGGCCCACAATGACATATTTACCTCCGACGGAAATGCAAGATAAATTCTACTTTTGTCAGAAATAGCCTGTAGTGTGAGCTATTAATTAACCCTTTCGTCGTTGATTCGACACACGTTTTCCATTAAAGTAACATAGCGTTTTGGGAATACCTATGCTGTACAGCGCTACCATCTAGCAAGAAGTTTTCCGATCCGGCAGAAAATTACTATGCACCATGCGTTAGATATACAGAGGACTCTCAGCGATCAAATACGACATCTGTATCGCACAGCGATTCTGTATCTTGAAACTGACACAAAACCACCACCTTTTCTTTAACAAGAATGTCGGTAGTTAGTATTTCTCTTTCTCTCACGTACTAGAAACCTTGTTTTGAAACATTAAAATAGTTCTAAGTAATTCTGCTGGTCCACATATAATTAGTAGCAATATGGAACAGAATATTTGATAGCATGTAGACAAAATGTCTGTGGTATGTCACAGCAGTATTCAAATTTGACATTGGACATTTATGTATGATATCTCATATTGTTTATTGTCATAATAATAAATATGTTTTCATACTGATTCTTATACCTTTTTTTCATATTTGACATTCGAAGAAAGTACATCTACATACAGAAATTTAACTTTGAAAATCCTAGATTGAAACTAATACATCATATTTAAGGTCTTCATATCATGTTCACCAATTATCAAAATTATTATTTTTTCATACAAAATGTGAACTTCAGGAAATAAAATTTAATAATTTTTTTTATAAAAGTAGACTAAAAAATAAAATAAAATGTGATATTCTTCTGCAGAAGGTGAATGTCAGAAAAAAGTAAAATGAATTATGGTGAATATAAAAAGCTATTCATTACCTAAACTTTTCCTAATTCTTTCTTCTTGAACAGTTATATGATATTTTGAACTTTCGATTGTAAATATTTTTTGAAAGAAGTCT